>NC_086326.1:127407507-128013132 GCF_036172605.1 Pelobates fuscus
CATGTTTTTTTTAAGAACCTTTAAAAAGAACAACTGATGTCAGTATATATTTTTTTTTCCAACCTTGATTATTAGGGTGAGTGGAGTAGGCACAGGGCCAGATTAAGAGCCCAGTGGGCCTGGTGCTGACAATTATGAGGGGCCTAATTATAGAATCTTATCGACCAAAAACACTAAAACAGTCATACCTATCAAGCGTTATGTATCTGGTGGAGATGGTGCCAGAGGGAAACTCATAGGATGCAGCTATAAAAAAAATGCAGATTCTCTTAAAATATGCTAATCTCTCTCACATTAATGCTTTCATCTCTCAAGTAAATCCATTCCCCCTAACAGAAGTGTCCAGTGAAGCAGGAAGTCAATGGGTAGTGTAAAAGGGTGGGCCACTGACACAAATCACGTGACTAGAACTGCTGAAAGGAGTAAAAATGACCAAAAAGGAGGCATGTCTGCCCAAAGAATTGGAAGGCCAGCCTGGCATCAGTGTCCCTATGTATCACAGTGTCTGTGTCCCCATGTCACCCAGTCCACTAGTCTCCCAGTGTCTGTGTCCTCATTGCTCCCAGTGTCCCCATGTCTCAGTGTGTCCTGTGTCACTAGGATACTAAGGGACACTGAGAGACATGGGGACACAGTGAGACATGGAGACACTGAGACACTTGGGGACACTGGGAGACATGGAGACACAGACACTAGGGACACAGCGACATGGGGACACAGACATTTGGGGACACTAAGACACTAGGGAACACAAACACTGGGAGATTAGAGGACACTGGGAGACATGGGGACACTGAGACACTAGGGACACTGGCTGGGAGGCATGGGGACACAGACACTTGGGAACACTGGGAGACAGGGGGACACTGAAACATTTGGGGACATTGGGAGACATGGGGACACTACAGATACTGAGAGACATGGGGAAACTGAGACACTAAGGACACTTGCTGGGAGACATGTGGACATTGGGAGACATGGGGACACTGTGAGCCATGGGGGCACTGGGAGCCATGGGGACACTGAGAAACTAGGGACATTGGCTGGGAGACATGGGGACACTGGAAGACATGGAGGCACAGTGTCATTAGTGTCTCCGTGTCCCAATGTGTCTCTCAATGTCCCTATGTCTCACAGTGTCCCCTAGTGTCTCAGTGTCCCCATGTTTCCCAGTGTCTCCAAGTGTCTGTGTCCCAATGTCTCCCTGCATCCTTTCCCCTCATCCCCCACTTCCCTAAGCTTTAGGCTGTTCTGCAGGCTGGGAGCTGCTGTCTGAACTCTCTGTGCTGTGTAGCTGCTCCCACGCGGATCAGTGAGTAGAGAGAGGCAGGGGGGATATGCTGTAACTTCCTATCCCTGCCTCTCTCCATACACACTGACCCCTATTGGCCAGCGCTGGTATTGCAGAGTAATCTCTGGTTTTACTGAGAAAAATATCTGCATTTGTATTGCGATATTACTGCAATACTGGCATGGCCAGGCAGCCTCAAATACCATCTGGGCCAGTAAAATACCTGTCAGGAGGAAAACCTAAGAGTAGGATGTTTTTTTTTTTCTTTTTAAATGGGCCTATTCCATGGGCCGGGGCCTGGAGCTGCAGCTCCATCAGCCCCTATGTTAATCCTGCCCTGAGTCGGCAGGTAAGTTTTATATAAGGTGGCGGCTAGGTACTTGGGGACATTAGCTACCCCTATTCGTTTTATTTAATAGCCCCACACACTGGTTTACAGGGGACACTATGTTCCCACTATGTTCCCTATGTACACTATGTTTTTTGTATTCTTGCCAGTTATAGTATTAGCAGCTAGGCAGCTAAGATAAGTAATAGATGCCTGGTCGCTAGTCTGCTGTTTCATTGTCTCGTTGTCTAGTATGCATGCCCCTATCCACAGCATGGTGTGTTAGGGAACAAGGGAGGATTTAAACCTCCCTTATACTAATAACCCCTATATGCTTCTATTTGCTAATGTAACCATCGTGATTGAAGATTGGGGAAAGAAATTCCAATTTTAACCATAATCTCAAAGGTGGAAAGGTTAAAAATGAGAGCGTTTTTCAACACAGTCACGGGATAGCTTTGGCTCATTGCGACATCTTGAGGACCCCGTTGGACTGGTAAAGTGCATCCACGCTTTAGAATACAGTCTTCTGTATTGTACAGAAGACTATTTTAGGACTCTTTTTGATTTTAAGGTTGTTCTTTTGGAACCTATAACCCTTTTCTATAACCTTCTTGTCCTCATCTCTTTGTTCCTTTTTTTGTTTTTGGCATGCCAATGGACAACAGGTGCTGGACACTTGGAAAAGGGACTGTGGGAAAATGGTAAGGGTGAAAAGTCACAAAAATCTTTTTAAAAAAAACAAGGGGTTGGAGGGGGGGCAATGGGATAAAAGATAAAAGTTGTTAAAAATAACTAATAAAGGTGATACAGTGCAAAGGAAGGGGCAGAGAACAAAAAAGAAGAAGAAATAAATAAAAATGGGATAAAAAGGGAAAAACATAGAGGTGAAAAGGCAAAAAGAGGAAACAGAAGGAAATTGTTTATTTGTCATGCAGGTTTAGGGGTGGGTTCTGTTTTTTGGGTTCCATCTGACAATTGCTACTTATGAAAATATGTTCCTATGCAAAGTAAAACAGGGGATTGCCTCTATTCAATACAGTACTTTTGAACAGGCACCTGGAAAGCTATGGTGATGCCCACATCGACAGATTTAGGAGGATGTCTCATTTATTCTTAATTAGAGATGAGGGGTCTGTAGTAGAGACATCCCTCAATGCTCACCATGTCTTATCTTTCACCCATTAAGTAAATGCTATTATTAGTAATCTCTTTCATACCCAAATGAATCCCTCTAGGAAGTTAAGGAGTATTTTCCTCATTTTTGGAGGCTTCAATGGGATGTTTTACTCTACATAGTGAAACAGTATTTCCAGAGGTTTGCATGTTCTTTTTTTATATAACCCTACACTCACTACACTGATTGATGGAACCTGTTGCCCTTCCTCATTTTATTTTGTTTTCTGTTGTTCCCTTTCCTTTGTTATCCACAATGAGAAATGCACTGGACGTGTTAATCTCTCCCCTGCAACATGACACGGACCATTCGCTTCCATAATCAGTATATCACATGACCCTGAACATTGTCTCAATTAATGTCGAAGGTATTAATTCCCCCAACAAGTCACCTTTTGTTTAAGGAACTCAAAAGGTAAACAGCTGATATTGCCTTTACTCAAGAGTCACGTCTACCCAAGACCTCCTTATCTCTCTAAAGGATTGCAATTTTGATAGTGTATACACACCCAGGTAATTATTAAAAAAAAAACAAAAAAAAACAATTGGGTTGATGTAATGCTACTTAAGAAGACCAGGTTTCAGGTTTCAGGTTTCAAAGGTTCAGACTGACTCTGATGGGAAATATGTGTGTGTTACTGGTACATTAGGGTCACAGACTCTTTACCTCTTAAATGCACATGCCCCAATAATGTAGATAGGTAACTTTATTACAATCTGAGAGAGCTAGTGGGTCCCTTTAGTGGGGGCATCCTCATCATGGGTGGAGACTGCAATGCGGTACCATGTCTAGCAGCTGACATGAGTTCTGCTCACAGGGCTGTTAGGTCTCATGGCACGGGTGGCTACGATGGGTTGCTGAGGAGATTTATATTCTAATGGTCTGATTGACATCTGAAGAGCACAGAACCAAGATACACCAGTATACACTTTCTATTCTGCTCCTCATGGAACTTATTCTCACATAGATATGTTAATAATTTATATCTTCTATCACTCAGACATAGCCATTCAGATTAGGGATCAACCCTCTCTGACACCTTGGTGCTATAGGCCCAATGCAGTGTTACTGGGGGTCAGGAAGTGATTGATAAGATGCCCCCCATTATACAGGGATATTTTGTAACTAGTGCCCCTACTAGTGCTCACCAGGCAGTGATCAGAGGTCACTTAATCAGCATAGGGACCTACAGGAAAAAAGTAAAATCCCAGGAGATTCTTAATTTCCAAAGGCATTGCACCAAACAAAGACTAGGCATAGGGACCTCCAAGGCAAGCTGGTGTCCAATTACCAATCCCTTTAAAACCAGGGCACGCATTCAAGAATCATATATATATATATATATATATATATATATATATATATATATATATATATATATGGAGTCCTTGTGGAGATTCTTTGAGTCCTTATCCCCTCTGCCCATGCATTACATACAGATGTGCTACTAGCAGAAATTCAGCAGGGTAAAGTTATTGCTGCAATATCTGCACTAAATGGGAATAAAGCCCTGAGCCTGACTTGCCACCTGACTTAACCCCTTGCTGATGAAACATACACCCTGATCAAGTTGGGTTTATTCCTGAACAACAATTACACCAGGAGAGTGGTGGTTTTGGCTTGGGTGATGGGTGAAACATGGACGTCTATCACATACTCCTGACTATAGCAGATCCAGTATCTTCCTGACCCCCGTTGTTTGCACTACTCAAAGATTGTGGGTATCTATAGGCTATAGGGTTAATAAGGGAAAAATCCAATGCTATAACCATGATTCTGTCAGCTGCCAACATGAATTTAGTTAGGTTAACATACAAATTGCAGATTAAATTCTTCATTTGGTACCAAGGAATCAGATGGCTGATTATCCCAAGGCTCTATTTGCAGTGAATTACTCAGTATTGTTTCACAATGTCAAATAGGACATGGAGTCGTGAGGGAGAGACCAATATTGTGCTGCACAGTAGAAAAATGAATGTCCTCCCGAGGTTGCTCTTTGTATTCCAGACCCTTCTGGTCTGTGTCATGGAGTGGGAACTAGAGGGTGTGCAGAAAGCTATCAGACCATTAATTTAGTGCAATAAACTGTCAAGAAATATGCTACATAGACCAGAAATGGGGTAGGATTAGGGCTTCCGAACCTCCTAATGCATTATTACTCCACCCAGATAGTGTAGATAGTAATGTGGCATGTTCCACCTAGGGAGAGAAGATGGGTAGACCAGGAATCTCATTTAATGGGACATATATGGTTTATATGTGGTTTATATGTGGCTGAAAAGCCTCAGATTGTACTCCTCTGCACAATGTGCCCTGTCAACCTTATTTTGCTCTCCATTTGGGATATAATTAAATATACATTTCATTTCGCCTCTGATATCTCTCCCCTTGCCCCAGTACTTAGAAATTGAGTCTCCCCCTCCCCCCAAGAATGCATCCATTAGAGTTTTAAGAACTTAGAGGTAGTGGGCATGCAACACTATTTACATTTATGGGACCAGTCCTCTTTCATTAGCTTTGCAGATTTAAAACAAAGAACCTCTATAAATAGCAAGGCTGTATTTTGTGACTTGCAAATTCAAGCTTTTACTTACCAGACTGGGTTATGGAGAGCTGCATCCTCCTACTCCGTTTGAAAAATTCTTCCTCCAATGTTCATATTAGAAAGGTCTAGTGTCCATGATATATATATATACTGAACAAAATTATAAATGCAAAACTTTAGTTTTTGCCCTCATTTTTCATGAGCTGAACTCTATGTACACAAAAGGCCTATTGATCTCTAATATCGGTTTCCAAGCACCACGAAAAAGCCTGGGGTGGTTGGGCTTGTGGCTCCTGCAGGGCATCAGCTTGCTGGTGCTCACAGGTCTTGAGCTCTAGCCGTCTCCAAAAAGTAGAGAAGATTGAGTCCAGTTTGGCCTCCAGCTCATGATGGGTATCGCTAGGGTCCGGGAGTCCCATGTTCACCGCCATGTTAGGTTAGTCACCAGAAGTTCCACTAGCTGCATTGGCTTCCACTCTCCTGGTAGCCTCCGAGGCATGGACCGGGATCACTCCCGCCGGTCCAAGGTGGGGCAACGGGGCTCTTGAGTGGTATAGTTGCTCTGGTGCACTGCCGGACCGGGAGATCGTCCGCTTCTCCCATCCTGAGCCTACTAGGCCGCATGTGCCACACTGAGGTGAGTAAGTGCCCAAGAAGTCGCTGACTGCAATACTATATGTCGGTTAGGTCAGGGAGCAAAACCTTTCACTCTGTGTGTGCCAACTGTGCCACATTAAGTTGCAGAGAGCCAATTATTACAAGATAGTGCAGGAGCTTGTTCAAAAAGAGTCTCTCCACCATGATAGTCCATGATGTACTTTTTTAATATGATTTTTTTAATATTATTTCAGAAAAAATATGTTTTCATTTAATTCAAAAATATTAACTCTATATCATATCAATATTGTATTTGTTCGTCAATGTTAGTCTATGCAAAATCAGGACCTGATTTAAATATATTAGAACCTAAGGGATTAATAAGTTTACATTATACATTATAGTAACATTTGTGTATTATATTTATTTAAAAACTACTCCCATTATTATTTTACAAGTTGACTTCTGAATGAATTTCTTGACTAACAACCGTTCATGTTTGCATTTGTAGGTTTTCATTTCAAGCATTTACATAATTTCCAATCTGTGGAATACTTATTTGTTTTTATCTTCAAATAATCATATGCTAATTTATATGAGCTCATCATTTCAGCTCATACTTCCATAGCCATTTTTGATTAAGAAAATAAGCTTTAACCTCCTTGTTTTTGATTGGTTTAATTAATTAATGTTCGAACATATGAGTTTAAACGCCATTTTAGAGATAAATGCTTAAATATTTTGAACTTTATTATAGGTATATGTTTTCCATAATCAGCAACTTTACTTTTAATATGCAAAGTAATGGAAAAATTATTAATGACTAAATTAACTATGAAACACGTGCAGTACTTTTGTACCTTATAATGTTTTGTGTGTTGTAACAAAGTCTTTCACATCTTCTTTTGCTGATAAAGAATTTGAAAAGCTAATCAAAAAATATTACATCAAGGCCAACGTAAGGGGCATCTGTATCCCATAGATATTCTTAAGGAGAATAAAGGCAACAATTTAATATTTTTGCATAAACCATTCAAATGATTTCTTATTTTGAAAAATATTGATAATTGTTTGGATATGATATATTTTTTGATATTTTAATATCTTGGAAAAAATAAATCTCTTAGCCCGCTATGCTTCCAGTTCAGCTATTTTGGTGTAAAATGTGATATTCACACGTTAAATTAGTTAAGTTAAGGTCTCAATTAAATAGTTTTGGATAAGCATTTTAAATGATTTAAAAATTATGTCTAAACTTTAAATTTAATTACACATATGAACACAATAGCAAATAATTTTAAAAAGGTATGCAAAATATTAAATCATTTTAAAAAGTATCCAAACATATTTCAATATTTAATCAAGGCCTACATTAATAGCTCCATAGACAGGACTAGGTTAATACTATCTACTGGATAAATACTGCCTACAATGAATGTATACTCTGTTCCACCGGAAGGCCATATTGTTTTAAGCCCACGACGACATCTCACTACCCCAATATCAGTGCGTCCTACACTAATTTGAACATGGGAGACAAACTAATAATGCTAAAAGAATATAACAAAAATTAATGTGCATTTAATCAATCATTTTTAGGTGCATTGTTAACAAATATCAAAGTATGTGAATAAAAACTATTAAACAAATAAAGTGCCAGAACTAAATAAACAAAGTGAAAGTGCTTTCATGTATACATTTACAATGCAAAAAATTAATCTGCTCTATATCAAATAAATATTGTTAAGTGTCAATTTGCTACCCGAACATCCTTAAATGTATACTTTACTGTGGTCACCTCCAAAGGGGCATCTGAAGCAGAGGGGTGGGGTGCTCAATCCAAAAGGAATTTGGTCGAGACTCCAAACATACATAGAAAAAAGCTGAATTTTGGGGACATCAGAAACATGCATTTCTCAGCAGTGATGCTTCCATAAAGACCCCCATTTATACAAAATATAAATTAAGGAACAGCGCATTTACAAAAATACACTGAAATTTTTACAAGGGTACTTAAAATCACCAACCTTAGCTAACAAATATAGGGAATCAGTTCCACTATATGGCCATATTGTGTTAAGTCCACCTCTACGGCACAGTACTCCATTATGGGTGGGTCATACACTAATTTGAACAAGTACACAAACAGCTACTTAACCCTTTCCCCTCGACTGTCCCACAGGGTGGGACATTTTATTTTTCTCATTCTGATCGTATGTCCCATCTGGTGGGACATATGAGTAGCATACAAGTTTGACGATAGTACGGCTCACCCAGAGGGACAAAACGTGATCAGATAAAGGCGACTTGAAAGAAAACGCACCCACAAAGTGATTTATATAAATAAATTTGGCAAATTTGGTGAACGACACTGAAATTTTATCCAAATGGAAAGGGTTAAAGAGGGCTAGTGCTAAAAGATGCCCCTTTGGAGGTTACAACAGGAAAGAATAAATCTGAAAAGCATTGGATAGCAATATCACCTTAACAATATGTATTTGATACACAGCAGATTTATGCATTGTATATACACACACAGGGAAATACAGAAATTACATATTTTTGCGTCTCTCCTGTTTCCTTCTTTTTAGGTGCAGTTGGGTGATTTCTCTGAGATCCAGTGGGACTGGGCAGCAGCAGATGACAGTAGGTTGGGTCTGGCTGCAGCTGATGCGAGTGGACTGCCCGCGTGGTCCACGCTCCATCTCCCCTCCTCCTCTCCCTGTACCGTGGTAGGTTATGACTGATGAAATTACTTCCTCCTGGCTCTTAGGAGCTTTCAAGGTTCCAAGCCTCAGCCTGTGATACATGGCAAGGGAGCCATTTTTGATAGGATAAAAGCATGGGACTGCTGTCAAGTGTGGGAAGCCAGGGCTGGGGTACAGCACGGGAGTCAGGCACAGAGGGCCAATGGACAGCAAGACATACAGGTATACTCATCTCTGCCAAAGAGCGCAAAGCACAGCTGCTGTGGGCTTCTGTAAATTATAGGCCATGGGCAGTTGCCCCCATTGCCATGTGGTAAAGACAGCTATGGTTGAGCTTAGTGCTTTGTGCGAAATGCAGAATGTTCGATGCATAAAAGAAACATACATTTATCTTTAGCATCAAAATGTTCCTTTGAATCTAAGGCAGTGAGTAAATTGGCATATTTGTATAAAAGATTTGGCTACCTTATAACCACATATTCAATATGATAAGAGAAAGACAGCAATGTAAAACTCACCTAATGTCACATTGTCTGCTAGGAATTGCAGAATTCAGGTAAAATCCGGTGGGCAAGGCTTCAACCATAATTGCATTATTTATGTTTCTTATAGTGATCCTGGCATCATTCCTGTTGCTATCATTCAACTGGTGTCATTTCTAGGGCAGGATACTGCTCCACTAGGTCAATCTGTTCACCTCTGTACTTGCATCATTCTGAGGGCAACCAGACACTGACTAGTGACTACTTTCACTTTGCACATTGTACAATATGTAGAAGCAGGAGCAGTGTCCTATTCCTTTACATGCATATACTGCAGATGTATGATGGTGTGTGTACTATACTTTTGGTGTTGTCCATGGTTCTGACTTCAGCTTGATCTTGTTGCACTGTGTAAACCCTGTCCTTGCTTGGTTTATTGACTCTGTGTAACTTTGCTTTCTCTTGAGTCAGTCTTATCTCCAACTAGTTTTCCTCTCATCTCTGTGGAGGTTATATGTGATATGCCACATAACTATAAGGCTCAGTAATATGTCTCTATGTTTCCTACCGCTTAGTGTAGGGGGTGCCCAAAAGGTAGATCCCCATATGTTGTAGAACTACGCAATGCTTCAGGTATGCATCCACTAAGATAATGCACCCCTGTCTTAGTGGATACATACCTCGCTTGTTGAATGTTGTTACACTGACATCAATGTTGAATGTTAGTCAAGTAACAGAATGCAAACAGGTTAGAGCAGTGGCTTATTAGCCCACCC
Source organism: Pelobates fuscus (assembly GCF_036172605.1). Lineage (NCBI taxonomy): Eukaryota > Metazoa > Chordata > Amphibia > Anura > Pelobatidae > Pelobates > Pelobates fuscus. The sequence goes on from NC_086326.1 coordinate 127,417,412, forward strand.
ATCAGTCAATTATGATATTTGTATGGATTTCTTTGTTTTTACAAAACACCTCTACTAGATTCTTCCAGTATCAAATGAAGTTCCCATTGCATTGGAAAATGTCTGGGGCCTGACAATTATGATCTGCTCATTGGTGCCCAACTAAAATATCACTGAAACCTAAACTTTGACCATGACCCATGGATTTAAAAGTACTAGGTAAGAGTATTATAAAGTAAAGTATGATCAAGTCCAAAATAGAGCTTTCGAGTTTGGAAACATGATAAACCTATTACTAAAGAAAACAAAACAACAGAACCTAGATGAAAGTGGAGAACATGATTTTATTGTCTGCTGGAAGACAGAGCGTGTGCCGGAAATCCATTTTCTCAGAACTATTTTTTGTGAGTACTGCTTCAACTAAAAAAACTAAAGTCTTAAAATTAAGAAATATTCTTTTATAAATCTCTTAGGACTCCATAAAGTTTGCTTTTTGTCTTTTTTTTTTCTTTCTTTACAAAAAGCAAAACAAAAACACAGCAGCAAGAAAATCTTCCTTTAGAGTCTCAACAATAAAATATATCTTAGTGAAATCCCAATTTTGTATAAATACATTTAACTTAATTTCACTAATCGAAGTTGAATTTTCAAGAACAGATCCAATTTATGGAGAATGCATTTTTAATATAACATACGAAGCTTGACTGAGGTTGCATAGTTATCAGAAATGCATGGATTTATTCTATCCTTCATACTGAAAGATTCTGAATGAGTGAAAATTATATGCAGTTGCCCTGTTTTTCAGAGTATATCTTATTAAATATGATTTATAGTACTGGCATAGAAGTGAGCTCTATTTAATAAACTCAGGATGTGATACATTGAACCCTAAAATAGAACTGAGATAAATACTATGCTCTATACGATTTTGTCTGAAATCCTTGAAATTTTGTTTCAGTTTATCAGAGTTTACATTTTAGTAATAATCTCTATTAAGATATATATATTATTATTTTTTTTTTTTTTTTGTTTTTCTTCAATCTTACTTACGAAATAAATTCATTACTCTGGGTTTAGTTCTATATCTTTCTTTTATGGTGCTTTATATTCAAGGATAATCAGCTACTTAACCAATCATGGATCTTTACCTTTAGGCATTCGTGAATGTGAAATACCAGTAGTTGCTTATTCTGCGCTCGGACCATTTATAACCTGCAGGACGTGAATGCAGATTTCTTTAAACAGCGTATGTTGAATTTATTCAATTGTGTTTGATGCTTGGTCCCCCATGGCACATTTGATTCTAGAATTAAATAATTATCGGCTTAGAGGAACATTGTAATTTTTTAAAACAATACTCTAAATCGAAGAGACAAATATTAAACTTGTCTAAAAATATTTAATTTTGTCATTGTCTGCTTCAGATATTTATTTGTATACAGGTTTAAAAATATCTGTCTACATAAAATATAAAACTTGTAATGCTACATGAAAGACTATGTTTCCTGCTTGAGCTGAAAGTGACACAATGTGTTTTAACATACAATAAATTGATATTTTTTCTGTGTTTCTTACCTTCACATAAGCCATATAACTAGAGCTCTGAACCATTTCAGACAGGCAATAGATGCTTGTCATGTATAAATAGATTATTCTGCTTTCTCAAAGAAAGGCTTTATATTGCCTCCTCATGGTCTTTATATGTATTTGCACTTGCTCATATACGTATTTTCATTAAAAGAAGAATATTGACATATTGTATTCCTCGTGATCAATTTTGAATATATTTATATTTTACATGTGTGTTAAAGCTTTATTTATGTCACATAATTTACAAATGAGTAACGCCTACCTCTTCAATTTTACATGACTGTTTTGTTTCTTTTATTTACATGTAAATCTAAACAATTATTGTGCTTTCAATCTTATTTTCATTTAAAATGATTGTCCTACTAATGTGTTTCTCTCTATCTACTGTTTGAAAAGTCTTTCCATTTCTTACTGTTTAAAGTTATAGGTCGTGTGTCCCCTCCAAATCAACTTAAGGATTACAAATTTGAAATTCATTTGATTCGCCTCTTTAAATCCTTCTCTGCTAACATTGCCGTAATTTAACCACCCCCCCTCCTCCCGGTTCCCCTCTCCTCTTTCTTTACCACTTTGCTGCCTTGCTAACCTACTTCCTCTCTTCTAGTATTCCATCACTAATTCTCTGGGACTTCAATATTTCCATTAGCCCACCTTTGACCTCAGCAGCCTCTAAACTACTTTCAATTACTTCCTCCCTCGGGCTATCGCAGTGGGCTAATTCTTCCACCCTTGTAGCTGGCAATACCCTCAACCTCATTTTCTCTTATGCATGTACAATATCTAATATCTGCAACACTCCATTTCCTCTCTGATCACCACCTCTTATCGTTTGCTCTCAAGTACCCCCTCACCAAACAACCTCAGCCTAACCCCCCTCAACTCAGGAGGAACCTTAATTCTATTGACCTCCAGCAGCTGGCAGCTGATGTTGATTCACAACTGCTATCCATCTCTTCCATCTCCTGTCCCTCACTGGTCATCTCCACATATAACATTACCCTCACCTCTGACTTGAACGCTGCAGCCCTGCTCCAAACATGCACCTTGAGGAGGACACGCCCCCAATCGTGGCATACTAAATCAACATGCTACCTGCAAAGATTCTCCTGTTGTTCTGAACGCTCCTGGAGGAAGTCTCGCACCCAGGCAGACTATCTTCATTATAGATTCATATTGTATTCATACAGCACAGCCCTTGCCCTCGCCAAACAGTCATTCTAGTCTCATTAGTTCATACTCCCCCAATCCCAGGCATCTCTTTGACACCTTTAACTCTCTTCTTCGCCCTGCTGTGGCCACCCACCAAACTAGCCTTACAGCCAATAACTTTGCATGCTACTTTACCGACAAGATTGAACAGCTAAGGAAATAATTCTCCCCACCTTGTTCTCTTTCTCAACCACACATAGATCATGCCTTTCCTACCCTTCAGACTTTCTCCCTGGCTACAGAACAAGAGGGGGCTGCACTTCTCCTTTCCTATCACCCCACCACTTGCCCACTCGATCCTATCCAATCTAACTTATCGGATGTCTCTCCCCCTTTCTTGTGCTTTCCTTAACATACATGTTCAGCTGCTCTCTCTCTTCTGGTGTCGTCCCTGCTGACCTTAAACATACCACTGTAATACCTATCCTGAAAAAAAACATCTCTTGACCCGTGCTCCCCCTCTAACTATCTTCCCTTATCCCTGCTCCCTTTTTCCTCAAAGCTTCTGGAAAGACTTGTCTTTACCGGTATGTCTCACTTCCTCAATTCCAACTCTCTCCCTGACCCTCCCTGACCTCTGGCTTCCGCTCTGTCCACTCTACTGAGACTGCTCTTATCAAAGTTACTAAATACCTAAGCACAGTTAAATCCAGAGGCCACTATTCTATAATAATTCTTCTGGATCTCTATGCTTCCTTTGACACAGTTTATCATGCTCTCCTCCTTCAAACTCTTAAATCACTCGGTTTCTGTGACTCTGTCCTCTCGTGGTTTTCCTCTTATCTCTCCCAACACTCATTCAGTGTCTTCTTTTCTAATGATAACTCCTCCCCTCGTCCTGTCTCGTTTGGAGTCCCCCAGGGCTCTGTCCTTGGTCCCCGTCTATTTTCAATTTATACTTCTTCTCTTGGCAAACGTATTACCTCATTTGGATTCCACTACCACCTGTATGCTGAAGACACCCAGATATATATCTCTTCCCCGGAACTCTCCCCTGCTGTCCCTCAACGTGTTACTGCTTGCCTTTCTTCCATCTCTGACTGGATGTCCTCCCACTTTCTGAAACTCAATCTCCCAAAAACTGAGCTCCTTGTCTTTTCTCCTCCTAATATTGATCCTCCTCTTTCGCTATCCCTTCATGTTAGTGGTATCCACATAAGTCCATCCTTGCAAGTGCTCTGTCTTGGCATCATACTTAATTCTGCCCTCACCTTTGAGCCGCACATCCAGTATGTTACCAAATCCTGTAGATTCCATCTTAAAACTTAGCCCGCATCCGCCCCTTTCTTACACAAGCTGCTACCAAGGAGCTTGTCCATGCTCTAGTAATTTCCCACATGGATTATTGTAACCCTCTCCTAATTGGTCTTCCAAAAAGCTGTATTGCCCAGTTACAGTCTGTAATGAATGACTGCTTTTCCTCTCTAGTCGGTCCTCTCACATCTCACTCCTCTGTCAGCTTCCTGTATCCTATAGGAGTCAATTCAAAGTGCTAACCCAAACCTATAAAGCACTGAACAATTCTACCCCCTCTTATATTTCTTCACAGATCCATAGGTATGCCCCTTCTCAGTCTCTCCGCTTTGCACCTGTACAGCCAACTCACGCTTGCAGGACTTCTCGCGGACAGCTCCCTTCCTATGGAATAGCCTGCCTACCACCATCTGACTCTTCCCTAGTCTTCATTTAAGAAGTGTCTTAAAACCCATCTCATTAGGAAAGCTTATGGCCTCACAGAGTAACCTCTACCTCACATACCTGGCTCTTGCTCTCTCCTAAAGGGCAGCACTTTACTCTCTCCTCCAGCTCTGCTTCACTTCCACCTGATTTGATTGCTATTTCCTGTCCTAATATGTTTTATACCCCACCTCCTATAGACTGTAAGCTCGTTTGAGCAGGGTCCTCTTCAACCTATCGTTCCTGTAAGTTTTCTTGTAATTGTCCTATTTATAGTTAAACCCCCCCTCTCATAATATTGTAAAGCGCTACGAAGTCTGATGGTGCTATATAAATGACAATAATAATAATAATATAGCTTTCCAAAACACTGTGAAAAAAGGAAGAATAATATAAGCAATAAACAAATACAAAATATATGTACACAATTAAGATAAAAATTTAAATAATTAATCAAAATCACCCAAATAAAGACAAAGGAGAGAAATTAACCACATTACAATTAGAACACACCCACTGAATATATATCCTGATTTAATCCTGACTTCAACTTGTGGAGATCATAGATCCACTGAGCTTCCTTGGAGGCTTAATTCAGGAATCTATTGCCGCCTCTCCGAATTGAATCCACCTTGTCAATGCCTGTTGCTATAAAACTGTTCCATTTCAATTGTGGGCTTGAATTGCAGTGTTTAGGTACACTATTGCAGTGTTTAGGTATATGATTGCCTTTATGTATGTTATTGAAGTGTTCCAATAATCTAACATGAAACTTTCAGGAAGTTCTCACAATGTATTGGGCACCGCATCCTCACTGTAGTAACTACACCCTGTTCCAAATTATTATGCAAATGATATTTTTCTTATTTACCTAAATAATTGATGTAAATATCAGTCAGCATAATTCTCATGCTATCAACTATTAAGAGTACAATTCAAATTGTATTGAACAAACCTCCTAATGATAACAGTATTTTTTTAAACATAAAAAACTTACAATGCACAGTAAGTTTATTACGCACAGTAAGTTTCAAAACACGTTATAGCTTGTAAAGAACTGAAAATTGTCATTTGTTGTGTTTGCAGCATATTTACTGAAATCAAAAGCTATTTCAATCAAACTTATAACAACATTTTAACTTTTTAAACATTTTAACAGATCACGTTACATTTTAACATAGGACCCTTTATTTGATAGCTGCTTCACAAGTCTTGCATCCATTGAGTTTTTGGACAGTTTCTGCTTGAATTTGTTTGCAAGATGTCAGAATAGCCTCCCAGAGCTGCTGTTTGATGTAAACTGCCTCCCACCCTCATAGATCTTTTGCTTGAGGATGCTCCAAAGGTTCTCAATAGGATTGAGCTCAGAGGAGGATGGAGGCCACACCATGACTTTCTCTCCTTTAATCACCATAGCAGCCATTGATGCAGAGGTATTCTTTGCAGCATGATATTTGCAGCAAGATGATTTTATTACGGAAAGCATAGTTCTTCCTTCTGTACCAGGGAAGAAAGTGGTCAGTCAGAAACTCCACATTCTTTGCAGAGGTCATCTTTACACCTTCGGGGACCCTAAAGGAGCCGACCAGCTCTCTTACCATGATTCCGGCCCAAAACATGACTCCACCACCGCCTTGCTGACATAGCAGCCTTGTTGGCACAGGGTGGCCGTCCACCAACCATCCACTACTCCATCCATCTGGAACATCCAGGGTTGCACGGCACTCATCAGTGAACAGGACTGTTTGAAAATTAGTCTTCATGTATTTTACTGCCCAATGCAGCAGTTTCTGCTTGTGAGCATTGGTTAGTGGTGGTCGAATAGAAGGTTTATGCACAGTTGCAAGACTCTGGAGGGCTCTACACCTTGATGTCCGTGGGACTCCAGAGGCACCAGCAGCTTCAAATATCTGTTTGCTGCTATGTAATGGTATTTTAGCAGCTGCTCTCTTGATCCGATGCATGGATCTGGCAGAAATCTTCCTCAATGTGCCTTTATCTACACGAACACATCTGTGCTCTTAATCAGCCACAAATCTCTTAATAGTGTGATGATCACTCTTAAGTTTTCATGAAATAGCTAATGTTTTCATACCTCGTCCAAGGCATTGAACTTTTTCACTCTTTTTGGCAGCAGAGAGATCCTTTTTCTTCCCCATATTGCATGAAAATGGTGCTCTGCTTTATAATGTGGAACACCCTCTTTTAGTAGTTTTTCCTTAAATTGGGCAATCTAATTATCACAGGTGTCCGAGATTGTTTTCAGTGATCAAAAGAGCCCTGAGACACAATGCCATCCATGAGTTAAACTGAAAAACAAAATATTTAATCTTTGTGATACTTAAATACAATTTGCATAATAATTTGGAACAGGGTGTAAACTACAAATGTGGTAGTGCTTTCAATAAGTTTCTTAATATCATATGATTGATATTACAATCGCGAACCAATGAAACGCATGCGATGGAACGCAAACGTCCTTTCCTTCACAATACGGAGATGACGTATGCGGAAATGAATGACGGGCATGCGCGCTTGTGTGGAACGCACGCCGGAACACTGTACGATCTGCTGGAACAGATTACTCCAACACAGGTGGATACATAAGGAAATACTACACCGGAGTCTAACATATCCCTGAAGGGGATGCATTGGATTTGATTGGACCTTTTATGTACTTTTATCAACTTTGCTGCTATCTTTAACTTTATGGGACTACAAAAGATTCTTGTAGGTCCTGAGGTCCAGTGATGTGGAGACATACATATGTTTTTTGTTGTCAGTGCAATCATTTATTAAATTATTTTTGTATCTATTGCATTGCACTATCTATTATCTCTTCATTACCAGAATTCTAAAACCACAAGAGTAGTATTGGATCTAGACAGCACATTGAGTAATACCCCTGAGGGGAGACGTGCCCGCTATTCATTTATATCTTGTGAGTGATCTACCTCCCCTGCCCCTTGCGTTAATTTATCACTGTATTACTCTATTTTGTGTCTTTCCTTTTTCTTTAGATTATTTTTATCCTAGCAGCGTGTATTTGATTTATAAGTACAGTGGGACCTCAGTTTGCAAACACCTCGGTTAACATAATTTTCTGTTTACAAATTAAAATCCATTGAAAATAATGCCTTGGTTTACAAATTGCAATACAAAGCAAGTTTCCCTAGGATGCATTGCACCTGGGAGGTTTATAGCACCGCCCCCTGCATGCTGGAGCCTGTGGGTAGCACGTGGCGTTGAGTGTGGAGGTGTTGGAGGTGTTGGAGCGGCTTTTGCATTGGGTTTTGTAGCCATTCTGGAAATTGTTTGCAGTTGTTTTGGGACATCTTGGTGCATTTCTCAAGCTGTGGAAAGGTAGGGATCTAAGCTTCATCGTTTTATTGTTTGTTCTGCATTGTGGGTTGGTTTCCATGCCAGCTCATTTTGACTTTTTTTCTGACCTCCAGAACGAATTAATTGGTTTTCAATGCTTTCCTATGGGAAACCGCATTTAGGTTTACAAATTTTTCACAATAAGAAACGTCTCGGAGAACAAATTAAATTCATAACCGAGGTCCCACTGTATATACTATTTGGTTCACAAAGCTTCTTTCTTTTAAATGTGTTCACCTAGTTGTAGGTATACATCTATTTATTCCGTCATATATTTCACGGGTGTTAGTGAGACACCATAAGCTAGCTCTTACTTTATACTGAGTGATTTCTTTGTATTATTTCACTTTGCCTTAAAAGATAACTGTAAATTTTCCGGATTAGTCTCAAAGATATTTGTGAAGTCTGAAAAATGAAATTAACCCCTTAAGGACACAACTTCTGGAATTAAAGGGAATCATGTGTCCTTAAGGGGTTTAAGTGTCCTTAAGGGGTTTAATGTAGAAAAACACACATTTTTCTTTTAACTGGGCACCCCCATCTTGGCTCCCTTTCTGTTATAGACATATATTAACTTGTATTTTAAGGCAAATGTATCTGAACTAGAATTATAAGTGACTTATAGTATATTTCCAAATCGGCTACTTGTAAATTTTACATTTATTTAATTCACTTTGGATTCCCAACAATTCTCAATCTGGCAAATAACCCTATTAGAATTCCAAGTCTGGATCTGCCTTTCTAAAAAGTATGGCAATTACTGCCTGTGACATATGCATTACAAGAATAAAGGTATTGGAATGGTACTTGTACGAAAATTAAAAATGGAATTAAACGGTTTGGTGTAACATATGCTGATGACAACTTCTTATCCTAATGCCAAAACTCTTAACCCTACATCCCATAAGCCTACATTTCCGACACTCATTTACATAAACCTGAATGTACATAGAAAGCGAATTTAGCATATTGGCACAGTTGTGGACAAGATGTTGACTCCAGCTACTATTATTCTCTTCCAGGCTATGCATGCCTGAAATTGATTGATGTGAAAGTCCTAACCAACAATACAACAGCATAACAGAACATTTCTAATGTTATTTTTAGTCATATACATCACTGTCTGTATCAGTTGGTACACCCTAACCCACAACATTGCTTTTACTTATTTAGATCTATTGATTTATTTTTTTTTTTTTTATTATTTTTCTGCTTATGTCAAACCTGGATGTCTTTTGGCATTTGGACATCATGGACTAAGGCCGTGTATCTACAAAGTCAAGAACACATCCTTTTTCTTCAAATCCTCACAGTAATAAAATGTTTAAGCTCCTTAGCTGTAAGATTAATGATAACTTTGCAACAGTAATAGAGTTCATTGCTCCCTTTTTCCTATCATTGTGTGTCAACGTACCTGTCTGCATAATTCACATATCGTTCTAGACTGAGAATTCTAACAATGGGCAACCTCACTATTCATAATAACTGCTTTGCTGGAAGTAATAAACCAATCACTTGTGAATACCGATAGTCTTTTAAACTGTGTCCCTGGGGATAATTAAATGATCTCCACTGGAGGGTAAAATCACATAAACTCCATGTAATGAAAAGCCAACACTTGATTTAACCTGTTAGTTTCAGATTTGTATTTTGTGACCCTTTCCAAGCTACATCGAAATTACATCCTGATTTGGTCATTTTATTGGTGTTTCCTGTTCTTATTTAATCATAGGTAGGGAGACAGCATCATCAAAACCACCACCAAAAAGTCTTGTGAAAATTAATGTACGAATTATCAGGCCTCAATGATCTGTTCTTCATCCTCAGATGAATGTAATGGCTTTTCTACATAATTATTGAATTACAAATGTTATCCTTACTGGTTTTGAATGTTAAAAATGTTGAGATCATTTAATCAAACTAAGTTTTCCCCATTCATATTGTGTACAGGCTGGATACAGAATTATCTGTAGACACATGACACAAATGAGACCACTAACAGATTAAAAATGATCGAAAGTCATTAATTAAACTGGGATTTGTAGAGAATTAAAATGTTAACATCAAAACAACCTGTGGAAAATAACTGTGTTATTAATATTAATATTTATTAATATTAACAATCTGACTATTTTGGCATATACGGTAATTTGCAAGTTCCATAAAGTATTTATTTACTACTTTGAGAATTAAAAGCACATTTCCCAATTTTAGCTTAAAATAGCCCAAACTGGAATGAATTGTCTAAATTAGCTATGCTTTCAGATGGGCTGCTCGGACCTTAAATTTGAAATGTACTTTAAATTCACTTGGAATTTTCAGTTGTGTAAATAAACCTGGAATACTCAACAATGCTCTATTTTAGAAAAAAAATATCTTAAATATTCTTATTGTTATTTTATGCTGTTGTGTCTTAAAACGTAACTTTTATTCATCTAAAATATTCATATTCACCAATATATGATAGGGAAAGTATGTTGAATTTAAAACGTATTCAATACTGTCAATGTCCTGAGATAAGCAATCTGTAGTATAAGTAACTACAGCATTAGTTAGCTTACTTTCCATTCTCGCTGAAAAGAATATAAAATTCATCTCAGGCCTCCAGGATCACTGCTATCATTAAGTTACCTAGTGATTTCCCCCTAAACTGTAGAACAAGTGAAAATACTGAAATAAAGAAAGGTGGATAGCAATGATCAAGCTCTACCAGTAGGGGTCTCCCTTACTCCTAAATAAGCATTGATGCCAAAGGTCTAATTTAAAACACTAATCAATAAAGGACCACTATAGTGCCAGGAAAACAAACTCGTTAAAACCCCTTCAGCCACTTTCCTTAATCCAGCGCCAGGCTCCCTCGGTGCTCGTGACCTCTCCTCCTCCTTCGACATCAGCTCCCGAGTGGAGCCGAATGCGCATGCACAGCGAGAGCTGTGCACGCATTCAAACCGCCCATAGGAAAGCATTACTCAATGCTTTCCTATGGACGTTCTGCGTGCTCAATGCGATTTACGCATTGAGCGTCTCAGAAGCACCTCTAGCAGCTGTCAGGAAGACAGCCACTAGAGGCTGGATTAACCCTGCAATGTAAACATAGCAGTTTCTCCGAAACTGCTATGTTTACAGCTGCAGGGTTAAAACCTGGGGGACCTGGCACCCAGACCACTTCATTGAGCTGAAGTGGTCTGGGTGACTATAGTGGTCCTTTAAGTTAAAAATAAAGTAAAAAGGAGAAACTTTGAAAGGCTGTTCCTTAATATTGCTAATTGACAGCCAATCATAGTAGCTAAATTAATCAACGATCATAATACTCCTGATGATTCCAAAACCATGGGTGAAATACATGTCAACTACCACTACTATACTTTTTTTTTTTTACTATTAGATGATGATTGGCAGGCAAATACTCAGGGATGAGATAGCATTTTTAGTTTTGCAAGATTAGGGAACAGCCTTTCAAGACTCCCTGTTTCTCACTATGACTTTATTTTTGACTTATTGATTACTGTTTTAAATGAGACTTTTGGCATTGATGCTTATTTAGGAGTAAGGGAGACCCCTACTGCTAGAGTTCTACCATCTATCTTTATCTCGTTGTTCTCCGTGTTTTACAGTTTGGGGAGAAATCACTAGGTAGCTTATCGGTAACAGTGACCCCTAGAGGCCCAAGATAAGTATGACATGCGTATTTGTAGGGTAGTTTAAATGTTGTGTACCTTCCCTGGTGGTCCAGAGGAGTGTGAGCTGGATCTCTGGTGATCCAATAGGGGAGCTTCCTGAAGTGCACCAATATCGGGTGCAGATTACTACAAGAGTGCCCTTGTGGTTCCAGCTCACTGATTCTCCAAGAAGTACTTGGGATTTGTGAAGCACCCTTAAATGGTCTGCAACTGAAATTGGGCTGAAGGGCTCTCCTCAAGTTGGCAGGGAGATCAAAAATAAAAAGAATCTCCTGCATGGCCCTCCATGCAGGGAGATTTTTTTATTTTTGATCTCCCTGCCGACTTGAGGAGAGCCCTTCAGAACTGAAGCATCAGGCCCAGACAGGAGCCCAATGGCTGTTGGGCCACTTTGGATGCTTTATCAGGCTTTGGCTCCAAGCTTGGCTACACATAATTACAATAATTTATAATTACATTGCTTATTAGTAGCAGATCACTAAACTTTGACTAGATACACCTTTAGCAAATGTCCATTGGGTGAACATCGTGATGCCAAAACAGTTTTGATGGGTTGAAACATTGACTTCACAAGACCTCTGGACATATTCTGTGGTACATTAACAGCAGTAAAATTGTAAGAGGAAAATTGCAAATTGTAAGATGAGGCCTCCGTGGGTGGGGTTTGCTGTTCCACAGATGCTCAATCGCATTGAGATCTGGGGAATTTGTAAACCAAGGCAACAATTAGAACTCTTTGTCATGTTCCTCAAACCATTCCTGAACAATGTTTTCAGGGTGGAAGTGAACCTTATCCTGCTGAAAGAGGCCACTGCAATCAGGGAAGAACATTGTCATGAAGGGGTGTAAATGGTCTCCCACAATCTCTAGGTGGTATGTGTCAAAGTAACATCCACATGAATGCTAGGACCTAAGTATCCGTAGCAGACCATTGCCCAGAGCATAACACTACCTCCGTCAACCTGCGTTCTTCCCATAGTGCATCCTGCTGCCATCTCTACCCCAGGAAATGACACGCACCCATCAAGCCATCTACCTGATTTTAACTAAAAGCATGATTCATCGGGCAAGGAAACATTCTTTCATTGCTTCAAGGTCCAGTTTTAATGCTGATGTCTCCATTGAATGCAATTTCAGTGGTGGACAAGGGACATCATGGGCACTCTGATTTGCTCCATACGCAGCAAACTGTGTGTTCTGATACCTTTGTATCATGGCCAGCATTAAGCTTTGAAATAATTTAAACTACCGTAGCTCTTCTATGTGATTGGACCAGACGGGTTACCTTTGCTTCTCTCGTGCATCAATGAGCCTTGTGTGCTCATGACTCTGATACCGCTTCACCAATCTTTGCACTACTTTTGATAGGTACTAACCACTCCATACCGGGAACACCCCACCAGACTTGCCGTTTTGTATATCCTCTGACCCAGTCATCTAGCCATCAATGTTTGGCTCTTGTCAAAGTCACTGGCTTGTCCTTTTTCACTGCTTCCAACTCATGAAATTCAAGAACTGACTGTTCACTTGCTGCCTAATATATCCCATCCCCTGACAGGTGCCATTGTAATCATATGATCACTGTTATTCACTTCACCCGCCAGTAGCTATAATGTTGTGACTGATCAGATCAGTATATATAGTATATATGTCACAGTACAAATATTATAAGAAGTATTTTTTAGACCAGGTGGACAATTTCACAATCTTCACTCACTCAATTTTGGTGATGATATGCTTTTTCACTCTGCCTTTTTTGAGTGCCAGTGCCTGTAATGCTCTATCATATTTCTTTACAGAAAATGATGTCTTTGATATTCTGCTACTGTAGCTCATTCACTAGAATATTGGGCAAATTTAGTGATTCAGTGTTCCCCACCATTGGTGAAACGAGTGGTGATATCAATAGCTGTGACCTTCCAGCTTAACCCCTTAAGGACCGGACTTTTTTTGCGATGTTGTACATTTGCGACCAGGCATCTTTTTGACACTTTTGTGGTGTTTGTGTTTAGCTGTAATTTTCCGCTCTCTCATTTACTGTTCCCATACAAATTATATATTGTTTTTTTCAGGACAAAAGGGGCTTTCTTTACATACCATTATTTATATAATCTCATCTAATTTAATTTTTAAAAAATGAAAAAATATGATGAAAAATTGAAAAAAATACATGTTTTTTTACTTTTATGTGAAAAATCTTTTATTCATCTACAAAAGCGAATGAAAAAAACTGCTAAATAGATTCAAAATTTTGTCCTGAGTTTAAAAATACCCAGTGTTTACATGCTTTTTGCTATTTTTTTGCATGTTATAGGGCTATAAGTACAAGTAGGATATTGCGGTTTCAAAACATACATTTTTAAAATGTATCAATAGTGACATTGTAACACTATTATCTGTCATAAATCGCTGAATAACACCCCACATGTACATATTTTTTTTAAAGTAGACAACCCAGGGTATTCAATATGGGGTATGTCCAGACTTTTTTAGTAGCCACTTAGTCGCAAACAATGGCCAAAATTTGCGTTCATATTTGTTTATGTGTGAAAAAAGTAAAAAACTAAATTGAACGCTAATTTTGGCCAGTGTTTGTGACTAAGTGGTTACTAAAAAAGACTGGACATAACCCAAGGTATTGCAAATGGGGTGTCTTCTTTTGCAAATGGTATGCCATCATGGGTGTAATTCTCATTCCTGGGCTACCATACGCTCTCAAAGGCAACGTAACCAACCTGGCCATTTTCAATGTAAAAATATTTGACCCATATATTTGACCCTGTAACTTTCAAAAACGCTATAAAACCTGTACATGGGGGGTCCTGTTCTACTCAGGAGACTTTGCTGAACACAAATATTAGTGTTTCAAAACTGGAAAATGTATCACAACAATTATATCATCAGTAAAAGTGCTGTTTGTGTGTGAAAAATGCAAAAAAAGTCACTTTCACTGACAATATCATCACTGTGATATGTTTTACTGTTTTGAATCACTAATATTTGTGTTCAGCGAAGTCTCCCGAGTAAAACAGTACCCCCCATGTACAGGTTTTAGGGTGTCGTAGAACGTTACAGGGTAAAATACAGTGATAGCAAATTAAATTCTCTGTACTCTCGGCCTGGGTTGGCAGGCAGGTCCCTTAAATTGCAATCAATAAAATAACTTAATTATGTAAAAATATTACATAAATACGCACGTAGAATTTAAATATATATGCATATTTATATATTTGAAGTCTACGTGTATATTTATATAATTATTTATGTAATTTTGTATATGGACATATGAATAGTTCGCATTCTTTTTATTTATTTATATATACATAGATATATATACAATTTCATTCTAAGTGTATTTTGATATAAATATATATATATTAATATCAAAATACAGTTAGAATAAAATTTCGTATAGATATATAATTTTTTTTTAATTTTTTATTATTATTTTTAATTTTTTTAATTTAATTTAAATTATTTATTATTCGTATTTTATAATAATATATATATACAATATATATAGTTATTATATATATTATATATATACATGTGTAAATTAATTATAAGTGTATTTTTATATTAATATATGTACATATTAATATAAAAATACACTTAGCATGACATTATATATATGATATATAGACATATATTATATAGGTATAATATATGTCTATATATCATATATATACACATATATTATAATATTTTTTTTTTTATTAACTATAACTTTAATTTTTTTTTTTTGATTTTACACTGGCAGGGAGACTGCCTGTCAGCACAGACAGTCCCCCTGCAGGCAGACACATGGACACCTATTGTGACCATGTGGTCGCCCTGTTGGGCGATCACATGGCCCCAGGGGTCCTAAACCGCCATGGGGAGACTGTCTGGGCTGCAGGCAGTCTCCCCACACCGGGAGCACCGCCGATCGCCGCCGGGGGAACGACGGCGATCGGGTAAGTACATTTTAAATTTAGGACGGTTCAGGACCGTCGTCGGTCGGCAAGTGAAAAATGCCGATGACGGTCCTGAACCGTCCAGCGTCCTTAAGGGGTTAAATGAGCCTGCTATTCCCTTTTTGACAACTTATTTATAATTCTAGAAACCAATACATCTAGTACCAAAAAACTGTCAACTTTCTATAGGTCGCGTATCTTCATGTTTTATACGTTGAATGATAATGATATGATGTGCCAAGTGACATCAATGAGCAGATGCACATTAATAAAATAGCCAAAAACGACAAGTTTGACAAATTTATATATATATATATATATATATATACCGGTATATATATATATATATATATATATATATATATATAAAAAATCATAGAGATTATTTTGCAACTTTGGGAAGTGAAACAACAGCACCTATTCTAAAAATATTACTGTCTTTCTATAATATTTGTGCTCAGGACTTTGTCAAACATTTAAGTACAGTATGTGTATTTTCAACTACTGTTTTTTAACTTGTTTTCAGAGTTGAAAACTTTTGAATAGTACAAGATAAACTTGAATTTCTGCTGCACTTTTTCTTTAATCTAGCAGGGTCAAAATGTACCTTTGGCAAACAAAAGGAACATGAGAGACACCTTTATATTGTCATAGTAATTCACATTTCCCTTTTAGTGACCTGCTTAGGGGGAAAAGTTATAGTTAAGATAAAAGAATATGTAGAAATGTTTCTACTGACCTTGACTAGGAATAAATATGCTCATAAAATTTGAATAGCCTAGTTAGAATGTGCGTGTTCAAGTACAACATCAGTACCTTTTGTTCTGTGATCATTTGTTCCTGTGCGTTAGTATGTGTATGAATCAATTGCACTTCTCCTGTACAGAATATGTTATCTCTTTATAAATAAATCATTATAAAAGAGTAGTGGAAGAAAGAAAAAAAAGAAAAAACTTGGGTACAGGAAATGTACATTATCAACAATGATTGAAGATTATACTAGCATAGTGTATTAATAATCTTAATTTTAGTGATGACAGGAGGCAAGTATTTTGCATTAACTTTCTTTACTAACTCCATAGCAGCAAAGAAAAAACAGATGAAATAAAGAACCAATCAGAACACAGTCAGCGTGTATATAAGGGAAAGCATATCCGCATCACTTCCTCTTGACACATGCGACATCAAAAGTCCAGAACCAAACGAGAAACTTTGTACAAATCCAACTTCAGCCTTGAATACAATAATGGAAACAAATTCTTCCCGTAGACGGGTTACACTGAAAGAAAATAAACTAGTTTCAGTGATACGGAATCGACCGTATGAATATAGTACAGTGAGCCTACGTAATTAGATGTCAATGTACCTGACATAGATCTAACATTATCCAAAGTTAACATACTAGAGTAATAAACCCATAACGGAATGACATTTCTCTATACGCTAATTTCTCACAAACCTATAAAGTATACACATAAAGTACTACAAACCCCCAATATCTTGCGACCTATAACTTACCTTATATCAGGCTGGGATGAACAACATACACAAAAATGGGGGGGGGGATACTCGCCATCTGTGATTACTAAAATTAAGATTATTAATACACTACGCTAGTATAATCTTCAATTTTACCACATGACAGGAGGCTTCATATTTTTGCAATTTTAACGCTTAGTAGGAAGATAAAACACAGTGTTAGATGACGGTCGGAAATAGAATGTCCTGAACGTGGATTCACAAAATCAGTCTGCTGCTTGTAAAATGTCTGAAAGTGATGCGCCCGCCATTAAAAGCCGACGATGCCGCTGCTCTGCGAACAGAGTGGGCACTGAAAGACGGGTCTATCCCGGCCAACGTAAGTAGCCATCTAATCCATATGGACAGAGTGGTGACTGAAACTGGACCGTGAGGACTGACATATGAAACCAGCATTTGTCGGGATGGTGCTGTGCGCAACTTCTCTGTCGCCTTCACATATGCCCGCTATGCCTCTGCCACGCAGAGTTGGGTAGCATGCCAGGAGTCTGAGGTTTCCCTGAACTAGAAGGGGGTGAGAGTTCCCATCGGGATCTGATAGTAGGTCCATGGATTCCGGAATTAGTCTGGGGAGGTCGACAGACATTTCCATGAGTGAAAGGAACCAAGGCTGTGCCGTCCAGAACGGTGTTATCAAAACCAGTGATGCTCGGGAGCATTGTAGATGTAGGAGGGTCCAAGTTATTAGAGAGAATGGAGGAAAAGCATATAGCCGTCTGTCCGGCCAGAGTTGTAGGAAGGCGTCCACCGCTATGACGTCTAGGTCCGGTCTCCAGCTGAAGAATGAGGGAAGTTGAGAATTCAATCGGAAGGCAAAGAGGTCGTTGTGCATTGGGCCCTAGAGTTGTTGGAGACGCAGGAATATTATGCAGTTCAGTCGCAAGGCACTGTTGTCCTGTAGATGCCTGGAATTCCGATCTGCTACGATGTTGGATAATCCTGGAAGGTATTCCGCTTGTACCGATATGTTGCGATTCAGGCAGAAGTGCCAAAACTCTTTCGCCAGGTTCGTGAGTATTGTGGATCTCGTGCCACCCAAGTGGTTGATGTAGCAAACGGTTGAGATATTGTCCATGTGCAGTTAGATGGAACAATTGGTTGGGTCTCCGAGCAGGCTCTGAAGGGCGAATGACCCCGCTAGGAGTTCCGGGCCATTGATATGAAGCTCCTTTTCCTGTGGGGACCATTTTCCACCTGTAGAGGTGTGACTGCAATAAGCACCCGAACCAAGTCTGCTCGCGTTGGATTCTATGATGAGATCCGGGTTGGTTCCGAAGATTGCCCTGCCGTTCCATGCTTCCATGTGTTGAAGCCACCATGCAAGTTCCTCTTTTGCTGAGCAATCTAGAGGAACAGAATCTAAGTAAGATTGACTCAAGCATAGGTGTGTGGCCTTGAGTTGTTGCAGGGCTCTGTAGTGGAGGGGTCCTGGAAAAATCGCTTGGATGGAGGCAGAGAGAAGGCCAATTATCCTTGTGAGTTGTCGCAGGGTCAAGACCGGTCGTGTCAGCGTCCACCGGATTTCCTTCTTGATGAGTTTTACTTTTATGGTAGGTAAACTGAGCGTTCTGTGAATTGCATCTATATTGAATCCCAAGAACTCTAGGGTGTGGGAAGGATTGACTTGTTCCAGTTGATTAGGAAGCCTAGGTTTTGAAGGAGAGACAGCGCCTAGGAGAGATGTGTACTCAGTAACTGAGTTTTGTGGGCCATAATTAGCATGTCATCGAGGTATATGATCATACGGGCACTCCTGCTGCGAAGGAGGGCGAACACCAACTTCAGCAACTTGGTGAAACACCACAGGGCTGAGGACAGGCCGAAAGGGAGGCATCGGAAGCGCCACATAGTCTTTTCCCATTGGAATTGAAGTAGGTGTTGACACTCTTTGGAGATCGGAATCGTGAGGTACGCGTCCTGGAGATCGAGTTTCACCATCCTATCTCCCAGTCTTAGGAGGTCCCGGAGGCAGTGTATCCCTTCCATCTTGAAATGATGGTATGTTACAAAGGCGTTGAGGGGTCGAAGGATGATTACCGGTAGCAAGAATATGTTGCTTAGGAAACCTGGGGCAGTAGCCGGGAAACCTGGTAAATCACACCTTTCTCTTTGTCATGATGTGTGCTGCTCTGTTCTATGTCTGGACTTGGCTTCTGGTATCCAGTACTCCTTTTACTATTCTTGTTTAGTATTTCTTGGTTTTTGGTTTTCTATTCTGTGTCTGGTTTTCTTTATTGCTGGGTTTCTGGGTTCATTCTTATATTCCGTCCCTGGATTTCCCAGTCTCTTGGTTTCATTTAAATGTTTGTGTTTTTGCCACACCCGTTGTTTTCCATTTCCCTTTGGTTACAGAGTTCCTGCAGGCAGCTGCTCAAGACTTCTGCCCTTTCTTGCAGGTAAGTACTATTGGTCTAGTATGGTTCTTTTGGTGAACATTAGGCAGTGTAGGACCTGCCGAATATGGGGTACATTGGCGTTGTGGCAGGCTTATGCAATGTATGATCATATAGTGTAACTAAATCCCCATACTTTTCTCATTAGTGCTTAGTTATGCCTCCTCTTGTTTTGCCTAATATATCTTGTCTTGTTTTAGTTTGTATACCCAGTCCATGTACAGTCCTGTCCAGTCTTGCCCATGTTATGTTCATGTTTTCCTCGTGTCTTGTGTATATGTTCTGGGTTTAGCTTACTATCCTTCTCTGGTTCTGGGTTCTACTAGTTTTGTCTTGTTTTCTTGTTTGGTGTCTATCCTAGCTTTTTCTTGTTTCTAGTACTGGATACATCTCAGCATATGTCTGCTCTGGCTTCCACTAAGCTGCTACAGGGTCTTGGTTTGTTGCTGCACAAACGCTGGTGCTCAACACCAGGGGGCGTGCGGTCACCCTGCTCCAGACCCTGCTATTCTACTTCCACACTGTGACTCCTACTCGGATCATCAGGCATATTGGGTCCCGGTCCACGCACCGCCGCCCGGACAGTGTCTGGGTCCCGGTCACCGGACCGCCACCTTGACAGTAACCAGTAAATGGGATAATATGATAGAGAAAGGGTGTGTGATGGAAAATAAGGCCGACGGCCATAGGAGGATCCCCTGGTTCAACATGGTTGCCATGACATGCCCTGGTCGGGAAGAATGGTGAAGGTACTCTGGGTTCCGGAGATTGGAACCTCGATGTGGCGGAGCCTCGGTAGCCCCAGTACGAAGCCTGGGAGGAGCGGCCGGACAGATGGCCCCACTGTCTGCCGGCAACACTGAAAACCTTCTGGGAGAACACCCTTTTCACACTCATTTGTGCTTTGTCTAATGCCGTGAAGGTACTGAAATACTTGCCCAGGTCTTTTATGAAATTGTCTCCAAACAGGAGACCTTTTGCCTGTGTGCCAGGCTCAGATATTGTCAGGTTTATGAGTTTAGACTCGATTTTCATCAGTATGGCTTTACGCCGTTCGGTGGCCATCCTCTGATGGCCAATAGCTCTGTTGGGGTCCCCTCAGTCCTGGCTGTTTCGACCATGTCGAATATCTTGGAATAAAGAAAGAGAGAAAGCCTAATATGAGCCTCTGTGTCCTTTAATAAAATCAGTGCAGACTTAGCCCTGTTGACTATGAATCCCAGAGATTCCAACAAGTGTACCATATATCCGGTATGTTGTAAGAGGAGGTTGTTCGTCCTGCAGAACAAAAGGATGTCGTCCAAGTATATCATGCATCGGATCCCTTGTGTTTTGAGATGGGCCACTACTGGTTTTAGCATTTTGGTGAAACACCACGGTGCAGAGCTGAGACCGGAAGGGAGGCAAGTGAACTGCCATGGGATGTCGTGCCATAGGAACCAAAGGAAAGGACGACTGTCTGCGTGGATTGGGATTGACAGGTATGCGTCTTTGAGGTCCAGACAGTTTGTGGTTGATGCGGTAGAGTGCTGCACAGCGCCTCTCAGCCGAGAGGGCTACATTAGTATTGCCTATAAAACAAAACCCTCTTTGGGTCCACTCTCTGATGTCGTGCGCCCACTGGTGCACCATATCCACATTGAAAGAGTCTGCACAGGCGTATGCATCATCTTCCAGGCACACAACGACACAAACAATTCCTTAAACCTGACAAATACCAGAGGCCCCATTGTGTCCAGGAGTTTATCCTGTGTGCCCCGGAAGCCCCTTTCGACCCCTCTACGAGGATCTTGACCTCCATGTGTCATAAATGCCAGCATGAGCTAGTCAAACACAGGTGTAAATGCCACTTTATCAGGCAACGAGGGTCTGGGGCGTTCGGTCCTCATCCTCTTGCGGACGCTTCCAAATCCAAAAGTGCATAAACTTAAGGAGATGTTCTGGTGGAGTCCACTCCCCAGAGCGGGGATGCCTGAAATTCCTGGGGTCGAACATCCTCTGCCCAGTAATGTCCAGGAAAACCTCCTGGTCCTGCGCAGTGGACATCCCCATCGTTCCTGCATTTTCCTTACTTTGGGGCTCACCCAGAAAGGTCTCCCCGACGCAGGCGTTGGAGCCCCAATCACCATCATTGGAGTCTGAGACCTCTCCCATGCCACTCGTCCACAATGAGTCTGAGGAATTATCTGGAATAGGAGGAGGGGCAGTCATTGTTGGGCACTTGTTGCGCTTGACCTTCACTCATGCACAGCCTAATGGTGTGTGGTAATAAGCGACTTTTGTTGTTATGATCACTGGGGCTTACCCAGGAAAATCAGAACTGCAAAAACAGATTCTGTTCAGCAGCACTCTGGATATTACCCAAATGGAGGCTTACCCCTTGCCAGAATACTAGAATATACCTGACTGGCAGTCCCACTCAACAGGGGTATTACACCAACCTGACAGTATGCACAGCACAGCTGGACTGCAAACTCAAAAACACAGACAGCCTCTTCGTGATGGGAGTAAAATCCACGACTAACAACAAGATGGTCGCCATGGGTCTCGCGAGAACTGGGGCTAATATGGTGTAGAAAGCTCACAAAATGCGTTCGCGGGAAAACATATGAATGGAAAAGGGAATGTCAATAGACGTGAATGGAGAATTCCGCGAACGATCCATTTGAGTAAAATTACCGAACGCTATCTGAACTGCAAACCCCGCGAACGGACACCCGCCTATGGCCAGTTCGTGCGCAAGCCACCGAATGCTATGCACAGAATAGGCGCAAACGGGAGAAACCCACGAACGGCTCATTTGTACATAAATGCACGAATCAATAGAGTTCCCTGCCTGAACGCAGTGAAGTCAATGCAAATGGCGCAACGTAGCCACTAGGAAGAGAGGACCTGGGGAAAGAGGAGACAGATAAACACAGTCTAAACGCAGACCGGGATTTACAGGACGTGATCCAGCACCACCGGACAGAGCTTGAAACCAAGCCCTTGGAATTTACTCGCTTGCCGCCCAGGGATATGGACACTTAACAGACAAAGCATGGTGACTTTCTGAATGGACTCCCCCTTGAGCTGGACCCCTGACAGAGAGGTCGACAGCTAACAGTGAAGAGGTGGCCCGTCTCTGGTCCTTTGGGGACCGCATACATGCCCGCTCTGCAGGGCCGCCGGGATAGTCTCTTTCCTCTGACTGACTTGTGTGTGCCCGTTGTGGATTGGGCCTCAGGCAGTGCTGCTGGGCTGGGCGCTTCCCGGGGAGCTGTGGGGGGGAGATTTCTTTTTTATACACAAAATGTATAATTCTGTTTCACAAGCCTGGCTTTATTTTAGTCCTAATGGGCATTATGGAGTATGACAATAGGGCCTCCCGCTTAAATTAGACACCTCTTAAGAGCGGCCTCACACATCCACAGTTCCGACAACCCCAGAACAAATAAGAGTATAAAATATCTCACTGTTAAAACATACACTACACTTTTAGGACCCCCGACAAACTCACTAACATGAGGTATATGCTTACAAATGTTCTCTATGTAAATAGTTGTTATGGGCCGGTTTGGCCCCACCAGTTATTCCCTTACCCCCTACTCAGGCTCCCATTGCAACTGTACTTAGGCAGCCTATGCAATAACCCAAAACACTACAAATGTCAATGTTAAAGATTGTATTCATTAACGCTAGAGATTTAAATATACAGGAGAAAAGGACACGTGCCCTTGGAGATTTCCATGCAACTAGAGCTTCCATTATCTTTGTGCAAGAAACGCATTTTAAGGTTTAACAAGCCTCCACGTTCCGAGACCACAGATACCCCATTGGCTTCTACAGTTTCTACACTGAATCTAAATCTAGAGGCACAGCAATCCTCTTCTCAAGCACCCTGGCATTCCAACCTCAAGCACACATTACAGACTGTGACGGCAGATATACATTTGTCAAGAGGCTTATTGCAGGCCAACTCTACACCTTTGCCAACATTTAGCTTCCCAACCATAAACAATACACTGTTCTAGCAAGAATACTGACCAAACTTGCAGATTTACGGAAGGAATCCTCATCACAAGAGGCAACTTCAATATCACACTTGATCTCAGGTTAGATGATACATCAACCAATGTCAATAGAGACTCACGGCATAGGCGTAAAATAAGAGCATGAGAGCACTGTTACACACACATCCGCTTATTGACTGCTTGCGTATACAACATCCAAGCACCAAAGACTTCATGTACTTCTCCCATGTTTAACAGTTGTACTCTAGAATTGACTTGCTCATTCTTTCACACCAACACCTCCTTAAATACACTGCCATACTCCCCATGACCTGGTCTGACCCTGCAATGATATCACTCACTATCACTCCAAATGCTAGCTACACAGGCGTTCAATCGATTTTGGAAACTGAATGAATCACTACTGCTGTCACCTGACAACAAGGCCAAACTTCAGACCACGATCACCAACTACTTCAAAGAGAATGATACCCCAGACATCACCCCAATGACACTGTGGAATGCGCACAAATGTGTGATCAAGGGGGAACTTACCAGCATAGGCGCCGCAGTCAAAAAACAAAAGTCCAAAGAAATCCAAACCCTTGTAACAAGGCATTAAAACAACGACACAAACAATTCCTCAAACCTGACAGATACCAGAAGACGTCTGAATTACCTACTAGACACCTGTACCAGACATTCTATGCTAATCACTAAACATGTATACTACCAGCATGGCAAAAAATGTGGCAAACACTTAGCGAGAGCCCTCAAACAACGACACCAGCAAACCTACATAGCAAAAAATCTGCACCAATGAAGGTCAATTAGTTCATACCTCCACAGAGATAGCTAGGGAATTCCAGGCTTACTATTCCCGTCTCTATAACATCCCCTCAAACAGCAACCACACGTGGACACACAACAGCCCACTAGACATATACATCAGGACTCACACATCTAAATGCCTGAGCCCAACAGACATGGCCAGTCTTGACAGACCAATAGAGCCGGAGGAACTCACCTTTAAACAAAAGCCTGGGCCAGATGGCTTTACCTCCCGATAACATAAACAGTTTCCCTCACCACTGACTCCATACTCAAAGCATTTAATGCATTCCTAGACAAATATGGGGCCCCTCCCCAGACTCTAGAAGCGTACATTACCCTTATTGCAAAGCTGGGTAAGGACCCATAACTCTGTGGCAGCTACTGCCCAATTTCTTTATTAAATTGCGACCTGAAACTATTAACGGTAATACTGGCCCGCAGGCTGGGGCTGCTCTTGGGGGGCTAGTCTAGCACGATCAGGTGGGCTTTATCCCCACCAGAGAAGCGAAAGAAAACACTACCAGGGTAATCAACTTATTGTCCAAAGCGGGGCACTCCAGGACACCATCTGTGTTTCTTTCCACAGACGCCGAAAAGGCGTTTGATCGGTTGGACTGGTCCTTTCTGGAGGGGTTATGGGTGACTTCGGATTTAGCCTGGTATGAAGGAAGTGCGTAGGAGTACTTTACTTGCAGGCTTATTCCAGGATCTGAGTGAACGGCCTGCTGTCAAACCCGGTATACATCAATAATGGCACACGCCTGGGGTGCCCTTACTCTAGAGCCCTTCCTAAATACCGTCAGAACTAACAAAACAATCACTGGCTTGGGAAATTGAATACAAAATTAATGCTTACGCAGATGGCTATTTTCCCTGTCTAACCCCCTACATTCCCTACCTGAATTAGTAAAAGAAATGGAGGTGTATAGCTCGCTCCTTTTCATTATTCTCCATCAACTATGACAAGTCTGAATACCTCTCAATTGCACTCTCTCCACCGGAAAGAGAGATAATTAAAAATACTTTCTCCTTCCGAGAAACCAAAACAGCCCTTTTAAGTTTTAAGGAAAACTACCCCCCCCCCCCCCCCCCTTACTACAAAATATTGAACGTGACTTACAAAAATTGAACAAACCGACCATTTCTTGGACAGGCAGGCTTAAAGTACTAAAAATGAACATCCTCCCTAGAATCTTATACCTCCTCATGGCACTACCAATACACATCCCTAATTCCTACTTTCGAAACCTTAACACAATATACCTTAAAAATGTGTGGATGGGGGGGGCGGGGCCGGGCCGCCGACATGGACTGTCGCAAGTCAGAGCGGCTCCGGCCAAACACAACGAAAAACACGCCAAAACTTCGTATATTTTTCATATAATAACCAAAGCGACCCGACAGCACTGATGCCCAGTGCCGCGATACAGATGGACCTGGGGAGAGGCTGGCTCGCTGAGCTACAGTCCCCCAGGGGAGAGGAACGCGGCGCCATAACCCGGGCCTTCTCCGGCGGTGAGCGAGGCAGACGGCCGCTGCCTCGCTATCCTGCACCACTGAGCCCGGCAAACGGGACTGATCAGCTCAGACCTGGCTCCGTTCCCCCCCCTATGGACCGGGGGGGTGATCCCGGTCCCCACCCGGTGACCGTAAGCGAGAACCTGCATCTGAGGCTGGGGAACCTGATCGCTGCCTCCAAGATGGCGGGCGCCACGTGCGCCGACTACATAAAGTTGAAGCCCCCCTCCTGGTGTCCTCTACCCACAAAACGGCTCCCAAGAGACGATCCCGCTACACAGGGAAGCAGAAACTATCTTATCAATCCCAGCAACCACGCATGCCACCAACGCAAGCAATACGAGCTTTGAGGGTGACCAAACATCGACCATTCCAGTCCGGGGTGATATCTGCCCAGCGAGACACCCCTACTAACAACCCAACCCTGCACCTGCTTTCAACTCATGAGTACATGAGAATCTGGTCCCGGACAACACCCGAGGCAGTAACGAATGGCACGACACAGCAAAGAGGGAGATCTCCAACATGGCAGCGGCTCCAGCAACGCGCCTCACCTAGACGCATCACAGAGGCCACTCAGGAAAACGTACAGCAGGTCACAACTGCAGCGGGAGAAGAGTAAAGGAACCGCAAAAACGATCATCTTACTTGCCCGCAAATAGGGGCTTCGCCAAGCAATGTGACTGCTCGAGGTGGGACTGTGCTGTACCCCTGGCTGGCATAGGCTGACGGGGGCTCCAGGACTGAGCCGTGAGTAAGTCCACTAGCTGCTCGCAGTCACAACCTATTTACACGGCGGTGCTGGTGCCTATCACCTATATACAATGTTGGAAATACCAGTAATATCTAAAAGGCACACTTAATGGGGGGGGCCTTCTGGGGGAAAACAAAAACCTGTAATAAATCTTAAACGCAACTAGTATTGATACACGCAAATAAAGCGTAACATATATATAGGCATGCTTCCATTCATCTCATACCATAACCACAAAACGCGCTGAAAAAGCTACAGGAACCATAGACACGTACATGCTTGTTAAACTACGCAATACTCATAAATATATATGTCAGTTAATATAGAATGCTTACCAAACCAGTGTGTTTACCTCACTAACTGACATTTGTTATGTTATTGTTCTGCGCCTGCTATCATTATAATATAAAAATGTGCAACTTCTATTGACGCCATACTAATAATACCCTTTATTTGTTATACTATGTTGGATAATGCTGTTGTGGCATATCAAGCTTGAATGTTGATACTTGCACAATAAAAATAAAGAATTAAAAAAAAAAAAAAAATGTGTGGATGGGAAAAAAAAACGCAACTCAACACGATCGACATCTCGAGACCCAGAAACAGAGGTGGACTTGGATACCCCAATATTAAGACATACCAACTAGCAAATGCTCTGACTAAAATTAGAGACTGGACAAAGACTGACGTGACTAAACCTTGGAAATCTCTAGAAGCAAGCTTCTTGTCAATTCCAATCGAGACATTGCCATGGCAAAATACTGACTCCATTCTCCTATATCCTCGACGCCACTCTACAGTACACGCAGCCATGACTCTCAGGCATAAACATAGGATACCCTCAGGAATGTCCCACATCGCTCTCCAATTCTTTCCTTAACCCACAACCCCACGAGACCATCTGACTTAACCAACTGGATTATGAACTGCTTCCAGGACAGGCAAAATGTTCGACTGCTCACCCTTGTTGGCTTCCTACCTACAGGACAGAACACCCACATTCACAGACAAATTTAAACACCACCAACTACTACACTATTTACAATCACTACCCAACTTGGAGAAGGCCTAACGACCCCTGACAGAATTTGAACAAGCCTGCAACTCACAAGCACGCCCCAAATGGATGTTGTCTGAAGCTTATAAGCTACTCCACAAACCCTTAGCACTCACACTACCTTCATACACCAGACTCTTTGAAGAACTCAATTTTTTACTCACCATACATCAATGGCAAAAGATGGTTCAAGTTATTCTAGAATATAATATTCTACAACTACCAAGTTTTTTTTTTTTTTTTTTTTTTTTTTACTAAAAGTAGCATTACATTTATTTCAAACATGGCATACAAAACTAACATAGAAAAAGAAGAAGATAAAATAGTAGCTTGAGGTATGGATTGCTGATCAGTGATACTTACAAAATTAGAGTTACCCGTATTTATATTTACACAATTTAATTTCTCACTCATTTATTCTTCTTCTTTTAGGTAAATTACTACCAGCTTCGGTATATGATATGTGTTTTTTTTTTTTTTAAGAAAGGTTTTAATTTTAACAAGTGCATGTTTACAGAGATGATGCAGGCAGTGATAGTTGAATACAGTGGTAGGGTACCAACAAAATTTTTATATATACACTGTCATGTGAATCAACAAATATACAGCAGAAACAGAAAGGTCACCAACCCTGAGTATGGGGTCCGGTTTGCAATAGTAACTAGTGGCGGGAGTGTTGGGCCCTCTGGGCCATGTTCCTTTGTTTGTGGATTACTAAGACCAAGGTCTAAAAGCGTGATTCATTTTTGTAGAGAGTGGTGACAATCAACGATAGCATTGAGTTACTTTTCTATGAGGGTAGGGGTGTGTCCCAACATGTGAACAGTTGGGGACAATGTCCGTCTGCCGAAAGGTCATAGTTCCCTGTAGTCTCGTTAAAGACCTGCGGGCTAGTGAATAAGGGAAGTAGTAACAAAGAGAGGGGAGGGGGGTAATAAGGGGGAGTACTCCTGCCACAGAGCAGGTTGGGTTCACGTATTGGGAGTGATCCAGAATCCAGTGCACGTTATCATGGGTTCCTTTGTCAGGGCCGAGGGTAAGCAAAGGTTGGGTGAGTCTACTGCGTGGTTGAGTCCTTTTGGTCCTGTTGCAAGTGAAGGTTGGGGTGGTCAAGGTGTTTGTGGCCATTTGTGGTGATGAAAGTCACCCAGCGTTGCCATCTGAAACTGGGATCACTGCAAAGAGATAAAGCATCAGCTACCACGTTCAAATACCCTGGCGCATCCCTCGCACATAAAACCACATTGAGCAACATGCAAAGCAAAACAAAGTGCCGAAACAAACGAACCACCGACTTAGATGACGCCGACAGATAGTTAACCGCGTGCACCACAGCCATGTTATCCGAGAAAGAGACTACCTTACGGTTTTGCAGTTTGTCACCCCAAAGTGCCATTGCCACCACCAAGGGGAACAACTCCAAGAATGCCAGGTTACGGATAAGGGGGCTCTCAAAAAACTGAGACACTCCGTCCGGCCCTCAGTCTTACCTGCCGCAAGTGGCACTCCGAACTGCCCCGCCACCCATTCGATAGTGTGCAGTAGGTGAAGACATGCGACCAAGTTCGCCGGGCCCACGCAGAAGAAATCATCCAAGTAGTGCACCACCGACTTACTCCCCGCCTCCATTCTAACCACCCACTCCAAGAAGGAACTGGATGTCTCAAAGTAACAGCACAAAATTGAACAGCCCATAGGGAGACACAAGTCGACAAAATACCCTCGTCAAAGTAACAACCCAGCAGGTGGTGACAGTCAGGGTGAACAGGCAGCAAGCGGAAAGCTGCCTCCACATCCACCTTGGCCATCAATGCCCCTCGCCCAGCCTTCTTAACCAGCTCGATGGCCTGGATGAATGATGCGTAGGAGACCGAGCACAGTTTCTCATCAATGTCGTCATTCACCGACTCCCCTTTCGGGTAGGAGAGGTGGTGAATGAGCTGATATGTCCCAGGCTCTTAATGCGGAATCACCTCGAAAGATGACACCCGTAAATTAGCCAGAGGCGGCACCCAAAAATGGCCTGCCATCCTACCCAACTGCACCTCCTTTGCTCGCTTCTCCTGCACCACCTCCGGGAACTCCGCCACCGATCGCAGATTGTGCAGTCCCCGCCGCCCCTCCCTGTCCCGGAACGGATTGAAAAAACACGATTAGAAACCCTCGCTCAGCAAGTTGGCCCGCCGCCCGATTACTGTAGCAGTTTAGCCACAGCGCCATGATGCCTAACTTCACTAGGGTTAGACCCCGTGGCTGTGGGTGCACTCCCCGCCGATGCAGACCCCCCGGCTCTATTACGCTTGAAACACCGATTTAGTCCGTGGGTGTCAACGCAACCCAAGCACTCGTGTCTGAACCGACACACGGACCCCCACTTGCACTGGCCTTTGTTGAAGAGCCAGCTCTTCCTCTTGCTTCTTATCATCTTTCTTCTCCTCATCCTTGAGGTCAAGAAACTCCTCCAAAGGGAGAAGCTAGAAAACTTTGCAAAAATTTCACAAAACTCACCCTTCCATAACTTCACGTCCTGTTTCAGGTGCACCCCTAATGGTCCTGCGAATGACACATATGCATGTTGCCGTGCCACGTCCGGCACACCCCCTGTCAGTTTCGCCCTCTCAGTCGCAACCTCAGAAGTTCCTACCGTTGACCCCACGGTCCCGCCCGGGCCACCCCCAATGCCTGCCTCTGAGCCCGCCGCGGCCCCCACCCCGTGAGTCCACACCTGTCCCACGCTAGCCCCTTGACAACCCCCAACTTGCAAGAAAATAAGCAGTGACTGCAGTGTGCTCAGCAAGGTGTGAGAATGTAGTACAACATCAGACTCACTGTCCAAGCCCTCCCCGCCGCGGATGGCCCAGGGGCTGCTCCACCAACTCCAATCGGTCCAGGATGCACCGCATCCGTAACATGTGTTCTAACAAGGGAGTCCACCTGATGCCGAGACGGACCAGAAGAACAACGACTCCGAGACATGCAATGATATGGAGAATTCCTGGGCGGGGGGCACCATTCCTGAGCAACCCCCCCGTCCCTCCCCTGGGAGCGCCTGCTGGACACCAAATCGACACCTCTCCTCCCCCAGGACTATGGCTCCTGCCATCCCCCCTAGAAAAAACCTGCCCCGTCGCCCCCACCGGAGGGTCACTGAACCGTCCCCCGCCAAACAACGGGAATCTGACTGGTGTTGCTGTGCAGAACCGGGGGAGGAACTTGCACTCCTCGACCCCCTATGGGACCCAATGCAGAGGGACCTACCATGCAACTGGCGCCTCCTGTGGTGTCGAGATCTGGGGTTGCTCCCCTACCCACCAAGGCACGTACTCCCCCGCCCGAGGCACAATCCGACCTACCCGCCTGCCACCTACCCTGGGTCACTAGATGCCTAACCTCTGACCCTTCTCCACCACGGTGGCATTCACCCCTTTGGGCCCCCAACCCCACCCCCCTCAGCCTGGTGAGGTGGCCCAGCTGCACTTCCCCTGCCTCACTTACCTGACCCAGACCCCCTGCCAGGGAGCACTCGTCCTCCACTGCCCCCACTCATGACTGCCAGCTGCCCCATGCTAACTCCCCCTGTAACCCCTCCACCCCCACCCACTGGAGGGGACGACAGGGGATCCCTTGGGGCCCTGTGACCTGCCCACCCATCAACCTGCCCCAGGCACCCCCCTGTTAACCCCCCAACTCACCAAGGGGGCCTCCGGAGGGACCCCCTGCTCCAGTACTCACCTGCCTCGTGTTAGGCCGCCTCTGGGTCGTCCTGGTGCCGGAATTGCTGCCAGACCAGTCCTCACCACCAGGGGATGCCCTCCCGGTTGACGGCTCTGTGCCACGAGATGCTCCGTGGGGCCCTCCCATACCCATGGCCTGTCTGGAGGATCCCATCCTAGGCTCCGGTGGCGCACTGGGAGGCGGAGCCTCGCCCATGTTCGCAGCCTGCTCCTGCCGCCTCCTCACCGTTCCGGTCTGTCACGCCGGGGCACGATCCCAGGTTCAAACGACGTGGGGGCCTCCTGGCCCTGGTAGGATGGCTGCTGTCCCTCAGCCGCCGCCAGCACCGATCCCAGCTGGTCCAGGATCCAGTCAGCTCCAGAGTTCCTCACCGCCGTCCTGAGACCCTCCAGCATCTTCTCCACGACATCCATCCTGCAGGGGAGAGAAAAAGAAAAACCTACCAGGCCAAATGAGTGAACACACGAGGTGTACACAAACTCAGCCAGGTAGGCAAGTTAAAAATGACTTTTTCCAAGATGTCTGCCTTTTTATCTGGCCTATCCCCTTCCCCAGCAACAACCAATCCCTGCTAGCTTCCTCCTATGCCCGCCACCTAACCCCTGTCAAGACCCCTTTCCACTAAGCTGCACTTTTGCTACATGGGGCTACAGGATAACAAGTTATTCAGAATACAGAGAGTGCAGAATTATTAGGCAAATGAGTATTTTGACCACATCATCCTCTTTATGCATGTTGTCTTACTCCAAGCTGTATAGGCTCGAAAGCCTACTACCAATTAAGCATATTAGGTGATGTGCATCTCTGTAATGAGAAGGGGGTGTGGTCTAATGACACCCTATATCAGGTGTGCATAATTATTAGGCAACTTCCTTTCCTTTGGCAAAATGGGTCAAAAGAAGGACTTGACAGGCTCAGAAAAGTAAAAATAGTGAGATATCTTGAAGAGGGATGCAGCACTCTTAAAATTGCAAAGCTTCTGAAGCGTGATCATCGAACAATCAAGCGTTTCATTCAAAATAGTCAACAGGGTCGCAAAAAGCGTGTGGAGAAACCAAGACGCAAAATAACTGCCCATGAACTGAGAAAAGTCAAGCGTGCAGCTGCCAAGATGCCACTTGCTACCAGTTTGGCCATATTTCAGAGCTGCAACATCACTGGAGTGCCCAAAAGCACAAGGTGTGCAATACTCAGAGACATGGCCAAGGTAAGAAAGGCTGAAAGACGACCACCACTGAACAAGACACACAAGCTGAAACGTCAAGACTGGGCCAAGAAATATCTCAAGACTGATTTTTCTAAGGTTTTATGGACTGATGAAATGAGAGTGAGTCTTGATGGGCCAGATGGATGGATTGGTAAAGGGCAGAGAGCTCCAGTCCGACTCAGACGCCAGCAAGGTGGAGGTGGAGTACTGGTTTCGGCTGGTATCATCAAAGATGAGTTTGTGGGGCCTTTTCGGGTTGAGGATGGAGTCAAGCTCAACTCCCAGTCCTACTGCCAGTTTCTGGAAGACACCTTCTTCAAGCAGTGGTACAGGAAGAAGTCTGCATCCTTCAAGAAAAACATGATTTTCATGCAGGACAATGCTCCATCACACGCGTCCAAGTACTCCACAGCGTGGCTGGCAAGAAAGGGTATAAAAGAAGAAAATCTAATGACATGGCCTCCTTGTTCACCTGATCTGAACCCCATTGAGAACCTGTGGTCCATCATCAAATGTGAGATTTACAAGGAGGGAAAACAGTACACCTCTCTGAACAGTGTCTGGGAGGCTGTGGTTGCTGCTGCACGCAATGTTGATGGTGAACAGATCAAAACACTGACAGAATCCATGGATGACAGGCTTTTGAGTGTCCTTGCAAAGAAAGGTGGCTATATTGGTCACTGATTTGTTTTTGTTATGTTTTTGAATGCCAGAAATGTATATTTGTGAATGTTGAGATGTTATATTGGTTTCACTGGTAAAAATAAATAATTGAAATGGGTATATATTTGTTTTTTGTTAAGTTGCCTAATAATTATGCACAGTAATAGTCACCTGCACACACAGATATCCCCCTAAAATAGCTATAACTAAAAACAAACTAAAAACTACTTCCAAAAATATTCAGCTTTGATATTAATGAGTTTTTTGGGTTCATTGAGAATATGGTTGTTGTTCAATAATAAAATTAATCCTCAAAAATACAACTTGCCTAATAATTCTGCACTCCCTGTACACACTAGCCAAGGGTCATATGAACAAATGCAAGAGCGAGGTGAATATATATGTAGCTAGGTTGCATCAATCCAGCACCCCCAAAACCCCAGTGTGTGACGTTGGAGTCTTGGTGCATTCAGATTAATGCAGATATGAGGATGGATTACAGGACACGTCTGGGGATTGTTCCATGTCAAAATTGATACCAGATCGGACTTTCTTGTCACAGTATATGACTCAAAGCTTGGACCTAGCTCTAGGACTGACATTAATTGAACATGCATGGAGATTGGTTCTCAATCCCCTAAAAGGTAATTCTACAAACAGGAAGCCAATATAAAAACAACACATAAAGACATTAGTAGGCTGGATTGCCTACTCAGAGGGGGGAAGATGCAAGGGAACATTGTAGGTGCTAAAGACCAGGCAACCAATAATGAAGATGTGCCATTAGGCAGGTGCCTACTTAGTCTAGTTGGAAACCTGGCCCGGCAGTGATCAGGTACCCAGCTGGGGTAATAAACTGGCCAAGAGAGGAGCTGGATGAATGGAGGGTTCCACCCAAAGTCTTACACCCAGAGACTGTACACTTGTAATTTGCTAAATCTTCAACAATACATTTGATTTGAATTTAGGATCTCATGAAAACCAGATTGTAACGGATCGCCTGGCACCCCGACTGGGTACCTCCGTTAAAGGATGCTCCTAGCGCTTCCTGAGGCCTACAAGCACTCTAGCCAACACCACAATCAGCGAATCAGAGAAGCGTATAAATCCTCTCAAGCATATGAATGCTGTAGACAGTTGAATAGGAAACCATACGAATAGGTTTACACTCCTAGCAGTCAAACTGGAACAGCATACAATAAATCCTCCCCCAATAATGAGACGACACTTCACTTTGAGGGTTAAGCAGGAACTCTGGACTGGCTCATCCAGCCTGGCTTTTATTTCCATCTCACACATACAGGCCACACCCAGGGGGAGGCATAAAATGACCAATAGTCAGTAGCTGGGGAGAGGTGGTAACAATCTCCTCTCCCATACATACTTCCAGTCTCTGCGGAGGGAGACCGACTATCTCTCCTCCCAACACAGAGTCCTGCTGTTGGGGAAAGGAGGCTGGGCTCTCTATTCCCTGCTGGATACTCTGCCGCTGGGGAATGGAGACTGGGCTCCCAATTCCCAACAAATAACACTGCCGCTGGGAAGGGAGGACGGCCCCTTCAGCTCTCTGTAACTTGGGCGCAGAGACCACGGTCCCATCTGCGCTGGTGTGGGGCTTACTGTCTCCCCTTGGTGTGCTAAGCTGCCGCTGGGGAGAGGGGATAACAGGCTCCTCTCCCTGAACCGTAGACTGCCGCTGGGGAGCAAGGCCGGCCCCTTCAGCTCCCTTTTTGCCAAAATCAGCTAGACCCTGCAGATACGCTGCCGCTACTTTCCTTGTGCTCTGTATGTATTTCTCCTCTGGGGGTTCTGGTCCAAAGAAAGCCAGCAGCATTTTCAACATAGCGTCAAACTCCTCTTGACTGTAACTGGGCGCCATGCTTACTTTGCTGAGGTTGCTTCTTTTGTAGATAGGGGCGCTGTACGGGTACTAGCGTTGCCCTCACTTTGTAATCCAAACGAACGGTGTCTCCGAGCTTCTTTACCTCACACTAGGACGCCATCCCACCGCTTGCCACCAATGTAACGGATCGCCTGGCACCCCGACTGGGTACCTCCGTTAAAGGATGCTCCTAGCGTTTCCTGAGGACTCCAAGCACTCCTGCAGACACCACAATCACCGTATCGGAGAAGCATATGAATCCTCTCAAGCCTCTGAATGCTGTAGACAGTTGAATAGGAACCATACGAATAGGTTTGCACTCCTAGCAGTCAAACTGGAACAGCATGCAATAAATCCTCCCCCAATAATGAGACGACACTTCACTTTGAGGGTTAAGCAGGAACTCTGGACTGGCTCAGCCAGCCTGGCTTTTATTTCCATCTCACACATACAGGCCACACCCAGGGGGAGGCATAAAATGACCAATAGTATCACGGGTGCAACCCACACATCCCCTCCCCTTAGTGTGACACATAATCCCATTATGCATACAGTTTAAAATATACTTTTTACACAACTTTCATAACTCTAAAACCATACATCACATTCACATAAAAATACATATCCACAATCAATCCATTCAGGGGAACAACATATTAAAAAATGGCATGAATCCGACCAGGGGTTCAAAAGTTACTAAAAGTATCTTTTGTCCCTTACTAGCCGCATGGCAAACCGGTTTAGACAGGTTTTACATAGGCCTCTATCCTGGAGACAAAGAGGGAAGTAATCCAATTATCCAGGGCTAGAAGCAGACTCCATTAACCACATGGTTACAGAAAGACATAAAACACTTTAAAATACAGAAAGTTACTTTTTATCCATAACACACAGACATTTCACATATCCCCAGATAGCTGGGATCTGAGCGCACAAAACTACCGAATAGCGCGCAGATCCTATTCACACAGTACAATTGCCATGGAGCTAAAGTCTTTCCCATAGTCTTTCATTATATGAATAGGCTCCATGGCATAGCTATCTGGGTTAACACATTCACATAAAGTCTGGTCCATAGTCCAAAGGCAAGAGGCGGGCAAGCAGCCCCCTCCAAGGACACGTGGCGAGGTCGGTTTCGCCACACAGATAAACACAAGTTACAAGTGATTTTAAACGTTTTATTTAATTATGTAAATTCCATGTAGTGGTAGTTCTTCTTTGACACAAATATGAACATATATTTATCATAGATTTACCATTATACAAATCTTATGAAAGTGTAAATATTGTGTCAAATCTTTTCAAATGGTAATGAAGGCCATTTGAAGGTTGCTTGTTTATCATTTGGAGCTGGTGCTAAATAAAATGCAATCTGGTACTTTGATGCATTACCCAATATTTTTGGATGCTTGATATGCAACATCAGTCATTAGCAGGTTATAATACCGACTTCCATTTGCAGCTGTTATTTATTTACTCTTTGCAACCTAAACGCGATTGCTTCAATAACTAGCTGGTAGTGTGATAATTGCTAATGAATGGCACAGTTAGACTAAGACATTACTTAGAAATAAACAAATTGAAGGACTTCTCATCAAGGTATTGTTATCGCTGTGTTCTTGTACGTTAATATTTTATTTGTGTAATTGCTCCTAGGAGAATTCACCATAGGAGGAAGAGAATATATTTGCATGAGTAAATATAGCAATAGACCTCAGAACATTTCCCTTTTAACAAGGTGGAAGCAAATCACTCTAAGCGAAAGTGAAATGAATATCAAAGTGCTCATTATAATAAACTATAGTTTGTTCATAGCCATACAATTAACTCTGAGGAAATTACCTGGTAGGGCAAAGTCACTGATGCAAAGTTGGTATTTCAATGAATTGGAATAGTGCCAGTGTCTCCATTAATAATAGTTTTACTGAGAAAATATTTCTGTTACAATTTTGCAATGCCAATTCAGTATATGCTGTGTACATTTATTTATTTCCTAAAATATACTTTCATTGCAACTATAAAATCAAAATGTAGACTTAGGTTAAAGCACTGTGAATCCTGGACGAATTAAAGGGACACTATAGTCACCAAAACAACGTTAGCTTAATGCATTGGTTTTGGTGTATAGATAATGTCCATGTATTCTCACAGCTCAATTCTTTGACATTTAGCAGTCCAATCACTTTGTTTATGCAACCATAGGTCCACCTCCCTTCACGTGACGTACACAGCCTTCCTACACACTTCCTGAAAAGAGTCATCTAATGTTTACACTTCATTTATTACAAATTCTGTTAATTTAGAATTGCATATCTCCTGGTCTGCTAATAGTTTGCTAGGAGCCTCCTGTATGCAATTAAAGTTCAATTTACAGGGCAGGAGAGAAAAACATTTAAAGTAAGTAACATCTGATTGAAAGTGACACCATTTTGTTTTCATGCAGGCTGTGTCAGTCACAGACAGGGGAGGTGTGACTAGGACTGCATAAACAGAACTAAATTGAGCAGAGAAACGAGCAGTGAAACTTTAGAGGCATGATCTATACATCAAAACCAGTACAGGAAGCTAAAGTTGTTTTGGTGTCTATAGTGTTTTTTCAAAGACAAAATAGGTAGGCTGAGTCTTTTGAAGAGTTGATCACAACAAACATTATATAGTTATACAGGGTGGGATTTGACAGGTATATAGCCTATTTATTAGTAGGTTTTTTTTTTCGTTTTTTTTTTTGCAGTTACATAATATAACTGAGTTTGGAAAATTCATCACAGGCGATTTCACGGAGGAACATGTAAAAATAGTGGATTTTTATTTTCAAAATGGCAGGTCCATAATTTTGACGTAAAGACTGAGAAATTCGCAGATTACTTGGTCGTCATTTTTGCCCAACTTATATCTGCTGATTACTTCCTGTAGGGAGAGAGTGTACATGAACAAACCGTGTACACTACCATAAGGCAGCGCTAGAGCACCAGACCAGAGTGAATCAGCCCTGGGTGTGCAAGTTCCATGTGAAAGGCAGAACAGGGTGAAAATAGTTTCTCATCCCACCAGTCATTCTCTGTAGAATGGCCTTGTAGACCGTTTTCTTCGGTTTCCTTTACCTGGTCTGACAAAGAGCCTCTTTCTGTGACTAAAGGGGGCAGAGAATTAGCAGTGAGCAGCTTCATCATAGCCCCCACTCACTCAGTACGCTATACTTTCATTATAGATTCCAAACTATAGGGTGCTGACAGTGTGGGCTCTCTCCCAGAATTCACAGTACCATGTTCTTCGGCTCTCCTGCATTAAAAAAAAAAAAAAAAAGATATAAATGGCTGGTTTGCCTTCTTTTCCCTTCCCCAGGTGCTGTTGAGGTTCATGTGATATACTGGGAGCCATAACTGTCCATCTCTTCTCAGACAAAAGAAAAAAAAAATGAGAGAGAGAGAGAAAACCAATTTGAAAGAAGAAAATGGGGTTTATTCACTAATACACATTACAGTTAATTAAGAATTGTACTTTATAAATATATATATTTTTTTACTTTTGCAATATGATTAGCTCACTACAAATTTCTGAATATACTAATTTTAGAAATATAAATTTGGGGAATATAATGTGTGATTGACTGTATGGGGTGGAAAAAGAGAGGAACAAGGTTTAGGATAAGAACTAAATAGAAACATTACCAGGTTGGAAGCAGATACAAGTAGATATACTAATAAAAAAAAGTATCTATAACAGGGACAAATGGCGTGAAAGGAAAGGGTATTGCACTGTTTACTTTTAGATTCATATAAAATGTACAATGATTGTAAATTTACATATTTATCACAGTCCATTTCATATTTATAAACCTCCAAAATCTTAAATCATAATATGTGATGTCATGTTGTGATGTCATAAACATAACTGCTGTTGTAACTGCTTGGACATTCTATTTCTTCCCAGTTATAACTGAGGCTCTGATAGAGCTTCACCTATATTCATGGTTCTTATACCATTACAATGGCACAGAAATCTATGCCTCACTTGCATGTGACAGTAGACTTAGGGCTCGACTACCCTCAATCTGATTTCAGCAATGGAGATTCTGTCAAGGGGTGTTGTATTTTGTGCAGCTACTCAAAAATGTGTACTTCTTCAATGGGGATTTTAAGCATTGAGTGCTCCGTTGGCTGGATTAACATATAAGGAAGGGAAGGAATCGTCTAGTGTACAGCTTTTTTTTCCCCCAGGTATCGGTATCATCTTGCAATCTCAGCTTAATCTGCTTTCGTAGTCTGTCTGTCTATATGTCTGCCTACCTTTCTCTCTATTTATGTATGTTTGCATCTATGTATGTCCATCTGTCTCTCTGCCAAGTTACATTTTTATAAAAGAGTAAGTACTGCATCTGTTAAATTCTCTGTATTTGCCTCTTAATGATCAGAGGGGAGTGCTGTCCTTTCAGCCATGGTTCCCCAGAGGATTCCTCTGCAAGAGGTTTTTCCTTTCTTACGTGCTGAAGGTAACTCTTCATGAGTCCAGGGGTACCCCACATCTGGTCACAGTTGTATTCATTTCCAAGGTTCCGAGATTATCTTGGCCCATAAGTCCTAAGTTTCCTATTAGAGACTGTAAAATTGTATTAATAATGTTAAATATACTTAATAAAAGTAAGGTATCCTCCAAACGACAACTAACCTCCGAGGCCTTGGATGTCATATCTCCATGTACTAAGTGGGATGTAACAATTGATGTGTCGATACCAGCCAACATAATAGCCATTTAACCCAACGCGCCAATGTAGGAGTTGACACCGGTAGGTGGGGAGCATGGAAGGAAAAGAACAAAGTGCACGGTCCGGAGAACGTAGCGGTTGCGTAACCTCCAGGTAACCTCTTCAGACACTCCACTGGCCATAGTGTCAAAAACGCTCTGAACTTAGGGTAAAAAATCCAGGCCCAAGTGTCCTAGCAAAGTGAATCCTCTTACACAGATGACCTACGAATGGATGTTGACCGATTAGGAAATTCCCCAAATCCAATGCCGAGGGTTAGATACGGTCGTCTCACGCATCAACCAGACCACACTTGTCATGAAGACAG
Organism: Pelobates fuscus; assembly: GCF_036172605.1. Taxonomy (NCBI): domain Eukaryota; kingdom Metazoa; phylum Chordata; class Amphibia; order Anura; family Pelobatidae; genus Pelobates; species Pelobates fuscus. The sequence goes on from NC_086326.1 coordinate 127,457,530, forward strand.
ATGGGCCGATCGATTACCCGGCGTGCATGTGTTACAGAGGAGACGGAGAGTTGATCGTGGAACATCCAAGATAATCCAAGCCCCCCGAAAGGAGTCACGTCATCAGGTGTAGAAGGCCTCGGTCCACTAAACCGTCCCAATTCAGTCTAGGAGGGGTTCTGAAAGCGAGGAATCAAATCTGTGCAATCTATCGCCATTCTCAGGAATCGAGGGAATCATGGGCGCGATCTCCACAGAGTAGTGACCACCACCAGCTCAACATTGTGCCGGGCCAATTACAAGAGCCTGCAAACAACCAAGTTGAACGGAGGGAAGACATACATGCGAGTATCCCGTCAATCCTGAAGGAACGCGACAATCACTACAGTCGATGGGTCCGGCCTTCAGTCGTAAAACTTCGGCCACTAGGTGTTAAGGCGAGATGCCAACAGATCCACCTCGAACGTTTTCCACAACCGTTCCAGACCAGGAAACGCTGAAGCGTGTAGGCGCCAGTCCCCAGAATGTCTTGAATAATCATAAATTCCAATCGGCCCACGAAATGTCCAGGCCTGGAATGTGTTCTGCTGTCACCGAGACGTAGTGTGGAGACAAAATTGTCTGAAGTTCTATGCCACGATTGCCCACGTGCACGATTTTGTTCCCCCTAGATGGTTGATGGAACTCATCGCTGACACACTTTCCATCCAGAGCCTAACGCAGCCATTTGCGTGACCTGGGCAGCACTTCGAAAAAGCAAAAGGCTCCCGCCAAGAGTTACATACCACGATGTGCCACGTCTTCTCAAACTCAGACCACTCGCCTCTGGAAGGAAACGGGTCACGGTTCACAGACGGTCCTGTCGATCCAAGTCTCCCTAAGAGCCAAAGCATTGGATCAGTTTGTTTCTGGATTCGTTGTCCAACTTCCGCCTTGCTTCATAAGAGTGACCCGGACGGAAATAGGAATCCCTCAGACTTGAAAGGATCAAAAGTGAAGTGGTCATGAAAATACAGCCTGGATGGAAGTCGTGGGCAGGTCGATTGCCCTCACTAAACGCCTGATTGACAGGTCTTCTGCTCGAAGAGTCCGTATGGCTACCTTCGTTATGGCTTTCATCTTGGAGTTTGGGAGGAACAGGAAATCGGCTAGTTGACATGCAACTGTAATTGGTGCCTTGACTGGGACATGACCAAGAGCTTGTCTAGGTAGATATTCCGACAGACACCCTTAGGACAGAGGAACGACAACACAGGATTCAAGATCTCGGGAACCAAGGAGCCGATGAGAGACCTTCGCCGGGTAAAACTGAGAAAGTCCCCTTATTCCACGGTTATAGGAACCATGACATGATCGTCCTCCAAGTCCAGAGGGACCAACCAATCTGACGCCTGGATAGGATCCCGGAGAGGATCCCACCTTTCGGAAAACTTGGTACCGAAGGAAAAACATAGAGAGGTCAGGGGAGTAGCACGGGGTGAACCCCTTCACCTGCTTATGTACCAAGACCAGGCTGTCCTAGAAGCCCGGGTAATCGCACGGCAAGTCTCTGATTGCCCTAAGGCGAGCAGCTCGCAGATCTCCGTGGAGATCAATGATTCCTGTCCCCCTGACAGGCAAGTTCTTTGGGACAAAATGCTGAACGTTAGGAAAAACCAAGAGCCTGTAGTCAAGTCAGCCCATCTGTTTTTAAAACTGGGCCAAACCTGCCCGCCACCCATCCTTGAGAATGAGGGGAACAATGGGTACTCACCAGAAGGGCGTCTACCCGACGTGTATCCTTGAGGGTGGCAGGGATTCAACGTCCTCCTCCCGGATGGGGAGGAGTGTGGAGGCTAGGGTTTTTGAAAAACCTGCATAGGGAGGAAGGAGCCTCTATGTGTATTCGGAACGAGTCCCGTAAATCACGGCCAGACGGGCGGCTCCTGCCACGCCCGGTCCTACCAAAACCTTTGGAGAAAGAAGCCATTCATATTTCCTGGGGCTTAACAATTGCCGTGAACGTCTTCGCGTAGGACCCCAGCTCCTAGACAGCTCCTGAAGCTCCTGAACAGCATCCCTTCAGCTGAGGGACCGGTTCTGAGATGGCCATATTCGCCAACTGGGGGTCAACCATCAAAAGAATCGCCTTCTGGCGTTCGGCCGGTATGCCCATATTAGCATGCCCATAGGGCCAATAGTTGTTGCACTCGGCAGCTAAGAGTCCCCTCCATAGCGGAATTGAGGAATACCTACACCTGAGACAAAAGGGGGGGGGGCAGTGTGTCCATAATTTAATCCTGAAATTCTCCAGGGAGAAATCCAGACCCATTGAGGTTCCCGCCTGATGTATTTAAGAACTGGGGATTACCCCGAGGACCCAAAATGGGGCCTGACCCCCAGCAACCGTCCGAGCATGTGAACCGGAACGGGGCAGTAGCCCCAGTAGGGGTCACCATGGTAGGGGGGGACTTTCTACCCCCGAACAAAAAACCTTGTCATGGAAGGTATATACCATAACCACATAGTCCTTCTCCTCACTCTGGTCGGTAACCGACCTCTCAGTATGGGGTCTAGCCCGTATCCATAGTCTGGTCTTTTTTGCCCGACCAGGGGCTCTTATGCGCGGTGGAAGCGCACCTTCTTTGACCGCCTCAGCGAGTCCGTCATGGCAGGCAGGACCTGCATCAAGGAGTGAGAGGTGAGGTGACAAGCCTTCGCCGTAGCCTTATGGGCCCCGGGCGAGGTGGCCAGAAGTGGGCGGGGGGCCCGCACCCAGTAGAGCAGGGGTAGCCGCAGGGGGCACTAAAAGAGCTGCGTCACAAACTGGGAAAGCGAAGACGACATCGCTCCCAGGGCTGAGGTAAATGTTCCTTAGCAGGAATACGCCATATTGGAGTCTAGTAAGGCCTGACAAACCTCCCAGAGGTCACAGGCTCCCCAGTTGCCCTTGAGGGAAAACATTAAATGGGCTCTCAGGCCCATCACCCTCAGCCTGCATAGCAAGATGGATTAATATACAAAAATAATATGTATTGTCTACATGACAAAGCATGTAATAACGCTTATAGTTAAAAGGAGAAAATATTACTTTTATTTAGGCAATTAAAATAAACAAACACAGTGCAAGATTAGGTCTCTCTTTCAGTAAAGTTAACTTGCAAATTAAAACACATGTGATCTAGACACACATAGTAATCTTCCCATATCACTTATATATTGCAATGTACAGACTCACAAACAGGGTGACAGAGCATAAAAATATATATAAGTGGATATTACTGCACAACAAGAAAAAATAATAATAAGTAGGAACTAGCAGGACAGGGTTGAGTAACCCACAGGAGAGAAATTGGTTAATTAGGCATACATAACAGAAAACACAGAATACCTGACCAGCGGTGTGCCCAAGAAAAAGCCTCAGAGGCTGACAGAGTAAGGAGGAGGGGGGCCGGGTAAGAGGAGAGGGAACCCTTCATGCTCACGGTAAAACCGCGGCAAAAGCTCCGGTCCAAGATGGCCACTGCACGAGGTAGGGTAGGAGCACCTCATGGAGCGCAAAACTGCAGGGGAAGGTCGCATACACACTACCCACGTGACCCGACCCGTCTGCACCAGGAGCCACCGCTGAAATGAGCGGAGGCTCGCAAGTGCCTGCCCGACCGCAAACCCACATGGCCACCCACAGGAGGCCACCCACGACCCGAGGAGTGGGGTAGGAGAGGAGGGAAGGCAGCGGGGAAAACCTGACTGGTCGGGAGGGGAGAATCCCAGCAGGGGCACACCACACAGGCACAGGATAGGGCAAAACCACATAGCAAAGCCCAAATAGCACAATAAAAATATATACAATAAAATATACAGAACAAATAGTCAGTAGTGCTGAACAAATGAGTACTTATCTGGTCTGAGAGCAGCAAAGAAAGAGGGGGATTGTGGGAGACACAGGCCTTTTATAGTCACTTCCTCTGTTATGTGATTGGTTGCCTGTGTGCCTATACAGTTTTTTCTTTTGATAATATTTATATTCCTCTATCTTTGCTGCTGAGAGTAATAAAGAAAGAGATATGCATAATACTCGCCTCCGTGTCTTTAATAAAATTTATATTCATGTCTCATGTAATTTTGCTTTACATTACTAATTGGTAAATAAACTGGCCTAATCTGGTGGAGTAAAATGGCTTCTGAGAAGAGTAGAGAGCAGCCATCTTGAAATATCTGCATAGTGCTTTAAATAAAGTGGAATAGTGTATAAGTACTCAAATGGCAAATTAAATTTAATGTAGATAAATGCACTTCAGGCTGAAGAATGCAGAAGCGTTTTGCACCCTAAATGATAGTGAGTTAGGTAAAAACAAAACATAAGAAGGATTTGGAAATAATTACAGACAACAAACAAGGCAACAATGTCTAACATCAATCAACCGTTGCTAAGGCCACTAAGAAATTGCCATGTATTAAGAGGGGCAATCCTTCTTAGGATGAAAATATACATTTGCCTCGTTATAAATCAATGGTAAGAACCACCTGTTCTTAAGATGGATATTAAGGCACTAGAAAAAGTGCAAAGATGGCTACAAAATTAATAAGGGAAATGGAAGATTTTAGTCATGAAGAAAAATCTGTTTAGTTTAAAAATACGGTGCCTCAAAGGTCAAATGATAACATTAAACATATATATTTGGAGGCCAATGCAAACCACTGTCCGGAATTTTTTTCCTGAATAGAACTATACGTAGTAACAAGGCCTCTCATTTAGACTCAAATAAAGGAGATTTAGTCTAAGGCAGAGGAAAGGTTTTTTTTTTTTACAGCAAGAACAATAAAGATATGGGATTGTCTTAATAAGTATATTTTCACTGTGCTAGAAGCTAGCACCCTTTTCACATGAATGCTCCTGTTGCCTCTTGTTTTGTTTTACTGGGAGCAACTGATCCAGTACTGCAGCACTTTAAACTGCGGTGAAAAGCTTGAGTGACATGAGACCCATACACCTGCTCAGATATTATGGGCCCTATAAGAAACTCAAAGAGGAACTATCAGCCAGTCCAAACACTGTTACTGGCCTCCTTCACAGACATGGTGTTGCACAGTCCGTGTCACAGTCATGTGTGCTCTGAGAAGTCAGAATTTGCAAATGTTTGGTGCAGGCAAAATTATGTAATTGATATTGTCTATATTCCTTGTGAGAGTTATTATTTATTGTGTTGTGTTGTGGCCTATGTCTTTTCCGATGCAATTACATTGTATATATTGTAAACATCCCCTAACATAAAGATTTTAGGGAATGTTCCATCTGGAGCTGTTATCTATTTCTGTTTCTTTCAGGGATATTAGTGGCAGAGTCTTAAGACTTTATTACTTGCTGTGCTGCTCCTTAAGGGTGGGAACATGCTACTGAGTGTTAGGACTTGTTTCAAATAGAGCTGTTTTGTAGGCATATGACCCCAAAACTTGTAAAGATGGTATTGGGAGCAGGCAAATAGATTGATACCTGCCACTGATGCTGCAGTGTTCCCCAGTGTAAAAGGAAAAGGGGAGGACAATGTAGTGATACATATATTTATAATTGATGATAGATCCCTTTAAAATTGTAGATCTGTAATATTTGCAATGCAAACCATAGAACACCATCTAAACAAAATATATGTGAAAGAGTCGGTTACGCTTGGAAAAGTGGCAGGTGCGCCTGAATTGCTGACATGTCAGCCTGGCATGTCCAGGTCCTACAGGCCCGACCACTGAGGGTAGAACTTGCACGGACAGAGCCCGAAAGTCAGGACAGCGGAACAGAGACCAAAAATTGGGTCTGTCCTGATTCAATCGGTATGGTTGAGAAACATAAATTAGGTGTAGAGTATACTCTGTATCATAAGCATTGCAATAATTCATGGTTATTTTGATGCTTAGAGTAACCCAAAATCAAAAACTTTTGTCTGTCTCTGGGCTCCCACATTTGGCAGCACAGTCCCAATTTCAGGGTCCTGCCCGCCGTCCAGATTTTGTTCCTTGATATCCTGTCCCCAGGCAGTGCATGTACAGCTCTTGGTAAGACAAGCTTGCAGTGTGCAGAATGCAGTAGACCACGCACAGAGCCTCTCAGCAACAATCTCTACATGATCCTGTATAGTGGTAGCCAGCCCAAGAAGGTGCTAGATGCCAGGCTGAGGCTTCCCTTCAGTGGCCCACATGTCTTGTTTCCAAGCCTTCCAATGTTGAGAGGTATGCTGTCTGTCTGTGTGTCTAGACATGCATTAACACTTTTAGCATATATATATATAATGTATATTACCCTCAAGAATTAATAAAGTATTCTGAGGAATACATTTCAGATTTACAAACTGCTCACATAGAGAGATTAGAGCCTGCAAGTTTGAGTAACGCACTTAGGTTTGGATTTTTTCCAACATTCTAAATCAACAAGGACTCCAGAGGCAAAATATATCTATTTTATTCGGGGTATTAGCTCCTAATATCACTGCAGTGGAGTCCCATGAAATGTGTTCGCTTGAATTAAGATGATTATGTTCTATGCTTTATAAAGGACGGTTGTAATTCAAACATGTATCAGTTATTTGCTATTCTGCTTCTGTCTCATATTAAAGATTATATTGAGATAAAGTTAATTGCCTAATTATTTTTTATGGGATTATCTAAATTGAAATTATTATACGCGACCTAATTGTATGTGTTCAGTAAAAACAAAATGGAGGACTTTGGAAATTTATCTAATTGCACAATAATATATTTTTTCTCTATTACCTTTTCAGAAATAAAACAATTTAGGGGTATCTCACATGTTGGATGCTTTGGAACTTCAAATTATACTGTGTTAGTAGAGAAGATGGAGACCTCAGTTGTCTTCTGACAATTTAAAAAATTTAGAGAGTGATATCACTGATGCTGAGATAGCTGAGGCAATCAAACCTTTGCCATCTGGAAAGGCCTCTGGCCCAGATGGACTCACTATTTTATATTATAAGACCTTTCCAGAAATTTTAATTTCCCATATGACCAAATAGTTTCATTCCTATAAGTCCGGGGGGAAGATCCCGGGGGAGTCCTTGAACGCACAAATTGTCACATTGCCAAAACCTGGAAAAGCTCCCAATAGATGTTCCAATTTTAGGCCCATATCACTGATCAATAATGATTTGAAAATATACTCTAAGGTATTAGCCAATAGATTAGCTAAATTGTTACCTTTGATGATTAACAAATTAACAATTAATTCGACAAAAACGCCTTCTTTGATCCTTTCATTGGACGCAGAGAAGGCGTTTGACAGAGTACATTGGGGATTTCTGTGGAGCACATTAAAGAAGTTTAATATACCATCGTCCTTTATTGACACGATCAAAGCACTTTGTAGTGCCTCTACGGCCCATGTTTCGGCCTCGGGTTTCCAATCAAGAACCTTTTTCCTCACCAATGGGACACGTCAGGGCTGCCCCTTATCCCCGGTTCTCTTCATCCTGGCAATGGAACCCTTGGCCGAATTAATCTGACTTACCCCAGACATCGAAGGCATTGATATTAAGGGATCTACCCACAAAATTGGCCTTTTAGCCGACAATGTTATTCTTGCGCTCAAAAACCCGAAAGAATCCTTGTCATGTCTTAATGATATCTTGTTACAGTTTGAGGAGGTATCTTATTATAGATTGAATGATTCTAAGACCCAGGCCCTCCCACTCCATATGAGTAAATCTGAAATAGTCGCCCTAAGGTCAATTGACCCGTTTGATTGGAGAGATGAATATTTAGAATATCTAGGTATTAATTTATGTAAAAACTTATCCAATATGCATATCCACAACTTTAAAAAAGCCTGGCCGGACCTACAAAAAGAGATGGAGAGATGGGGCAGGATGGAACATGATTTAGAGCCAAATCTTAAGCAAATGGAATGCGATGAGGAAAAGGTGGAAGCTTTATGGGTAAATATCTGCTTGGGGGAAAATAATGGAAAACAACTATTGGTTGGGATATGTTATAAACCACCTAATGTTAATATTGACGAGGAACAAAAGCTGTTTGAGCAAATTGAAAAAGCTGCAAATCTGGGTAACACGTTAATTATTGGAGATTTTAATTACCCGGACATAAATTGGGACAGAGGGACTAGTAGCTCAACAAAGGGAATTAGGTTTTTAAACTTGTTAAATGACACCTTCATGTCACAACTTGTTCAAGCACCAATTAGAATGGACGCTTGTCTGGACCTGGTTTTAACAAACAACGTTGATCTTTTGACCAACATTCAAGTAGTTGAGCACTTGGGAAATAGTGATCACAATATAGTGTCCTTTGAAATAAACTCAAAAAAACAAAAGCACATGGGGTATACTAAAACATATAATTTTAAAAAGGCCAATTTCAATAAGTTAAGGGAAGCTTTACAATATATTGACTGGCATAAACTCTTTAGTGAAAAGAACACTGAGGATAAATGGATCATCTTCCAACAAATATTAGAAAGGTACATTTCTCAGTATGTACCATTGGGAAATAAATATAAAAGAAACAAACTAAAACCAATGTGGCTTAGTAGAGAAGTAAAACAAGAGATTAAAAATAAGAAAAGGGCATTTAAAGCATTTAAATCGGACAAATCAGATGCATCTTATAAAAGATATAAGGAAGCAAATATTGTGTGCAAAAAGGCAATTAAAATTGCTAAACTTCAAAATGAAAAAAATGATAGCTAAAGAAAGCAAAACCAACCCCAAAGCATTTTTTAAGTACATACATTCTGAAAAAAACAAAAATGAAAGTGTAGGTACACTAAAAACTGAAACGGGGGTGTTAGTTAATGAAGACCAGGAAAAGGCAGGAATTTTAAATAACTATTTCTCCTCCGTATATATTAAGGAAGAACCCATGGCAATAGATGTGCAAATGATTGCTACTAAAAACTTGCAGAATAATTGTAATTGGTTAACTCATGACAAGGTGCTGCAGCAACTAAAGAAAGTTAATATAAACAAAGCTCCAGGGCCTGATGGTATTCATCCACGTGTACTTAAGGAACTAAGTGTAGAAATGAGTGAACCTCTGTTTTTAATCTTTCAAGATTCTTTTCTTTCAGGAAGTGTTCCGGAGGATTGGAGGAAGGCAGATGTGGTTCCTATATTCAAAAAGGTTTCAAAATCCTTGCCTGGAAATTATAGACCTGTGAGCTTAACTTCTGTGGCTGGTAAAATATTTGAAAGGTTATTAAGGGATAATATTCAAGAATTCCTTGAGAAGAACATGGTTATCAGCAAAAATCAGCACGGTTTTATGAAACACAGGTCATGTCAAACTAACTTGATTGATGAAGAAGTAAGTAGAAGTATAGAACAGGGTGTTGCAGTGGATGTGATCTATTTGGATTTTGCCAAGGCATTTGATACAGTTCCACACAGTAGATTAGTGTTCAAACTCAAGGAAATCGGTCTAGATGAAAATGCTTGTTCTTGGGTAGAACATTGGCTTAAAAACAGAGTAGAAAGAGTTGTCATTAATGGTAAATTTTCAAGCTGGACAGAGGTGGCAAGTGGTGTCCCTCAGGGGTCTGTTCTGGGACCCCTTCTATTTAACATGTTTATAAATGATCTTGAAGACAGCATTGAAAGTCATGTTTCAGTGTTTGCAGATGACACAAAACTTTGTAAAATAATACAATGTGAGCAAGATATTACTTTGCTGCAGAGGGATTTAGATAGAATGGGGGACTGGGCAATCAAATGGCAGATTCAATTTAATGTTGAAAAATGCAAAGTTATGCACTTCGGCGTAAAGAATACACAAGCAACGTATACCCTAAATGGAAGCGAATTAGGGATAACAACACACGAAAAGGACTTGGGAATTGTTATAGACAACAAACTATGCAAAAACGTGCAATGTCAATCAGCAGTGGCCAAGGCCAGTAAGGTATTGTCATGCATGAAAAAGGGCATTCATTCTCGGGATGATAATATAATTTTGCCTCTTTATAAATCACTGGTAAGACCACATATTGAATACGCTGTGCAATTTTGGGCACCTGTTCTAAAGAAGGATATTATGGCACTAGAAAAAGTGCAGAGGCGGGCTACAAAATTAATAAAAGGAATGGAACATATCAGCTATGAAGAAAGGTTAACAAATTTAAACCTATTTAGTTTAGAAAAACGTCGCCTGAGAGGGCATATGATAACATTATACAAATATATTCGGGGCAAGTACAAACCATTGTGTGGAAATCTATTCACAAACCGGACTTTACATAGGACACGAGGTCACGCGTTTAGACTGGAAGAAAGAAGATTTTGTCTAAGGCAAAGGAAAGGTTTTTTTACTGTAAGAACAATCAGGATGTGGAATTATCTGCCTGAAGAGGTGGTTTTATCAGAGTCCATACAGATGTTCAAACAGCTACTGGATGCATACTAGCAAAAACAGAATATTCAAGTGTGGCGAAACCAACCTCGCCACGGTGCCCTGGAGAAGCCTGTTTGCTAGCCTCCTACCTGCTGACTATGGCCCCTGGGTTATTTGGGGCATATTGTACTGCATATTGCTGCTACTGGCCCTTTTAACAGCATCTATGGACATATTGGGACTTTTGGGACTACTGTCCCTTTAAGACTGTGATACATATTCTAGTGTACTGCCTGTAATATTATATGTGTATTTGTGTGTTAAGTTTAACCTGGGATATGTATGCAGCATTCAACTGATTGTTCGGTAGAATCACTCCATTTATTATATTGAGTGAAACTACCGAACAACCAGACCACCCAGGAATAAGTGTGCCTCCAATTACCGTTTGCAACAATGTTGCAAACGGGTAATTGGCAATCAGTGTAATGTATTCTTTGTCCTCTGGGTGGCCGCCATTCGGGAAACAAACACGTGGCGGCGGCCATCTTAAACTACCGAACAGCGGTGTTTTGCCATCGAGTGTCTGGAACTAAAATCGGACACTTGACTAGGCAAACACCGCTGAGACCTCCATACTTCCAGAAATTCGTATGGAAACTACCGAATGACCCGCCGTTCGGTAGAAAGAACCCCATAAACAAGGGAATTCATTCAAACCCTCTCCAGGCTCTATAACACAGGCAATTCGCCTGTTTTCATTCCCTTGTTTGTGACCGACCGCAGGGCCAAAATGCATGGAACTGTTTTCGGATACTTTACCCATGCGGTCGGTCAAATCTTTGGAACCCCATATCTCACGAACCATTCATCCGAATTACTTGAAATTTGGATATGTTGTCCCCCTGAATAAGGACTATCCAGCGATGCTGGATTTAAAGGTGTACCCCCGGGTTTTGGGGTACATCCAGAACTTGGCTGAAAAAGTGTACCGGATAATTGAGTTTAATGTTATCTGAGGGGAGGGGATGTGTGGGCTGAACCATGTATGTGATTGGTTATTTTATGCCTCCCCCTGGGTGTGGCCTGTATGTGGATTAGTGTAATAAAAGCCAGGCTGGATGAGCCAGTCCAGAGTTCCTGTTTTACCCTCAAAGTGAAGTGTCGTCTCATTATTGGGGGAAGGATTTATTGTATGCTGTTCCAGTTGACTGCTAGGAGTACAAGCCTATTCATATGGTTCCTATTCAATGGTCTACAGCATTCATATGCTTGGGAGAATTTAAAGGTTTCTCAGATTCGGTGATTGTGGTGTCTGCCAGAGTGCTTGGAGTCCTCAGGAAGCACTAGGAGCATCCATTAACGGAGGTACCCAGTCGGGGTGCCAGGCGATCCGTTACATTGGTGGCAAGCAGTGGGATGGCGTCCTAGTGTGAGGTAAAGCAGCTCGGAGACACAGTTCGTTTGGATTTACAAATTGAGGGCAACGCTAGCAGTCGTGCAGCGCCCCTGGGAGCAGACAAGTATGGAAGGTTCTGGCTCTGGAGATGATTGGCTGGCCGAGGTGAGGCAGCGAGTGGCTGAGTATGGGGATGATATACCCATGGAGACACGCCGGGTGATCTGGAACCAGGTCATGGCCGAGCGAAACACAAGGCTGGACCGAGAATTCCGGTTGGCAAAAGAGAGGAAGTATGCTCAGCAGCAGGAGCGTTACAGCAGCCGGGTAGAGGCTGCATCCGAGGAGGTTAGCCGTCTTTCCCTGAGGCGGCGGGAGGAACCCGAAGTGGGGGTCCTCATAGACTGGTCCTGTGAGGAACCACAACAGGCAGGTAGAGATGGGACCAAGGTCACTCCACCGGGATGCTGGGCAGCCGGCCCAGATCCCCAGCAGCAGCCAGAGTTGCCAGGTGGGGAAGCAGGTGGCCCTTACTCACAAATGTTGAGGGGCCTCACGGATTGGTCCTGGGAAGACCCACCGATGGCAGGTGGAGATGGGACTGCGGTCTCTCTACCGGCCCTACAGGGATGCTGGGCAGTCGGCCCAGATCCCCAGCGGCAGTGTGCGTTACAGGGAGCTGAAGGTGCCGTTCTTGATCCCCAGCGGCAGTCTACGGTTCAGGGAGAGGAGCCTGTTATTACCTCTCCCCAGCGGCAGCACAGCTCACCAAGGGGAGACAGTAAGCCCCTCACCAGCGCAGATGGGACTGTGGTCTCTGCGCCCTGCCTACAGGGAGTACAGAGGGTCAGCCCTGATCCCCAGCGGCAGTCTACAGTGCAGGGAGAGGCGCCTGATACCCCCTCTCCCCACCGACAACCTAACCCACCAAGGGGAGACAGAAAACCCCTCACCAGCGCAGATGGGACCGTGGTCTCTGCGCCCAAGTTACAGGGAGCTGAAGGGGCCGTCCTCCCTCCCCAGCGGCAGTGTGATTTGTTGGGAATTGGGAGCCCAGTCTCCATTCCCCAGCGGCAGTGTGAATCACAGGGAATTGGGAGCCCAGTCTCCATTCCCCAGCGGCAGGCTGAGTTACAGGGGGCAGAGGTAGTTGGTCCTTCCCCCCAGCAGCAGAGTGATATGCCGGGAAGGCAGTGTGAAGTGCAGGGAGAGGAGAGCAGCGTCCTCCCTCCCCAGCGGAAGGCTGAGTTACAGGGGGCAGAGGTAGTTGGTCCTACCCCCCAGCAGCAGCATGATTGTTTGGGAATAGAGAGCCCAGTCTCTATTCCCCAGCAGCAGGACACTGAATTGGGAGGAGAGACAGTCGGTCTCCCTCCACAAAGACTGAAAGTAGGCATGGGAGAGGAGATTGTTACCACCTCTCCCCAGCGACGGATCATCGATGGGCGGAGTGTTCTAATGGGAGAGGAGCTGGTTACCACCTCTCCCCAGCGACAGCTTAATGTACCAGGGGGAGACTGTAAGCCCCACACCTGTGCAGATGGGACCGTGGTCTCTGCACTTCCAGCACAGGGGGTAGGGACGGTCGGTCCTGCCCCCCCACAACAGGGCTGTTTAGCCAAAGGGGAGACAGTCTGTCTCCAGCAGCAGAGCTGTGTAACTCAAGGGGAGACAGTCGGTCTCCAGCAGCAGAGCTGCGCAGCTAAAGGGGAGGCAGTCGGTCTCCAGCAAGGCTCCAACCAGACTACTCCCGGGGTAGTGCTGGCACCAGGGCAGAGTACCGCTGGGCTCTGCCCACTCAGCAACCCACCAAAACAGCCTACCAGTCCCCCACACAGCCATGGTGAGGCACCTGGACCTGGACAAGTTTTTCTCTTACTCAGGTGTAGTAACCATTTATTGTGGGTGGGCTGTACTGCTGTTTCTGTTTTGTGGGTGGGCTGCTGGACTAACAAGGGCACTGACCGGCAAGAGGTCAGGTACCCTGTTAGTCTGTTTGGAAAAGGGGAGAAATGTGGCGAAACCAACCTCGCCACGGTGCCCTGGAGAAGCCTGTTTGCTAGCCTCCTACCTGCTGACTATGGCCCCTGGGTTATTTGGGGCATATTGTACTGCATATTGCTGCTACTGGCCCTTTTAACAGCATCTATGGACATATTGGGACTTTTGGGACTACTGTCCCTTTAAGACTGTGATACATATTCTAGTGTACTGCCTGTAATATTATATGTGTATTTGTGTGTTAAGTTTAACCTGGGATATGTATGCAGCATTCAACTGATTGTTCGGTAGAATCACTCCATTTATTATATTGAGTGAAACTACCGAACAACCAGACCACCCAGGAATAAGTGTGCCTCCAATTACCGTTTGCAACAATGTTGCAAACGGGTAATTGGCAATCAGTGTAATGTATTCTTTGTCCTCTGGGTGGCCGCCATTCGGGAAACAAACACGTGGCGGCGGCCATCTTAAACTACCGAACAGCGGTGTTTTGCCATCGAGTGTCTGGAACTAAAATCGGACACTTGACTAGGCAAACACCGCTGAGACCTCCATACTTCCAGAAATTCGTATGGAAACTACCGAATGACCCGCCGTTCGGTAGAAAGAACCCCATAAACAAGGGAATTCATTCAAACCCTCTCCAGGCTCTATAACACAGGCAATTCGCCTGTTTTCATTCCCTTGTTTGTGACCGACCGCAGGGCCAAAATGCATGGAACTGTTTTCGGATACTTTACCCATGCGGTCGGTCAAATCTTTGGAACCCCATATCTCACGAACCATTCATCCGAATTACTTGAAATTTGGATATGTTGTCCCCCTGAATAAGGACTATCCAGCGATGCTGGATTTAAAGGTGTACCCCCGGGTTTTGGGGTACATCCAGAACTTGGCTGAAAAAGTGTACCGGATAATTGAGTTTAATGTTATCTGAGGGGAGGGGATGTGTGGGCTGAACCATGTATGTGATTGGTTATTTTATGCCTCCCCCTGGGTGTGGCCTGTATGTGGATTAGTGTAATAAAAGCCAGGCTGGATGAGCCAGTCCAGAGTTCCTGTTTTACCCTCAAAGTGAAGTGTCGTCTCATTATTGGGGGAAGGATTTATTGTATGCTGTTCCAGTTGACTGCTAGGAGTACAAGCCTATTCATATGGTTCCTATTCAATGGTCTACAGCATTCATATGCTTGGGAGAATTTAAAGGTTTCTCAGATTCGGTGATTGTGGTGTCTGCCAGAGTGCTTGGAGTCCTCAGGAAGCACTAGGAGCATCCATTAACGGAGGTACCCAGTCGGGGTGCCAGGCGATCCGTTACATCAAGGATATAATCTTTCAATGTAGGATAATAACTGCTTGATCCAAAGATAAATCTGACTGCCATTCTGGGGTCAAGAAGGAATTTTTTTCCTAGCTTGTTGCAAAATTGTGCTTCAAACTGGGTTTTTTTGCCTTCTTTTGGATCAACAGCAAAAAACAAATGTGAGGAAGTCTGAACTTGATGGACGCAAGTCTCTTTTCAGCTATGTAACTATGTAACTATGTAACTATGTAACTTTCATGGCTAGGGAGAATTGCTTCTATCAAAATGTCCATCCTTCCAAAAAAATTTTTATTATTTTAGGACCATACCTTTATCCACCCCACTGTCCTTTTTTAATAAAATGCAGTCAACAATACTAAAATTCATTTGGAAAAATAGCAGCATCATAAAGCACATGGGGGTATAGGAGTACCTAATTTCTGAAAATATTACTTTGCAACTAGTGATATCGCGAACTGTCCGCCGAACCGTTCGCGAACATTTCGCCGGCGAACAATAGCGTGTTCGCGGCGAAACGAACATACGCAATTTCCGGTCCGCCCCCTATACGTCATCATTGAGTGAACTTGCTCCCGGAACCTCACAGTCAGCAGACACATTCCAGCCAATCAGCAGCAGACCCTCCTGGGAGGGAGGGTCTGCTGCTGATTGGCTGGAATGTGTCTGCTGACTGTGAGGTTCCGGGCCAAAGTTCATTCAATGATGAAGTATAGGGGGCGGACCGGAAATTGCGTATGTTCGTTTCGCCACGAACACGCTATTGTTCGCCGGCGAAATGTTTGCGAACGGTTCGGCGGACAGTTCGCGACATCTCTATTTGCAACTAATGCTGCAGTGGTCGTAAGCTTTAATAGCCAATCCAATAGACCTCGATGGATGGAGATAGAAGAATCTAAAATTCTCCCATTCCAACTCAATGAATTGCCCTGGTAAAGTCCTGGAAGAAGGCCTGGAGTTACTAAATTATTCCTTACCACCAAAACTACTCTTAAAGCTTGGGATATAGTGCACAAAAACAACTGCCGCCCAGCAAACGTGTATAGGGCTATGCTGATTGATTTAATGAGACACTATTTACCCTCTTTGAATTCGGATTTATTAGAGACTCGCCATCTGACTAACAGACGATTTTTTTCCACGGTAATGCTATTTTATCGTTTGAAAAACTACAATTCAAGCATAAATTGATGGATGAATGTAAGGATGAATGTATGATGGTTATTGATAAATTGAAGGAATTATACAAAGTAACAGACACTGACAAAAATTACAAAATATTGGAAATTTCACCACTGGAAAAAAATGTTTTACATGACCCAAGTAGGAAAGGCATGATATCATTGTTATTTATTGCACAATGCCAAACCTACTGTTAAACTCAAACACATGCTGTCCTGGGAAGTGGAGCTGGGTACCCAATACGAGTTAGCAGAATGGTTTCGTTTTTTTTTCAGCGCTGAAGGGAATTACTTTTTTGTTCCGACCATTTTGAAAATCATTTTAAAATTTTATATCGTTGGTACTTAATTCCGTCCAGGCTACATAATATGAATAATAAATACACCGACCGGTGCTGGAGAGACTGTGGCGGATTGGGCAACATGGTCCACATATGGTGGTATTGCCCAAAAATATCTACATATTGGAGAATGATATATGACTTGAACGCCAGAGTAGACAGCAGCATTGACATTTTTTTACATTTTTTTATTCTTTATTTTGGCTGCGCAGGCGAGTACAATAACATTACAAACGCCACAACAGCGTACATGTGTATACTAAACATTCTAAAGAGTGGCATGGGCAGTAGCGCATTGTTTTTTTTTTTTTTTTTTTATTACAGGCTTATTTCAAAAGCTGAACTTACAACGGTAACAGAAACAGGCATGTAAACTAGGAGTTGCAGGATTTAAATATTCAATGCTATACACTAGCTTAGACGTCATGCTAGAGGCAGGTAAGTAAATACATCAAGTCAGACAGTCCGACATTATAATGTTTAGAGAGCGAGCTAGTTATCACATTATGTTTAGACAGTTCCTAGTCCATTGGGTACATATATTGACATAAGTAACTATGTAGATAATGTGCTTATTTGGCTCTGGGTGTTATGTGAGTGTTGGGGGTCTGCATCCTTCCCTTCTTGTGTGGGTTAGGGAGTATGTCACTATGTGCTTCCCGTTGGTGTGACCTGATGAAGTGTGGGCTGGTGTGCTCCATGAGCCGTAATTGCCCGGTTCAGAGGTGTATGGGAATCTATGAGAGTGTTTCACAGGGTTATGTGGCCTGAGACCGAGTCTGCGGCGGTTGTGTGCAGTGTCCAAGTTAAAGGTATGTATGTCGTGTATACCGGGGCATAAGATGTGGCACTGAGCTGAGATTTGTTATTGGCTTCAGTTGTGTGTGTGTGCATGTGCGATATGTTAAAACCAGCTGCTGCATTGTAGATGCAGGGTTGCATCTGCAATCTGTGCAGTTATTAGGTCTCGAGTCTCTAAGTCCCGGATCAAAGATTGTTTGTTTCCCGCACATCTATTCTGTGGTGCGGACGAGGGCCATCTCAGGGTGACTCAATAGGTCGAAACAGGTTAGTCAGCTTAGGTGCAGTGGGAAAGGGTTTTCATTCAAATCAGGAGTTGTCCGCAAGTTGACAGGAATCCTGCCTTTGGGAGTGTTGGGGGGGCTCCGCTGACCCCTGCTGCTACGGTCAGCCTATTCCCCTACTTGGGTGGGGTGTTCCGTGACTCTGGAATGTCCACCGGGGGTCGGTACCTTGTAGTTGTGGGGTAGCCACTCTTCTATCCCAGGTCGTGATAAAATTCAGCTCCATAAGTCCACAGGCTCGGATCTCTCAGGAGGCTGGGTCTCCCCTTTGTTGAGGGCTTCGATACGCTCGGGTGTTGCGCTGTTGCCTGCTGCTTTTGGGCCTCCTGCGATGTGGACGGCTTCGCAGAGGCTGTCTCCGCATGGGTCTTGGGCTAGGTCGGCGTATGGGGGAGTTGGTAGTGGCAGTTTTGTGCTGTGTGACTGAGGGAGTCTTCATCCACCTCCGGTCCCCCAACCGTTCCGCCTCCCCCTCTGATTTAGGTTGTGCTCGTCTGATGTAGTTTTCTAGTCGCTCCCAGAATCTATTAAAGATGATGTTCAAATGAGTAATATGAGGTACCTTCGGCTCTTGAGTCTGGCCTCCAAGCTGTGCTTGTTTAGGTGAGGTCCTGTGGGGTGCGTCCGCCATCTTGAGAGGCTCATCATCCCTAGCGCTTTGTAGTGCTAGTACAGCTCGGGCCAGCTTTACTGTTTGCCGCGGGGTGGAGGGGACCGGGATGACCCCCACCGGTCCATAGGGGGGGGAACGGGATCCCATGCCGAGGGTTGCTGCGCACCATGGCCGAGGGAGAGCGGCCGTCTCTCCCGCGATATCCACTTGCGCCGCGCTTCAGGTTGGGCCACAAGGCCTATCCGCGGTTCCGTTAGGGGTTGTTGCAGGATTTTGGTATCGTTGAGTTCCCCTTCAGAAGCAGATCGGTCCCCGGGTCTCGTAACGTCATTTTCGGCAGGTAGTTTGCCTTTTTGGCAATGTTTATGGCCGGCAATGTTGGAGCTGTGATCAGGCATGTCCTGCCATCTTGGCTGCCAGGCCCCGCCCCCAGCATTGACATTTTAACATTAGAATTAGCTTTATTTAAAAAATGTGTCAACTGAGTCCGTCAACAGAATTAATAAAATAATAATAGGCCACAGCCTGATAGCCGCCAATTCGTGCTTACTGGAAAACTTTTTCGTGCAGGTACTGGAAAACTAAACATACTCCTTTGATTAAAGAAGTGCTAAAGCTGGTCATAGACAATAAGTCACATGAACTGTCACACAGAAACAACTCACACATCTTTGCTACACTAAAATACCATTGGGATTTATGGGAAGTTGAAATTAAACGAGTTTATAATTTGTAAGACTTGCTTTCTAACTGTACAGTATTTGTAGTTTACATGCCTTGTACATTAGTTTATCGATTGTAACAGTGGATGGACCTCCCCTTTCCTCCTTCCAAGTTTCCCCTTCCTCTCCCCTCCTTTATTATACTATTCTTATAATTTGTTGTAAAATTAGCAAAACTTTCAATAAAAACTATTTGAAAATAAGATGGGGACCAATTCTTGGCGGACCTCAGCTTGGAAGTCAAACTGTTAAAAAACAGTTTTATTACTTACAATAGAAGGGGGTACCAGGGCAGTGTTTGCACTATAACCACTGCAGAGAGCTGTACTGATTTTGGTACTTGAATTGCAGTTAACATCAGAATCCATTTTAGTCCACACAGTACATTGGAACAAGAGAAACAGAACCATTGCAATACTGTATGCTGTAGTGGTGCCCCTTTAAGGTAATTGTATATTCCTTCCCTGTCTCCCCTAATAAGTGCATATATGTCACCAATAGGGACTCTTTCCGTTTGAATATTTCAAGGCAGTTTTTTGTGGGAACACTTGATCTCTCCTTAGCAATATATTGATCTCTCCTTAGCCATGTATTTTATAGACTTGTGCAGTTTGTTTCAGATGAACCACTTCACCAGGAAATAAAACATTTTCCGGGCAGTCAAATTTGGGCCATATGGAAATTCCGCTCAGGCAAAATACATTAACAAATAAAGATTTGAAAAAACACATCAGTCAAACCAAAAGGTGGGCCAATCTGTATACAGAAAAAGAATTGGAGATTCGGATTGGAAGGGGAATACCACCCATGGGTCTAGGGGCCTATTTATGGAGATGGCCGCCTTTGGTCAGTAGGTGTCCACGCACCCCTTTGAGGGTGGAACACTATGTTGCTTTGCCGTTTCATCCATGCTGAGGTGGATCCCCCAGGGTTCTAACACTCTGAAAGGATCATGGAGCAACATAGGGGACAACTAGCAAGGAGCTACAAAGATTGCCCACCGGAGAGGAGGGGGGCCGAAGGACAGTCAATGTGCGCCTCACTCTTTCTGCACACCGCAACACACTTGAAGCAGCTGCAGGGGCCGGCAGGTGAGGAACGATTGTGGCACACCTTGTGGCATGCAACAGAGAAACAGCAGACCTTGCCGGCCCTGGAGGGGGGTTGTTAAAGGGCATTGTGGGCAATGTACTTTTTGGATTGAACTGAATTTCTTTAAATTGAATTAAAATTTTCCAAAATGAGAACTGTATTTATTTGGAAGAAACTAAAATATTGATATTGTTGAAGAAGAACAGCTGTGAGAACAAATTGGGAAGCTGCACATCAAGGTAACACTTAATTTGCAAATATTAATTACCCGAACATGAATTGGAATAGAGGGACTAGTAGTTCAGCAAAGGGGATCAGATTTTTGAATGACACCTTAATGCAGAAAAATTGTGACTGGATGATTTAGGACAAGGTGCTGCAGCAACTAAAGAAAGTTCATTTAAACAAATCCCCAGGGCCTGACGGTATTCACTCATTAGTTCTTAAAGTGACACTGTCACCATCTGGGGACTTTTCAGAATTTTCAAAGACCATTGATGGTGACATCACCTCTGGGTTTCTAGTGGCCAGGGAGAGGCAAAGGTAAATTCTACTTACCTAAACCTATCCCTTGAAGTGACCACCATCTTCTTCCAGCAGGTTCTCTTCAGAAGCAATAGGAGTCAGTGTCTTGCACATGTGCGAGAGTACATCATTGAGGTCTGCGGAGCATTCCACAAGATGTGCGTGAGTACAGCATTGAGGTCTATAGAGGATCCCTGCAGCTGGTGAAAGCTGGGGGGATTGACACTTCTAGATGGCGGCAGCTCCCCCCAGTGTGTAGAAGTATAGTAGTCCCTACTTTGTCACAGTATATATCTTGATTAGATTCCAACACAGTAAATATGAGTATTTCTCTATTTAAGAAATACAAATATTTCTGGGGTGGTGGGGGGGAGTGACAGTGCCACTTTAAGGAGCTAATCTTTCAGGAATTGTACTTGAGGATTCGAGAAATGCAGATCTGATGTTCAAAATCTTTGCCTCGAAATAAAAGGCTTGTGAGCTTAACTTCTGTGACTGGGAAAATATTTGAAGGGTTGTTAAGGGATCATTTTCAGGAATTAATTTGGAAGAAAATATTGTTATTAGCAAAAATCAGCATGGTTTTAATGAAACATAGGTCATATCAAACTAAATGCATTCTATGTAAAAGTAAGTAGAAGTGTAGACCATGGTGTTGCAGTGGATATTATCTACTAGGATTTTGCCAATGCAGTTGATACGGTTCATAAATTGGTCTAGATGAAAACTAATGTTCTTGGGTAGTGCATTGGTTTTATTCATGGTAACGGATTAAAAACTGGACAAAAATGATAAGTGGTGTCAATTCAGGCCAGTGGCAGAACTAATATAGAGAGGGACCAAATATAACAATATAAGTCACACTTTTTCCCAACCAACAGTAACACAAGTGAAAGAATACAAGAAAGAGGGGTTAATAATCAATTACAATTACCCTTTTCTCTTAAAAAGTAGATATATCAAAGACTCCTTCAAATCTTCATAACACATAGAACACACATCAATATCTATAATAAAAAAACACTAAAATAGCGTAATACAGTAAGGTGTAAATCCCAAACATAAATTGATAGTAGGCCTTAAGCTCCTCAAATTCCAGAATCCTTTTATTTTCCTTGTTCTCACATCCACAATATACAGTATACACATGGGGAGAAAGGAAAGGATACATAGAGTAGATCTTCACTTGTTAAAATAATTACATTTATTGGTCTCACTTACAAGATATAAAATAAAATTTTATCCTGGGATTTACACCTCACTGTATTAGGCTATGTTAGTGTTTTTTTATTGTAGATATTGATGTGTGTTCTAATGTAGAGAGGGCCCTGGTCCAAGGCTGTTTTTTTTTTTTTTTTTTTGCCACCCTCATCCCCCAATCATGCCTGTCATCCCAATGCAGTCGGGGAACTAAAGTAGAGAAGTGCAACTATTTTTTTTTTCCACCCTATTGCAAGGATGACCAAAAGGTAGATCCCCATCTGTCGTGCAACTCCAACAATGTTTTGACAGCTGAGGCTCTTCCATATTCCCATGCTTGCAGAGTTGTATTTAGTAGAATTGTTTGTGTGTTTGAATGTAATCATGTTTTTGTATGTGTGAATGTAGGGGTATGTGGTGTTGGCGTTATGAATGCAAGCATGCATTTATGTGTAGTGTTTGTTTTTGAATGCAGAGGTGTGTTCATATATAATTTTGGTGTTTAACACAGAGGTGTGTTTCTATGTAGTGTTGATGTTTCAATGCAGGAGTGTTTTTGTATGTAGTGTTGAAGCTTGAATGCAGCATGCACTTGTGTGTAGTGTTGGCATTTTGAATGTTGAGGTGTACGCACATATACACATACACTGCCACACACTCTAACACACATACACACACACAAACACACTGAAACACATGCAGATGCACTGTTATACACACTGACACTCACACTGACACACATGCAGATATAGATACACATACACACTGACACATACAGACACACAACCTGATACACATGTGTAGTGGAGCGCTAGTCCTGACAAGGACTTTTACTCCCCTAGATCTGTGGAGACAGGAACTCAGGAACAGGGCGCTGTAAGGTGAATAGCTCTATCTCTCCCCTGTAACTGGACGACACACAGTTCTTTAAGTACAACTGATTTATTCCACAGAAACTCAGCCTTTTATGCACAGACCCCCAGCATGGGGTTTCCATTCAAAAAGTACACAAGCCCCTCTCATACGTTGCATTGAGAGATAATTGAGTTAAAACTGAGTAAATCAGTTACAGGAAATTACATGAAACAAACATAACACACTAAAAACATAGTCATATTTTACAGAAACCCTACTAGTCTTATATCCCCAAATAGCCCGGATCTAAGCGCCCAAGTTATTCAAATAGTGCTCAGATCCATTCATTAGAACGGAATCGTCATTCGGGTAAAGTTCTGACTGACCAGATTCGGGTAAAGTTCCGGACTGATTTTTCTCTAAATTTTGGAGTTTAGTAAAGAGCTCTAACAGGATTATCCACTAACACGGTAATTTAGTAAAGTTAGACTTCAAAGTGAATTTTACATTTAAAGGGACATTCCAGGCAGCCAAACCACTTCTGCCCATTGGAGTAGTCTGGGTGCCAACTTCCACCACCTTTAACCCTGCAAGTGATAAGTCCTCCTCTAGTGGCTGTCTATCAGACTACCATATTCTTAGAACACGAAAAGTGTTTTAAACTATGCTGGACGTCCTCACGCTATGCATGAGGACCTCCAGCGTCGCTGGAAACCCCGTAGGAAAGCATTGAATAATGCTTTCCTATGGGGAGGTCTAATGTGTGCGGCCGCACGTCGGTGGGGGAGGAGCGCGGGGAAAGCCTGACCCAGCGCCAAGGTACATCGTCGCTGGATTCAGGTAAGTCACTGAAGGGATGGGGGGTGGGAGGGAGAGGGGCGCTGCAGGGTCGGAGCGCCTGAAATAAAATCATAGCTGACTTAAAGAATTTTAGCCATTCGGCTATTTTTTTCCTAAATCTCGGAATTCACGTTGATTTCTCACCTACGTGAATATTCTTGTAAATTGAGCATTACCGGGAATTCAAAGAGAATTTTACATTTAACGTCAAAATAGCCAAATTTGTAACAGAATTGACTTGGAATTATTTCTAATTTGCCTATTTTGACCTGAAATCTTTAAATTCACTGTGAATTACTTTTGTGAATAACCCTGACAATGTTTTAAACCGGTCAATGTAGGGATCACTGCCTCTGGTAAGGTAATAACTAATAGGCAGAGCTGGGCAAAATGTATCAGGACATGTCTTGTGTACTGTGTCACTGACAATACACATGGTTTGTTACACAACAGCTGGGAAAGTGCCAGACACTACCCATCCCAGCTTTACATAGCAACACACTGGAGAGCTCTGCACCAATCAGAGCGCGGCAACTAGTCGATTGCGTTCAACGGAACTGTGCTCCAGAAAACTACAAGTCCCGGCATGCAGAGCGGGCATGGACGTTAACGTCAGGAAGTTTCGGGAAGGTTACAGAGCAGTTACATCAGTGCGTGTGCTGCGTCAGTGTCGCATTTGGGTCCTGAGCAGCGCAGAGAGCAGGGGGTGACAGCTGGAGTTCCTGGTAATTATTATAATCCTGTCATTGGGTGCTGTCTGTGTGTATTTAGAGTGAGGGGGGTCAATAGAGTCAATAAACTCCTATCATGGCCAGCACGTGCTGACACTTTATAAGATCATATCCCATCACTCCCATAGCAGAAACCTGGTTATTGTATAAAGATGGCTCATTGTTATTATATGTTTTGTCTCTTGTTGTTTTTCTGTAAGTCTTGACTTTACCCCCCTGGTCACCAGTGATATTTTATTAGTGACTGTAAAACTGAAAATAACACTGTGCTTTTTTTTTTTTTTTTATTATTATTATTATTTATTTTTTATTTTATTTTTTTATTATTTCATCATAAGTATCAGTGCAAACTTACACCATGCTATTAAGTTGTTTTCATTTTGTGTAGTGTTTAACCACGTTGCTTTATACCAATATATAAAGTCCTTTATACCAATAAATAATTATACTAATAATAATAATAATAAACTATAATGCTAAGCTCCCGCAGTTCTGCTATATTGGGTTCATATATGTAAGTGGAAAAGAAGTTATCAATATTTTTACCTTTTTGTACCAACTCTGCTGCCAATGAGTACAATTTATTTTCTCAGCCCTTGTCCTGTATTGCCCATGTGTACCCGTCTCTGTTCCAACAGTATCCCACTATCCCACGACGCATTATTGAAACCTCAGGTCTTCGGTACCTTTTGGTACTCGACAGTGATCGAATAAAGTGACTTGTGGATGAGGGTCAATTATAGTAGTGAGAAGAGAATATTTTATAATTTTAGTGTAGGGCAGCTCAGAATATACCATATCTCTACCGGTTATTGTGGCAAAGTATATGATAATTCTCCAATACCTGTACTGTAATTTGTGTAATATTCGCAGAGCTATGGACGCTGTTTCATTCACCAATCTGTAAGTTGAAGGTTTTAGGCAACATTGCAGTGCATTGAAACATGAACACAAATGTTATACAACATGAAATGTCTCCCCATTACGTTGTAATGCCTTGTGTGTTTGTTTAAAGGACCACTATAGGCACCCAGACCACTTCAGCTCAATGAAGTGGTCTGGGTGCCAGGTCCATCTAGGGTTAACCCTGCCTGCTGTAAACATAGCAGTTTGAGAGAAACTGCTATGTTTACACTGAGGGTTAATCCAGCCTCTAGTGACTGTCTCATTGACAGCCCGTAGAGGCGCTTCTTCGCTTCTCACTGTGATTTTCATTGAGAAATGCTTTCCTGTGGACTGATTGAATGCGTGCGCGGCTCTTGCTGTGCATGCGCATTCGGCGGATGATGTCGGAAGAGGGAGGAGAGTCCCCAGCACTGAGGGATCCCGGCGCTGGAGAAAGGTAAGTGTTTAACCCTTTCCTCCCCCTTCAGCCTGGCGGGAGGGGGACCATGAGGGTGGGGGGGGGGGACCTATTAACACTATAGTGTCAGGAAAAAGTTTGTTTTCCTGGCACTATAGTGGTCCTTTAACCCCTTAAGACCGCAGGACGTACTATGCCGTCCTTATTTTGGTGGCTCTAAACGCCGCAGGACGGCATAGTACGTCCTGGGCGGTCTTCAGCCCCACGTGGCCGGCGGAACATGGCCGCTGCAGATCGCGGTCGGGGGGCATGCCTGGCCCCCCAGGCAGCCCCCCTGTGCCTGGGGACCGCGGTCTGCAGCTTCCGATCGCAGTGACAGGCTGTCACTGCGATCGGTATTTACCATGTGTCAGCCGATTTGAAATCGGCTGACACATGGAGCCGGCCGCATTCTTCTGCAGCAGATCGCGGTCGGGGGACATGCCTGGCCCCCCAGGCAGCCCCCCTGGGGTCAGTGACCGCGATCTGAACTGTCAGGCTGCAGTCTGATCACACTGACAGGCTGCCATAGCCTGTCAGTGCGATCAGTGTTACTATGTGTCAGCCCATTGGCTGACACATGTAACTGCAGCCATTAGCCCCCTACAGATCGCGGTGGGGGCATGCCTGTACCTCCCAGGCATCCCCCTGTGGCCAATTACCGCGATCTGTAGGAGGTGATCACAGTGACAGCCAGTCACTGTGATCACTGTTAGTATGTGTCAGCCAATGATCTCAGATCACTGGCTGACACATTGTCTCTGCCCCTCTCCTCACCTCACTTCGATCTGAGAGAGAGAGGCAGAGAGATCGTGGTTTTTGCAGCTCCTGTGGAAAAAGAAAGTTTACATTTTTTTTCAAAGTTTTAAAATTTATATTTTATTTAACCCTTTCAGTGCTGATCACAGCATATTACTGTGATCAACCTGATTAGGGTATTTATTTATTTTTTTTTTTTTGGATCAAAAAAAAATTATTTCTAATTTTTTTTGATCCTTTGTGTCAGTCGCAGCAACCCAAATCTCCATTACCCTTTCCCCGCTGCCGTGATCACTATACTGTACAGTATATCTGCTGTACAGTACTGTATCAGTGATCACTGTGATCAGAGGGCTCTCTGATCAGACTGACCTTTTTTAGGGTTATTTTTACATATCAAAAAATAACCCTTTCAGTTTTAAAAACTTTTTTGGGTCAAAAAAATTATTTCTAATTTTTTTTGACCCTTTGTGTCAGTCGCAGCAACCCAAATCTCCATTACCCTTTCCCCGCTGCCGTGATCACTATACTGTACAGTATATCTGCTGTACAGTACTGTATCAGTGATCACTGTGATCAGAGGGCTCTCTGATCAGACTGACCTTTTTTAGGGTTATTTTTACAGATCAAAAAATAACCCTTTCAGTTTTAAAAACTTTTTTGGGTCAAAAAAATTATTTCTAATTTTTTTTGACCCTTTGTGTCAGTCGCAGCAACCCAAATCTCCCTTAACCCTTTCCCCGCTGCCGTGATCACTAAACTGTACAGTTTATCTGCTGTACAGTACTGTATCAGTGATCACTGTGATCAGAGGGCTCTCTGATCAGACTGACTTTTTTTTAGGGTTATTTTTATAGATCTGAAAATAACCCTTTCAGTGTACTGATTGCAGCTGCCTATACTGTGATCAGTACATTTATATTATTTTTTGAGGGCGGGTAGTAGGTGTTAGGCAGGTAGATAATTAATTACCCACTTTAGTATATAAATTAATTAATTTGTCCCCCTAGAATGGCACGTCGCTACTCAGCCGAGGAGGCGTATGCCATTCTGGCAGGCAGTGATAGTGACACTCTGCAAGACAGTGACACTATCACTGCCTCTGACATTGAGCCTCTGAGTGAGACCTCAAGTGATGGTGCCCCACCACCACTCACAAGAGGACGCTCAGCAAGCCCAATGCCAGGCGGAGACTGGGTGCCTCCAAATATGATGGCCCCAGAAATACCGCCGTTCACTGTTACACCTGGCATCACTGTAACAGTGGACGACTGCGAGCCAATTCGTTTTTTTGAGCTCTTTATGTCAGACGATATATTTGAGCTCATGGCTCAGCAAACGAATTTGTTTGCTATGCAGTATCTCTCTGCACATCCGGGGTCCCATCATGGTCGCAGGAATATGTGGAGACCCACGGATGTCGCAGAGATGAAGCGGTTTTGGGCTTTAACCCTAATGATGGGTATTGTAAAAAAGCCCAGTATCAGGTCCTACTGGAGCAAGCAACGTATCCTGGCTACACCTCTTTTCCCTGAGGTTATGTTGAGGGATCGCTACCTGCAACTGCTGCGATTCCTTCATTTTAATGATAACTCGCTGTGTCCCCCTAGAAACGACCCACTGTTTGACAGGCTATATAAAATTCGGCCCTTTATTCAACTCCTGTCAGACAAATTTTCTGAAAATTATGTCCCCGATAAAGATATTTCAATTGACGAGTCCCTTATGAAATTTAAAGGTCGACTGCTATTTAAGCAATATATTCCATCGAAGCGGTCCCGATATGGCGTTAAATTTTATAAATTATGTGAATCCTGTACTGGTTACACATGGGCGTTTCGCATTTACCAGGGGAAGGATAGCCATCTTGACCCACCAGGATGCCCTGATTCTGTGGGTACAAGTGGCAAGATTGTTTGGGATCTAATCCTTCCCTTGTTGAATAAGGGATATAGGCTATGGGTTGACAATTATTATACCAGTATAGAATTATTTAAAAATTTATATTGTTTTGAAACCCTAGCCTGTGGCACAGTGAGGAAGAATCGCAGGGGTTTCCCCCAAGCCCTGGCAAGTGGCAGAAGCAGTAGAGGTTCCTCTTCAGCTCTCCGCCAGGATGAGTTGCTTGCTCTTCGCTTCAGAGATAGGAAAGATGTATACATGCTGTCTACGATGCATGACGAAAGTACAGTGCCAGTGTCTGTGAGAGGTAGCACTGAGCATCTGGAAAAGCCGAAGTGCATTGTAGACTACAGCAAGTTTATGGGGGGAGTAGACTTGGCTGACCAATGCATACAGCCCTATCTGGTGAACCGAAAAACTAGGACCTGGTACAAGAAAATTGCAATCTACGTGAGCCAGATTGCAATTTTCAATGCCTATGTCCTCTATACAAAAGAGGTCATAGGTAGGCCCTGCCCTTTCCTCGAATTCACATTAAGCATTTTGTCCCGTATGTTATTTACCCAGCCCCCCAATCCCACTTTGGAATCAGGAGATCTCCAAAGACTTTGTGGCAAACACTTCCCTTCCCGAATCCCATCCACCCCTAGTAAAAAAGCTCCCCAAAAAAAGTGCCGTGTTTGCTACAAGAAAGGAGTCCGAAAGGACTCCAGTTTTTATTGTCCAACCTGCCCATCTCTACCCGCCCTCTGCATAACAGACTGTTTCAAAGTCTACCATACAGAGCTGAATTTCTGAATCGCTCTGTATGGGACTTTGGCAGTTTGTTTGCTTGATTTACCTGGATTTCTGACCTCGGCTTGTCCTGACTACGCTTTGTTAGCTGCCTGTACCGACCCATTGGCTTGTTTTACCGACTACTCTGAATTCTGGATTCCCCTGACCTTGGCCTGTCCCTGTTTACGCTAGCCATTCTAAAGTGGCTACACCAAACAACTCAAAATACTACATTTGTAGTACTTGAAATGTGACTTCCCAATAAAAAACTGATCACAGGGTTAATGCTGTGATTAGCACTGAAAGGGTTTTTTTTACTTCTCAAACTTTTCGCACAGTGACTCTCTATGTGATATCAAAGATCTATCTGCCTCTCTCTGCCTTCAGATCAAAGTGTATGTGGGGTACTGTTCTATTCATGTGATATAATAAAAACCTGGAAACATGGTACATGTAGGTACTGTTATATTCAAAAGACAGTGTTAAATCAAAATACTAAGTCTCTAGTGCACTAACTAATATCAGGATTATGACATTTCCAGTGAAAATGCTATTTATCTGATTAAAAAGACAAAAATCAAAGTAGAAATCACTACATGGGCCCAGCATTTCTGTTAAAATGGCTAGACCTAACATCTCAAATTATGCCATTTGTTATACTCTGGGGTGCCTACTTTTGAAAATGGTTTGCCATAACGGTGGGAATGTTATTACCCAGGCTGCCATACTCTCTGAAAAGCTACATAGGCCCAGAAAATAATATTGGCAAACTTACAAGCTGAAAGGGCATCTAATATATTTCGCCCTGTGACTTATCAGTAAAATCTGAAATAATAGTACGTGGGGGTACCGTTATATTCAGAAGACAGTGTTAAATCAAAATACCAAGTCTCTAGTGCACTAACTAATATCTGTATTATGACATTTCCAGTGAAAATGCTATTTATCTGATTAAAAAGACAAAAATCAAAGTAGAAATCGCTACATGGGCCCAGCATTTCTGTTAAAATGGCTAGACCTAACATCTCAAATTATGCCATTTGTTATACTCTGGGGTGCCTACTTTTGAAAATGGTTTGCCATAACGGTGGGAATGTTATTACCCAGGCTGCCATGCTCTCTCAAAGGCGAGAGAGACCCAGAAAATCACTTTGTTAAATTGCCAACTTTGAAAAGGACATCTAATATTTTTGTCCCCATGACTTCCCCCCCAAAACAGAGAATCTAGTACATGGGGGTACTGTTACATTCAGGAGACAATGTTAAATACAAATAGTGAGGCTTTGTTGCAATAACTCATATCAGGAATATGAAATGTCCTGTGAAAATGGAGTTCATGTGCATGAAAAAGCACAAATAAAGCTATAACCCCTATGTGGGCCCTTCATTTCTGATAAAGTGGTTAGACCAAACATCTTGCAATGCACCATTTCTTATACTCTGGGTTGCCTACTTTTGAAAATGGTATGCCATAATAGTGGAAATGTTATTACCCAGGCTGCCATGCTCTCTCAAATGCGATATAGGCCCAGAAAATCACTTTGCCAAATTTCAATGTAATAAAGCCTAAATGGATAAGCCGTATATATGACCGTGTAACTTTCCAAAACACCATAAAACCTATACATGGGGGGTACCATGGCGCTCGTGAGACCTCACTGAGCAGAACTAGGAGTGTTTCAGGGCAGTAAACTATATACTAACAATAATATTATCAGTGAAAGTACAGATTTTATGTGAAAAATGCAAAAAAAAAAAACACTAAATTTGGCTAGGGTTTGTGCCCAAGTGGCTACTAGAAAAGACTGGGCATACCCCATTTTGAATACCCTGGGATGTCTACTTTTTCAAATGGTATGCCATGATGGGGGTAATTTTCATTTCTTGGCTGCCATACGGTCTCAAAGGCAGCCTGGACACTGCAAACTAATCTGACAAATTTCAAGGTGAAAAAGCATAAATGGATAAGCCGTATATATGACCCTGAAACTTTCCAAAACCCCATAAAACCTATACATGGGGGGTACCATGGCGCTCGTGAGACCTCACTGAGCAGAACTAGGAGTGTTTCAGGGCAGTAAACTATATACTAACAATAATATTATCAGTGAAAGTACAGATTTTATGTGAAAAATGCAAAAAAAACAAACAAACACTAAATTTGGCTAGGGTTTGTGCCCAAGTGGCTACTAGAAAAGACTGGGCATACCCCATTTTGAATACCCTGGGATGTCTACTTTTTCAAATGGTATGCCATGATGGGGGTAATTTTCATTTCTTGGCTGCCATACGGTCTCAAAGGCAGCCTGGACACTGCAAACTAATCTGACAAATTTCAAGGTGAAAAAGCATAAATGGATAAGCCGTATATATGACCCTGAAACTTTCCAAAACCCCATAAAACCTATACATGGGGGGTACCATGGCGCTCGTGAGACCTCACTGAGCAGAACTAGGAGTGTTTCAGGGCAGTAAACTATATACTAACAATAATATTATCAGTGAAAGTACAGATTTTATGTGAAAAATGCAAAAAAACCAAACAAACACTAAATTTGGCTAGGGTTTGTGCCCAAGTGGCTACTAGAAAAGACTGGGCATACCCCATTTTGAATACCCTGGGATGTCTACTTTTTCAAATGGTATGCCATGATGGGGGTAATTTTCATTTCTTGGCTGCCATACGGTCTCAAAGGCAGCCTGGACACTGCAAACTAATCTGACAAATTTCAAGGTGAAAAAGCATAAATGGATAAGCCGTATATATGACCCTGAAACTTTTCAAAACCCCATAAAACCTATACATGGGGGGTACCATGGCGCTCGTGAGACCTCACTGAGCAGAACTAGGAGTGTTTCAGGGCAGTAAACTATATACTAACAATAATATTATCAGTGAAAGTACAGATTTTATGTAAAAAAAACACAAAAAAAAAACGCTAACTTTGGCTAGGGTTTGTGCCCAAGTGGCTACTACAAAAGACTGGCCATACCCCATTTTGAATACCCTGGGATGTCTACTTTTTCAAATGGTATGCCATGATGGGGGTAATTTTCATTTCTGGGCTGCCATACGGTCTAAAAGGCAACCTAGGTCACTCAAACCAATCTGTCAAATTTCTATGCAGAAAATAAAATAATGGACAAGTCGTATATTTGACCCTGTAACTTTCCAAAACCCCATAAAACCTATACATGGGGGGTACTGTTTTACTCGTGAGACATTTCTGAATACAAATATGTATGTTTTATTGCAGGAAAACCGAATAGTATTCTGACATTAACAGTTAAATTGCCATGCTGAAATTGAAAAATAACAAGATTTCATAATTTTTCAAGTTTTTTTAGATTTTATTCATATAAAATGGAGTTCCATACATGAATGTTTGATATTAAATGAAAGCCCTGTTTCCCCTGAACAAAATGATATATAATAAGTGTGGGTGCACTTAGTATGAAAGAGGTAAATTATTGTTGAACAGACATATAGTCAAAATCTGTGGTTTGTTTACATTTTTTTTGGTTCACAACTTGTACATTTGGCTGCGGTCTTAAGGGGTTAAAGGACCACTAAAGTCACCTAGGCCACTTCATCTTTATTAAGTGTCCTAGGCACAGTTTTTTTTGTTGTTTTTTTAGAAACTGCTAAATTTACAATGAAGGGTTAAGTCTGTCTCTAGTGGCTGTCATACTGTTCAGATACTATGTGCGTTTCCTAGGCCCCTTTTTTATATTGTAAATATGCTTTCTAGTCCTTACATAAAGGGCTTTTATTTTGCATTCTATGTTTTTCATCCCACAGGTGCAACCTGAAATTCAGAGGATCTGATCCTCCCTAAAGTAGTGCTAGTGGCGCTGTACCACTCTACATTTGTGAGTTTATGTGCGTGTTTGCCAAATATACTTGAGGGAACAACATGACACTTGCCATTATTATTATTATTATTATATAAAACATATTTATATTTATCCCATTAAATGTTATTGAACCAACTTGCTTTATCATGCTTTTTCTACCAAGAAGAAATGTTTATATAATTGGCATGCTTCTGCTATCTCAAGCCTGAAACAAGTAGCTAGATACAATTTTAATTATGAAAGTTTATCTTACTTTTACTGTGTTAAACTTGTGACAGAATGCATGAGTGTACATCGGAGTTAGCTTGTGGAATCTGTTTTTAAGTCGATGAAAACTCATAAACAAGTACATTAAGTATATAAAAAAAAAGGCACTTTATGTGATTGAAAACCTTTTTCCCTGTATTTCCAGGATTAATAGAAATATTGTGGCAAGATGTTCGCGGCAAGACTGGTATGTCTGAGGAGCCTCCCAACAGTGGCTTTTCGCTCAGCTTTGATCCAGGGATCACCCACTGTGAGAAATGCTCCTCTCAAAACAAACCAGTGGTTTTTGCAACCTAACAAGGTATGGGTTTTCAGCAACAGATTACTCAGTCTGTAGGGATTTTGTGTATAAAGAGTTATTTCAAGCACCATAATAACTTCAGTGTTTGGAAGTGATCATAGTGCTTATAGTCTGTTTGTGCAGAGTTTCGTTAAAGGGATACTGTAGGCATCAAAGTAACTTTAGCTTAAAGGACCACTTCAGCTCAATGAAGTGGTCTGGGTGTCAGGTGGGAAAACTAGGGGGAGTTTTAACCCTGCAGCTGTAAACATAGCAATTTCAGAGAAACTGCTATGTTTACATTGAGGGTTAATCCAGCCTCTAGTGGCTGTCTCCCTAACACGCTGACGTCCATAGGAAAGCATTGTGTAATGTTTTCCTATAGGCGGTTTGAAAGCGCTCGCGGCTCTGGCCACGCATGCGCGTTCGGAGCTGACGTCGGCAGGGAGAGGAGAGGTCACCAGCGCCGCGGGAGCTCGCGCTGGATTAAGATAAGTAGTTTTAACCCCTTTAGCCCAGCAGGAGGGGGGGGGGGGGGGGGGGAACTATTAACCCCATAGTGC
Organism: Pelobates fuscus; assembly: GCF_036172605.1. Classification (NCBI taxonomy): domain Eukaryota; kingdom Metazoa; phylum Chordata; class Amphibia; order Anura; family Pelobatidae; genus Pelobates; species Pelobates fuscus. The sequence continues at coordinate 127,491,495 of NC_086326.1, forward strand.
CAGAAAAACAAGTTTGTTTTCCTGGCACTGTAGTGCTCCTTTAAGCAGTTTGGTGTATAGATAATTTCCATGCAGTCTCACTGCTCAATTCTCTGCCACTAAGGCATTCAATTGCTTTAGTTTCTGTTTATGGAGTCATTGCCACACCTCCCCTCGATGTGGTTCACATAGCCTGCATGAAAAAAAAATGGTTTCATTTTCAATCAGATGTTAACTTACCTTAGAGGTTTTTATCTCCTGTTGTAAATTGAACTTTAAATCACACACAGAAGGGTCCTATAAGTAACCCTTTAATTTCCTCACCCAAATAAATATGCTTTGTTTTAAAGTTGGCTTCATTCATGATGGCTGATGTCATTGGTATCCTTGTTTAGTAAATGCCTGTGTGCATATGCACAAGAACGTCTGGGAAAACTTGATTTCAACTGCCTTGCATGAACTTCCATGTAGACACATTTTAGAGAAGCACTACAGTGCCAGGAAAACAAACTCATTTTTCTTGCACTATAGAGTTATTAGGTGTCCCCCTCCCGCTGGGCCGAAGGGGTTAAAACACTTTAAGCCACTTACCTTAATTCAGCGCTGGGGACCTCTATCCCTGCTGACGTTGACTCCCGAGTGGAGCCGAATGCGCATGCGCGGCCAGAGCCACATATGTATTCAAACCGCCCATAGGAAAGCATTGAGTATGGGGATCTGAACTCACGCTGCGTGAATTCAGTGCGATTTTTCACACTGAGAATCGTGGAAGCGCCTCTAGTGGCTGTCAGGGAGACTGTGTCTCTGAAAGTGCTATGTTTACAGCTGCAGGTTTACAACTAGGGGAACCTGGCACTCAGACCACTTCATTGAGCTGAAGTGGTCTGGGTGCCTATAATGGTCCTTTTAAGGTGACACAGCAGCTTGAAAACCTAGTTCTTAGGAGATCTGGACAGAAAACACGCACTCACTCACTCTGTGGTTTTTAAACAAAAAAGTGTCAATCCTTAAGTTTGTTCACTAAAATGTGAATCATTGGAAAATTTTAATTTAATTAAAAATTTGGGGCCAAAATGTTATGTTTTTGAATACTCTAGTAAGGAAACCTGGGAGGTGTTCTATGGTGGCTTATGGAATTGAAAGTGGCAACTGCATGCATGTTCCACTTTTTTAAAAGCATCCTAGATATTAACACCTGTATGTTGGTAGACACATGCATTTTTTCCCAACTAAACATAGCAGTTGGATTTTTATATTTTTAAAATGCAAGTGGTATGTCCTAGCTTATTTTATTTATTTCTGTTTGTTCTCAAGCAAGTCTGCCTGTTTTTTTTTTTTTACTTTTATTTATTTTATTTCCATAAAAGGTCCAAGCACCATAATAGCCCGTTGAAGTGATTATGATGTCTTTAGTGTCCTTGCACCCTCCAGAGTAAGTAGTCAAAATGTTTAAGAATATTTGACAACTTTCCTGGGTACTGCTAGATACCAACTGCTGCCTCACCCACTGCCAGAAGCTCTGCCTGAGCTAAGTTAGCCAACGCAGGGTCATGCTCATTGGCAGAAAGCTTTTAGCTCAGCTTTCAGGCAGTGAGCAGGCCCATCAGGGCTTTGCTTAGTGGAGCTTTTTTAATCTCCTTGCAGGAACTACCAGCACTAGGATAGGTGGCTGGCAGTACCCAGACAAGTTGTCTTAAAAGGTTTGACTACTCAGTAAAGGCGCAAGGATACTCTTGACACTATAGAGGGATGCAGTTTTTATTGAATGTTCCTTTTAATGCTAATCTCTTAAATGTTTAACTTATAAAATGTCTGTGTGCCACCTGGGTGGCTGGCATAGGTTTCTGCCAAATGATTAAACATGTTGAAGTAATGTGTGTCTGAGTCAGTAAAGATAATGTCTCTATGCATCTTTCAGCTGGTCTAGCCTATAAACTTGGTGGTGACATTTCTTCATTCTATTTTGTTCTATGATAGGGCTATGCGTCCAAAACCCGGTTTGGATTACGAAAAGCCAAATCTGCTCGTGAAGAAATTAAAGAAGCCGCTTTTGAGCCATCTATGGGCACAGCTGCAAGAAGTAAGTGACTGTATTCAGGAATTTTATTTAACATAGCCTTTGTTTTACCTGAAATTGTTAATCCTTTGAATCCTACATATTTCACAACACATTGATCAAGGAATTAAAATGGACGCTGTAGGTTTAAATTGACTTATTCTTTGGTTGTGAATATTTGCATTTAGAAGTGGGCAAAATGGATGTATGCCAACTTAAACATGTTTTCTTTTATGTTGTTGAAGATAGAAGAAACACCCTTATTGTCCTGAAAGCATGCAATCTCCTCTCAGCTAACAAATATTGCCTCTCCTCTTATCACTTTTATGATTTATATTATCACAAACCAACACCTTATTTTAAATGATGGCTTGTTATTGATTTAAAATGTAGCATTGCAACCCATTTAGAGAGCAAAAGCAGTTATTTAGGATTTAAATAGTTATGCTTATGCAGCCTTGGTCACACTTCGCCTACATGTGTCTTAAACACAAACACTACCTGTAAAATTCTTTTTTTTTTTGCACAGTTTGCTTAATTTAGAATGTCATATCTCAGTCTGCAGGAGCCTCGTGTGTGGTTTTAAAGTTGGTTAGAGAGCAGGAGATAAAAACTTCTAAAGTAAGTTAACGTCTAATTGAAAAGTAAATAATTTTAACATCTAAGCTGTGTGATTCACAGCCAGGAGTGGTGTAACTGGGGCTCAATAAACAGAAACAAAAGTGATTGCACTTCTAAATGGCAGAGAATTGAGAAGTGAGACTGCAGGGACATGATCTATACACCAAAATTGCTGCAGTAACAACATGGGAACCGAGGAAACAAAATTGTCTTCCAATTTCTTTCCATTTTTGTTGAGGAAATTCTCAGCATCCCAGCCCATCACATGCTATATCACTGGAAAGACCAGGATGTGCTCTTTACAATACAACATGGATTGATAGAGTAGCTCAAAAGAATAAAAGGAGATGCATGTGAAGAAAATATCCAGTGCAGAGGACACAAGTTAATGGGCTGGGTCTCAGAAGGGTAAGCTAAAGTTGTTTTGGTGCCTATAGTACACCTTTTAATATGTAAAGCCTTATAGTGAAATGCAACTCCTCCTTTGATTAATACATTGGCTAGGAGAAGTCATGAAATTAGGATTTTTATATATATTTTTTTCCTTTTAACATTCATTTCTATACAAAAGAAAAAGATAAAAACTGCATGTATTATCTTTTCTTGTATTTCAGTTGACATAACTGGCAGACTCATTGTAGCAGGCGGAGCTGTTGTTGGTCTTGGTGCTCTATGCTATTATGGACTGGGAATGTCCAATGAAATTGGTGCCATTGAGAAAGCTGTGTAAGTGATTCATACTATAATGTTTTATTTTAGCAGATTAATATTGACAGAAAGTGGTCATTTAAATAAGATTGTATAAAAAAAACTTTGTTAAAAGCACTCTGTGCGCCATAGTCAATACAGTGCATGGTGGTTATCATGCCTGGTGTCCACTTGACATCATGTTGCCCTCAAGAGTCAAAACTGTTTTCCAGCAGTTAATTAAACACGTGGATACCCACTGTTCAGTCTCTTTTCATAATTAACAATAAAGTGAAGTTCCCCATATGCATTGTATGAAACTTTTTGTTTCCAACTTTGAACAGAATTTATTGGCTAAGAAATATCTGCTGACAATGTCAATAAATGAATTCTATCTAAAGATCACAATTAATATTGCTGATGTTTTCACTGCCACATATGACTGTTTGTTTGTATTTTGTTTTTCTTGGGTATCATGAAGATACCAAAGGTGGTGTTCAGAGGGACATTTAAACTTTCCTTTCTTTAGGGCCTCCTTTTTCCTATTCACGTCATCGATTTGCTCATAGTAGATAGAGCCCCAATGGCTCTGCCGCTGGTGTACTTTCACTCATGCCCAATATTGCAAAACAAATGTATATGGAAGATCCCTAAATCTTGTCTCACATGCGCAGTGAGCGTTGGGAGAGTTAATACCTGTACTCATCGGTTATCACTCATGCTTACACCAAAATGCATTGATGGCTGTCTAAAACCAGGCCTTCTCCCACAGTTTGCCAAATGTAATGCCTCTTTCATTCTTGGCAATGCCAATGAGATTCCAACGGAGAGGTTTAGTCACTAAACACTTAAATGTAGAGAACTGAAATCTGAATTGCAAAATCAAACAAACCCTACCAGACTGAAAAGCAAAGTTGTAAAATGTCTCCAAATCTGCTATATAAAGGTGACGTATGCCACTCAGCACTACTATTCAGAGTCTAGTGTATACACCTTGTAACGGATCGCCTGGCAGCCCGACTGGGTACCTTTTGTTGACGGGTGCTCTTAGTGCTTTCTGAGGGCTCCAAGCACTCCACTAGACACCATAACCACCACAGACCACACAAACCGCCGCAGCTTGGTTGTGGTCTCGCCGTCTTCCACCCACTCTGGACCCAAGACCAGGATCCCGCTTCCAGTAGGAAGACCTCTCTTAATCCAGAGAGCAGGAACAGGAACAAGCTCTTACAAGAGCTGAGTGATTATACTCTGGGGAGTATAGTGATTATAGCAATCCGAGTGTAGGTAGTTATCCAATCCCCCCAAACATGAGCTGAAACTTCATGAATAGTAGAACAAGTCTCAAGGTTTATTGAACAGCTTGAGTTTTTATACAGTTTTTTCCCCACAAGGTTGACGCCCAGGTGGACCTTGTGGGGCACAGGACAAAGAATTAACAAACCAATAAAAACAGTCTTACATGCAGACACTCCCCTACAGTGTACACAATCCCTCCCCTCTGCCTGTGATATAATTAACAAAGACAATGGGCTAACTCAATTAACTCTATACAGAAAAAACATAAATTTTTACCCCAAAATACAACATATCCACTGATAGCCCCGATCTGGGTGAACATCATATTTAAAAATCACCCAGATCGGTTCAGGGGTTCAGGAATTTCCTTGAAGTCTTATTTTTGCCCCACTGTGCACATGGTCCCATGCCCAAAACCGTTCCATACACTCGACGACAAAACACGGCTAGACAATTAAAGATGGCCGCCGCCACATGTTTGAATCTGTTCCAGTTAAAAGTCCAAGGGGCAGAAACAGTACTTTTGAACATGGGTTATCACAGGGCCCATAGTCCCAGGGTAGGAGGCTGGCAAACAGGCCCCTCCAAAAACCAGAGGCGAAGTGAATTTCGTCACACACCCCTTAGAGAGATTTTCATAAAGATTGTCACATTTAGGTATTCATAGACCAACAGTGCAACAATGATCCATTGTAACACAGAAATGTAAAAAAAAAATATTCTTAAACATCCAAGACAAATCCTTTGCAGAGACCATTTAATTATTTATGTGTGTGTGTGTGTGTGTGTGTGTGTGTGTATATATATATATATATATATATATATATATATATATATATATATATATATATATATATATTTTTTTTTTTTTTTTTTTTATTTATCACTGTATTCCACCATTTAAATTATTGTGGTAGAGAGGCATCACTTCTCATTGAGGAGTATTGAAGTCAAACACACTAGTCATTGTTTAGGGCTAGGCACCCATGGCGTCGCACACCGTACCAACCACAGTAACTGATGACCACTACCGTCTCATAGGTACACTTGGTAGGCAGGGTTTTAGGTGAAGATCTGTTAAATACAAAAAAGAATAGATGAGAGAAAAATCAGGGATGATCTCCTAGCACTATAACTACTTCCAGAAGTGTCCCTTTAATTTTTAAATGTAATACTGCTACATAGTTTCTTCATCCTCACTAAGTATGATACTCTGAATGTTATGCTCCCTACCTCCACTAAAAAAAGTAAAACTTGTCTTTGTCCCTACTATTTATGTAATTCTGCAGAAAAAATGTAATTCATGTAACTGAGAATTACACAATTCACTGCTAGAAGTCACTTAGCACTCAGCACAGTGCGTCTCTATGGAATAATATGGAGCCTGATCCTGGTTGCTCCAGGCTGTCTTTCAGGGACTTCATCCTAGACGAATTTTCAGCAAGTTTGAACTACATTTATTGTGATGCTCGGCCAGTTCTTTCTGACATATATTGATGCAAAGCAGAAGTGCCTGTTCTCTGTGGTTTACTGAGCTTCGCAAGATGTCATGCTATTAGTCTGAATCATTCCAGCACTAGGAAATGGTAATCATTAATTAGCAGCTGAAGAAGGCAGGGCTTAAAGGTAGTATCTTATATTCTTGGATCTATTACAGGGCACAGGGCTTGAGCATCATGTAAATAAGCATTGATACTTTTATGGTTAGGATTCCCAAAGGTAGATTTCAAGGCCTGCTGCAGGATTATGGAAATTAGAATTAATTCAAAAACAACTGAGAATATCAGGCACCCCCTGCTGTACAGTAACCTTTACTGCTGCATATTCCCTGTATGTAATCACATCAACCGTGATTTAATTGAGAATTAAAAAAACCAAAAAAATGAACATTATTAAATACCATTATGTAGTCGTGTGTTTTTTTTTTTTTTTCTCTCCTGTAAATGCCTAGGGAAAATGAACTAAGCATTCGATGTTTGTATAAAAAGATGTTCCTTTTATAATACAAGTGTTGCAACATAATAAATAATTGGGTCCGTTGCCTTTGTTTTGCTTTCTGTGTGGTTATTTTTGTGTGTATTTTGTGTGTATGCTCTAAATGTCATTTCTGTCTCTCTTTCTCTAGCATTTGGCCTCAGTATGTAAAAGATAGAATCCGATCAACCTACATGTATTTCGCCGGCAGCATCAGTCTCACAGCTCTGTCTGCAGTAGCAGTCAGCAGGTCACCCGCTCTCATGAACCTGATGATGAGAGGCTCCTGGCTGGTGAGGTTCTAATCTAGATTCTGTTACTACGGTGACTGAATGTATGTCATGTGTCCCAGATAACTGGAAGTTTTCTTAGGCCTGAAGTTAAAATTTGTAACTGAAATAAAGCTAGTGCCCTCAGCTTTGCTGTGCTGGCACCAAGGGGTTTGAGTGTTGTAAAGTGCAGACAGAGAATATCTGCATCATGCAGCTAAACTTCAAATTAAAGCATATTGTGTTTTTAAAGGGGAATTGCCACTGCTCTGGAATTTACATCTGTAAAACATTGAAAATCACAATTTTAATTGTTTTATGTATTTTATGCATTTCAAATATTTTTTCTTTTAAATGTTAAGCTACATGTGCTGTCTCACCACCTTTTGTGTAGTGGTTTCCAAAATCACTGCCACTATAAGCCTGCCAACCAAATTGGTACCCATTTAAATTTTACATAGCATGATGCCTACAAATATCATTAAACCATTAATTCCTTAAGAATACATGATGGATAGTTTAACGCTGGCCTTTTATTTCTGAAGCTGTGTCCCTAAGGGGTTAAGTGATACAGTAAGCCTAGAAACCATGTTTGTACTGGTGGATTTCTTGGTCTGCGCAGTCGTTTAGCGCATGTCTTCATAAGCATATTCCACAGTCTCTTCGTTGAACAGGTGTTTTGAGATATGCTAAGCACACTCATTCTCTGCAATATTTTGTTCTCTGGAGAAATGCAGGTGTGAAACAAATGAGAGGATGTGCTTTAATTCCATTATGTATTTTAAAATAAATGGTTAACTTTTAGCCTGTGACATTCCTTTGACATTATACTCTCCTTACCTGCTTACTTTCCCGCTAGATAGATATTTTCCTAAATTTGCAAAGATCTTTCTTGCCTTTTTTGCCCATTCATGATTTTACGTAATACTAAAGCCAACAAACGAGGAAACAGAGACAGAATAGTCCTACATAAAGCCAGGCCAGTTTTGAAGTATGGATTGTCATAAACCCAACCTCTGCCATCTTTCTACCCACTATCTATCCACATAGATGTGAAAGTCAGACAAGAGGTGGGAAGGCTAAACAGTGCATTTGTTCATTCCTACCCCTAAATGTTTAACTCGTATTGTCCTATGTCACAATAGAAAAGATTGTGTTTTATAATTGTAAATTTGTGTATGTCTCCTTACAGGCCATTGGGGCTACATTTGCAGCAATGATAGGAGCTGGCATGCTGCTAAGATCAATATCATATGAACAAAGTCCTGGATCTAAGCATCTTGCATGGCTGTTGCATGCAGGTATTAAGTCATTTTGCTTTTCACAATGAGGTCTTTACATATTGAAATTGCAAACTCATTTCCTGGAGTAGTGTTTAACCCCTTCCTGACCAATGACCTACCAGGTACGTCTAGTACCGGTGTTTTTTGGCGGTTGTAGATACGTAACAGATTTTGGACATTAAAGTTAGAAATAGTGTTTTTTTGGTTGTGTTTTTTTTTGTCATTATATTATATAATTATTTTTATAGTAAATTATATGATATGATGAAAATAATGGTATCTTTAGAAAGGCCATATAATGGCAAGAACAATATATAATATGTGTGGGTACAGTAAATGAGTAAGAGGAAAATTACAGCTAAACACAAACACCGCAGAAATGTAAAATCGGCCCTGATCTTTAACGCTAAGAAATTTAGAAAAACGGTCTGATCACTAAGGGGTTAAAAACCTCCCCAAAAACTGTCTTACTGAAAATTGAAAACTTCTCATTAAATATTTTATGTCAAACATTCCCCAGGAAGCAGTCACAATTGCGCTACCTCTTCTAATCTGTAGAGGCTTTCCGTGGAAAAAAGCAAAACAGGATTCTGTGAATTCATTCAAATGTCGTTGGTATCTTCTTTATTTTAGGTTCTGAAGTTCTTTGTCATGTAGTTACTTGGAATGTAGACATGTTAGTTCAGGCAGTGCTGATTTTCAGTGCTGCGTACAACTAAGCTGTCAGTTTGGAGCCATCAGCTTTCTGAGGTTAAGCAGTTTTCTTTCCTAATTCATATATTTCTGACAGAAGAATCTTTCGGTCTGTATTGTAAATGGTTGGTTTTATTTTTAAGTTTTGTGGGTTTAGTTTGTTTTCCTTCCCAGTTTGTAAATCTATTTAACCATCTTCTTTCTTATGTTTCTTTCCACAGGGGTGATGGGAGCAGTGGTTGCACCATTAACATTGTTAGGGGGTCCTTTGCTAATTAGAGCTGCCTGGTACACAGCTGGCATTGTCGGAGGTCTATCCACTGTAGCCATGTGTGCCCCTAGTGAGAAATTTTTGAACATGGGGGGACCCCTGGGGGTTGGTCTTGGACTTGTTCTCGCCTCTTCCATAGGTAAATATGTGTATATATTTTTTTTCTTCACATAATTCGTGTGTGTATGTAGTTTATATATAGATATTTTATTTATTGCCAATGTACCTGCTCACTAGGATAAATACTTAATACCCAGTGCTTGCCTGCACTATATATCATGTCTGTATAATATAAATAAATGAGGAAATCACAAAATAATTTTAGCATAAATTTATAGCGGTTTTATTTTGGTGTGGAAAACTACGAGATAACCTATACTTCATCAATATATATTTTTAGGGCCCCTTTAAACATACAGTCTCTCTTTTTCTTGGTGAAATTTTTTTTTAACATTTATGCAATAGTGTTTGTATGCGCACGCAGTTATTTGCAAGATCACACACAATTGTTAGCTTACTGGGGATTTTGCCTCCATCTTACTCACGTCTTTCCCCTGTTTGTAATTCACGAGAGAGAGAGGTTTAAATAAGTCTGTGTCTAAAAGTATAGTCACAACGAAAGACACAGAGCAGAATACACACAAATGCAGAAAGTGTAGTTCAATGTTCTAACAACAAATGCACCTGGAAGCTTATTCACTAAATAACAGATTGTAATGAATTGCAGAATTTATTTTTATATATTTATTTTTGTCCTTGTTTAATTAAGGAAGTGCATTCCTTCCTCCGACCTCTGCATTTGGAGCTGGTCTTTATTCTGTTGCAATATATGGGGGCTTAGTGCTTTTTGGAATGTTCCTTCTGTATGATACACAGAAAGTCATTAAACGGGCTGAGACACATCCAATGTATGGAGTACAGAAATTCGACCCAATTAACTCGTAAGTATCAACCGGCATCACTTATTCTATTTGAAAATGTTTTAAGCTGCCATTTTCAGAATTCTTTAAGTAACGGTGTAAAAGAACTAATGACGGGCCAGGGTCCTTGAAAAATCATTAGACTTTAGAACATTCGTTTATATTTAGCATAGCAAAATAATTGTTGTGCACTGATTGTTTTGCTTTTTCGTTGTTCTTAGTAACCTGGAAAGCTAATGTTCATATTCTTATTGTTCATACAGTGTTGTAATGTCTATAGACATCAGATTTTTCAACCCTTCGCTTAGTTAAGCTTGATTTTCAAGAGAACTCACACATTTTTTGTTTTCCTGAGAGAATGGTCTATGATGATGCAGTTTTGTGACTCCTTAGACTGGGCTGTCCTTTATATGAAAACCCTCTATTACATAACACTTAAAGGGACATGATAGGCACCCAGACCACTTAATCTCATTGAAAACGGCAATGTTTACAGACAGCCACTAGAGGTGCTTCCTGGCCTTTAATGGAATTTGATCTAGAGAAATGATGCTGGACATCCTCACACTATGCATGAGGACGTCCAGCATCGTCTTAATCCCATAGGAAAGCATTGATTCAATGCACGCCCACCATGCATTCTTATTAGCCCCCCATCGGCAGAAGTTTGTGGGCCAGGGGGAGACTATACTGTTAGGAATACAAAACTGTATTACTAACACTATAGTGTTCCTTTAAGATGTACATCGAATAATGTGACCTTTTAACACTTTAGAATCACTTTCATGAACTACATAACTTCATCTTGAATTTTCTCATCTAGATGCCTGGGAATTTACACAGACACTCTAAACATCTTTATTCGTGTGGCCATGATGCTGGCTGGAGGTGGAGGAGGCAAGAGGAAATGAATCAGTGCAGCACTCATAACCTTATATTGATTGCTCTCCCCAAGCACTTTACTCACCTACAGAACCATAAATACATGCTAATATAAATACCATCAACCAGATTATGTTTATATTTGGCAATAGAAATAGAAGCATGTTGATTGAATCTGTTCTAAAAGCCTTGACTTCTGAATAAACACTCAACACTATAATTTAAGATAGGAGCAAAGAATGGCACGGAAGCATTCATCTTTTCAGTGGTAATGAATAGCACAGGGTGTAAGGAACAGAAGAAAATCACTTTACATTCTGATGAAATTACCTGGCATGGAGAAATTGTAGATCTTCAAAATTCTGATCGCTAAAAATATGGTGCAGGGGTGGAAAGATTTGTTTGCAATTATCTCTGTGCAACAAATAAAGAGATTTATAACCTTGTCATACATTTTAAAGCGTATTTGCTTCTCCCTCATAAAATGCCTATATTTATATATTTGAAATCTGCTGCAAATTAATGCCATTCCCCCAGTGCTCCATGCTCCTAGGTATGTAAATATGTTCTGCTATCTGCAAAAAAAACCTCCTAATTCTATTAGATATAATGATTTAATCCAGATGTCACATTCTTACTCCCGGATTAATATGTGCTTGGTCGCATGCATGTTATAGATGCCCTTATCACATCAAGTTTGCAAGAATGAGTTAAAAGACAGTTCTCATTTTGTGCTAAACGCAATGGGGATTCTGAAAATGTTGTCTAGAGAAAAGGCAAATACAATATATCGTTGGTATACATGAGGACTGTTAAAGGAAAACTTCCTAGGCTGTCACAACTACTGTACTATGGTGACAGTCCCTTTATACCTTTTTAAGGACCAGTGACTGTCTATATTGCTATAACAGTGTTGTCTTTATCCCTATTTAACGACAGGTGGGCTGTATATGTTTAAATATGCTAAATGGACAGAATCTTGCATTTGGTACAAGGTAGATTGGACTGCGATGAATGCTTTATCGTTGGTTCTTAAAGAGTTATGTTTCGTTGAGATGTATTTTGGGGTGTATTTTCTTTTTTTTTTTTTCTTTCTTAAAAAAATTAGGAAGATATTTGAAGGTTTTGGTGATGAATAGAGAGCTTAATGTTAAGTGATACATTCTGAGTGTTCTATATTTTTGTTAAAAAAAAAAAAAATTGTATATTTGTTTAAATTAAATAAATATGTAATAGGCACTTGTTGGTTTAATCGTTTTCACCTATACTTCGAAGCACCGGTTATCAAACTGCTTTTAGCAGCCAATTACTGGGAAAACGTATCTACTCGAAAATGTTGATGATATTTCAAAAAATATTTGACTGATGAACATTTTACGCAGTTTATAGTTGTGCGACAAACTGGGAAAATAATTCCTTATTCCAAAATGGCAATTGACCTCTCCTTTGGATCCATGCATAGAAAATGTATGGATATACATACACCAGTCACTTGTTTCATCCTATCATGCTTCAGTAATACTAGCTATGTCAGGGCTGCCCAATAGGTAGATCCCCAGGTGGTGTTGAAATACAACTCCCAAGATGCCTTGCAGCCTTTAGAATGACAAAGCATCATGAGAGTTGTAGTTTTACAACATCTGGGGTTATACCTATTCGGCATCCCTGAGCTATATCATACAGGTCATATACGCAGGCTCTAAAGGCTGAAATCAATGTTATACCTTATTTGGGAGAATAAAATATAATGATTATTAGCTCCCTCTTTACAGTCTGTTGTAATCTCACCACTCCATCACCCTGGACTTCAGCTAAGTTCCCCTCCTATATGTCCTTCCTGATTTCTGAATGTAGATAGTTGAATTCTCATTTACGGTACTTATTATTTTGTCAAAATGTGTAATAGTTTGTCTGATTTGCTAAATCTCCCTTGTTAATATTGAAAATCACTGCCGAATATTGTCCACAGAAATCCTACAAAACAAATTACGGGAAAATTTTCTTTAGGCCAGGGCTTGACAAATATGTTTGGAATTTAGGAGCCAATTAAACAAGTTAGGAGACAGTCATTTTCAACGAGAAAATGCAATTCTTAAAGGGACACTATAGTCACCAGAACCACTACAGCTTGATGTAGTTGTTCTGGTGTCTATAGCCTGTCCCTGCAGGCATTTTAGTGTAAACACTGCCTTTTCCGTGAAAAGGCAGAATTTACATTTCTGCTTAGTAACACCTCTAGTAACAGTCGCTCAGACGGTCACTAGAGAGTCCTGGGTCACTGCTGCACCACGTGCAGCACCCAGGTTCAGTATCTCCAAGCTCTGCATGGAGGTGCTGAATGTTCCTCATAGAGATTAATTCATTTAATGCATCTCTATTAGGAGATGCGGATTGGTACATTTGCTGCTCATTTGGTACAGTCTCTTGACAGGCTCACACACTCTTACGCTGACAACAGGCTCGCACAAACACACACTCTGACAGACTCGCGCACGCACACACACATATTTTTGTTTTAATTGAAACCCACTCAGCCTTCCTACCTTTGGGAGAGCTGAGTGAGTCTTTCCTGGGGTCCAGTGGGGCTGCTCTGTTCCTGTGTGCAAGGGAGCAGTACTCTGCCTACAGCTGCTCTCTGCTCCCTTGCGCTCTGTAATGACGCCGGGGTCGGAATGACATCATATCCCGACATCATTACACAGTGCGAGGGAGCAGAGAGGAGCTACAGGCAGAGTACTGATCCCTCGCGCGCCGCCCATATTGCTCCTCAGGGTGGCCGCCCACCACCATGATTCCGCGGGCGACCGCCTCCTCCATGCTTCTCAGTGCGGCCGTACGCCTCCATGTTCCCGGGGGCGGCCGCCTGCAATCTTACCTGTGATGGCCACTATCAAAGCTTCCTCGGCTACACTAACTAGAGAGCTAGCACATCTCAGGCGCCAGGGTGAAAATTTTCATCACCATGGCGAACCTGGCGCCTGGGATTTGTTGAGCCCTGCTTTAGGCTGTATGTATTCAATTGTTTTGTTAAATATTTGTTTTTTTCTAGTTTACAATCTCCAACCATCTAACAAACTGTTTATTTCAACAGTTGATAAGGATGGGCTCACTCTTTGGGTGCCAGGAGACCCTACCTATTCCAGTCATCTTCCCACATAACCATTAATATAAGCTGTAGTATTTTTATTGCTTATTGTTTGTTTTAACCCCATGTTTAAAATTGGGGGGGGAAAAAATCTTAGTGACACTTATAAAGCACCAACATATTCTGCATGCTGTAATATTGGGGGTGGAACAGTACACTGTGCACAGATCGATTCAAAAGGTTAAGGGCCCTACCTGTTGCCTGAGATCTAGCCATAGAAGCTCTTTTATACAAAGTGCCTAGTTAGCTAGCCCGTGAGCTTAACCCCTTAAGGACACATGACGTGTGTGACACGTCATGATTCCCTTTTATTCCAGAAGTTTGGTCCTTAAGGGGTTAAAATCCTCCTGAACAGTTTCAAAAAGCATCAATACAACACAGGGACAGTGATAGAAATAAATAAAAAAAAAATTTAAATGCTCATGTACCGATTTTGTATATGCGATTTGATTTAATTCTTTAATGCACATATATGGAGTATGAGAAGAATAAATGCTTTATGAATAATGAGTCCATTTGTGTTGGAGCTTCAGCTGTAAAAGCTTGTTTATCGGTATATATTCTAGTGGCTGATTCAATGTCATTTGTTTTCTGTGTGCGCATGAAATGCCACAAGGTCAAAACTGGACATTCTTTATAGGAAGACAAAACACTTCAAGGCAGTTCTGACAGCACTGTAAGTGATGTGTCTGTGTTCTTCAATCATTTGTTCCACTTAATACAAATCTTTCAAAAACCCTCTGGGTTCTGGAAGACCCAATCGCAGCACTATCTCCAATGGTATTTACCATCATAAGTTCTCAGATATGATTTAGATGGCATATTGATTAAAATGTAATAAATCACAAGGGAGTAATGTCTGTCGAGTGGCCTTTTGAAGGGTCAAATGAGCAGCTCGTCAGTAAATCAGACAAGATGCAAGGACCTTTTATTTTTTTCCTCTCGTTCTTTCTACTAAAAACGCGGTCTCTTAAACATGAAATAACACTTGATATTTTCTCAAGTAAATCCTAATCAGCAAGAATGGTATTGTTAATGCCAACATGCTGTTTTGTAGGTCAAAATGAATATTTTGAAACCAGTTTTAGCTGACATTCTGTAATCTAGGTTTGACACCTTGGCTGACATGCATGAAAAAAAAAAAAAAAGTCTTGAGAGTACAAGTGACAACCCTGGCTCACCATTGTTTGAAGAATGCAGTATGCAAACAGGCATGTCACAATCTCCCAGGTAAATACCCATGCTGACTGCAGAGTTGTTTGAATCGGACATTTAGTGGCATTTCATCATGGAAATGCTGACATGCACACACAGAATTAGTAGTTGCATGTGCTTTCCAACTTCCATGCTCTCCTTCCCAGGCTAACAAAAAGCAAGGGCCCCTGCTTACAAAAGCCCCTACGTGGGCATCAGTGTGCAAGGCCCATAGCTGCACCGGCAGACCCATGCCAAATAAAAATAAATTGTTGAGGGCAGCGAGGCCCAAGTGCCAGCTGCTTTGGGCCCCATAGGAGTAACTGGGCCCGGGGCAGTTTCCCTATTTTTCCTGCGTTAAAGAAGGCCCTGATGCCATTCCAATAGGGATGGCAATATTCCCATGTAATGGACAATAGCAAAAAGATGGCCAGGCATACACTGTTTCTTCAGTGCACACTTTATTCAGTCTTCCTCAAGCTGTCAGAATCCCCACAATATTGTATTGATAAAGAAAAAAATGAATTCAATAATTATCACAAGATGTTACAGCATACATATACTGCCATCACAGACCTACAATACATTGCTGCTCCCTTTCTAATACAGTAATGCATAATAACCAGCACATACATATAGTATAGCAATAGTTAAATATGTAAGACCAAATGATTGATCCTTAATTTCCATGTCCCTAAAATGTATATACGATCCATTGTAATGGCAAAGTGTCACTGTGAGCCGCGAACTGGACTTGACCTAAGCAATGTCAAACGTAGAGGTTCCCAGTGCCTTCTTTTTCACAGAATGAGACTGAGGATTGTGGGTAAATCCAGATGTAGTGCTCATTCTCACAAGTTTCCCTGTAGAACATTAAAGGGACACTATAGTCACCGAAACCACTTTAGCTTAATGAAGCAGTTTGGGTGTTTATATCATGCCCCTGCAATCCCACTGCTTAATTCTCTGCCATTTAGGATTTAAATCACTTTGTTTAAGCAATTCTAGTCACACTTCCCTGCATGTGTCCCATAAACCTGTGGATTTAGCCACAGTACATAATCACACATGCACATTAAGAGCAGGCATTATGGGTTGCTAGAGTAGGACCTGACAAGAATGGGGTACATTGACATTGTGGCAGGCTTATGCAATGTATGATCAGGGGAAGGACTACTAAAGGGTTTGGGAGAGGGGTTGAGATGGAGGACCACTAAGGGGTGGGGGAGTGAGAAGACCACCAAGGGGGGACTACAGAGGGACAGGGGCCAAGGGAGAGCACTAAGGGACAGAAGGGTAGATCACTAATTGACAGGAGGGGAAAGAACTATAAAAAAATAAAGCGCTGCTCCCCTCTCAGTCCCTATCCTACCCCACAAACCCTCTCTACCCCATCCCTACTCACACACAGACACACCGAAACACACAATGCATCCCTTAAGTGCACGCACACACACACACACTGATTGTCTTACACACACAGAAACAAAATACATCTCTTACACATACTCAATGCAACCCTTACAGACACACACTGCATTAAATTACATACACAGAAACACACCTTGCATCCCTTACACACACCCACACCCAGAAACCTAAAATGCATTCCTTACACACATACACACACACTACATCCCTTACACAAATTGGTATCCTTATACACTACATTTCGTAAGAACACATTACATCCTCTACACTCCACTCCCTGTGAGAGAACTCATGGGTGGGCCTTGTAGGCATACGCACGGTCAGGCCCTGTTCGTTAATTGTTGTGAGCACTGTTACAAACAGTCTCCAGAGAGTCTCTTCTACACCAGACCTGTGGAGCCAGACTGCAGCCTGAGCCCATCATCATCCTCTTGTCCTCATCTGGTGGTAAGTAGGCAATCCAATATATTATTAGTGGCACTAATCTCTAATTTACCTCACATTAAAGGGACACTATAGTCACCAGAAGCACTACAACTTAATGTAGTGGTTCTGGTGTCTATAGCCTGTGCCTGCAGGCTTTTTCATGTAAACACTCGGCCTTTTCAGATAAAACACTGTGTGCAGCACTTGCGTTGGCCCATATCGCAGATCATATGGGTGGGGCTTTGTGATGTCACATGGAAGGCAGGACATATGGGGACGGTGGGGGCAATTTCGTTTTTTTGCTTAGGGCGGCAAAAATCCTTGCACCGGCCCTGACAATACATTAGCAGTTCCTCAGTTTTCATTTAAAACAATAAGGTTATAAATTCTTGATAATAGTATATTTGCAAAATAAAAATATTTTTTCTAGTTTTTTTTTTTATTGCCTCCAATATATTTTATAACTCAATGGGCCATTTTAACTTGATAGCCTAGTTGTTATCCTCCTGCACATGCAGGAATTTTTGTTGGATGTTTTTAATTCTGTAATTCCGGAGTACGTAGTAAACCATTTGAGATGTGTGTCTGTTGTGAACCCGGACGGTACATTTAAGCAGCGCTTTCTACGTGATTCTCTCTGTCTGGCTGATGAGATAAAGAAAGGATTAACTAAAAGCTAATCATCTTATTGTTAGATTCCCCATCTGTATAGTGCTAAAATTAAACTAGGTACTCCACATGGATTTTATCGTAAATCAAGATTACTAGACCTTGCAGGTAAACAAAGGTTTTTAAAGACCAAATACTTTTTATACTTAATTTTAATAACTTGAAATGTTTTAACTGTATGCAGTAAAAAAGACTGACAAGTACAGAATACTCTACCAAACTGAAATACATGCTAACAATTGGGGTCTGCACTATCTGGCTTTGTACAGCAGGGGTCACTAAAATCAAATGTAATGCTGGCTACTTTTTTTTTTTTTGGCAGAGGAATCAGGGTGCGGGGAGAGAAAGCTGTTAGCAGTTTAATTAATATACTTTCCTGAAGAAGTACATTTTCAATTTTTTTTTTGAAGGAGTGGAGACTAGGTGAACGAGTGTAGGGGCCTAGACTGGACATACTTGTGTATTAGAGAGTATAGGTAGGTTGGAGTAGCATTTTGTAGAGGTTTGTAAGCAAGTACCAAAATCTTAAATTGAGCCCTATATCTTACACATAGCCAATGTAGGGACTGACAAAGGTGGGAGGCGTGGGACGTGCAGGGAGACAGGAAAATGAGCCTCCGCAACCGCATTCATTATAGACTGTAACTAGAGTGTAATATTAAAATATCTTCATTAGTGTTGTAGCATTCAGCAGAACTAGCTTGTAATTTTGTAGCAAAAGTAATCTATGGTGTGATGAGATAGATATTCTGCTACAATAACTCAAAGGGAAACTAGAGTGCCAGGAAAACCCTTCGGTCACATACCTCAGTCCAGCGCTGATGTCCCTCAGTGCTGTTTCAGGCTTCGCCTTCGCACCTTCCCCACCGACGTCAGCAGTGGGCAGGAGAGGCCTAATGTGCTCCAATGGCTGATCTCGAATTAGCATTTACCCTATAGGAAAGCATTATATAGTGGATGTCCTCAATATATATATATATAAATCACAACAATTTCTGGCACTCTTCCCAAATCAACAATAAATAAATCAGCAACTACCAGGTGCCTCTCCTGGCGGTAACATAAACAAGAGAAATTGAGAGCACTCGATTGATTTTGTAAATCAACAACATGTATTCAAATCAAACACATAGATAAGTGTTTGATTTGAATACATGTTGTTGATTTACAAAATCCATTGAGTGCTCTCAATTTCTCTTGTATGTATATATATATATATATATATATATATATATATAAAGGTAAGTTTGGCACTCTTACACACAATGTGTATAGTGAGAGAGAGAGAGAGATATAGAGATAAATTTATATATAGATATAATTACATAAATATAAACATAGGATTTAAATACATATATATTTAAATTCTACATGTATATTTATGTAATATTTTAACATAATTAAGTAATTTTATTAATTATAATTTGAGGGACCAGCCTGACAACCCAGGCAGCAAGTCCAGAGAATTTAATTTGCAAGTCCTATGTTTATCCCTGTAACTTTCCAAAACACCATAAAACCTGGACATCGTGGGGTACTTTTGTACTTGGGAGACTTCGCTGCACACAATTATGAGTATTATAAAATCGTATCACGACGATGATATCACAAGTAAAAGTGCAGTTTATGTGTAAAAAAATGCAAAAGAACAAATATGAACGCTAACTTTGGCTAGCGTTCGTGACTAAGTAGCTACTAAAAAAACACTGGACATAACCCATTTTGAATACCTTGGGTTGTCTACTTTTTCAAATGTTATGCCACAGTGGTGTTAATTTATTTTTCTGGGCTGCCATACTGTCTCAAAGACAACATCGCCAATCTGGCAAATTAAAATTTGCATGAAACGAAATTGTAGCCCATGGAGCAGCACAGCTAAGGGGAATGGGCCTTGACATTGCTAGGAGACAGGCATAGAATATATGGATTGGCTATGTGTATATTGGGGGTGGGGTTTTGGGTTAGGGGAGTATATATAGAGGGCCATTTTAGATTAGGAGCAATCTTACTTAATCCTCACTTACCTGTTGTTGTCCCACCCTCCCTCTCTTTTTTTTCAATTATAGCTCCCGCTTGGTCACGGCGGCGGGGGATGGATAGAAAAGTTGTGGAGTATTTTTTTTTTTTTACTCCACAACTTTTACCAAAGCCTTATACAATGATGTATCTGAATAATATCTTGGCTGGTAATGTCTGAAATAAAAAAAAGAAAAAGGGATAAAAAGAAAAGTTGTGGAGTAGGTCATTTGTTCATAAGTATGTTAGTTTTAGTTCGCTAAGAACAGTTAGGTTTGGAATGGTATTGGTAGGTTCGAGCTTGTTGGTAGCTCCAAACCTGGTATGTGTGTAACGGATCGCCTGGCACCCCGACTGGGTACCTCCGTTAATGGATGCTCCTAGTGCTTCCTGAGGACTCCAAGCACTCTGGCAGACACCACAATCACCGAATCAGAGAAGCATATGAATCCTCTCAAGCCTCTGAATGCTGTAGACAGTTGAATAGGAACCATACGAATAGGTTTGCACTCCTAGCAGTCAAACTGGAACAGCATGCAATAAATCCTCCCCCAATAATGAGACGACACTTCACTTTGAGGGTTAAACAGGAACTCAGGTCTGGCACATCCAGCCTGGCTTTTATTACAAGAGTACACATACAGGCCACACCCAGGGGGAGGCATAAAATAACCAATGACATAGATGTTACCTCCCACACATCCCCTCCCCTTAGTGTGACACATAATCCCATTATTCATACAGTTTAAAATATACTTTTTACACAATATTTATAACTTCAAAACCATACATCACATTCACACAAAATTACATATCCACAATCAATCAATTCAGGGGAACAACATATTAAAAAATGGCATGGATCAGACCAGGGGTTCAACAGTTACTAAAAGTATCTTTTGTCCCTTACTAGCCGCATGGCAAACCGGTTTAGACAGGTTTTACATAGGCCTCTATGCTGGAGACAAAGAGGAAAGTAATCCAATTATCCAGGGCTAGAAGCAGACTCCATTAACCACATGGTTACAGAAAGACATAAAACACTTTAAAATACAGAAAGTCACCTTTTACACATAACACACAGACATTTCACATATCCCCAGATAGCTGGGATCTGAGCGCACAAAACTACCGAATAGCACGCAGATCCTATTCACACAGTTCAATTGCCATGGAGCTAAAGTCTTTCCCATAGTCTTTCATTATATGAATAGGCTCCATGGCATAGCTATCTGGGTTAACACATTCCCATAAAGTCTGGTCCATAGTCCAAAGGCAAGAGGCGGGCAATCAGCCCCCTCCAAGGACACGTGGCGAGGTCGGTTTCGCCACCCCCAAATGTAAGTTTTACAGGGCAATATAGTCCAGGGCCATAATCACTGGGCAGGAGGCTAGCAACCAGGCTTCTCCAGTTCACAGTGGCGAGGTTGGTTTCGCCACAATGTGTAGGGTGTATTTTGGTATACCCCTACATTGTGAAAGCTGGAAAATCATGCCCTAGGTGGCAATGGTTTATGTGTCATGTTCATTTGTGTATATGTTATAGGTAATATCAACGATTGTTTATGTGGGTCATTGTCGGGGTAGCTATGTTAAAGGAATGGGGGTTAATATTGTATTGTGTTGGCAATGACCTTATACTTTTATGTTAGCTTTATATCATTAAAGCTGTGATATTATTTTCCCAATACAATGTGTCTGAGTATTTTTTTATTTTTTTGGGGGGGGGGGGGGGGGGGGTGTGTTATGGGGTAAATTAAGCATATGCCAAAAGGGGACTATGCATATGTCATGGAAAATCTTAGATTTGACCCCGTAACTTTCCAAAACACCATAAAACATGTACATGAGGGGTACTGTTGGACTTGTGAGACATTACTCTACACAAATATGAGTGTTTTAGAGCAGTAAAATGTATAATACTGATATCATTAGTTAAAGGGCAGTTTATTTGTTAAAAATGCAAAAACAAAAAAAATAATATGAACACTAAATTTGGCCAGGATTTGTGACTAAGTGGCTACTAAAAAAGACTGAACATACCCCATTTTTAATACCCTTGGGTTGTCTACTTTTACAAATGGTATGCCAAGATGGCATGTATTTTAATTCCTGGGCCACCATACAGTCTCAAAGGAAACATAGCCCCAGCAAACCAATCTGTCAAATTTCAATTTGGGAAAAGCCCTATATTTGACCTTTGTAAGTTTCCAAGAACTCATAAAACCTGTACATGGGGAGTACTGTAGTACTTGTGAGACATTGCAGAATACAAATGTGTATTTTATTGCACTAACATCTGACAGTATTGTGACATTTATAGTTAAAATGTCATGCAGAACACATTTTCTTAATTTCTCACACTTTTTAAAGATTTTCGTCAAATTCAGTTAGGTTTCATATATAATTATGTGATTTGAAATGAAAGCCCAGTTTCTTCTGAACAAAATGACATATAATAAGTGTTGGTACACTTAATATGAAAGAGGTGAATTACGCCTGAACAGACATATAGCGCAAATTCCAGATTTTGTTTACATTTGTTTTGATTGTAACTTGTACAATTGGCTCCATCCTTAAGTGGTTATGGAAGTACGTTATGTTTCCTCTTGGTTTATTAATAAGACAGCTGTTTCTTCTTCCTAGTTTAGCCGTGAGGAGCTAACTCAGAGTGCCTACCTTTGTCAGAATTACCGTACTTATGGCAAAACTCCCGTTAGAAGAGTGGTTCCCAAACTTTTTACACTTGAGTAACCCTTGGCAGCCCATTTCCATAAATTGCACCCCTAATATCAGCAATATGTTTGTAATTAATATAGTTGCTGTTATTTCAATTGTATACATTCTTTTACGCGTATTCCAGGTTGGTAACTGCTGTATCAGAGGAACAAACTTTATTTTTATTTTTTTTATTTTTTTATTAAGTAGGGACCTTTAACTGTTTAATTTATTTTTCCTAATAATGAGTGCACGCAGATTTAAATGTTTGCCCATTAAATGTGCATCATTTGATACAAAGAACACGAAATGTGCAGTAAACTTATGCAGTCACAGATATTTTAAACTACAGGTGTGAAATAAAACAAGTTGTGAAGAAAAGGTGAATTTTAATGAAGTGGTATCTGTGATCTGGATCAGCAAAGAACTGCACTAAGCAGGATATAGAAAAAGATTCTAGTTGTCATGGCAACTTGTATTATCTATGCAGTAGGGCATCAGTCTCTGAAATTTTAGCATCTTTCCTGCTGATAGATGACAGTACAATTTGAAGACCTTTTTATTGTCTTATTTCCTTTTACCCAATCTTTTACACTTTCCCAAATTGAATAAATTAACAGTGTTCTATTCAGCCAATTATTTCTGTATATTAATTTGAGTGATGAGAATTTGAATGTAAAAATAAAATACTGATAATGCTAGGCCCAGAGTAAAACAAAGCTCCCATAGGGGTGGGACAAAGCATCACAAATGTTATATGCTCCATGTGATCTGCTAGATGGTTGCCTTCCGCCCCTACTCATAAGAGCCAGGTAGGGGCTATCCATATAATAAAGCGCATTTTATTTATTATATATGTGTCATTCCTAGGACTTAGAGACACTATATGGAAGGTCAAAATGATCAGAACTGAGGAAATACATGGGTGTATTAACTAAACTCCAAGTCATACCAAATTACATTATGGATAGCAAAACTGAGGGTAAAATAGCCAGGATGTTACTACAGCTGTGAGAGAGGTGGAGAACTCAGTCTGTTAAGTCTTATACTTGGACCACTTTTAAAGAGACACTATAGGCACCCAGAGCACTTCATCTTATTGAACTGGTCTGTGTGCAGTGTCCCTGTCTCCCTTAGTCCTGCAGTGTAAAACATTTCAGTTTTAGAGAAACTGCAATTTTTGTATTGCAGTACTAAGACTGCCTTTAGTGCCTGTCTGGTAGAGGTACTTTCTGGAGTTTCAGTCTCTGCATGAGAGCACCCCACGTTAGAGAAAACTCAATAGGAAAGCACCGAGGCAATTCTTTCCTAAGGGGAAGGCCTAATGCACTCACCACACATGCCCTTTTTGTCCCCTATCAGGTGACATCAGAGGAGGCGGACCTAGTGATCTTGGTGCTGTAAAAGAGTGAATAAAGGGGGAGGAGGGGTTGGCTGAGGCTGAGAAGCATGTTAGTATTAGGAATTCTTCTCTGTATTTCTTTTAGAAACCATCAATAGGAGTATAACCTTCCTTGGTAACTGCCTGTCATACAGCCAGTGTTGAAAAAGAGAAGTTCCCTTAGTTTAAAGGAACACTCCAAGCACTATAACCTCTACAGCACACTGTATTGGTTACTGTGCCAGGAGTGTACCCCTTCCCCCTCATTGTAAGGAGTTGTACTATTTTAGAATAGTTTGACTTCTTACCCAGGTTCTGCCGGGCACCATTCTTTGCCTGTTCTGCTGCTCAGTGAGTACAAGAGGATCCTGCTCAAGAACTTCCATTTGCTAAGTGTATAATCTAAATGTGTTAGATCAGGGGTGCCTAAAAAGGTAGATCCCCAGATGTTTTAAAACTACAGCTTCCATGATGCTTTGTCATTCTAAAGACATGCAAAGCATTATGGGAATTCTACAACATCTGGGGTCTACCTTTTTGACACCCCTGTGTTAGATGATTGGCACTGTTGTAAGAAAGGACACATCTGATGAAATCTCAGTGATTCCCTAAGGTTATAGGGATAACAAGATAATAAAAAATGAGACAAGTTGGGCACACTCGTCTAAACGTTGAATTAGCCCCAGGAAAAGGCTAATGTAATATATGCTGGGTGCTCACCCACATAGGGCTCTATCCCCTGAAAAAACCCCAAAACATGACAATGTAAATAGAGTAAGGAGCACACCAAAAATCTTTATATATATGAAATGAACAAACTTTATTTACATGGGTATATACTCTGGGTCTGTCTCTTTAAATAGTATCCACAGAAATACAAAGTCATGCTATAACCCCTTAAGGACAGAGCTTCAGAAGCTTGTCTTTCACTTAATGACAACGGCATTTTTTGCATTTTTTGCTATTTGCGTTCAACTGCAATTTGCTTTTTACTTATTCATTGCACCGACACATATTATATACCGTTTTTTAAAGGACAGAAAGGGCTTTAACTTGATGTAACACATATATATATAAATGCTTATTTATTATTAAAAAAAATACAGAAATATGCAAAAAAATGAATTTTTGTGTGGTTTTTTTACAGTTTTTGCAATAATAATGTGTACATAATTAGTGCAGGTTAAGGAAAGTAATTAAAAATAAATTCATTTAGTTGTTCTGAATTACAGAATATATAATGTGTCTGGGATTTTAAGTTTTTTTTGGTAGTTACAGGTCACAAAGCACAAGGAGTAAAATACACTTTTTATGTGGAGCGATTTTAGAATTTGGTATGTTTGTCTTGTAAGCCTAATAGCCATAAAAGAAAACAAAATTGCCACACAAAAGTATATATTTATATAAAGTAGACACCACAGGCTATTTACCTAAGGTTGTTTTGACACTTTCTACGTAGCCATTTTACCGCCAACCTCTGCTAAATATTGGAGTAAAATTGTGTTTTTTGGGGGTTTTCGCACACAAACTTATAACAAAGAACTTCTCATGTGTATTTTGTAAAGTTGGTGTGTGCTATTCCTGTACAAAGTTTTATTATGTGTTCAGTTACTTCTGCTGAGTACAACGGTACCCCCATTGTATGTTTTTGGCACTATTTTGTGAAGCTACAGTGCCATATAGGAGACCTGTCCTTTTCAGTATTCACAGTAGAATTTTGAGAGACGGATTTAATGAGCCTATGCTTCCATTTGGGGTATTATAACAGTTTGACTGTTAAAAAAAAAACCACAAAGGCCTACCATTTGTAAAAGTAGACACCCCAGGGTATGTCATAAGGTGCATATTGTGCCTTAACATGCCCCCATTTTTTTACCATTACATGCCAAAGTATGTGGTAAAAAATAATTTTGTGCATTTTTTACATACGGATTGCATTTTTGCTGGGCATTTTGTATATTTCATATGTGCCACTAAGTTCAAACCCCCCAAATTATGCTCAGCTAAGTCTTCTGAGTAAAAGGACACCCCCATTGCATGTCTATGGCACTATTTCGTGAAGCTACAGTGCCATATAGGAGACCTGTCCTTTTCAGTATTCACAGTAGAATTTTGAGAGACGGATTTAATGAGCCTATGCTTCCATTTGGGGTATTATAACAGTTTGACTGTTCAAAAAAACCCCACAAAGGCCTACCATTTGTAAAAGTAGACACCCCAGGGTATGTCATAAGGTGCATATTGTGCCTTAACATGCCCCCATTTTTTTACCATTACATGCCAAAGTATGTGGTAAAAAATAATTTTGTGCATTTTTTACATACGGATTGCATTTTTGCTGGGCATTTTGTATATTTCATATGTGCCACTAAGCTCAAACCCCCCAAATTATGCTCAGCTAAGTCTTTTGAGTAAAAGGACACCCCCATTGTATGTCTATGGCACTATTTCGTGAAGCTACAGTGCCATATAGGAGACCAAGCCATATCAGTTTTTACCGAACTTTGAATTTTGACGCCGGGCCTAAGTGCAATTTCCAAGCATCTTCGCAGGTTTTAAATTCAAACTACCCCACAAAGGCCTACCATTTCTTAAAGTAGACACCCCAGGGTATTTCAAAAGGCATATTTTGAACCTTAGCGTGGGATCATTTTTCCGCTAGCGTTTACCAGGTGTAGTGGTAATAAGCGTTTTTTTCTGCCTTTTTGACACACAAAGTGAGTTTGCACAGTATATTTTGCAAACCATATGTGTACTACCACTGTATAATACTTCATATGTTGCTCATCTATGTCTGCTGAGTACAAAAACACCCCCGTATGTACCTTTGCCAGGTATATGTGGACATCAGAGGGGCACATTTGGGACACAGCCATTCCATTTTTTTTTCCAACTTTCAATTTTTACGCTGTGCCCATGTCCCATTTTAGAGTATTTTACCAGGCTATATAATCCAAATACCCCATAAAGCCATACCATTTCTTAAAGAAGACATCCCAGGGTATTTCAAAAGGCATATTTTGAACCTTAGCGTGGGATCATTTTTCCGCTAGCTTGTACCAGGTGTAGTGGTAATAAGCGTTTTTTCTGCCTTTTTGACACACAAAGTGAGTTTGCACAGTATATTTTGCAAACCTTATGTGTACTACCACTGTATAATACTTCATATGTTGCTCAGCTATGTCTGCTGAGTACAAAAATACCCCCGTATGTACCTTTGCCAGGTATATGTGGACATCGGAGGGGCACATTTGGGACACAGCCATTCCATTTTTTTTCAAACTTTACATTTTTACGCTGTGCCCATGTCCCATTTTAGAGTATTTTACCAGGCTATATAAACCAAATACCCCATAAAGCCATACCATTTCTTAAAGAAGACATCCCAGGGTATTTTAAAAGG
Source organism: Pelobates fuscus (assembly GCF_036172605.1). Lineage (NCBI taxonomy): Eukaryota > Metazoa > Chordata > Amphibia > Anura > Pelobatidae > Pelobates > Pelobates fuscus. The sequence goes on from NC_086326.1 coordinate 127,518,812, forward strand.
CATATTTTGAACCTTAGCGTGGGATCATTTTTTCCGCTAGCTTGTACCAGGTGTAGTGGTAATGAGCGTTATTAAATGTATTTTTTTACTTTTTAAAACTTTTTTTACTTTTTAAAACTATTTTTTAAACTTTTGTTTTGCTTATTAATTTTTTTAAAGTTTCCTAAACTTTCGTAAAACTTTTTTTTACAGATTTAACATTTTTCTAAGCTTATTTTTTACGTTAACCCCTAACTAGCAGTAAGCAGCACTAACAGTAAATTCCCCATTTTCCCATAACTCCCACCCACCCCAGCTAGCAAAATATTTAATTATACAGTATTTAAATTAGTTAATTAAATAAATGTAACCCCTGAGGGTTAAAAAATAAATAAAAGTTAATCGTCAGGGGTTAAAAAAAAATTAGATCACAGTATAATACTGTGATCTGTATTTTGATCACTGTAGGCAGTGATCGACTGGCAGGGAAGGGGTTAATTTTTATTTGGACTGGGTAAAGGGTTTATTTTTTTACATTTTTTACTTAAACGTTATTAAAACTTTTTTTTAACTTAATTTTTTAACTTTTTAAAGCTTATTTTTAAACTTTTTTTTAACGTTAACCCCTAGTTAGCCTAATACTAAATCCCCCAATTCCTCACTAACTTCCACCCTCCCCAGCTAGCTAAATTTATAACTTTAAAATGTTTTAATTAATTAATAAAATAAATTTAACCCCTGAGGGTTAAAAAAAATAATAATTAACCCTCAGGGGTTAAAAAAAAAATCAGATCATAGTAAAATGTAATCCCTGCCAATTGATCACTGTAGTCAGTGATCAATTGGCAGGGAAGGGGTTAATTTTATATTAAAATGGGTAAAGGGGGGGTAAAGGGGGGTGGGATTTTAATTTAACTTTATTGTTTTGTCACCAGGGGGCAGGATCACTGAAGATCCGGCTCCCTGCACTTCACACAGAACCAGGAAGTGCAGGGAGGCGGAGGTGAGTATAGAGAGCACATGTGCCCGCACTGGCATGCTGTCAGAGCGGGCACATGTACTCTGACAGCCCGATCCGGTGCTCCCGGTCTGCCTCTAATGCAGAGGCAGACCGGAGCACCATTAACCCCACGATCGCCGCGATTGCGGCGATCTGGGGTTAATTTTAACGGGTGACGGACGAGGTCCGTCACTCGTCGTTAAGGCAATCCCCAGAGTGACGGACCTCGTCCGTCACTCGTCGTTAAGGGGATAATAAAGCATTTACCAAAACAACATATGTATACAGACACATATGAACACGCAATGCGTGGTATATAAATGACAGAAATATCATACAAACAGACCACTATAGTATAAGGTTAGGTTTCAATTCAGGTTATATGAGCACACAAACACACAGAATGTAGCCCCATGTAGCTAGAGCACAGCTAAGCGGAAAAGGGCCTTGACAGGGGTTAGGAGGCAGGCATAGGAGGAAGTAAGCAAGGAGTGGAGTTATGGGTAAGTAGGTTTGGCTATTTAAATAGGCAGCCATTTTAGGTGAGTCACTTCTAATTTCCTACCTGGTCGAGTTTGTGTATACTCCTGTGTTCATGGATTTGGCTTGGTAGGGTTTTTTCTCTTTTGTCTTTTCTACAGGGCCAATGAACGACGTGGAGTGGCTGTTGGAGGGGATCTGGTTGGCGGCGAGACATCAAGGTGCCGACTGGTTGTGGGCCCAGCTGGGACCGGCCCTAGCGGTGGCGGCGGAACGGGACGGCGGAGGTGGACGACTGGTGTGGGTGAGGAGGCTGAGGCCAGGCACGGGACCCGGTGAAGAAAATCCAGGAGGTCATAGGGAGTCCGGAACAGGCTGCAGCAGGCCCGATAGCCGTGTGGTTGAGGCCCCGCCTCCCTGCGAGCGGCCAGGGCCTCGGAGTTGTGCCCAGCGATGGGTGGATACCCAGGACGGAGGCGTCGTGGCTCCCGGGTCGGAGGTGGACGGGCCACCTCCTGGAGTAGGAGGGCACCAACCCCATCGGAAGTGGCGGATGGCGGGGCCGGAACCGGTAGGACACGCGGCCGGCCCCCGGATCAGCAGGCAAGTGCAGGGGCCTCCGGCCGGGGCCCCCTTGGTGGGCAAGGCCCGGGGGGAGATACACAGGGGAACAGGTGCCGGGGGTGGCAGCGGGAGGCGAGCAGGCCCTTCAGGGATTTCCAATAGGGGAGGGGAGGGCGGCGTGCTACAGTAGAGGGAGGGCTAGGGTCCATGGGGGACCGCAGGCTTTACTAGGGAAGTGGGTGGGTCCTCCGCGGGTGATAGGAGTAGGCCTCTGCGGCTGGGGCAGGCTAGGTCATAAAGGACTGGTAGGGGGGCTTGGGAGGCCACAGCGGCACACGGAGTTCTGGGGGAACAGGGCAAGGCCAGACAAGGAGCCCGCTAGGGTGGGGGGCTGGATTCTCCCCGGGATTGTGAGCAGTTGGAGGCGCGTAGTCTTGGGGGGGTCCGGTTCGGGGTATAGCAGTGGTAGTCCTTCGCCAGTTAGGACCACGGGGTCTGGGGGGATGCTAGGTAGGTCCCCGCAGCGCCGGTCCGCGTTGGGCAGCTCAGCCTGGGAAAAGGCAGTGACCCCCAGGCACAGTCGGTGGGGGCGGTCCCCGGGTAGGGACGGGAGGAGTCGTAGTCTCAGGGGCGCCCAAGCGCAACGTGAATGAGGCACACGGCGGGAGGCTTTGGTGGCAGGCAGGCACTCCCAGGGTCGGGACCGGAGGGGAGCACAGGCTCAGTACACCCTACCCAGGACTTCCTCTCCTCTTTCCAGATCTCGGAGCCGTTCCCCCTCTGTACAGACGAGGCACTGCGTTGGCTCCCCGGTTGATGGGATATCAACGGATGTCGCTCATCCTGGACGTCTGGCACTCGACAACACAGCCCCTGCCGCTCTGGGGACGAGGGGCTTGGCCAGTGAGTCCTGCGAGTCACTGCACTCCAGCGCACTAGTTCACACACTTCAAGCACTACTCCACTCACTGGGAGCGGGGGGGTGACACGGGGGGCAGCGTTGGTCAGGTATGGGCTCAAGGGGCTGGGGTCGCGGGTGCTAGTGTGGGGATTTCCGCGGGGCCTAGTTCCAGCGGAGATGCTGGGGTGATGACGGGTACGGCGGATACTGGGAGTAATCGGGCGGAATTGTCTGGGGGTATTCCTGATGCGGCTAGACAGCACGCATATGTTTCATTTGCGGGCCCGCTGGGGGTACACCTAAAACAGGAAGTGAAGGAAAAGATCTGGAAAGGTGAATTCTGCAAGATCGTTTCCCTGCTCCCCTTGGAGGACTTTATCAACCTCAAGGAAGAGGATAAAAAAGCCGAGAAAAAAGAGAAGGAAGAAAAACGGAAGCGGTATTGTAAGATACCGAGGTTGTTTGGTAACTGGTTGAGGGCGCTTTGCGTGCTGGTCAGCATACTGGGCGAGAAATCGCTGGGGTTATGCTCGTCGCTGTTCTGCTACTTGGACGGAATTTGGGAGGCGTACCGCACCTTTGGCGTGGCATGGTGTCGGTACGATGAGCAGTTCCGGCAACGGCTGGCAGCTAATCCGGGTATGAGGTGGAATCAAATGGACCTGCGTCTCTGGATGAAGCTGATGATGGCGCAGAAGGTGCAGCCCTTTCAACACACGGCCGGCGCAAAGGGGCAGTCCACCTCGTTGGCCACCTTTCAAAAGGGCTTATGCTGGCTCTTTAACGAGGGCCAGTGCAAATGGGGGACCACCTGTCACTTTAAGCACTAGTGCTCAGGCTGCGGGGGCTCTCACAGGCTCAACCGATGTTTCAAGAAAGGAAAGTCGGGGACTGCCGAAGCTTCTACCACGGGGCTTAACCCCGGTAAGGGTAGACACGATGGAGCCGTGGCTAAGCCGCTACAGTAATAGGGCGGATGCCGCAGTACTCAGGACGGGCTTTGGGCACGGGTTTTTCATTCCCTTCCGGGAGATGGGCGGACGGGGAGGTTGCGCAACCTGAAATCGGTTGAGGACTTCCCGGGAGTGGTGCGGAAAAAGCTGGGCAAGGAAGTCATGCTGGGAAGGATGGCGGGCCCGTTCCCGGTACCTCGGTTGGAGGGACTAAGGGTTCCCCCCTTCGGGGTGGTTCCAAAGAAGGAACCAGGGAAGTTCAAGCCAATTCACCATCTCTCCTACCCGAAAGGGGAGTCGGTGAATGACGATATTGACCAGGATTTGGTCTCGGTCTCGTATGCATCATTCGACCGGGCAGTCGAGCTGGTAAAATGGGACGGGCGCGGGGCGCTGATGGCTAAGGTGGATATCGAGGCCGCGTTTCGACTGCTGCCTGTCCACCCGGCTTGTCATCACCTGCTGGGGTGTTTTTTCGAGGGGGCATATTTTGTGGACTTATGCCTCCCTATGGGTTGTTCCATCTCGTGCTCCTACTTTGAGAAATTTAGTACTTTTCTTGAATGGGTGGTGCGGGTTGAGGCGGGGAGCAGTTCGGTGGTACACTATTTGGACGATTTCCTTTGTGTGGGGCCGGCTGACTCCTCCGCATGCCTGCACGTACTTAGAACAATTGAGTGGGTGGCGAGCCACTTCGGGGTTCTGCTGGCGGCGGATAAGACGGAGGGTCTGGCGGCGTGCCTTAGTTTCCTGGGGTTGGAGATAGATTCGGTTCTGGGGGAGTGTCGGCTGCCGTGGGCGAAGCTGGAAGGGCTAAAGGGGGCGGTGGTCACCCTGCGGCAACTGCAGTCATTGATTGGGATGCTAAACTTTGCATGCCGAATGATACCAATGGGTAGGGTCTTCATCCGCAGTGTGTCGGCTGCTATGGCGGGGGTTCGATCCCCACGCCATTTCATTCGGATATCTGTGGCCATGAGGGCCAACTTGGACATACGGGATACCTTCCGATGGGATTTCAATGGGACGTGTTCTTCCGGCAGGAGGGCGTGTCGGCAGCGGAGTTGGAGCTGTTTACTGACACGTCGGGTAGTGTGGGATTCGGGTCATACTTCGGCGGGAGATGGTGTGCGGAGAGGTGGCCGGAAGCATGGGGGCCGAGCCCCCTCATGCGCAACCTGGCTTTCCTGGAATTGTTCCCATTGGTCATTGCGATGGCACTGTGGGGTGAGGGGTTGCGGGACCTTAAAGTGGTCTTTTTCTCAGAAACATGGCAGAGGTTCACTCAGTGAATAACCAGTCTGCAGCATCAAAGCCAGTGGTTAGGTTGCTGCGGCGTCTTGTTTTAATGCATGTCAAAAATGTAGTTTTTTGCACGTGCCATGTTCCCGGGTACTTGAACGAAGTGGCTGACACTCTATCTCGTTTTCAGTGGCCCGATTCTGGACGGTGGCACCAGAGGCGTGGAAAGTAGGTCAGGCATGCCCAGACTAGATGTGGCAGCTAGGAGCGTCCTGCTTGGGGGACTTGTGAAGGCTACGTGGGCCACCTACAGTAAGGTCTGGGGCTCTTGGGAACGGTCGTGGGAAGGGCTGGATTGCATAGTAGTGGGGGAATCGCTCTGTGGTACACTTGTTGATTGCTGGCAAAGGGGGCGTCCCCGGCGGTGGTTGACAAGTCCATGGCAGTGATGGCTTTCTGGTTTAGGCTGCACGGGAAGGAGGATCTTACCAAGACCTTCGTCATCAGGCAAGCGCTAAAGGGGTGTCAGAGGGGCCGCAGACTTCCTGACACTAGGCACCCAGTGTCGGTGCGGGTGTTGGGGGATCTGATCAGAATGTTGCCTGAGATTTGTTTCAAAGGGTTTGAGGCATCTCTGTTCAAGGCAGCGTTTCTATTGGCCTTTTTAGGGGCTTTCCGAATAGGGGAGTTGGTATCAGGGGTTCAGGTTCTGGAGGGGAAAGTGGTGGTATACCTGGCCAAATCCAAGACGGTCGTCAAAGGCGTGGGCCAGGATGTGACCAAGGCCGGCCTTAGGGGTGTGCGAGCTGTGCGGCCGCACAGGGCGCCATGGTGCAGGGGGCGCCCTGCGGCCGCATAGCTCACACGGCATGTCTGTTAGCCGCAATGCTAACAAGGCATTTGCCTTGGGCGGCATTTTCCAGGAGGCGGCAAAAAAAAAACGCCCCCAAATGCCCAAGGCAAATGTCTTGTTAGCCTTGCGGCTAACAGACATGCCGGGCTGCTGGGGGTCGGGCGGCGCTGGCGGGCGGCTGGCGAGGGAGCACTTCCTCTGAGCTGTATGCTCAGCTCCCTCGCGCGCCGCAGAGTGACTCTGCGGCGCGCGAGGGAGCTGAGCAAACAGCTCAGAGGAAGTGCTCCCTCGCCAGCCGCCCGCCCGCCCAGCCCAGCAGCCACTGGACCACCAGGGAGGAAGAGACCCCCCCCCAGCATTCCCAAAGGTAAGGAGGCGGGGGGGGGGTGTCTAAATAAATTTTAAAAAATGTGTTAATGTGGGTGTGTGTGTGTGTGTGTGTCTGTGTCTGTTAGTGTGTGTGTGTGTGTATGTTAGTGTGTGTGTGTTTGTGTATGTTAGTGTGCCTGTGTATGTTAGTGTGTGTGTGTCTGTTAGTGTGTGTGTCTGTTAGTGTGTGTGTGTGTGTGTCTGTTAGTGTGTCTGTGAGTGTGTTTGTCTGTTAGTGAGTGTGTGTGGCTGTCTGCCTGTGTGTGTGTGACTGTTTGCCTATGTTTGTGTGTGTGTGTGTGAGACTGTCTGCGCATGTGTGTGTGTGACTGTCTGCGCGTGTGTGTGTGTGACTGTCTGCGCGTGTGTGTGACTGTCTGCGCGTGTGTGTGTGACTGTCTGCGCGTGTGTGTGTGTGACTGTCTGCGCGTGTGTGTGTGACTGTCTGCGCGTGTATGTGTGTGACTGTGTGTGTGTCTGTGTGTGTGTGGCTGTCTGTGTGTGACTGTGTGTGTGTGGCTGTCTGACAGTGTGTGTTTGACTGTTTGTCTGTGTGTGTTTGACTGTTTGTCTGTTTGTGTGTGTGTGGCTGTTTGCCTCTGTGTGTTTGGCTGTCTGCCTGTGTGTGTGTGGCTGTGTGTGTGGCTGTCTGCCTGTGTGTGTGTGTGGCTGTCTGCCTGTGTGTGTGTGTGTGTGACAGGGTGTGTGGGAAGGGGTAAGGAGTGGAGGAGGGGGGGCGCTGTGAAGATTTTTTTGCACAGGGCGCCCAAATGCCTAAGGCCGGCCCTGGATGTGACGCTAAGGGCCCTGCCGGGCGCTGCACTGTGCCCAGTGGCCGTGGTGGCGGAGTACTTGGCCCGGAGACTGGCGGTTGGGGGATCCCTGTTGGTACATGCGGATGGCTCTTCCCTTTCCCGATTCCAATTTACTAAGGTTTTTCGTCTGGCCTAAGAAAGATGGGGCTACGAGTGGAGAGATTTGGAACACACTCCTTTTGCATTGGGGCGGCCACGGAGGCCACACAGTTGGGTCTGGGGGATGAGATAGTAAAGCGGATCAGGAGATGGGAGTCGGTGCGGTTCAGTTCATATGTGCGTTTGGGTTTACTGGATTAAAAAAGGTGAGCCTGTTGGGGGGATCCCGGTGGGGACGGGGGTTTTCGTCTTTTAATTTTTCTTTTGCAATCTGTTTTCTTCTGCTCCCCAGGCCGTGTTGCATGGATCATGGGCCATTCTTTTGTCTTCTGGGCCGAAAGGAGGGCTGCAGCTCGAGCTCAGTGCCAGCAGCTGGGCTTTCCAAGAGACCAATTGGCAGTGCAATGGTTTGGATACAGGGGATTTTGCTGGGGGGAGGTCTGTGGGCGGGCAAAGAACGGACCTGCTGGTCCTCCATGCAGGGGGGGCAACGACTTAGGCCTAACACCGCAATGACGACTGGTGAAGTGGATGAAGCAGGACCTCAACAAATTGAGGGACCTGCTTCCTGGGGTAATGTTAGTATGGTCGTAAATTGTCCCGCGGTGGCGGCACGCACGGGACCCGGTGGCTATCGACAAGTGCAGGAAGAAAGTGAACAGCTTGATGGCAAGCTTCGTGAGAAAAGTGGGGGGAGTGGTAGTGCGGCACGGTGAGTTGGAAGGTGGGTTGCCGGGGTACTACCGCTCGGATGGTGTTCATCTCTCGGCAGTGGGTTGGGATCTGCTGAACTTGGGTTGGCAGGAAGGAATGCAAAAGGCGCTATTTCTTCGGGGTGGCAGAGCTCAGACAGCTGAAGGGATCAAGGTCTGTGCTTGTGGCGGGATAGGGAGTTGAAGGAGAAGAAATAGGCTCCCCAGGATGAACGTGATGGATGGAAACAAAAAATTGTGGTCATTGGTGATTGGTAGGTTTCGAGTCATGTTTGTGGCTCAGAACCTGGTGGGGTACGTTAATTTATGCTTGGCACTTTAAGTTGGTATGTTGGAATAATGTTGGTGTATGCTATATATATATATATGTGTTATTTATATAGGGGTCATTGCCTTTTATATTAACAGAAGGATTTGGATGCGAGGGCAGAGTATGGGGGGCAATGACCCATGTTCTACTTGTTAAGTTATTACGATTATTATTATAATTATTAAAATGGTTATTACTTAAGATTGTTTAATAAAGCTGTGGACAAATTTTCCCATATACCCTAGTGTCTGTACGTTATTGCGTTAGGTATGTGAGGTGGTTGTCCTGGATTCCGACTGCCCAGATGGCGACTATACACTGGTCATGTATTTATATCATAAGTCAGTATGCAAGGGGTGTGGAGAGAGTATCTTTAACCATGTGAGGGTCCATAATACTTAAGCAAGCATGCTCTTTTACCAAGAAAGAAGGCCCATCTAAGCCTCTCTGTGCTATGCTGTAAAATCTTTACTAAATTACTTTAAATTAACATCAAATTACCTTAATTTATCAAATTATTTTAACTAAAGATCTAAACAATTACATCATTTAGAATAATATCTCAGATTATTTTGATATATATTGTCCACACAGCCTTAAGATCTGGTGTAGAAACTAAGTCATAGGGTTACATCCAGGTTACCATAATATATACAGTTCACTCATAATGAGAAAAACTTCAATTGTGCAAACAAATATTTGGATCAGTGCCATCAAAAAATGAAATATTTTACACACTTTATATTTCGCTGCGTTAGGTGCATTATGTAAAAGGAACATAGTAGACTGGTCTTAGACTGAAGTAACATAGCTGAACCTGCTACCGCGTTTGTTCCTTATTTCTGTCCGCGAAGGCTCTGTGAAGTAACCGCCAAGTGTTTTTCTGTTAAATAAAATATACAATGCTATGGAGCAAACAGCACAGCAGAGTTCTGTCCCAGTGACAGTGATTCTGCTGCAAGTGGAGATTTGAACTCACCTATCTATGGTGTCCAGTTTGTATGGTATTCCAATGGAAACCCTTGGTACAATTGCTTACACTCTGAGGGATATAGCCTTACTGTTCAAGGTCCTTCACATCCTTAACACTTAGCATCTTCACTCTCTGGAGCTTATTAAAAAAATCTAAGCTCCCACTCCTCCATAAACAGACTTTCCAGTTCCCCTAGTACTCTGGAAGATCTGCTAACCATAACCAGTTTATTTCTTTGTCTTATATTTCCCTGTAATGGGCATCCTGTCTGCTGCCATAGTTTAATCGTAGACTAGATCATACAATAGTATTCCTGAGCCACAAGACATAAAGTCGTGGGGAGGGAAGTACTCCAGCAGATCATGGTGCTCCCTACAGATTCAATACTGTGAGGCTTATATCTCAACTCAAGCTCAATAGCATCCTGGGTATATCCAATTACCTTTTCTTTCTTCCTCCTCTGAAGTCTGAGACCCTTGGATTTGAAGATTCCAAAGTTCAATGTCCTCAGAATTGCAATACCGGTCCTTAGAATGACCGGGTTATGCAAAAGTATAGTCAAGGTCAAAGGGAAATAGAGAGACGGAATACGAGGAGACAAGCTGAGGTCAGGGAGCAGAAAAGACAGAGATAAAGTAAGAAAAGCCAAAGATTGGTAACCAGAATATCCAGACAAAGTTCAACGCGCTATTGGGCTAAGTAAAGACCACAACAGGGAATTGAGGCAAGGGGGAGGTTAGCTTATAAACACACGGGGTGTGTCTGATTGGCTAACCTCCAATTAGTGTTAATCACAACATGTGGGGGGAGGTGTTTCTTCCCTCTGTTGTGATCTCTGAGGTCATCACTAAATTAAACTAAAGAAAAATACTCTCATAGGGAAATATTGCAGTATTCTCTTATATGGAGTTAAATAGTTTTATGTGGTCCAACTCACATTTCTCTGAGTCTGTTATAATGAACTGGCTCAGGTAATACAGCTTAGTTTGATATGATCTTATATACAAGCTACTGGAGTGCCATATAATAGTTAAGAACACAACGCGTTTCAATGATACAACTTCGTCTTCCTCAGGTGTATAAAAAAATCTCACAGCATACCGGCTATTTAAAACATAATTGGCGCCAAAAACGGATGGTAAGGCCACCCTAGTCCCAATGTCCAATTCCATAATCATTAGTCCTTTGACGAGCAGATCTCGGCACTCGCGAGATCGAGGGACGTCACTTCCGGGTTTGTTGTATGCGTTCCAGCGGCCATTTTTGTTACATCCGTGCGTTCCACTTCATGCCGTCTTTTATGTATCAGAACTTGTAATTCAGGCGGTCTCATTACATCGGTCAATTATCGTTTGTATAATTAAAGAGACAGTAATTTGATAAATCAGAATACAAAAAAGAGAGGAATACCAGTGGACAAAAGTTAGGAGAAAGGGGAGAAATTATAACCAGACACCTAAAAGACCAGTTAATTGCATAATGCAAAATACACATGCATCACAAAGCAGAGATAACCGTTCCCAAGATGAACATCATGGTAGATCTTATGTACATAGGAACCATTATTAGCCTCTATATAATACAGATGAGAATGCTTTTTTAGGGACCCCAAACTTCCAACAAACCTATATAAGGGCGCCACGTTTGAAAAGGAGACGTTTCTCTATGGAAGAGGAACAAGAGGAAGAAAGAGGAAAGAGGAGGCTAATGGAGGCTTATACACAAAGGAAAAGGATAACCCAGAAATAGAACCTACACAAAATTTCAATTTGTCTAAAAAGGTTTTAAATGAGAACCATGTAAGAGTTCTAACCAAGGGTTTCAAATTTGCACCAAGTTGCAATCTAAATAAATTTGATACTTTTTTGGACTTGAACAGATTCATGAGAAAATTATGTCTGAAGAAGTTATTTTTTTGTCTAAGAATAGTAATAACCAAACAGTACAAGAGGAGACTAGATTTAACCATACCAACCTCAAACCCAAATCTATTTTTTTCCGTATTACCTTAAGACCCCGAGCATGAAGGATTTTGAAAAAGCCTGCATCATAAATCTAAAGAAAATCAAACCCCTATCTAAATTTCAGCAGAACATAACCTAGGAAGAAAAAAGGCGATCTAGAAAAAGACAACAGCATTGTTATCAAACCAGCGGACAAGGGGTTGTTAAAAAGATTTGCAAACAACTTATGGATGAGAATACTTATGGGAAACTAAAAAGTAACCCTGAAACAGAGATTAAAAAAGAGTTGATTCAATTTTTAGACAATGGATTTGAAAGAGGCATCCTCAATAAAGATGAATTTTAATTTTTAAATAATGGTAATTCAATTATAGCAGACATTTACATCTTACCTAAGATCCATAAAGATCAAGTATGTCCTCCAGGAAGAACTATTGTGGCAGGGGTGGATCAGGGGTTAAGTCCTGGGGAAAAAAGTGTGGGAACTCCCCCCCCCCCCCAAAAAAAAAAACACACTCGTATGCATATATAAACGCGTGCACACACATACACTCAGACACACACATGCAATCAGACACTCACAGACACACATACTCAGACACCCACACAGTGGTGTATTTACATTTTGTGCTGCCCTAGGCATGACTATACCTGAGCACCCCCTAATCTAAATTTACCACCCCTTCCTGTCAAGGGCGCACCGCTTCCTGATTAAGAACCCACCCCATCCTCTTTAGACTCCACCTTTTCCTGCTCCTTTTAAAGAAATACTATAGTGCCAGGAAAACAAAGCTGTTTTCCTGGCACTATAATTCCCTATAGTGCCCCCCCTCCCTCATGTCCTCCCCTCCCCCACTCGACACGGATTGGGTTAAAATCCTATGGGTATTTAGCAGATGCTGGATGTCCTCATGCACAGGGTGAGGACGTCCAGCATCAGTTAGGCGACTTTTGGTCACCTAACCACCCGAAAGTCCCTCTAGTGGCTGTCTGGTAGACAGCCACTAGAGGTGGAGTTACCCCTCAAGGTAATTATTACAGTTTCTGAGAAACCGCAATAATTACACTTGCATGTTTAAGGGGACTGGGACGCTGCACCCAGACCACTTCAATGAGCTGAAGTTGTCTGGGTGCCTATAGTGTCCCTCTAAGCACACTCTCTGACACACACCCACACTGGCAGATACACACTGACAGTAACACATACACTCAGTGACAAACACACACATTCACTGACACACTCATTCATTGACAGAGAGACACACACAAACACACTGACAGACACACACTAATAGTCACACACACACACTAAATGACAAACAGACTCTCACTGATTTGACAGACACTTACAAACATACACTAACAGAAGCACATACACGCAAACATGTGCATACACTAACAGAAGCACATACACTCATACGCACACACGCGTGCAAACACTAACAGAAGCACATACACGCAAACAGTAACAGAAGCACATACACTCATACACACACGTACATATGCTAACAGACGTAAATACACTCATACACACACACACTGACACAAACACACACATACACTAACAGACATAAACTAACATACACACACACATAGACTAACAGACATACACACACACACACTAACAGAAACACACACATAAACTAACAGACATAAACAGACATACACACACATAAATACTGACATACACACATACATACACTAACAGACATACACACACATACACTAGCAGACATACACACACATACATACACATACACTAACAGACATACACACACATACATAGACTAACAGACATACACTAACAGATATACATATACAAATTATTAAAATTAACATTGCCCACCCACCCAGCCTCCCTACCTTTTAGGAAAGCTGGCATGGATGGGTCCCTGGGGTCCAGTGGGGCTGCAGTGAGGCGGGCTGCTGTCTCTCTGTCATGGGGGGGGCACCTGATTGCCCCCCCCCAGCGGGCTGCTCTCCCCCTGTCATGGGGGGGCCACCTGATTGCCCCCCCCGGCAAGCTGCTCTCCCCCTGTCATGGGGGGGCCACCTGATTGCCCCCCCGGCGTGCTGCTTTCCCCCTGTCATGGGGGGGCCACCTGATTGCCCCCCCCCCCCGCGGGCTGCTCTCCCCCTGTCACACGCGGCGAGGGAGCTGTGTCCTCTCTGCTCCCTCTCGCCGCGCGCCGTTTTCTGATGCAGGGAGCCGGAATATGACGTCATATTCCGGCTCCCTGCATCAGCAGACAACCCACACGGCGAGAGGGAGCAGAGAGGACACAGCTCCCTCGCCGCGTGTGACAGGGGGAGAGCAGCCCGCCGGGGGGGGGGGCAATCAGGTGGCCCCCCCCATGACAGGGGGAACACAGGGCATTTGTGGGCGTCATTTTTTGCCGCCCCCTGAGTGCCTGCAGGGGGAACGGCGTTCCTCCTGTGAAAAAAGTGCAGGAACGCCGTTCCCACGCGTTCCTGCAGGACTCGAGCCCTGGGGTGGATTCTTTGTTATCTCCCCTGTCGCATTACATTGACATTCTATTACAACCTTTGGTATTACAAACCCGAGCCTATTTGAAAGAGTCTATTAATCTCCTCCAAATTCTACAAAACATCAGTTGATCCGAAGAGTATACCCTGGTGACCAGCGACGTTAGCAGCTTATATACCATAATAGCGTATGAAGTGGGCTGCAAGGCAGTAGAACACTTTTTAAATGAATTTGGACAATTTGAGGTACAACAGATTGAATTTATCATTAAAGGAATTCTTATTATCTTAAAAAATATTTTTTTCGGTTCAAGGATGAGTTTTATATCCACAAAAGAGGAAGTGCTATGGGTACCAAGTTCGCGCCCAGCTATGCAAATTTATTTATGGCATATTGGGAGAGGTCCTTTATATATGCAGAGCATGACTGGGTGTCAAACTTGGTCCTCTACAAATGATATATTGACGATATATTTCTCATCTGGAAGGGAAATAGAGCCCCCTTAGACACATATCTAGATTTTTTAAACGCTTACTCGTGGGGGATCAAACTCACATCAGAAATTAGCATTCAGGAAGTACATTTTTTAGATCTGAGAATTTATATTGAGAATAATTGTATCAAAACTAGTACTTTTTTTTTTAAACGGTCGACATTAACATTTACATATAGATAATGATAGCTGTCACTTTAAATCTTGGCTATCCAATATCCCTAAGGGTCAGTTTACAAGACTCAAAAGAAACTGTACAGAGGAAGAAATATTTATGGAACAGTCAACTCTTATTAAAAAACAATTTTATCAAAATGGGTATAAAAGAGACAATGTAGAAAAACAATTTAAAGAAGTACACATGAAACCAAGGGAAGACCTTTTAATTTATAAAGAGAAGATTAAAAATAGTAAAGATGAAACTATCCCCTTTATTTGCGACTTTAATTCCCAGAGTCATATCTTTCGTAAGATCCTCAATAAACATTGGCATATCTTGAGACAAAACGAGGATCTACATATGTACATAGGATATAAACCAAAAGTGGTATACAGAGGTGACAATAATTTTAAAAATATCTTAACTAAGAGTTATATCCCTAGAACAGTTGCAAAAAATAAAGATATATATGGGAAAGATCTTAAAGAATTTTATAACTTTGGTAACTGTAAGGCCTGTAGAACAAGTACAATTATCACCAAAAAGACAGAAAAGTTTTATTCAAGTGTAACCAAAAAGGAATATAAGGTGAAGGATTTTATCACTTGCCATTCTAACATTGTGATCTATCTTTTAACATGCGACTGCGGACTACAGTACGTAGGGAGAACCACAAGGTCACTAAAGATCAGAATAAGCGAGCACCTTAGAAATATACAGAACAAAGCACAAAATCATTCTGTATCTATCCACATCAATGAAATACATAATGGTGATGGTAAATGCCTGCACTTTATGGGAATCCAGAAGATACAAAAACCTTGGAGGGGCGGGGGACCACTTAAAGATTATTAACAAAGCAGAAATGAAGTGGATCTTTGATTTGGAGACCCTCTCCCCCTAATGGATTGAACATAGATTTTTTGTATAATTTATAAAAGTTTTATGTCTTCATATAGAATGTTTTTATACATCTTTCCTGTTTTCAAGTTCCCCTTTTTTTAATATTCTATATATTTGTAATATTTTATTATATTTTATTCACTTGATATATTTTATACTTCATATATGGACTATTTTAAATAGCCGGTATGTTGTCAGATTCTTTTATGCACCTGAGGAAGACGTTTGTATTGTTGAAACGCGTTGTGTTCTTAACTACTATATGGCACTCCAGTAGCTTGAATGTAAGATTTTATATTTAACTGCAAATAAATGTTTACTATTTTATCTCACTGGTGTTGCCTTTTCTATGCTTTATACCTTTGAGGATTAAGCTCTGAATACATGTGGATCCACTGGACCATCTAAGGCTGCCCCATCATATCAAACTAAGTTGTATTACCTGAACCAGTTCATTATAACAGGCTCAGAGAAATGTTAGTTGGACCACATAAAACTATTTAACTTCATTTAAGAGTATTCTGCAATATTGCCCTATGAGAGTCTTTTTCTTTTGTTTTATTATTTAGGAATATTCATGCTGATATCTACATTAGGGTATACATATTTGTATTACTTTATTACTTAACATCAACATATTGTACATTGCACTGCATGTATTAAGGGATGTGATATACACTTGTACCTCATCTATCCTTTGCGCTGCGCACTTTTCTGTTTTGTTGTATTTGTATTTCCGTGGGATATATGTGATTGACCCAACTAGTGTGTACCAGCAGCAACTACTTAGCGCCTTGTTTATTTCACCTTATTTACTATTTTCTAAAGGTCATAACTGTGTACCGGGTCACATAACCAAGTCCAGCGAAGAGGGTCTGTACCTTGTACTCCTCACTGGAGGCCTAGTGTACCGTTTGCACAGGAGGGGTTTCAGAAGTGATGTGTGAAACGTATTGGGGATGCGCAGTGAAGGAGGCAAGTTCAGCGAATAAGAGACAGGATTAACCCTGCGCAGGATCCTATAAGGACCTTACTTGGGTGCCAGTTTCATGGAGCTAGGAGCCACAGCTCTATGGTGGTCAGCGAATTTCTTTTGGGACTGGGCAGCACATGACAGAGCAGTATGGACCTGATCCCACATTTCCCGCAGAGCAGCAAGGTGATCGTCCAAAGCGACTATTCCCTTGTTGGGTTGCACACCATATGCCACCTGGAAAGGACTTAAGCCAGTAAAGGGCGTGAGAGACCATGTTCCTGGTAAACTCAGCCCATGGGACCCTCAGACCAATTGTCCTGGTGCTCATTGACAAAGCAGCGCAGGTAGAGTTCTAGAGATTGGTTCGCTCTTTCAGCAGCACAGTTTGACTGTGGGTGGTAGGACAAGGAAAAAAGCAACAATATACCCATCTCTGCACAGAATGCCCCCAAAACCTAGATATGAACTGGGGTCCCCTGTCAGTGACTATGCCTACTGGTATACAATGTAACCGGAATACTTCTTTTGCGAAGACCTCTGCCAGTTGTACTACAGAAGGTTGTTTCTTCAACAGGATGAAGTGAGCCATTTTGGAGAACCTGTCTGTCACCATTAATATGACTGTATGACCATCAGAGGGGGGAAGGTCCACTATAAAATTGATGGACAGGTGTTTCCAAGGTGTCCTGGGCACTGAAAGGGGCATAAGAAGACCAGGTGGCTTGCTTGTAAAGGACTTAGATTGAATCTTGTCATGCTTAGGAGAGCAGTGCCGAGAACCCTGTAAGAAGTGTCTCCACTCCTTGAATGCCAGAACTATGTCCAGTAATTCCCTATTTCCTACATTGTAGTTACTCTCTGCATCTGATAATTTCTTGGAGAAATAACAACATATATGGAGAGGGTCGTTATGGGTCTTTCTCTGAGAGAGGATTGTGCCTACTCCTGACTCAGACGCATCCACTTCAACTATGAAGGGCAGTGATGGGTCAGGATGACACAAAACAGGGGCTGACGTAAACGCTTCATTCAGCGTTTTGAAAGCTGCAAGAGCCTCAGAACCCCACACACGTGGGTTGGTACCCTTTTTGGTCAACTTGGTAATAGGGACAACTATGGAAGAAAAGTTCTTTATAAATGTTCTGTAATAGTTTGAAAACCCTACGAACCTTTGTATGGCTTTAGGTCCTTGCGGCAGTGGCAAGATCTTGATAGCCTCCACTTTAATGGTATCCATACTATACCCATTCTTAGATATTATGTAGCCCAAGAACTGCACAATGTCTCTCTGGTCGAAGAGACACTTCTTAAGCTTGCAATAAAGACCATTGTCTAGCAGTTTCTTTAATACTGATCTATTTTGTTTATGGTGGGTTTTGAGATCAGGGGAATAAACCAGTATATCGTCCAGATACACCACTGCACATACATGCAGGAGGTCCCGGAGGATGTCATTAATACATTTCTGGAAGACTGTGGGAGCGTTATATAGACCAAAAGGCAACACCAGATATTCATAGTGGTCCCTACGGGTATTGAAGGGAGTCTTCCATTCATCATTTCCCTTATCCTAACCAGGTTGTAACCAGGTTGTAAGCCCCCCTTAGAGCCAGTTTGGTGTAAAACTTAGTACCCTTCACACGGTCAAAGAGCTCCATAATAAGCAGAATGGGATATGCATTGTGTACCGTGATTCTGTTGAAGCCCCTATATCTATACAGGGTCTCCAGTCGCCCCCTCTTTTTTGGAGACAAAAGAAAGCCAGCACCAGCCGGAGAGGAGGATCTCCTGATAAACCCTTTTCTAAGGGATTCCTAAATATACTCCTCCATTATTTTGTTCTCTAACTCAGAAAGAGATTAGACTCTACCCTTGGGTGGCATGGTCCCTGGGAGTAGTTCGATGGCACAGTCATAGGGATGATGAGGTGGGAAACTTGCCAGCCTCTCTCTTTTTGAATACTTGTGCCAAATCCTTATATTGCGGAGGCACAGAGGTAGAAAGAGGAGGGGCTGAAGGCAGGTTGAAGGTACAAATTTCTCGGTTTCTAGGCAGTTCACGTGACAATAAGTACCCCAGGAAAGGATATCCACATTAACCAAATCTAACACTGGATTATGTTTTCCAACCAGGGAAAACCAAGGACAATAGGGCATGATAGAGAACAAATGATGTGGAACGTGATTTGTTCCTTATTTAGGGCACCTATGGACATGCACAGTTCCTGGGTTTCATGTGTAATTTTGGGCATTTTAAACAGTCTACCATCGAGGGCCTCCACGGTCAAGGGTTTGGTTTTCCGGTTCAGAGTCAGGGCAGAAGTTTCAGTGAAGGATTGATCCATGAAGTTACCTGCTGCACCTGAATTGATCAGAGCCATGGTGGTGATGGTATTACCTTTTACAAGCAGCTTGACCGTTACATATGGTCTAGTTGAGTCACCTTGAGGGGATAACGTCATAACACCCAAGACCGACCCCTTGCTATGTCTTAGGTGCTGGCGTTTCCCTGGAGGTCAGGGCAGGTGTTCCTTAAGTGCCCCTTCTTCCTGCAGTATAGGCATAAACCCTCCTTCCTTCTGCGTTGCTTTTCCTCCTCAAGCAATTTGGTAGAACCCAATTGCACTGGTTCTGATGGAGGGTTAGGAGGAGGCAAGGCAAGCAAAGGGGAGGTAGTCAAGGCGGGTAAAGGGGAGGTTTATACTCTGTGGTAGGTATCTCACTGAAGATGCCTTCTCCGATGCGATTGTCAATCACAATACAGTAATCAATTAGATCGTCCAACAGAAAGTATTGGAGTATCTCTCTGGATGTTATCTCATCCAATAAGTAACTGGCTAAACTCTCCTGAAATGTTGTTACCAGGGCATCATTATTCCATGCTACCTCTACCATCAGAGTACGGAATTCAATAGTGTAATCCGCCACAGACCTGGACCCAATTTTAATTCTTAACAAGGCCTTGCCAGTGGATACAACCCTGCCTGGCATATCAAAGGTCCTCCTGAATGCAGACAGGAAATCGGCATAAGTCATGGTACCGCCAGACTCCCATATCGGATTTGCCCAGGCCAAAGCCCCACCAGAGAGATGGTTAATCAGGAAGGCTATTTTGGACCTGTCAGTGGGAAAGGAATGTGGATTCATGGCCAGGTGTATGTCGACCTGGTTTATGAATCCATGACAAAGAGCCAGGTCACCACTATTGCGTTGGGGTGGTGTCATGCACACAGTATGGGAAGAGCAATTAGGTAAAGGGTCTTGTGAAGAAGCCTGTGGGACAGCGGCAGGCGGCTGTGCCTCTGGTTGGAGGTGAACAGTAATCTGCAGGATGGTCTAAAGCGCCTGGGCAACTGATCATCCATCCTGGAATTCTGAGCAGCGAGTTGCTTTGAGATGTCTGATGGTTCCATTATGGCACTGTTGTAATGACACGATTGGTAGGGAACCCTAGCTCACAGACAGAATTGCAATACCGGGTTATGCAAAAGGATAGTCAAAGTACAAGCCAAGGTCAAAGAGAAATAGAGAGATGGAATACGAGGAGACAAGCTGAGGTCAGGGAGCAGAGAAGACAGAGGAAACGTAAGACAAGCCAAAGATCAGTCACCAGAATATCCAGACAAAGTACAACGCTCTATTGGGCTAAGTAAACACCCCAACAGGGCACTGAGGCAAGGGGAGGTTAGCTTATAAACATACAGGGTGTGTCTGATTAGCTAACCCCCAATTAGTGTTAATCACAACACGTGGGAGGTGTTTCTTCCCTTTGTTGTGATCTCTGAGGTCATCACTGTGTGGCCGGTCACATGACTGGTCCGGCACACATATAAGGAAGCTGCCTTGGAGCGTACAGCGTCAGAAACACTGTCAGTCTGGGGAGCGGCGGCAGGACAGCCGCAAGCCGCGGACAGGTACTGGAAGTCGACGCTCGCGGTGATGGGGTAAGCAAGGATGCCACGAGTGGCGCAGGTGCAGGGGACCTGACACTGTCTCTATTACACAAATCCAAGCCATTCTGCCTCTTGATCAGTGCCAAGCTGGGAACACTCCTGCAGATATCCAGAGGCATTCATTTGAACAAAATAGTTATCTCCCTAGCTGCTAGATGGCCCACAAGCCAATTCTTTGACGTCCCTGTTTTAAGGAGTGAAGAGATGGAAAGAAAAAGTCGTAAGTGAATAAACATACAAAGTCTCAGTTTGGAAATATAAATCAAAATGTTTTCTTATTTATTTGAAGGAGAGCCAGAAAGACCTGTAGTGCACAAATCCTGGAGTGGGGATTGTTCTATTCCATGCTGTAATATTGGAACTGCTTTAGGCTCTATAACATGTGAGTGCATTTACATATATTTTTTTATTATTTACCTGCACCTCAGGGAATGTACTTCAACACATACATGGTTATTCACTAAAGTGAGAATTCAAGGTGTGTTTGTGTATCTGCATGTGTGTCAAGTTGTGTATCTGTGTGTCTGTATGTGTGTCAGTGTGTGCATATATGTCTGTATGTGTGTCAGAGTGCATGTATCACAGTGTGTGTGTGTGTGTGTGTGTGTGCGTGAGTGAGTGTATGTTTATATGTGCATACATCTTAGCACTGAAACATGAACACTACATAAAAATACGCCCCTGCATTCAAACTTCAACACTACATACAAACACACTCCTGCATTGAAACGTTAACACTACATACAAACACACCTCTGTGTTAAACACCAAAATGATAGATAAATACACCCCTGCATTCAAAAATGTAACACTACCCATAAATGCATGCTTGCATTCAATGCCAACACCACATACAAGCACACCCCTACAGTCACACAACCATACTCCATACAAATACATGCTTACATTCAAATACACATACACTGCTCAGTGCTAAATACAAACCGGCAAGCATGGGAAAATGGTAGTCTCGGCTGGCAAAGCATTGTTGGAGACGGGGATCTACTTTTTAGCCACCCTTGCCAAGGTGGGGCCTCAAAAAAAATCATGCACCAGAGCCCTCTCTACTTTAGTTCTACCATTGCGTTGGAGTGGAGGGTGTGATTGTAGGACAGAGAGTGGTGGGGGGAGCAGAACCAAGGGGCCCAAACAAGTGCTTGCCCAGGGTCCAATCAATAAAAGACAGACCTGCTATTAATTTTATATTTGAGTAAATCCCCTTTCCCTCATACAGTCACTGGGGCTATAGGAGGAGAGAAAAATATAATATTATACACTTACATTGGGCAGGGACCGGGAGCTTCTGTGCTATCTCTGTGTTACTTCCCAGATAGCTTCTTGCTTCTCTCTCCTGTGGGCACTGTAACCCCATCCACTGGTGCTATAAGGCAGTGATGGCCTCTGAATAGAGAGGCCAATAGTATGCCTCTACTCTTGGGTAGCTATCTCTGCTGCCCGAGTGGCAATTCAATGGAAATTCCTGAAATGCCTTTGTAATGGAAACTAGGAATGTGCAAAATCTGCTCAAACAGGACAGATTTCAAACCAGCCCCAATTTTTAACATGCCTGGATGTCTTATAGTGTCTGAATGTGTGTGGGGAAGTTTTTCTTTTGCCACCTCCTATCAGGAGGAGATATAATCCCTGGTGGTTCAGTGGCTGGGCTTTGTGGTCTGCAGCAATACAGGGGTGCAGTTCACATTAAGAGCTTCCTCATTGACTCAGAGTGATGATGCTCTAAATCATTGACAATTGCTGGGAAACCATAGCACTGCTCTTAAAGTGATCTATATGTGATAGAAATGCAGATCACAAGGGTCAAGCACAGAGTTTGTTTTAAACTCCCTGCTGGCTCAATGTGGACTCCTCGCAGATAAAGCCCAGACCATGTACTAGGCAACTGCCTATGCTGCCTTATGGATAGTTCAGCACTGATTTTCAGTGTAACTCTCACGATTTCTTCCTGTACTTTACATAGTTGCATAGGCTGAAAAGAGACATGCATCCATCAAGTTCATCCTTTCTCACATCTGGTTTTGCCATTGATACAAAAGAAGGCAAAAAAAAAAAAAAAAACCCAGCTTGAAGCACTTTCCAATTTTGCTACAAATTAGGGGAAAAAATCCTTCTTGAATGGCCATCAGATCTCTACTTGGATCAAGAAGCTGTTACCTTACCTATTACATATTATATCCCTGAATATTATGTTTTAGCAAGTATTCATCCAGTTGCTGTTTAAACATCTGTATGGACTCTGATAAAACCACCTCTTCAGGCAGAGAATGCCATATCCTTATTGTTCTTACTGTAAAAAAAAAAACTTTCCTTTGCCTTAGACTAAATCTCTTTTCTACCAGTCTAAATGAATGACGTTGTGACTTATGTATAGTCCTGTTTATGAATAAATTTCCAGACAATGGTTTGTATTGGCCCCAGATATACAATATTTGTATAATGCTACCATATCCCCTTTGAGGTGCCATTTTTCTAAACTAAACAGATTTTAATTTCTTGACCTTTCTTTATTATTCAATTCCAAAGCTAGTGTTGCACTCAGGGAACTCAACTGAGTCTGCTACCACTCCTGGAGCACCATGGAAGGGATCTGTAGTCCCAAAGGATTCACAGAATAGTGCAAATAAGGATTTTTATTCAGGATCAAGAGAACAAAATGATATACAACATTTCGGCATCAAGCAATAATTATGTATGTGTGTGTATATATATATATATATATATATATATATACATACACACACACATATACATATATACACACACATGATAAAGGATTGATGCCAAAACGTTGTATATAATTTTACAGACAAAAATGCCGGTATTCTTGCAATACCGGCACCAGTTCCATAGCTTTAATTAGCAGCCAGGTGGCAACCATACTATTGTACCTACTTATGGAGCAATATTAAAAAGCATAATTGTAGAAAAAAAAAACATAGCACATATATTTGTAAAATCCAAATACACAAAGCAATGATAAAAAACAAAACAAAAAAAAAACAGAATGTGCCATATCCCTCTGTACAGCAAGATTGATTGCACGATACGGCCATTCAGTCAACTACATTGGACTTGAACTTCTTAACAGCGGTCTTGGCAAGATGGGCTTCTATAAATAAAAATTATGTTTTGCTATGCTCCAATGCCTTAACAACCCAGTTATTCCTATTTCTGTTTACACAACTACATAATCATCAAATCACTGAGTGATGGTTCTAACGGGCTTTTCTGTAGTCCCCATAAACGTGAAAATGATTGTTGTAGGTAATGGAACATATACCCTTGAAGACCTTTCAGATAGTCTGTGGACTTTTTATGATCATATTATTCTAGCTGCAATTGAAATTAGATTGTTATAGCCTAGCTCTCAGAATGAAATCAACAATTGAGTAACTTTTTTTTTTTTTTTTAAATATATCCAGTTTTATTACATCTTTATCTCATTCAGGTTACATACATTTAAAGTAAGTTAGCAAATAAAAACAATTTGCTGCTCAAAGTACAGGGCATTACCCTTGCTTAAACTTTGACAACTACGATCTAGCTGTAATTGCAAGTCATAGGATAATTCTACAAAGACTACTTTTAATTCACATACAGGTAGGTAGATATAAGGCTTCTGCATGGAGAGAAAATCTCCGCTCAACCATTTTTCCTGATAAAAATTTTTTTTTACAATGCCTGAATTTCATATGAATCACAGCTGGACTCCGCAGAATTTGGTTCAGGAATGAGATCAGATAAACCGAAATCACGTAAAAATGGGCCAATCCATGTACTGCTAGATTATATACATAATATAATACATTTATATTTGAACTATACGATAGGTGAATTTTCCTGCCATTTGGTTCACAGATCACATAAGAAAAATAACCAACAGAGGGAAAAAAAAACAGGATGAGCAATAAAAACAGTATATATATTTAAAATATATATATATATACATAATATATACCGTATTTTTCCATGTATAAGACTGGGTTTTTTTTCTATATTTTTTTAGTATACAATTGGGGGTCGTCTTATGCACAGAATGTCACTGCAGGGATTTAAAAACAACACTTATAAGTTAAGATGGCGCCTGACGCATTTCAGTGTACCACAGCCCACACAGATACGAGGCCTCTCTCCTGCCGATCCACCTCTGAATGCTGAGGCAAGGAGGAAGAGATCCCTATATGCGTCGGAGCAGCAGCAGACATCATCACTTACCACCAATGGAGCTGCAGAGACATACCACACCATAAAAGGAGCAGCCATATTAAGTTTGCTCCACTTCAGGTAGGTCATGCTTTCTGATTTATATCTATGGTGGAGGAAATGGGGATCAGGGAGTAGAGGGAATACTACTGTGATGTCCCAGCATGCCCTCACACCACCTGCTGTATTGTGGGAGCTGTAGTCTCCCAGCATGCACTATAGAGCCATTACCTTCACAGAGTACTGTAGCACAGGGGAGGCATGAGAATCAGAAGTGTGTTGTCCTCCTTATAAGTCACCTCTTAAATATCAAGGTTGTTCTATTTGATGTTTAAAATATTAATTTCTTAATTTTGGGCTCAAAAAAATAGGGATCGTCTTATACTTGCGGACGTCTTATACACGGGAAAAATACGGTAAATATATATTTTTATTTTTTACTGTTCCCCTTTTTTTCTCTATTGTTCACTTCTCACTTGACCTGTGAATAAAATAAACATTTGCAGAGTTAACATAGAAATATAGAAACATAGAATGTGACTGCAGATAAGAACCATTTGGCCCATCTAGTCTGCCCAATTTTGAACTCTCTCTAAGGTATCAATATCCTTCTGAAGATACGGTCTCCAGTACTGCGTACAATACTCCAAGTGAGGTCTCACCAGTGTTCTGTACAATGGCATGAGCACTTCCCTCTTTCTACTGCTAATACCTCTCCCTATAAAGCCAAGCATTCTGCTAGCATTATCTGCTGCTCTATTACATTGTCTGCCTACCTTTAAGTCATCAGAAATAATCACCCCTAAATCCCTTTCCTCAGATGTTGAGGTTAGGACTCCATCAAATATTCTGTACTCTGCCCTTGGGTTTTTACGTCCAAGATGCATTATCTTGCACTTATCCACATTAAATGTCAGTTGCCACAACTCTGACCATTTTTCTAGTTTACCTAAATCATTAGCCATTTGGCTTATCCCTTCTGGAACATCAACCCTGTTACATATCTTAGTATCATCAGCAAAAAGACACACCTTACCATCAAGACCTTCTGCAATATCACTAATAAAAATATTAAAGAGAATGGGTCCAAGTACAGATCCCTGAGGTACCCCACTGGCGACAAGCCCAATCTTCGAATATACTCCTTTGACTACAACCCTCTGTTGCCTGTCACTCAGCCACTGCCTTACCCATTCAACAATATTGGAATCCAAACTTAAAGATTGCAGTTTATTGATAAGCCTTCTATGTGCAACAGGGTCAAAAGCCTTACTGAAATCTAGGTAAGCAATGTCTACTGCACCACTCTGATCTATAATTTTAGTTACCCAATCAAAAAAATCAATAAGATTAGTTTGGCATGATCTCCCTGAAGTAAACCCATGTTGTCTCTGATCTTGAAATCCATGTGTTTTTAGATGTTCAACAATCCTATCCTTTAACATGGTTTCCATCACTTTCCCCACTACTGAAGTAAGACTTACTGGCCTATAGTTGCCCGACTCCTCCCTATTACCTTTCTTGTGAATGGGCACAACATTCGCTAACTTCCAATCTTCTGGGACTACTCCTGTTAACAATGATTGGTTAAATAAATCTGTTAATGGTTTTGCTAGTACACCACTAAGCTCTTTTAATAGCTTTGGGTGTATTCCATCAGGTCCCATTTACTTATTTGTCTTTACTTTTGACAGTTGAAATAGAACCTCTTCCTCTGTAAACTCCCGTGTAATGTGTTATTTACTTCGATTTGCGATGCAATTCTCATATTTACTAAAGCCAAATGCAGTTAGAATTAGGTTGGACCCAGCTAATTTGCAGCAATCGCTCCGATGCATTCCGTGTCCAGATTCAAATACTTGCTTTCACAACCGAATCCAATACAAAGTATAGGATTCAGTATAGGATAGTACAATATTCAGAAGTTCACAAAGTGCCGGTTTAACTAAAGTTTGGGACTTAATGCATCTGGCAGAATGCACATTTGCAAATTATTGTTCACTTTTATTTTTATTTGCAAGTGAATAATTATTTTAAGTACTATTTGTCCCATCACAGCGCTAACAGTCAGCAAGCTAATAGTTAAAAAAAGGCTTGGCAGTCTGGTGATTAATTACCGTATATACTCGAGTATATACAGCACGTATATACATTTTTTGTGCTGAAAAACCCCCACTCGACTTACATTGCCATAATACAGACCAGGACCGCCGGGCTCATTACAAGGTCGGCGGTCCTGTTGGGGGCTGGCAGAGAGCTGTTACTTACCTTTCCTGCAGCTCCTGTCAGCTCCCTTCTCTCTCCTCCGTGCCGGTCAGCTCCTACTGCAAGTCTCACGAGAGCCGCAAGACTTACAGTGGGAGCTGACAGGGGAGCTGACCGGACCAGAGGAGAGAGAAGGGAGCTGACAGGAGCTGTAGGAAAGGTAAGTAACAGCTCTCTGCCAGCCCCCCTCCTACATAGCCCATCCACTGGACCACCAGGGAATGAGAGCCCTCCTCCCTGGCCATGTATCAAGCAGGGAGGGGGGACATAAAAAAAATAAAATAATATTAAAATTAAAAAAAAAAATAATATATATACAAAAAAATAAAAAAATAATAATAATTAAAAAAAAAGAATAAAAATGCCCCCCCCCCACCAAGGCTCTGCATCACATACACACACTGCCCTCACACACACACACACACTGCATTCATACACACACTGCATTCATACACACACACACACACACTGCACTCATACACAAACACACACTGCACTCATACACACTGCATTCATACACACACACATTGCACTCCTACACACACATACACACACACTGCACTCATACACACACACACTGCACTCACACACACTGCAGTGTGTATATAATGCAGTGTGTTTATATGAATGCAGTGTGTGTATGAATACAGTGTGTGTGTATGAATGCAGTGTGTGTGTGAGTGCAGTGTGTGTGTATGAATGCATTCATACACACACACACTGCATTCATACAAACACACTGCATTATATACACACACACACTGCATTCATTGTATACACACACTGTAAATACATATTCAATTAACATCATTTTTTGGGATATAATTTTATTTAGAAATGTACCAGTAGCTGCTGCATTTCCCACCATAGTCTTATACTCAAGTCAATAAGTTTTTCCATTTTTTGGGGGGTAAAATTAGGGGTCTCGACTTATATTCGGGTCGACTTATACTCAAGTATATACGGTATGTGGTGACTGACCAGCAGCTGGCTAGCTAGTTGCCACATTAATTAATGAATTAATTAATTGAAACCTACATAATACCCTCATATTATTTTGTGGACTCAGGACATACTTGAAAACGAGAGAAATCTCAATGTATCTTTCCTGGTAAAATATTTTATAATTAAATAAATAAATATTAGTCATATTTTATATCTCCCTATGCCTCCAAATGCAATTCGGCAGGAGGGGGAATATCTACTAACTATTTAATACTATGGACTGTGCAGCCCAATGGGTCTGATAAAATAAAAGGGATGGGGGCGTGGGTGGCTTTAAAGTAAATAATTGGGGATTGGGGAATTGAAGGATTTGAATTTTGAATAATCCCGTTAGTGTCCATTCCCTAGCCATCAATCCTCTTTTTTCCCATCAGTCATCCTCTTTTTATGGTCAGAACTCAGAATCATGAACCAAAAAAAAGACATACTTGGCCATTATGCGGCTCAGTTGCTTTGTAACTCGGATACATTTTGGCTTGGAATTTTAGGAATTCGATCGATCACCCACTTGGCCCTCATCCGGACAAATTTGCAGTTTTTACCGAAACAATGTCTAGTAAATATCATAAGTGGTCAGTTTGTAGATATAAGTTGCATATATAACTATGTTTAAAACTATCAGACTGTAATCATTTGTTTTATTATTCACATTACACACCTGTGGTGGTAATATGAATGGTAAAACCTTAAACAACACATTCTGATGCTTGGTGCAAATGCTGCATTGCAAGTGGGAACTGTAGAATTTATGAAACTGATGCCAGGTTTCTGTGTCCTAATTAATAATATAATGTTTGTAGACAATATTATATGCTCTGTTGTGTATTCTCTTTGCTTATTATTCTAAACAATATACACAATTCAGAAAATTAAAATACATTTTTGGTAAGGATTACCAGGCACCTTACAATTTCAACTTGTTCCTCTACCGTTAGCAAGTACAAATTATACCCTGGTAACAGAATATACAATACAGGCAACCACTGAGTAGGAGCAGGGGCTCTGGATGCTCAAGAACAAAGAACCCACTTCTAGAGGTGTGCAAAGCAGCCATGTTGTATTGGGCTTCATAACAACTACCAACGCACAACTACCAACAGTTCACACTGCAATGACGTGTGATGTCAAAACCAGTATCCTGTGTTAAAACATCATTAGCTGCTTTACAGCTATGTATTTCAGTCTGCCTTGCTGTCATCACATAAGATGACAGCAATGAAGCCCTCGCCCTGTGGCAAAGATAAGGAAATAATAGGGCACCTTGTGATATGACAAAAAAAAAAGGAAAAGAAAGCCATGTCACTTGTTCTTTTCCTCTCTATGACATTTGTGAAGGAAGGGGATGAGTGATGGGAGAAGGTACAGAGCCAGTTCATCTTTGTGTTCACACAAAATTACAGTTCATACACTTAAGCATCTACAGAAATCTCAACAAGTATATTGACTATCTGGAGGATTGACATAGAGGGACATATATATGTGCACTTATGTATCCAGGTGAAAATCACAATTTCTTTAGATGGTTGAGAGCCTCCTTACTGCCACATAATCAAGGTAAACATATCCAATTCCAATAACTGTTGGAAAGATAGTCAAGGGGGTAGCATTGAGGCTGGACTGCAGTTGTTGCTACTGAAATCTTCCACCAACACATTACTATGGATATTTAGGAGCAGCAAATCTGGCAGGCCCACAGGAATTTTTGGCAGATCATAATTCCATCATGACCAGTAACTTAAGCTAACCATGTTACCAACCGGGAGAACTCCCAGATTACCCGGCCTCTTCCTGCCAAAGCTCCTCTGTAAACTCCACCCCTTATACTGGGGGACTGGGCCACATTGTTACTTATATTACCCTTTGGGGAACCTGTAAAATAAATGTCACCAACACAGGATTTGACCCTCCTGTAACTTCCTGGGACAGGCATCACTTTGCACCCATAAACCTAAACAGTGCATTATATGGGAGAAGCCTCCACCACAAAGCTTCAATTGAACCTTGACGAAAATGCTCAGGAACTTCTTGTAGACTCACAAAGACTGGGAATAGTTCTTGCCACACGCCCTGTTGGCCCGTTTAAAGGCATTGCAAGAATCAACAAAGTTCTCCCTATTTATTGCTACATGGCTACATGGCTAGGAAACAATGGGAGGGAAAAGCACTAGAAATAGAGACCCCTTGAGACTTTACATATTCAAATTCCAAGACAAGCTAACTGGTTTAAGGCAATCTCTGTGCTGCTCACACCAGACCACAAGTTGTGAGTAGACCAAAAAGTCCTGGTGCTGTGGTTCACAAAGCAGAACAAGTTCCAGGTGGCCTGGGAAGTAATGTATCTCATAGTGGTGTGCCTTTGCAACACCACTTATGAGGCAAATTGGTCAGGTGACTGAGTATGCCATACCTTTCATGTGGACATGCTGAAAGTGTATCATGAAAGAACTAAAGAAGTGGCAGCCATATTCCCCAGTCACTGACCTAGACAGTCAACCTGATGCAATGTGCATGCCCAGTTCCCTGTTTCAAGTACTGATAGGGGAAGAGTTAGGGAGCAAATAACATAAATAAAAATGTTTTTAAAGCATCCCATAGACAGCCTGCTTACTGCTTTCCAGAGGCAGTTTAGACATGAATGCTCCCTAGACAGCGATAAGAGGTCATTGAGCAATTGGACAGTTCACGAGTGTCCCCTGTATTCTTAGAGCCTAGGAAAGAAGGGACTGTATGTTTCTGTCTGGACTACCATCTGCTCAATGACAAGATAACTGACACCTACACCATCATTAGAGTTAATGAGGTCCTGGATAGGCTAGTCAATGGCTTTATTGTAACTAAACTGAAGCACCCCAAGGTTTATTGACAAATCTCTGTAACCCCAGAGGTGATTTCAAAGTCTGACTTCATCAACCCATTTGGTCTGTACCAATATAGAGTTATGCCATTCCGGAAGATGGTAGATTGTTTTAAAGTGAGCTGCAAGACTTTGCTTTTGCCTACTAGGATAACATTGAAATCTTCATACAGACCTGGGAGTGATGTAGAATTATTTAAAAATCTTTATTGCACCTGTATTGAATTATTGTACTAACTCCATTTTAATCTCACATAACCTCACATTATGACAAACCCTCCATTTTGTCTACATTACATGACAGAATTTCCTAACAGCATTTAGTATAATGAATAGAGACTGTATTTTCTAAAAAGACATAGCTGACTCCGGAATTATTGAATCTCCTGTAACATGCAACAAAGTATAACCAAGGCCAGAGCCAAGGCCATGAGAACACTGTACTAATGAAATGTTCTATTCATAAAAGAACCTTGCACCTGACCACAAGACTGACATCACTAACTAAGTAAAATGACGCCCAAGCCCCCCTTTCCACCGAGTAAACCTCATGCTGGGAAAGATGGCGCTTGAGCCATCTGTCCACACCCGTGTCCAGAACAATACCACCTCCCGGTGGGAGGACACCTAGCTAGTCACTCAAACCCTGAGCCAATTAATAATATTGATGGGTGGACACTGATATAGCCACTTAACATTTAATCCAATTAATGATGTTTATTTGTTATTATCTGATATTCAATGATGATGTCATTTTGCCTTTAAAAGGGTCTGCATACCCGTTTTCTAACCAGATGCCATTAAATTTTCTGAAGTGCTTTTAACCTGAACTCCATGTGTCAGTGTGAACTTACTTCTGCGTATACGCAATTTAATCATCTCAGATTTGGACAGGAACAGATAGACATTTAAACATATTTGTTTATTTCTAAATTAATCTACATCAATTTGGTGCCCAGAACGTGGGGCATCGGGCTATGGCCTCTGGCCGGTAAGCCGTCCTAAGGAAGATGCTGTTGGACGGGGGAATCCTGGGGGAAGGAAAGGGAGACTGATCACCTCCGATTACACGGTAGAGACTTCTGCAGAGCCTAGCCGGTATGTTCCAGCCCCCTTTGATTGACCCGTCCACGTGTCTGTGACTGCTTCCCGGGAGGACATCAAAGACAGGTAATATCTTGCCCGGTGTCTTGTTACTCACTTGTTTACCTGCATTTAGTCTATCTGTTGCCTGGGTGTGTTTGTATTGGCCTATTTTAGCTTAAGTGCCCGGGTAGAGTGTTTGTCTGTTTACCCCTTTTGGGATAAAGGGGGGTGGACCTGCGGGGGTTTTGCCTGGGGTCCTCTGTTTGTCTGTTTACCCCTTTTGGGATAAAGGGGGGTGGACCCGGGGGATTTGCCTGGAGTCCTCTGTTGCCTGTTTACTCCTTTTAGGAGCCACGTGGCTGTGGCTGTAAGGAAAAAGGGGGGTGGACCTGTGGAAGTTTTCCTGGGGGTCTTCTTTGCCTGTTTACCTCTTTTAGGAGCCTCGTGGCTGTGGCTGTAAGGAAAAAGAGGAGGGGGGAATCTGTGGAGGGGTGTAGACTCATTGCTTCCTGGGGATTCCCCATGGTGTCACTTTGATAGCCTAGCTAGCCTCATTGTGCACATAACTCTGCTTGCAGAGAGGTGGTAACCTCCAGCTTCGAGCGCTGAGGCTGGTGGAATTCCAATTTTTATTTGTGGCGGGCGGATTCAAGCAGGCATTGCTTGTCTCCAGCACCACGTGGTAGTGAGACTTATGAGTGGGTTCATAGGGGCGCTACGGGAGTGAGGATAGAGGTGGCCACACTTAGTGGACTGCTGTAACGAGGGAGGCTATACAGGATTCGGGTCGGAGATGGTTGCTGTTTCCTGTGGCCGCTGGTAGTGAGACTTACGAAAGTTGTTCTCCGAGCGGGGACACTACGAGGTTGAGGGAGGTGACTTTGGTCACACGAGTAAAGGAAAGGGATTACTGTTGATTTTATTTGAACTGTGATGCATGCACTGTATTTCAATTGTATTGTTGTTTTTGTTTAAATTGGGAGTCATTCAAACTCCTGTGTCTGTCTCTAAAATTCCACTTTACTTTTTTTTTTTTTACCTTTTCTATACTTCCTGAGTTATATACACTATCCTCTCCTATTTCTATTGTGAGAGAAGTGATTGGTCACACACTTCTTACCTCGCTCCAATTAGTGACTAGTCTACGTTTTGGGAAGACGCACTTGGGGGGACCCACCCCTCTCGAGTGGCAGTCCACCATTGTAGACACTCTGTTTAAAACCTTTTTCCTCTATATCTGGGACGCCTTTTATAGGGGGAATGGAACAGGGATTAGAAAAGCCCAATAAGGGCTGGCTAGCGCGTGTGATCTAGTTGAAGATAGAGATTGCTAAGGTGTGTAAAATTGCTGTGCCTTCATGTGGTGGATTGCAGCCAGAAAGCTGGCGTAGATTGCTGACAGAGAAGAAAGCAAGCTTACTGGTACAGAGTAGCAATGCTATTCAGCAGGAAGGTTGGGTTGAGGAAGAACTAGATCACAAAGGGTTAAGAATGTATGTATATTATAATAATTGTGTTACTGGGAAGCTCTCCCAGCCAGAGCCCTGTCATGGCGTCCAGGAGGTGACCTGTCACGTTTAAACATTTGTTATGAAGGAACACAACTGCAGATTTCTTATAGTTCGAATATTTATTAGAAAGTAATTGGTATTGACTTTAATTCCAATATACAGGTACTGTAGCATTAAGTAATGAACGATAACTGAAGTCCACAATTATATGCACTGTAGCTTTAAGGAGTAAACGATAACTGAAGTCCACAATTATATGTACTGTAGCTTTAAGGAGTAAACGATAACTGAAGTCCACAATTATATGCACTGTAGCTTTAAGGAGTAAACAATAACTGAAGTCCACAATTATATGCACTGTAGCTTTAAGGAGTAAACGATAACTGAAGTCCACAATTATATGCACTGTAGCTTTAAGGAGTAAACGGTAACTGAAGCAGCAATAGTCCTTTAGTAGTATTAATTAATTAGATGATAAGAAGTTACAATAGCTGTTCCATAGACTTTAACTGAAGAAAGATAGATGCAGCTAACTGAGACAAGTATGAGTTGAAGTTAGCTGTAACGGTTGGCTTTAACGAAGGACTTTGGAGACAGGAAATAACAGCTTTAGATGCAACGCTTATCAGAGAAGTTTTACTTAGCTTCTGGCACATAGAACACTGGTTCCCGAGATTCCTCAGAGGCGGATTATCCTGCATGGATAGAGTTCAGCTTTAGCCGTGGATGAGGAAAGGTGAAGGGAACTTGAAGTCTTCCAGTCCGGTCCGGTAACAGCAGGCTTTCACAACGATGTTGCAGCCGGTTCGTGAGTACGGAACGTAGTTCATTAATCCAGCGTCGATCAGCTGGTGCGGTCAGATTAAATAGGGAGACCGGGTCATGAAGAGGTGTGGCTAAGCTCCGTGGAACCAGGAAGTAAGGGGATATTATAGTTAAGGCATGACAGTATCCCCTCCTTAATGAGCAACCTCTGGGTGCTATTGACTTGGCTTAGAAGGGTAGCGTTTGTGAAACTGGGAAACTAATTTGTCAGCATGAACGTCAGAGGAGTTTTCCCATGTATCTTCATCAACTCCATATCCTTTCCATCTGATGAGGTATTGTAAGGAGCCACGATGGATCCTTGAATCCAGTATACTTTGAATCTCATATTCTTCTTCACCCTGGACCAGGATGGGGTCAGGAGAAGTAGTGACATTCCTTTGGAAAGGGTCAGGATGATGAGGCTTCAGCAAGGACACATGAAAAACAGGATGTAGCTTTAAAGTTGGTGGAAGTTTCAATTTAACAACATTACGGTTGATAATCGATAGTATTGGAAAAGGACCAAGAAAAAGAGAACTTAACTTCTTTGATGGACGGTTTGTAGAAATGTTCTTTGAGGAAAGCCAGACAAGATCACCGATTTGATAAGAAGGTGAAGGTTGTCGTTTTGTATCAAAAAACTTATTTTGAGTGGAGGAGGCCAATTCAAGATTGTCATGCAATTTTTTGAATAAAGAGGACATATGAGAGATTTGATTCGAATCGGAGAGATTAGATGAAGAACTTGTCTGAGCAGGAAATGAGGAAGGATGAAATCCATAATTGGATAGAAATGGAGTCATTTTACTGCTGGTATGAAAAGAGTTATTGTATGCGAATTCTGCCATAGGTAACCAAGTTATCCAATCGTCTTGTAAGTGAGAGCAATAACATCGTAGATATTGTTCTAAGCATTGGTTGACTCTTTCAGTTTGTCCATCTGTTTGAGGATGATATGCAGATGATAGTTTACGTTGGATATGAAGAGTGGCACATAAAGCAGTCCAGAATTTGGAGGTAAATTGAGTTCCTCGGTCTGAAATGATTTCGTCTGGCAGTCCGTGAAGTTTAACTATGTTGTCAAGAAATGTTTTCGAAAGTTCAGAGGATGAAGGTAACTTCTTTAAAGGAATGAAATGAGACATTTTTGTGAAGCGGTCCACTACCACTAAAATGGTAGTGTGATGATGAGAAGGAGGTAATTCTACCAAGAAATCCATAGAGATGGATTGCCAAGGTCGTTCAGGAATTGGTAAATTCAATAATTGACCAAATGGTTGATGATGGACATGTTTTGATCTTTGGCATACAGAACAAGATTTGACATAAGATTCAATAGTTTGGTCTTGACGAGGCCACCAATAGTATCTTTTGGACAATTCAAGGGTCTTCTTTATACCTGGATGACCTGCCAGAGGAGAATCATGAATAAATTTGAGTACTTTAATTCTGAAGGATGGAGGCACGTAAATCCGGTCTTTGAAATAGTAGAGACCGTTTTTCTTAGATAATTTAATTGATTTAGGAAGTTCGAGAGCATCTTCACTGAGATCCTTAATGTCGTCAATAAGAGAAGATAAGATTCCAATGACTTTAGGCGAAGGAGGTTCAATCTTAGTGTCTTTATGGATCCGGGAAAGGGCATCAGCCTTTTTGTTTCTCTTAATCTTCTGTCAATGCTGATTGATAATTGAATTAGAGCGTTCAAAGTACTAGGAAGTTCTGTTCTAGATAGTTCGTCTTTTACAGCTTCAGATAACCCAATTCGAAATTGGTTGCGCAATGTGATGTCATTCCATTGCGTTTCTACAGACCATCTTTTGAATTCAGCAATATAATCTTCAACGGGTCTATTTCTTTGCTGTAATGTTCTGATTGTTAAATCAGCTGTGGCTTGTTTGTTAGGATCTTCATAGAGGAGAGACATGGCTTCAAAGAATTCATCCAGTGAATCTAAGATGGGGTCATCGTTTTCCAGAAAGGAATGGGCCCATGACATAGGTTCACCTCTTAGAAAGGAGATAACCGAACAAACTTTAGTTCTTTCTGTAGGGTAGGATCGAGGTTTCAAAGCAATTAACAATTTGCAGGAGTTGAGGAACTCCCTGTATTTTGAACGATCTCCAGAGAAAATTTCAGGGTTACACACAGCAGGATCACTAACCGAGTGCAGAGTAGTATGAGGAGTATGAGTTTGTAAATCTCTGACATAGGCGAAAAGTCTTTCGTGAGTAACTTGCAGTTCTTGCACACCTTGGGCTAGTGTATCAACTCTTTGATTCAACGTAGTTATAGTAGAATCGAAATCTGCTGGATCCATTACAAAGGCTGGATTAATCTGTCACGTTTAAACATTTGTTATGAAGGAACACAACTGCAGATTTCTTATAGTTCGAATATTTATTAGAAAGTAATTGGTATTGACTTTAATTCCAATATACAGGTACTGTAGCATTAAGTAATAAACGATAACTGAAGTCCACAATTATATGCACTGTAGCTTTAAGGAGTAAACGATAACTGAAGTCCACAATTATATGTACTGTAGCTTTAAGGAGTAAACGATAACTGAAGTCCACAATTATATGCACTGTAGCTTTAAGGAGTAAACGATAACTGAAGTCCACAATTATATGCACTGTAGCTTTAAGGAGTAAACGATAACTGAAGTCCACAATTATATGCACTGTAGCTTTAAGGAGTAAACGGTAACTGAAGCAGCAATAGTCCTTTAGTAGTATTAATTAATTAGATGATAAGAAGTTACAATAGCTGTTCCATAGACTTTAACTGAAGAAAGATAGATGCAGCTAACTGAGACAAGTATGAGTTGAAGTTAGCTGTAACGGTTGGCTTTAACGAAGGACTTTGGAGACAGGAAATAACAGCTTTAGATGCAACGCTTATCAGAGAAGTTTTACTTAGCTTCCGGCACATAGAACACTGGTTCCCGAGATTCCTCAGAGGCGGATTATCCTGCATGGATAGAGTTCAGCTTTAGCCGTGGATGAGGAAAGGTGAAGGGAACTTGAAGTCTTCCAGTCCGGTCCGGTAACAGCAGGCTTTCACAACGATGTTGCAGCCGGTTCGTGAGTACGGAACGTAGTTCATTAATCCAGCGTCGATCAGCTGGTGCGGTCAGATTAAATAGGGAGACCGGGTCATGAAGAGGTGTGGCTAAGCTCCGTGGAACCAGGAAGTAAGGGGATATTATAGTTAAGGCATGACATGACCACTCCCATCATCCCGTCAGTAATGACCGAAATGTAACTGACCACGGTCACCATCCCCATCCAATCTTAAATGCTGTGGGGTTTTTGTATTTTGTGTTAGCCATTACCCTGGTAGAGGGTGGGGGTTTTGTATTGAGTTTCACTGAGAGTATTACTAAATGTTGTGTTTTTGTGTCTCTTTGCTTTTGCAATAACTGTAACGTGGCTATCCTTCTGTCTTGTTACTGTACAGCATTGACATGGTTAAAGAGATTCTGCTGGCAGTCTCTCTCCCACTTCCC
Source organism: Pelobates fuscus (assembly GCF_036172605.1). Lineage (NCBI taxonomy): Eukaryota > Metazoa > Chordata > Amphibia > Anura > Pelobatidae > Pelobates > Pelobates fuscus. The sequence continues at coordinate 127,556,262 of NC_086326.1, forward strand.
CCGCCTTTCTCTCTCTCTTGCTTTCTGTGAGACGCGAGGGGGAGGGGGGGGGGTTGCGTGCTTGCAGATTCAGATTTGTGTTCCGTAGAGTTATTCAGAAACTACTGATAAGACTTAGCAATGGAATTTTTGCTAGAAAATATTCTAATTGTGTATTTTGCTACTTACATAGGAGTGATGTGTCGTATAGGAGGTTTCTAGGGTTTGTGTATTGTTGTTGTTGTTGCCATTTGTGTGACGCCAGCAGGTTCCGTGGCATAGTATATGTATTTGGACGTGTTGGGTGATTAATAGCTGGTGAATGATGGGGGAGGTTAGTTGCATCCCGTGAGTTTATTTTTGCACCAAAGCTTCACGGGCTGTTAAATGTATAATGTTTTCATTTGTCTTATTTAATCCGTCAAGTCTGTCCATAGTTTAGTATTTCATTTTGCCTAACAGAATGTTGCTTCTCTGATTTATTTTTATTAAGCTATAATTTAGTGTAAAGCTACTGCAAGCTGAAATGCCCTAAAAGAAGATGGCCCCTAGAACAAAAGAAGGTTGTCCTTAGTACCCACGCCTCCTCCTGCCCTCACTCTGCCCTTACCATATCAGTGAGGTCATATCCGCCCATGTATGGTGTCATGCTCATCCTATCTTAAAGACATGCTGTTTTCCTTAAATTCCTGCATATTATGAACAAAAAAGTTACAATTACTAAAATAATCCTGCTATTAGTTTCCCTATATCAGGAAAGTGTCTGTGACAAGTGATGGTTAATATGTAGAATGAATATATATGTCTATCGAGTCACGTGTAAGTAACAAGTGTGTTTGAGCTTTGGGTACAAAGATTGATAACATGCTGAAAGAAGGGTTATCTTAAAGAACATTTACTAAAAGAAAGTTCTAATAAACCAAGATTTCTTGAACAAATGGTGATACAATTAAGGATTGGTCTGAAAAAAAAAAAAAAAAATGTCTTGATCTAATTGAAAAGGAACCAGTTAACATTATAAGCATAACTATTAACAAATGAATATGGTGGGAGTGTGTTCCAATCTGTTTTTTTTACTGGATAATGTTTGCCTCCAAGATTAAAAGACTGACTAACATAATTTTTGTTGTAAGCCCAGATATTTTATTATTGAATATGCATAGGAATTGAGACTTTTGGGCATTATAGTGTATTAATTCTAGATCTGTTACTAGCAGCAAGTGCTTAGCCTTATGCCTATCCCACGCATGCTTAAACATTTCTACTGAGTTAACCTCTACCACTACAGTTGGAAGGCTATTCCATGCATCCACTACCCTCTCAGTAATGTAATACTTCCTGATATTATTTTTAAACCTTTGTCCCTCTATTTTTGAGACTATGTCCTCTTGTTATGGTAGTTTTCCTTCTTTTAAATATAGTCTCCACTTTTACTGTGTTGTTTCCCTTTATGTACTTAAAATGCTTTTATCATATTTCCCCTGTCTCGTCTTTTCACCAAGCTATACCTGTTAAGATCCTTTAACCTTTCCTGGTGAATTTTATCCTGCAATCCATGAACCAGTTTAGTAGCCCTTCTTTGAACTCTCTCTAAGGTATCCATATCCTTCTTAAGATATGGTCTCCAGTACTTTATCCAGTACTCTAAGTGAGGTCTCACCAGTGTTCTGTACAATGGCATGAGCATTTCCCTCTTCCTACTGCCAATACCTCTCCCTATGCAACCAAGCATCCTGCTAGCATTTTCTGCTGCTCTATTACATTGTACATTGTCATTAACAGCCAGAAACTGGAGAACAAGAAATGTGAATTAATGTATAGCCAATTATAAGCTTAACAAAATCTCCATTATCTTTTCCATTTATTTTACAGAAGACAATGTTATTTGTCTATTTTGTATGTTTTAAAAATACATTATCAGTGAAGAGTAGAATAAATTTTATCCCATTTGCAAGACATAAAATTGTGATAATGTATATTTGTGATATAAGTAGGAATTACATTTTGAGATGTTAGATATAAATTAATAAAATAAAGAACGAGAGTCAGGGATAGCGTCTGTCTCCACGGGCACAAGTCTGGTGTGGGAGATGTGGTGGGCTAGCCACTGCGGGACACCCACGGAGTGAAACGTTCGAGGCCTGTGCAGACAAGATGAGCATGTTAGCCTTTTATTATTTTTCTCTAGGGAAAGCATAGGGCCAGTTAATAGTTGTTGTACATGGGCTATTCGCAGCCTCCATTGCATTTCTACCTAGTCTTGATTTCTGATGTATCCTCCATTGCTACATCACCTGTCTGCTCCCTTACCTGCCCACCCCCGCTTACTCCTTCCACCGATCCCTCCCCTTCACCTACAGTCTTCCACTTTCTCCTCCTACTCCTCCCTCTACTCCACCTTCTCCTCTCTCCTCCTACTTCTCCTCTACTCCTCCTACTCCTCCCTCTACTCCACCTTCTCCTCTTTCCTCCTACTTCTCCTCTACTCCTCCTACTCCTTCCTCCTGCTCTTACTCCTCCCTCCTCTTCCTACTCCTCCCTCTACTCCACTTTCTCCTCCTACTCCTCCCTCTACTCCATCTTCTCCTCTCTCCTCCTACTTCTCCACTTTCTCCTCCTACTCCTCCTTCTACTCCACCTTCTCCTCTCTCCTCCTACTTCTCCTCCACTTTCTCCTCCTACTCCTCCCTCTACTCCACCTTCTCCTCTCTCCTCTTACCTCTCCTCTACTCCTCCTCCTACTCCTCCCTCTACTCCACCTTCTCCTCTCTCCTCTTCCTACTCCTCCCTCTATTCCTCCCACTTTCTCCTCCTACTCCTCCCTCTACTCCACCTTCTCCTCTCTCCTCCTACTTCTCCTCTACTCCTCCTCCTACTCCTCCCTCTACTCCACCTTCTCCTCTTTCCTCCTACTTCTCCTCTACTCCTCCTACTCCTTCCTCCTGCTCTTACTCCTCCCTCCTCTTCCTACTCCTACCTCTATTCCTCCTTCTCCTCCTCCTACTCCTCCCTCTACTCCACTTTCTCCTTCTACTCCACCTTCTCCTCTCTCCTCCTACTTCTCCTCTATTCCTCCTTCTCCTCCTCCTACTCCTTCTTCCTGCTCTTACTCCTCTCTCCTCTTTCTACTCCTCCCTCTACTCCACCTTCTCCACCTTCTCCTCCTCCTACTCCACCTTCTTCCCCTCTTGCTCTATCCACTACTCATTCTTCCATCTCCCCACTACCATATCTATATCATTTATATGCTTCCTCCCTCCTTATTCCTTACCAATTTCCTCCGCTCATAGACAACTCTGCCTCTACCTGACAACATTATATTTTGAAGAAAAGTTGCTCTGGCCACTCTTCCGCCACTTCCCAGGGGGGGAATACCACACATTATTCAGACTGGTGGAGGTGCACTTCATCATGAAAGAACTGTTTTGGGCACTCTCAAGGAAATAGTGCGGTCCTGACCCAGATTCCCATGGAAGTAAGACACCTGTAAGGGAGGTGGCTGTCCCTCATGTTTTTTCTTCACTAAGTCCCCAGAAATCTCATGAAAGGAACCTGACTCATTAGAACAAAACATGAACAATCAATTTACAACTCTCTACAGAGGGGGGTCAGCAAGAGAACTGTAAATAGAAAGACAAATACCCCCCAATCTCACACAGAAATAGGTGAGGAAACCTCTTCTACTGCTCCTCATGGTTGCTTTGAACAGATGAAAGAAGAAACAAGACACCTTTCAACAGAGCATGCAGTAGCTTTACCAGATCCTGACTCCACTCTGTTTGCGGATAAAGAGGAAAGGTACCATACTGGATTTGCTGTTGCTACAGAAGATCAGGTACGTCAAGCATCTTCACTTTCCTCACCCACATCTGCTCAAGACGCTGAATTGACAGCCTTCTCAGTGGCATACAAAATGCCTGAAGGAAGACATGCCAATACCTACACTGACTCAAGATATGCCCTGGGTGCAGCACATTATTTTGGATCAATCTGGAAGATAAGAAGCACCACTCAGCTGACCAAAAGCTGCCAACCAAGCCACAAGTGCACCAAGGGAAGTGGACAGAAGGGTGTCCGCTGAAGAAACTTCTATACTCACCATGTAGATCCTACCCACAGATCTCAAGCTTCTGAAAGAATGACAAGCAGCTGCTGACCCTGAAGAAATACAAAGCTGGAAAAACAGAGAGGGGCAACCCTTGAAGACGGGCTGTACTCCAACACTCTCAAGTTCTGTTTACCCCAAAACATGTACTGGGCAGTGGGCCCATGGAACTTTATACCTATCCAAGACCCTCATGAACTCTTTGATCTCTAAATACTCTAAAGCACCTAGAATTACTCCTCTAATCATCAGTTACTGCCGATCCTGTGTCATTTGTGCCAAGGACAGCTCAGGCAGAAGAGAAGGAGAATCCAAAGCACCTAGCTAACTCTCACTACCCCTTTCAAGAATCCAAGTGACTATATCCAGGTGCCAAAGAGCTGCTGGGTCAAATATGCACTAGCCGGTCATCAATGTGACAACCAAGACCATATACCCAATAGTGCATTGTGAAAGTTGCAGAGATCACTCAGTGGATTCATTGTTCCAGATTCAAGACTCTCTGCAACATGGGAAGTAACATTCGTTGATTTTGACACACTTTTGACTCTAAAGGAAAAATGACTTGTTAAAAAAAAAAAAAAGATACCAACAAGTAGGTGTTTGATGGCCATAATAATGCCTGACCACCTGCCATCGATGGAAAGCCGAGGACCCCAAAAGGAGACCTCGTGAAGCTAAAAAGATCCAAACGCCAAGCTTCCTCAGGATTATTTGCCCATCCTGAGTTTGTGTTGATATTAATATTGACTAAATGATCCGAGTCCACCTACGCTGATGTAGCGTGGGACAGGTTTAATACTACAATGCATAAGCAAATGTGCCCTAGCCAAGGTTATTATGTCCATACACATAATACATGACAAGGTACTCTTGACACACCACATTCATGCTTCAGAACACAAAGAGGAGCACCCCTCTAAAGGGAAAGTTTGACACATATATATTGATGCCATAGGTGTGCCAAGGGGGGTACCAGATGATTTTGCAGTAAAAGGAAAGTTTGAGTCAATTTTCCCAACCGTCACTGCTAATAATAATAATATTTTGATTTGCATTTATTATATCTATTGCAACCAACAACGTTTACCTGTCACCATGACTTGTTGTGCCTATACTCCAGATAACACAGGTCCATATGGTAATGTAAGCTTGTCTATTTTATGATGTCCCTCTGAAGAACTAAGAAGACTTTAAGAACCGTTACTTCATAGGGTTTTGTGCCTTTGGGCTAACCTGTCTTCTGGAACTAACCAATAAAGTTTATCTTTTTTAGAATCTAACATTTCATAGGGGGGACTGATGTAGAATTATTTAAAAATCTTTATTGCACCTGTATTGAATTATTGTACTAACTCCATTTTAATCTCACATAACCTCACATTATGACAAACCCTCCATTTTGTCTACATTACATGACAGAATTTCCTAACAGCATTTAGTATAATGAATAGAGACTGTATTTTCTAAAAAGACATAGCTGACTCCGGAATTATTGAATCTCCTGTAACATGCATCAAAGTATAACCAAGGCCAGAGCCAAGGCCATGAGAACACTGTACTAATGAAATGTTCTATTCATAAAAGAACCTTGCACCTGACCACAAGACTGACATCACTAACTACGTAAAATGACGCCCAAGCCCCCCTTTCCACAGAGTAAACCTCATGCTGGGAAAGATGGCGCTTGAGCCATCTGTCCACACCCGTGTCCAGAACAATACCACCTCCCGGTGGGAGGACACCTAGCTAGTCACTCAAATCCCTGAGCCAATTAATAATATTGATGGGTGGACACTGATATAGCCACTTAACATTTAATCCAATTAATGATGTTTATTTGTTATTATCTGATATTCAATGATGATGTCATTTTGCCTTTAAAAGGGTCTGCATACCCGTTTTCTAACCAGATGCCATTAAATTTTCTGAAGTGCTTTTAACCTGAACTCCATGTGTCAGTGTGAACTTACTTCTGCGTATACGCAATTTAATCATCTCAGATTTGGACAGGAACAGATAGACATTTAAACATATTTGTTTATTTCTAAATTAATCTACATCAGGAGGAAGACCTTGAATATGTGGCTGGGGTCCTAGAACACATTTAGGCCGCTAGTATATCCCTCCAGACCAACATGTGCCATAAAGGTATGGCAAAAGTCTTATAATTAAGTCAGCGGGAGGGCTGCGGTAAGCAGTGGCCAGAGCCTGCCAAAGTAGAGGCTATAGCAAACAGTCCACTCCTAGGAGTCAAGTCATAGCATTCCTAGGGATCTCCAGTTAATATAGCAGGGTTGTCACTAAGCGGTGTTGTAGGAGACACACAAGTGGGGTTTTGAGAGATACACAAGGGGGCATTTTAAGAGACACACGAGCGATGTAAGACACAAAAACTGCAAAAATGGGGATCATACACACTAAAGGGGGTAAGACAATCAAAAGAGGGGACAAGAAAAACAAAAGGGGCAGAATTTCATAAGGCGGTTAAGAGAAACACAGGTAAATATGCCTGTTTATTTCTTTGTTTTGTTTTTTTGTGGGGGTGGAGTAAAATATTCGCCTGTGTCTCCTGCTCTCCCAGTAACTCAGTTCTTCAGCTTAGGAGTCTATGAAGAGTTGATTGACAGGTGAGAGAAAGACCTCTTATTAAATATATTAATTTTGCTAGCAATCCTGCTAACATAATGTACAGATAGAAAAGTTGTAATTGATATGATTTTGACAGTAATAGATATCTTCATATATATATGTAAAGTATCCAGACTAGTGATGTCCCGAACGGTTCGCTGGCGAATAGTTCCTGGCGAACATAGCTTGTTCGCGTTCGCCACGGACGGTTAACATATGCGATGTTCGGTCCGCCCCCTATTCGTCATCATTGAGTAAACTTTGACCCTGTACCTCACAGTCAGCAGACACATTCCAGCCAATCAGTAGCAGACCCTCCCTCCCAGACCCTCCCACCATCTAGACAGCATACAATTTAGATTAATTCTGAAGCTGCATTCATTTTTTTTTTTATTATTTTTTTTATTTTTTTTTTATGTTTGTGTTTAATATACATAATCCTCCATAGCCAGTAACCTGTGTTTATTATACATTATCCCCCATACCCAGTAACCTGTGTTTATTATACATTATCCCTCCCATAGCCAGTAACCTGTGTTTATTATACATTATCCCTCCCATAGCCAGTAAACTGTGTTTATTATACATTATCCCCCATAGCCAGTAACCTGTGTTTATTATACATTATCCCCATAGCCAGTAACCTGTGTTTATTATACATTATCCTCCCATAGCAAGTAACCTGAGTGTAATATAGAGATACTGTGTGTAATACAGAGATACTGAGTGTAATACAGGGATACTGTGTGTAATATAGAGATACTGTGTGTAATACATAGATACTGAGTGTAATACAGGGATACTGTGTGTAATATAGAGATACTGTGTGTAATACAGGGATACTTTGTGTAATATAGAGATACTGAGTGTAATACAGAGATACTGAGTGTAATACAGGGGTTCTGTGTGTAATATAGAGATACTGTGTGTAATACAGAGATACTGAGTGTAATACAGGGATACTGTGTGTAATACAGGGATACTGTGTGTAATATAGAGATACTGAGTGTACAGGGATACAGTGTGTAATACAGGGATACAGTGTGTAATACAGAGATACTGAGTGTAATACAGGGATACAGTGTGTAATACAGGGATACAGTGTGTAATACAGGGATACAGTGTGTAATACAGGGATACTGTGTGTAATACAGGGATACTGTGTGTAATATAGAGATACAGTGTGTAATACAGAGATACTGTGTGTACAAGGACTATTGGAGAAGGGCAGTAAATGTAATATAATAGAATTAAGGGAGGAAGACATGGAGAGGGGGGCAGTAAATGTAATATAATAGAATTAAGGGAGGAAGACATGGAGAGGGGGCAGTAAATGTAATATAATAGAATTAATGGAGGAAGACATGTAGAGGGACATGGCACTAAAAGACTGTGTCCACTCCAGGCCCGTGTGAGTCAGGCTGGGGCTGTCGGGAGTGGTCAAGGGGGAGATATGTGGCGGGACATCGCCACTAAGTGCCATGTCCCCTGAGTATTCAGAGGTTTGGTTTTATATTTTGTGTCTCTAATATGTACTGTGATGGTTTTCCCTTGTGTATGTCTTGCTATTACTGCATTGCAGAACATTTAAAAGTTGACAGATGACAGTTGACAGTTAACTCCTGGAGCCAGGGCCGGCGCTTCCTATAAGGCGAACTAGGCAGCCGCCTAGGGCGCCATATAGGAGGGGGCGCCCTGCACCCCCATCGCCGGCCCTTTAAATGCTGCAGCCACCTGAGCGCTCTATAAAGAGCGCTCAGGCGGCTGCCGCACTGCCTCCCCTCCCCTCCCCCGTAGCGTGGCCGAGCTCCTCTCCGGTCCACGGTCCCGGCCGGACTGACAGGAAGTGCACACTCAGTGTGCATTTCCTGTCAGTCCGGCAAGGTACAGGAAACAGAAACTCCTGTACTGCGGACCGGAGAGGAGCTCGGCCATGCTACAGGAAGGGAAGGTGAGGAGAAAAGGGGGGGGGGAGAGAATTAGAGATTACAGGGAGGGGGGGGGGGGGGAAGAAGCGATTACAGGGAGGGAGGGGGGAGGGTGGGGAAGAGATTACAGGGAGGGGGGAAGAGATTACAAGGAGGGAGGGGGAAAGAAGAGATTACAGGGAGGGTGGGGGGAAAGAAGAGATTACAGGGAGGGAGGGGGGGAGAAGAGATTACAGGGAGGGAGGGGTGAAGAAGAGATTACAGGGAGGGAGGGGTGGGAAGAAGAGATTACAGGGAGGGGGGGAGAAGAGATTACAGGGAGGGAGGGGGAAAGAAGAGATTACAGGAAGGGAGGGGGAAGAAGAGATTACAGGGAGGGGGAGAAGAGATTACAGGGAGGGGGGAGAAGAGATTACAGGGAGGGAGGGTGAAAGAAGAGATTACAGGAAGGGAGGGGGGGAAGAAGAGATTACAGGAAGGGAGGGGGGGAAGAAGAGATTACAGGGAGGGAGGGAGGGGGGAAAGAAGAGATTACAGGGAGGGAGGGGGGAAGAAGGGCGGCAAATGTTTATTTTGCCTAGGACGGCAAAAATCCTTGCACCCGCCCTGCCTGGAGCCGTGAATAAAAATTGTCAGTTGACTCCCAGGCTATGTGTCATGTGGTCCTTGGGAATGGGAATTATGCTGTGTGTCCTGCCTTCTGTATGATGAATCCTGAGTACCATCGGAGAGCCCTTGGATTAATCCCTGCCGCTCCGCTACAAGGCTCCCATTGGCCCACGTCATTCCAGCACCCCCACACACGAATGTTTTGGGGGCGTAGGCATGACGTGGGCCAATCACTGGTGTAACAGTAGTGTACATTAAAAAAAAACATTAAAAATTTGACTGTAAAATAATAGCAGTGTGCGTTTCAGGGCCTGCCAGGGCACAGTGTCACACCAGTGCAACTCATATCTGGTGTAACAGTAGCGTACATTTAAAAAATAAACAATACAGGGGGCTTGTTGTCACCTTTCGGGGACCCTTGGTGTTGTACATGGCTGGGTGGAGGAAGAGACCTTCAATGACATCAGTGAGGACAAGGAACAGGACATGGCTAGCTTGGTATCCAACCTTGTGCAAATGGGGAGTTTGCGGTTGTGCAAATGGACTGTTTGCGGTTGTTTGCGGTGCGTTAAACGGGGAGCTTGGTCTGTCACTGTGAAGCGGGCGTAACCCTTACACTACCTGATCTATACGACATCATACCTGATGTTTTAAAGCACGTTATTCCAAACAATTTAGGAATGTTAGGTGATTTATGCCCTTTATGGATTAAAACCAGACTCTGCATCAACAATGTAATTTTCCATGTGAGTTTTGCCATGGATCCCCCTCCGGCATGCCACAGTCCAGGTGTTAGTCCCCTTGAAACAACTTTTCCATCACTATTGTGGCCAGAAAGAGTCCCTGTGGGTTTTAAAATTCGCCTGCCTATTGAAGTCTATGGCGGTTCGCCCGTTCACGAACATTTGCGGAAATCAATCCATTCAGGGGAACAACATATTAAAAAATGGCATGAATCCGACCAGGGGTTCAAAAGTTACTAAAAGTATCTTTTGTTCCTTTCTGGCTGGCAGAAAAACATCCCCACAATGCACCCTGGTTTCCTCCCTTCTGCCCTGGAGTTAATTGGAGAAGTAATCCAATTACCCAGGACTAAAGGCAGACTCCATTAACCACATGGTTGCAAAACAACATAAAACACTTTAAAATACATAAAGTCACATTTACACATAACACACAGACATTTCACCTATCCCCAGATAGCTGGGATCTGCACGCACAAAACTACCGAATAGCGCGCAGATCCTACTCACACAGTACAATTGCCATGGAGCTAAAGTCTTTCCCATAGTCTTTCATTATATGAATAGGCTCCATGGTATGGCTATCTGGGGTATCACATTCCCATAAAGTCTTGTCCATAGTCCAAAGGCAAGAGGCGGCCAATCAGCCCCCTCCAAGGACACGTGGCGAGGTCGGTTTCGCCACACTTCTCCCCTTTACCCCCCAGACTAACAGGGTACTTGACCTCCTGCCGGTCAGTGCCCTTGTTAGTCCAGCAGCCCACCCACAAGACAGAAACAGCAGAGCATCCCACCCACAATAAACAGTTACTACACCTGGGTGAGGGAGAATCTTGTCCAGGTTCAGGTGCCTCACCACGGCTGTGTGGGGGACTGGTAGGCTGCCTTGGTAGGTTGCTGAGGGGGCAGAGACCAGCGGTACTCTGTCCTGTTGCCAGCACTACCACGGGAGTAGTCTGGTTGGAGCCTGGTTGCTGGAGACCGACTGTCTCCCCTTTAAATACACCGCTCTGCTGCTGGAGACCGACTGTCTCCCCTTGAGTTACACCGCTCTGCTGCTGGAGACCGACTGTCTCCCCTTGAGTTACACAGCTCTGCTGCTGGAGACCGACTGTCTCCCCTTTAGTTACACAGCTCTGCTGCTGGAGACAGACTGTCTCCCCTTTAAATACACCGCTCTGCTGCTGGAGACCGACTGTCTCCCCTTGAGTTACACCGCTCTGCTGCTGGAGACCGACTGTCTCCCCTTGAGTTACACAACTCTGCTGCTGGAGACCGACTGTCTCCCCTTTAGTTACACAGCGCTGCTGCTGGAGACAGACTGTCTCCCCTTTGGCTAAACAGCCCTGTTGTGGGGGGGCAGGACCGACCGTCCCTACCCCCTGTGCTGGAAGTGCAGAGACCACGGTCCCATCTGCACAGGTGTGGGGCTTACAGTCTCCCCCTGGTACATTAAGCTGCCGCTGGGGAGAGGTGGTAACCAGCTCCTCTCCCATTAGAACACTCTGCCGCTGGGGAATGGAGACTGGGCTCTCTATTCCCTGTACATTAATGATCCGCCGCTGGGGAGAGGTGGTAACAATCTCCTCTCCCATGCATACTTCCCGTCTCTGCGGAGGGAGACCGACTGTCTCTCCTCCCAGCACAGAGTCCTGCTGTGGGGGAAAGGGGGATGGGCTCTCTATTCCCTGCTGGATACTCTGCCGCTGGGGAATGGAGACCGGGCTCCCAATTCCCAACAAATCACACTGCCGCTGGGGAGGGAGGACGGCTCCTTCAGCTCCCTGTAACTTGGGCGCAGAGACCACGGTCCCATCTGCGCTGGTGTGGGGCTTACGGTCTCCCCTTGGTGGGTTAGGCTGCCGCTGGAGAGAGGGTGTAACAAGCTCCTCTCTCTGAACTGTAACCTGCCGCTGGGGATCTGGGCCGACTGCCCAGCATCCCTGTAGGGCCAGTAGAGAGACCTCAATCCCATCTCCACCTGCCATCTGTGGGTCTCTCCAGGACCAGTCTATGAGGTCTGGTTCTGCTTGTCGGGTAGGTTGGAGCTGCACGAAGCTGAGCAGGTGTTGGTAGTCCTGCTCCAGCTCCCACTCCCTTGTTACCAGGTGGGTCATGTCTTTGCTCACCTCGCATTCGTCAGCCCAGACATACATGCCCATCCGGTAGTCGTAGATGTCCCAAAACCTAGACCCCTCCGTGCTGCCAAGATCAATGTCGTCCTCCAAGGCATCCCATAATAAACCCGGGCCATCATAATCATCCCCCTCCGGTAAGTCGTGCTCGGCCGTCCAGGGGGTAAGTCGAATGGTATGCCACCAGAGGGCCTGGTATGCGTTGTCTAGCCAGATCTCTCGCCATACCAGGGTCTCTAGTCTTGTCACCCACTCATCCAGGGGCTGCTCTCCCAATAGATACATGCGCATCGCCACACGCTTCTGTAGCCGCTGCTCATCACTGGGGAGACTCTCACCTCGCCGCCACTGGGCGTCTTCCAGGGCATCATACCAGACTTCCTTTCTGTCTGCATCCCTGTAGTCCGCGGCCGCCTCCTCCTCCTCATCATGGAACGCTGTCCAAAAACTAGCTGATTCCATCCTGCTGTAGCCAGGGGCGCTGTACGGATACTAGCGTTGCCCTCAATTTGTAATTCCAAACGTTACCAGTGTCTCTGAGCTGCTTCTCCTCGCACTAGGACGCCATCCCACCGCTTGCCACCAATGTAACGGATCACCTGGCACCCAGACTTGGTACCTCCGTTAATGGATGCTCCTAGTGCTTCCTGAGGACTCCAAGCACTCTGGCAGACACCATAATCACCGAATCCGAGAAACCTTTAAATTCTCCCAAGCGTATGAATGCTGTAGACCATTGAATAGGAACCATACGAATAGGCTTGTTCTCCTAGCAGTCAACTGGAACACCATGCAATAAATCCTTCCCCCCAATAATGAGACGACACATCACTTTGAGGGTAAAACAGGAACTCTGGACTGGCTCATCCAGCCTGGCTTTTATTTCCAACTCACACATACAGGCCACACCCAGGGGGAGGCATAAAAGAACCAATGACATAGATGTTACCTCCCACACATCCCCTCCCCTTAGTGTGACACATAATCCCATTATGCATACAGTGTAAAATATACTTTTACACAACTTTCATAACTTTAAAACCATACATCACATTCACATAAAAATACATATCCACAATCAATCCATTCAGGGGAACAACATATTAAAAAATGGCATGAATCCGACCAGGGGTTCAAAAGTTACTAAAAGTATCTTTTGTTCCTTTCTGGCTGGCAGAAAAACATCCCCACAATGCACCCTGGTTTCCTCCCTTCTGCCCTGGAGTTAATTGGAGAAGTAATCCAATTACCCAGGACTAAAGGCAGACTCCATTAACCACATGGTTGCAAAACAACATAAAACACTTTAAAATACATAAAGTCACATTTACACATAACACACAGACATTTCACCTATCCCCAGATAGCTGGGATCTGCACGCACAAAACTACCGAATAGCGCGCAGATCCTACTCACACAGTACAATTGCCATGGAGCTAAAGTCTTTCCCATAGTCTTTCATTATATGAATAGGCTCCATGGTATGGCTATCTGGGGTATCACATTCCCATAAAGTCTGGTCCATAGTCCAAAGGCAAGAGGCGGGCAATCAGCCCCCTCCAAGGACACGTGGCGAGGTCGGTTTCGCCACATAGACTATGCTGCGTTCTCCCTTTGTTGCTCCTTGGATGGCACAAAAAAGGGATAACATTTTAACTAGCTGTGGGAGAAGGAGCCGCAGTGTCAGTGGAAGCAGCAGCACTAGTTATTACAGCATAAAAAACAATTGCTTCCTGGGTTCCTGGGTTCCGAATTGAAAGGATCACTATAGGGTCAGGAACACAAACATGTATTTCTGACCCTATAGTGTTAAAACCATCATCTACCCCCCTGGGCCCCTCATGCCTCTATAAATATAGCAAAATCTTACTGTATTCAAGACTGAAGCTGTAACTCTGCATGCTGTTTGCCTAAAAAACAAAAAAACAAGCATGACATCATCAGAAGTGGTGGCCTGATCCAATCACAATGCTTCCCCACAGGATTGGCTGAGACTGACAAGGAGGCAGATCAGGGACAGAGCCAGCATGATTCAAACACATCCCTGGCCAATCAGCATCTCCTCATAGAGATTAATTGAATCAATGAATCTCTATGAGGAAAGTTCAGTGTCTGCATGCAGAGGGAGGAGACATTGAATGTTTGGATGCATTTTAGGCAGCCATGACCCAGGAAGGATCTATAACAGCTATCTGAGGATGGCCAGTGAAGTTATCACTAGGCTGTAATGTAAACACTGCATTTTCTATGAAAAGACAGTGTTTACAGCAAAAAGCCTGAAGGTAAAACCGCATGTCATCTGCGTAAGCGGCGACCTTGTGTTCCTGCGTTCTATGGCTGAGGCCTAGTATCCGTGGGTTTCTTCGTATTTTATCCAGGAGTGTTTCCAAGGTGAGCGCAAATAGAAGCGGTGAGAGTGGGCAGCTTTGCCTGGTTCCGTTCTTTATGTTGAAGCTGTCTGTGAGTGCCCCATTTACTCGGACTTTAGCATTTGGTTGATGATAGAGTGTTGCGATCCACTGCAGCATCTGGTCTCCGATGCCTGTTCTCCGCAGTGTTTCCATTATAAATTGCCAATCTACTCTATCAAATGCTTTTTCTGCGTCCGTGGATAGCAGAAGTAGCTTTTTCTTGAGGTGTTTCGCTGCCTGTTGGATAACAAAGAGCCTGAGGGTGGATCCCTCAGCTCATGGCAGAATTCCAGACGTATGGCAATTTATCGGGGCTCAAACTTAACATACCCAAGTGCAAGATACTAAATGTGACGGTACCAGTGGAAGAATGCGAGCGGCTGCGACGACAATTCCCGTTTCACTGGTGCACAGAGAACATGAAATACCTGGGGCTACAAGTTACCCCCGATGCGAAAGATCTTTACGTGCGTAACTACACACCCCTCCTGACCACCGTCCTGGAGGACCTCAAAAGATGGAACTACAACCACATCTCATGGCAGGGATGTATCGCAGTTGTAAAGATGAATATCCTCCCTAGGATACTCTACGTGTTCCACACACTCCCACGCATAATCCCACAAATTTTCTTCAAAACGCTCCGGACAGTGATCCTTAAATACATATGGAAGGGGGATAGAGCCAGGATAGCACACGAAAAACTGTGCCTTCCCAAAACATGGGGGGGGACTTGCCCTACTGGACCTGTACAAATACTACCAAGCAACGATTCTACAGCGCATTAGAGAACTTCATATTGCCACACCTCATAAACGATGGACCACACTGTGCAAAGACCTAGCAAATAATCAACTACACCAATACATCTGGCACGGCGGGAACGAGGCCTTGAACCCGCTAGGGGAAGACTCCCCCATCACACAAACGCTCAAATCTTGGACCAGACTGAGGAAGGCACCCTACATATCCCCCTCTCCCAGCCCGCTGATCCCCATCACCCACAACTCGAACATAGGAGACGGTCTACCGCCGTCAGCGTGGCCACTGGACGCCCAAGAAGGCTACATCCCACTACATACGTTACTAACTGGAACCGGACTGAAGACCCTACGGGAAATATCAGACGGAAGGACGACTACCCTCATGCACCAATTTCACTATGCCCAACTCAAGCATTTTTACCACAATCTTCCACAAAAGCTGCACAGGGACCTAACCTGGTTTGAACAACTCTGTTTCCAGACACCCGAGGCGGATGGCACTGTCTCGACCGCATACCAACGACTAGCAACGGGCGAGAGGGAAAAGAAGGACCTGTTCAAGAGGCAATGGGAAGACCTCCTGGATAACGCATACACGGAGGGACAATGGGAAGAAATATTGCTGCTACAACATAAAAGCTCATCGAGCACAAACTACCAAGAAATGAATTATAAGTTGTTATCTCACTGGTACTGCACGCCGTCTCTACTACATCGGATCAACCCGATGATACCAGACACCTGCTGGAGATGTGAAACTGGAATCGGCACTCTCAAACATATCTGGTGGGCCTGCGACAAGATCCAACCATATTGGAAGGAAATTGAAGCAGAAATACAAAATATAACGGGTGAACCCACAATCTTGACAGCGGACCTGGCCCTACTACACCACACGAAAGACACGCTCTCAGCATACAAAAGATCAATCCTCAGACACCTGCTAAACGGCGCTAAGGCACTGATATCGATACTGTGGAAAACACCGACCCTGCCGACAATCGGGCAATGGAAACTCAGGGTTGAAACATACACAGGGCCGAATCAACAATAGCTAGTCTTCTGGGGAGACAGGAAAAACACGCAGAGCAGTGGAGACTATGGTATGTCTATTGCTCTCGGAACACATCCGATACCTAGATGGGGGTGGGAGGGCGGGAGACGGGGGATGGGGCACCTTGACTCGCTGGACGCAGCACCACTGATCACAAGCCTAGCCCCCCCCCCGCCCACTGGTAGCGGCGGGATGGGGACACAGGGGGGAGCGGATACACATTGAGGTGGAGCTTACTCAGGACCCTGACAATGGGCAAACGGGAAGAACTAAGACCTAAGGGGCGGGAATAGGGGGGGTCACTACTAGACGACAGGTGGACAGACACCCCCATGACTCCCGAAACCAGGATACAAACTAGCCCATAACACACGAGGAAAAACAAGGTGGGGAACAGCATCATTCACCACCACAGGTCTACACCAGCCCAGAGCATACGTACCGCACTCCCACGCAGAGATTCTCCACGCAACCACCACAGCACGCGCATACATACAAACCATAACAATACAGCCATACCCCGAATCACGGGGTCAACCGCATGAAAACAACACAGAGGTCCCCACTGGACAGCAGATTGGATGCCTGGCATCCCCTGGAATGGCTCACACCGAACAACTGCTCTGACAGTCACATAGATACCTGGTGTTGACAGGACCGGGAGAAACTGGAGGGGAAACAGCAATCCCAGGGGTGAACATGACCCTACACTAGACCTCAAATGACAGACACAACCTATGCTTTAAAGAAGCAAACACAGAGTGTTAACCCTCCCCCCCCCGACTCACGGGGGAGTCAAGACACTAGCCAACAGGAACCATGGACGCAAGGGGGGCCTAGATAAAGGGGAGACACAGCACATGGCACACCACTACACACATTCAATACCACACAGACTTAGACAAACATGGATGGCAACACTTCCATATAAAGATATAATAAAAAAACAATAAATAAAAAAGGAAAAATGTTTTTTGAAAGACAACTAGGTAATGAAAATAAAAACGAACTGATAAATAATAACACTACGACAGACCCACTGTAATCACGCTCACTAATTTTTGAAGGGACCTCTGCGTCCCGTTGTTCATAAGCATTCAAGTTAACTCTTAACACTTCACTAACTATATTCAGGCAAACTGGTTGAGAAGGTTCTTCGGACCATATGGAGCAATGTAACCACTTTCACTCTACGAACGAATATATACCTAACTAAAGTGAATCTGCGTATCCAAACCATATGTTATTGATGTCACCCAAATGGAGACCTGCGTGTCCCACTGCTACATCAAATAATTGCCATGCTTGCCTGTCTACTTTGTTCATTACTTACAATAAAAAGTGACTTTAAAAAAAAAAAAAAAAAAAGAATGAAGGTAATGACTCCACACACCAGAACAAATTCAATAAGCTGTAGTTGTTTTGGTGACTAAAATGTGTCCCTTTAAACATGAGGCTGAATACTAACAATGGCAGTGGAGGTTGTGGTAGTGATGGTGGAGGTGTCAGCAGTTCTCATGTCTGAGGTGTTCCAACTATCAAAAGCCTTGGCACTACTCTGTTGATTGATTAGGGAACAGGACTCCTTTCTTTACTCTCCATCAACTTTGGCTTGAGAGTAGTGTGTGGCATTATTATGGTTTCTTTTTCTTATTACGGAATATTTGGGGTAGGAATGAATGTGTATTTTGTGTGTAAAAAAAAAAGGGTCACAACATTTGTTAGTGTTTGGTGGATTTACTGCTGTAACACTGTTGTGTTTGATGTTACAAAATATTGTTCTGTACTTGCACAGTACACACTGGACTGAACACAGTCAAAAAAAAGTTAAAAACAAAAACATTTAACAACTGTATATTAGGAAGGTAGTCTTACACTAGGATCAGTGACCTAGGCTAGGCAAAATGATTGTTTTCCCAGCACCACAGTCCTCAAAAAAGAAAGGTTTTTATTTTCAATAAAAAACAAAACAAAAAAAACACCTGTATATTGGTAAATAGTCTCACACCACGTGAATGACAAAATGTCTGTCCTATCTCCTACTCAACTTTTTCTCTAGTGCTCCTGGCTGCTAGATATAGCATAATTCTATCTCCCACTCCAACACAGGCACAGCAAGTAACTGAAATTAAAGTGTGTATAAGAATCCTACTTGGGAGAATTGTTGTCTTATTGCTCTTTTTTTTTCTCACTCTATCACTTCACTTGGTCTGTCAATAAAATAAATATTTACTGTCTGTCCCCATTGTAGCGGAGCTCTAGGTCTGACAAGAAGTTTTCTCCACTGGATCCATAGTAACTGGAACTCTGGAATAAGGTTCTGCAAAGTGAATAGCTCTATCCCTCCTCAGTAACTGGACGA
Source organism: Pelobates fuscus (assembly GCF_036172605.1). Classification (NCBI taxonomy): domain Eukaryota; kingdom Metazoa; phylum Chordata; class Amphibia; order Anura; family Pelobatidae; genus Pelobates; species Pelobates fuscus. The sequence continues at coordinate 127,574,984 of NC_086326.1, forward strand.
CACATAGTTCTCGGAGTACAACTTTTTTTGTGCCACACTCGGCATGGGGTCTCCATACAAATTCACACAAATCCCTCATAGGCGTCCCTGTGTCTGGGAGATAACTGAGTCAAAGACTGCTAAATTAATTATCTCTCATTTACAGGGAACCATACATAAAATATACAAAAATACCCCTGTGGCGGACCACCAGTGTTGGGAGCAGATCTGGTTTATTCAAGTAAGGCACACAGAATTTATACACAGACCCCCGGCATGGGGTCTCCACACAGAACAACATAAACTTCTCCCAGGCATCCCTGTTTCTGGGAGATAATTGAGTCAAAGCCTGAAAACTCTCTCAGTTACAGGGAAACATACAGAATTTAACCATCTGAGCGGCCAAGTTATCCAAATAGCGCTCAGATCCGTTTGGTGTAAGGGAATCGCCATCGGGGTAAAGTTCTAACCAGCTGGCCACAAGGTTGTAGCCCAAAACTGTTCCAGGGAGAAAGAGGCAGTGGTCGGTCAACTTTCGGGAGCTCCTGTGTGAATAAAACCGAATGCTGCCCCTAGCTCTTAGGGAACGAATGACTCCCCTCACATGACTGAGTCTTTTCCCTGAAGAGCACTCTACTGGCTTGTCTGTGAGAGGAGCAGGTGGCGGTACAAGTACCGGGGTTCGCGAGTTGTAGTATCCAGAATTAGTTCCATGTGTTTGACAAAGTACTGCTGCATGTGTTCGACAGACAAGATAGTCGCCATTCCAGAAAGCATGTGTGTTCAGTCATATGAATGGCAGCCTCCCAGAGAGAGCACTTAAGTTAACAACTTATTTTAAGTTAATGAGCCAGGGGGTGGTCTGGGTTAGGTGCTCTAAAAAGGGGAACATGAATCTCAGTTTGGGAAATGATCAGGGGGTACGGAAAACCAAATGGAGAAGGGACCATTTCTGTTGGGCTAGAAATTAATAAAACAAATGACAGGGTATTCTTTCACAAACCCAAAACCACATTCAAACTGCACACGAACCCTACATGTCTTATATCCCCTAATAGCCTGGATATGAGCGCCCAAGTTGTCTGAATAGCGCTCAGATCCATTATGTGAAAGGGAATCAACATCAGGGCAAAGTTTTGACCGACCGGCAATGAGGTTGTAGCCCAAAATAGTTCCAGGAAGAAAGAGGCAGCGGCCGGTCAACTTTCGGGAGTTCCTGTGTTAACAAAAATGAATGCTCCCCCTAGTTCTTAGGTAGTGAATGCTCCCCTCAGGTGAATGAGTATTTTCCCTGAAAAGCACTCTCTTGGCTTGTCTGTGAGAGGAGCAGGCAGCGGTACAGTTTCCAGAGATAGGGTATTCAAAATTAGCTCCAGGCATGCAACGACCAGATACCGCTGCCTGCGTTCGGGAGACAAAATAGCGCCATTCCATAAAACACATGTGTTCGGACACAAGAATGGCTGGCACCCAGAGAGAGCACTTGATTTAATGGGTTCCTTTGAAGTTATTGAGACAGGGATGGATCGGTGTTTAGTAGATATAAAAATTGGAAACTAATCTACGTTCTGGATACGAACAAGGGGTGTACAGACAACCGAAAGGAGAGGGGACCAAGTCTGTTACACCCATCAATCATCTTTTTTTTATTACCTATTGATTGGACAGGAGATCCAGCCCCCAAGATTCTGGCATGTGGATGTTTGGAAATCAGAAATTCGTCTGATTACCCCATTGACCAGAATTTGGCTGATTTGCATTTCGGTTCAAACAAATCTTCAAGTTTACATACTGATTGCAGGTGGTAGCACCCAAATACGCACAACATGGATATATTTCGGTGCCAGGATCCATAAGGCTCTGTGAGTGCTTTTTCATTTTATTAATTGGTTCACTTTATATTGCAATCATATACAATGTTTATATCCCTGTTCTATACTTCTGTGAGGAACATCTGGGAGGAAGTTCATCCCTTGTTATTCCTCATATATCAAGAAGATGATGGGTGTCAACATAAGAGACACCATAGTATCTGAAACCTAGAGAAAACTGTTTGAGGCATAATTGTTCAATGTAGAGGCACAATTCACTATATTTTCAGATTTACCACAATATGCCAAAGGCCCTAAAACAACTGTATATATTTCATCAAGAATTATTCTTGGATGGTTTCTTGAACAATGTGTTAGCTATAATAAATAGATAATTCAGCCTATTGCATACAGGCTGAATGATGCATACTGCCTACAGTTATCCTACTTGCTCACATCATAGCTGGTGATGTGATGGTTAATAATATAGCAAGGATGTGAATATATAAACATAGAGGTCCACCAGTCACATTATGCCAAAGGAACCTACACAAGGGTCCCACCTCCACCTAAGTGTGGCAAGTGAGGGCTGTATAATCAAAGTGAATAGATAGCATCAGTTCTACATTGTATCTCCTTTATTCCTTATATTGTAGAATATGAGACAAATACATTCAAATTTGGAGCCCCACAAAGTGGCCCCCTAATCTTATTTAATGTGTGTTGAGCAAGGTATACAAATATATTAAAATATATTGATAAAAATGTAAAGCATTCAGTTCTCATTTGTGCTATATGTATAGCAGACAAAAAACTACTCTGAACTAAATCAGACAAATTATCCTGGAATTGCATTTAGAGACTATTTAAATTACAGGTCAAATTCAGGGCCATTTAGAAGATTTTTTAACTGAGCAGATTTTTTACCTGAGGAGTCTGGAATTAATCACATAGTAGAATGAAGCACATTTGTTTTGTTTTTTTGTTTTTTGTTTTCTGCAGTTTTTAAAAAGCTTTTGTTTATGCATCTGGTAGTTTAACTTTAGGCTCATCAATTTCCATAAATATAAAGTTCAAAATAAAAAAAAAAGGAAACAATGACTATACAATTTGAAACACATTATTTAACCCCTTAAGGACACATGACATGTGTGACATGTCATGATTCCCTTTTATTCCAGAAGTTTGGTCCTTAAGGGGTTAAAGGACCACTATAGTGCCAGGAAAACATACTCGTGTTCCTGGCACTATAGTGCCCTCCGGGTGCCCCCACCCTCAGGGTCCCCCTCCCGCCGGGCTCTAGGGGGTGGAAGGGGTTACACTTACCTATTTCTCCAGCGCCGGGCGGGGAGCTCTCCTCCTCCTCTCCTCCCTCTTCTTCCGTCACCGGCTGAATGCGCATGTACGGCAAGAGCCACACGCACATTCAGCCAGTCTCATAGGAAATCATTATCAATGCTTTCCTATGGACGCTGGCGTCTTCTCACTGTGATTTTCACAGTGAGAAGCGCGGAAGCGCCTCTAGCGGCTGTCAATGAGACAGCCACTAGAGGCTGGATTAACCCATATGTAAACATAGCAGTTTCTCTGAAACTGCTATGTTTACAGCAGAAAGGGTTAATCCTAGCTGGACCTGGCACCCAGACCACTTCATTAAGCTGAAGTGGTCTGGGTGCTAATAGTGGCCCTTTAACCCCTTAAGGGCCAAACTTCTGGAATCAAAGGGAATCATGATGTGTCACACATGTCATATGTCCTTAAGGGGTTAAAGAAGAATATTATGGGACTGGAAAAGTGCAGAGGAGGGGTGCAAATTTAATAAGGAGAATGAAAGATTTTAGTTGTCAAGAAGTCTAGAATTATAAACGTATTTACTTTACAAAGGTGTTTCAGAGGGGATATAAAACTTTATACCTATATATACATAGTGTACAGGTGTCTCAGAAGGGATCATAGGCGTGCGCACGGGGTGTGCCGGGTGTGCCTGGGCACACCCTAATCACACCTCCGTGCTGCACTGCCTCTGGGCAGACTGACATGTCGGGTCCTCGGTCTACAATGCCGCCAGGTGAGAGGCCCCTCCTGTCCGTCTGCCCTGATGGAGATCCAGCCTCAGTCTGCAGCTCCGCCGGGAGTGAGCTGCAGACTGAGGTGTCTCGCAATCTCCAGCCTGTCAGAGCATTGCCGCGGCAACGCCCTGACTGGAGATCGCGAGACTCACCATGTAGTCTGCAGCTCACTCCCGGCGGAGCTGCAGACTAAAGAGAGAGGGCGCCCACTGGACCACCAGGGCAGGTATTTAAACCCCCCTCTGTCCTCTGTCACTCACTGCCCCCCCACCCTGCATCTGCCCCCATAACCCCCCTAACCCCTGTCACTACCCCTCTAACCCCCTAACCCCTGTCACTACCCCCCTAACCCCTATCACTACCCCTCTACCCCCAACCTCTGTCACTACCCCCCTAACCCCTATCACTACCCCTCTACCCCCCAACCCCTGTCACTACCCCCTAGCCATTTTCACTACCCCCTAGCCCTTGTCACTACCCCCTAGCCCTTGTCACTATCCCCTAGCCCTTGTCACTACCCCCTAGCCCTTGTCACTACCCCCTAGCCCCTGCCACTACCCCTTAACCCCTGTCACTACCCCCTAACCCCTGTCACTACCCCTCTAACCCCTGTCACTACCCCTCTAACCCCTGTCACTACCCCCTAACCCCTGTCACTACCCCTCTAACCCCTATCACTACCACCCTAACCCCTGTTACTACCCCCCTAACCCCTGTCACTACCCCCTAACCACTGTCACTACCCCCTAACCCCCTAACCCCTGTCACTACCCCCCTAACCCCTGTCACAACCCCTCTAACCCCTGTCAACACCCCTCTAACCCCCTAACCCCTGTCACTACCCCTCTAACCCCTGTCACTACCCCCTAACCCCTGTCACTACCCCCTAGCCCCTGTCACTACCCCCTAGCCCTTGTCACTACCCCCTAGCCCTTGTCACTACCCCCTTAACCCCTGTCACTACCCCTCTAACCCCCTAACCCGTCACTACCCCCTAACCCCTGTCACTACCCCTCTAACCCCTATCACTACCCCCCTAACCCCTGTCACTACCCCCCTAACCCCCGTCACTACCCCCTAACCCCTGTCACTACGCCCCTAACCCCTGTCACTACCCCCTAACCCTCTAACCCCTGTCACTACCCCCCTAACCCCTGTCACAACCCCCCAACCCCCTAACCCCTGTCACTACCCCCCTAACCCCTGTCACTACCCCCCTAACCACTGTCACTACCCCCCTAACCCCTGTCACTACCCCCCTAACCCCCTAACCCCTGTCACTACCCCCCTAACCCCTGTCACTACCCCCTAACTCCTGTCACCATTAACCCCTGTTACTGCCCCTCCACTCCCCCTGTCACTGCCCCTCTACCCCCAACCCATGTCACTACCCCTCTACCCTCCTAACCCCTGTCACTACCCCCCTAACCCCTGTCTCTACCCCTCTATCCCCTGTCACTACCCCTCTACCCCCTAACCCTTGTCACTGACTCCCCACCCCCCTTAACCCCTGTTACTGCCCTTCCACTCCCCCACCCTCTGTCACTGCCCCTCTACCCCAACCCCTGTCACTACCCCTCTACTCACTAACCTGCTACCTCCTGTCACTGCCCCTCCACCCCCCTACCTCCTGTCCCTCTACCCCCAACCCATGTCGCTGCCCCTCCACCCTCCTAACCCCTGTCGCCCACACAGTGCACCCCTCACAATCATACACACTGTACCCCCCACACACTGAATCCCTTACAATTACACAAACTGTACCCCTTACAATTACATACACTGTACACACCTCACAATCACACACACTGCCTCACAATCACACACACTGCACCCTTCACAATTACACCACACTGTACCCCTCGCAATCACACACACTGCACCGCTATGGAAGGGATATAAAACTTTATACATATATATACATAGTGTAAATGTGTCTCAGAAGGGATATAAAACTTTGAACAAATATGTACATGGCCAGTACAAGCAGCTATCTGATTACCTGTTCATTGACAGGACTGTACAAAACACATCAGGTCACCCATTTAGAAAGAATTGAAATTCAGATTCAACTTTTTTTTATCAACGTACCATGTGCATACAAAGTCAGTGAAACACGGTTGGCCTCTGAACAGAAAATGCAGAAGTAATTTGTAAAAAAAAAATACTCTTCAAAAATGTACTTTCAGTGTAAGCTATACTTAATACCACAATTGCCTAATACTTAATGTAACGAACCCCCGAGTAACCTGACCGGTTACCTCCGCTAATAGCTTCCTTCAGCCGCTCAGGAACCACTTAGAATATAACAAGACCTATTTCCCCCCAGTAACTGGACGAGACACAGCTCTGGAGGTACAACACAATTTTATTGAGCCACACACGGCTTTTATGCATAGCCCCATGTAAAGGGTCTTCAACTCACACAAACGGGTTGTATCCCAGGATCCACTACACCAGGGAACTCAAGCGCGGGAACAGGAGGTCGCCCAAATATGGAAAGCGGGAACAGGGGGTCTCCCAAATATGGAAATCACTCAGGCGATGGGGCTTTCCCCCCAGGACGACAGAGGGGTCTTCATCCCGTGAGCCTCTGTGCCTGGGAGCCAAGGCGCGGGAAGAGTGACCGCTCCTTTGTCTCCCAGGCACAGAAAAGCCAGCCAAACTAATCAGTGCCCCAAAAGTGCCCCCACCAACCTCAGGTGACCTCACAATGGCACATTCTACAATGAATCTCTGTTTGCAAGGTGATGAAACCTGCAAGGGAAGCGTCTCTTTTTGGGGTTCAAATGCTCCCCCTGGTTGGCATTCATCTATATGAAATGGCGGCCACCAAAGGGAGCACTCATTAATTACTTCCCTTGCAGTTTCACGCTTATGTTGCCAGTGTGCGAACATTGTGGTTTCACAAGTGCGAATGTTCTAATTAATTGGTGGGAGCGTTCTAATGGGGCACTGGGGTGGTCCTCGTTTGGGAGATGAACGAGTTGGGAAACATCCCACGAATGCTCCCCCTGGCTGGCCTTCATCTATACGAAATGCCAGCCACCCAGGGGAGCACTCATTAATTGCTTCCCTTGCGGTTGCCTTGCAACTATGTTAGAGGTATGAACGTTCTACTTGAACGCTCTAACTAGCTTTCTAAATGTGATACACAGGGTGGTCCCCATTCGGGAGTCAAAGGAGTTATTTTCGCATGAGCTCTTCCGAACAGGGAGAGGGGTACAATATACAAAAGGCAGGGAAAAAACACACAATACAAGTGGAAGGCACCTGAACAGGAAGTCTGCCACACTGAAGAATACAATCCTTCTTCATTACTACCAAATTCCAATCTAAAAATACATCAACAGTATATAATAGTGCCACGATATAAAATGTCAACACACAACACATAACCCCAATCTAGATAAAACTGTATATTCCATAAAAAAATAAAAAAATTCCATAAAACCACTGTGGCGAAAGTAACCTCACCACTTATACTTGGAGAGACCTGCTTGCCAGCCTCCTGCCCTGTGACTATGGCCCCTGGGATATATTGCCCTTTAAAAGCTTTATTTGGGCATATTGGATGTTAAAATATGCTTTCTACACCTTTAAATTATATTGGAGCACGTGGTGGCGGGCATTTTAATTCAGTCGAACGCGTTCAGCACGAACACCGCCAAACTTTACCTTCTCTGAACTTCAACTCTTCGACTGGAGTCGAACATGGTTCGACCATTAGAACGGCACTTTAACATTGACATTTGCACGAACGGTTGCCGTTCGTCTATTTGAACTGCATTTAACATTGAAAATAGACCGGTTGCACAGCCAAATTATCTGGAACTGTTTTGGGCATGAAATCATGTGTGCGGTCAGTCAAAAGAGACTTCCAGAAAACTTTTGAACCCCTGCTCTGATCTTGGTGATTTTTGGATATGTTGCTCACCCAGATCAGGGCTATCCAGGGGATGTAACATTTGTGGGGATATCATGTGGGGTACTTTTGGGACTTTTTAAAAATGTATGTTTTTTCTGTGCTTGGAGATAATTGGATTAGAATTAGTATATTTAGATATGTTATGTTTTGTGGTGTTTTCTAGACTTTGGGGAAAATGTGTGTTTTTCTGCCTATGGATAATTAGGTATTGTATATCCCAGGCAGAGGGGAGGGCGTGTGTGTTGTATGTGGGAGTGTTGGACATTGTTGTATTGTTTTGATTGGTTTATGTCCCTTGTGTGCATGTGTACCATCAGGTCCAGGGGGTGTGCCTCTGGCCTGAGGAATTGCATAAATTGTGATAGCTGGCTTACATTAAACAGACCTGCTTGACCCCTTCTTGAAGCCTTGGATCATGTTTGGGGGATGGGATAACTACACTCTTGGGGATTGCTATAATCACAATACTCCCCTGAGTATAAGCTCTTGTAACAGCCTGTTCCTGCTACGCTCTCTGGAGTAGGAGACGTCTACCCACTGGAAGCTGGGTCCTGGTCTTGGCTCCAGGGTGGGTGGAGGACGACAAGGCCCCGGCGCAGCTGCATCGCTGGAAGTGGGGTCTGCAGTGCTTATGGTGTCTGGTGGAGTGCTTGGAGTCCTCGGCAAGCACTAGGAGCATCGATTGGCGGAGGTACTCGGTCGGAGTGCCAGCGGTCCGTCACAACCACTATACCTGTGCAATACGTTTGTTAGATTATGGACAACAAAGCTGTGGAATTTGCAACCTAAAGAGTTGGTTTTATCAGGTTCTGCAGAATTTGTAATTATGTTTTATTTAACAAAATAGTCAGATTCTAATTGTTATTTTTGAGTCAAGAAGGACTTGTTCTTTGTTGGACTTTTGAGAGATCTCCAATTAGGAGTATCAAAATAAATCAAATACTTTTTTAAAAAAAACAATAACGTTTAAATGATCAGAAAACATTGTGTAGAGTTCTTCTTATAAGTCATTTGTACTATTTCAACTTCAATAAAAAATATGAAACTTTGTGTCCAACAAAGTCTTTGGTTAGTTAAAAAAAACTTAGTATCCACTCGATGTCCATTTCAGTGTTAGTCAGAAGCATCACTTTAACATCACTTTAAAGGAATACTATAGTGTCAGGAACACAAACCACCATTTACGTGGCTTACCCTCCTTTGGCCGCCTTAAAAATTTAAGAAAACTTACCTTATTTCCAGTACCTTGTGGGTCCGCAGCCGCCCCAACCCCCGATTCCCCTCCTTGACTGACATAATCAGAATTTATTATCTCAGCCAATCCAATGTTTTCCTATAGAAAAAGCATTGGATTGACTGAGATCGTCAAGGAGGCGGGGTGGGGCCGAATGCCAGCTTGGCCAATCAGCATATCCTCATATTGATGCATTGAATCAATGCATCTCTATGGGGAAAGCTTAGCATCTCCATGTTGCAATGACCCAGGACCCACCGACCCAGGAAGCACCTCTGAGGTGTTCCTCGGCTGTAATGTAAACACTGACTTTTCTCTGAAAAGAGACTATTTTGATATTTATTTTTTTATTTAGTGCTGACATTACTTTATGATATTTTATAGAATTTTTTGGAAAAAAAAAGTTTTATGTTTCAGTTGCGTTTTATGATTTAGAATGATCTGTGAATTAGTTTTTGCACTTTGTTTTTTCTTATTATCTCCCATTATAAGTTGTACAGTGCCAATGAGAGGCATAACACAGGACTCATTACCTCTCACGTTATATGTAAGATATTTGAGGGGAAATGTGTAGGTCTCTCTGATTCTTAAGAGTGCTGAAGACATGGCACATTTATAAGCCCAATCTTACAGCTTGGCACGAAAGTGGCAACCTGTCAGGATTACAGTATGATCCAGCACGTAGAATTGTGTAACACAGAGGACTGATAGGTAACGTATACCGGACCTTAGAATGGCCGGACTAACATACCAAAGAATAGTCAGGAATAGCCGAGGTCAAGGGATACAGAAAGAGACACAACGATAAGGAAAAGCCAGGGGTCAAGGATACCAGAAAACAATGCCAAAGTCAAATAACCAGAATTACCAGAATAAATAACACGCTCTCGGACAACCACAAGTGAAGAGAACTGGGCCTAAATATCCCGCCTGTGGATCTGATTGGTTGTAACCAGCCTTTGACCCCAAAGGCAGTTATCAGGTTCCTATTTGCATGATTGCTGCTCAGCACAAACCCTCCTGTGGATTGATTGCTGCTCGGCACAACTTTTCCTGTCTGAACAGTAAATCCCATTAATCACATTTTGATAAGCGGATGAATACGTGACACAACCTACTCAGATATGTATTTATCCTTGACTTTGTCCATAGTGTCACGTAACATCTGACTATACATTGCTTCATAGCAGTGTATAATCTGCTATTATTATTATTATACTATTCCTGATGACCAGTGTTAATGTCACTGATGAAAAATGTTTGTCATTGGTTTTGGCAAAACCATTTATTCAGTGTCAAAACAATGCTATAACTAAATAAAAACAAAGTGATTATGATGACAGTTATAACGAAAATTCATTATATTTTCTTAAACGAATGAAACTAGATGAAATCATTCTAGTAATATGTGCGATGACATTTTACAGCCAATACAGTTTTACTTTTTAATATTTTAGAATTGCCCTTCTGTTTGAAAGAAAAGAATGTTATGGCATATGCAATTGATACTTGTTTTCATTATTAACACAGAGCTGTTTCATTTTCTATATCAGGTTATGTGTGCAATGACATTACTTACAGCCAATACAGTTTTCCTTTTTACTAATATTTTAGAATTGCAATTCTGCTCAAAATAATGAAGAATGTCATGTGCAACTCGTTTTAATCAATGCATATCTAATTACTGGTCTTTTGTGATAGAGCAAGTCTATATTCTTGATTCTTTTTGAGACTTGGTTTTATTTAATTTTTATTAATAAATAATACAAACATGTTATATCAAAACATTTAAATCTGTGTCTGTATTAAGTGTTCAAACCTTAATACCATAAATAATGACAGATTAATAGATGCTTGCTCCTCTAGGAGTTACAATGAGTTTGGGAATTCTAGAGAGATGCTTAAATCATTTCTTACACTTTATTTAAACCCATTCGATTTTAGATTAAATCTGCGGTAGATTTAGTAAAAGTAAAATCTTATATTTAGTCGACTAAAAGTAGGCTTAAACTAAAACAATTTAGATGACGAAGCTATGACTAAAACTAAATGGCATTTTAATCAAAAGGCTATGACTAAAACTAAATTAAAATTTGCTCTGCTGCTGACTGTTTGCAAATGGAGATGGCCAACTTTATTTTATTTACTTTGGGACTTATGCAGGCTTTTTTGTGACTGTAAACTTGGTTAAAGGACCACTATAGGCACCCAGACCACTTCAGCTTAATGAGGCTGTCTGGGTGCCAGGTCCATCTAGGATTAACCCTTTTTTTTATAAACATAGCAGTTTCAGAGAAACTGCTATGTTTATATTGGGGTTAATCCAGCCTCTAGTGGCTGTCTCATTGACAGCCGCTAGAGGCACTTCCGCGCTTCTCACTGTGAAAATCACAGTGAGAAGACGCCAGCGTCCATAGGAAAGCATTGTAAATGCTTTCCTATGAGACTGGCTGAGTGCGCGCGTGGCTCTTGCCGCGCATGCGCATTCCGCCGAAGAGGAGGAGAGGAGGCGAAGAGGAGGAGGAGAGCTCCCCGCCCGGCACTGGAGAAAGAGGTAAGTTTAACCCCTTCCTCTCCATCCAGCCTGGCGGGAGGGGGTCCCTGAGGGTGGGGGCACCCTCAGGGCACTATAGTGCCAGGAAAACAAGTATGTTTTCCTGGCACTATAATGGTCCTTTAAGCTCATCAACCTATTGTTCCTGTAACATTTTGTAATTGTCTCATTTGTTGCAAAATCTCCCCATTTTATAATATTGTAAAGCACTGCAGAATATGTTGGCGCTACATAAATGTGAATAATATTAATAATAATAAATTCCTACAATTTATAACCTCATCATGGAGATATTTAAAGGGACACTATAGTCACCAGAACAACTACAGCTTAATGCAGTTGTTCTGGTGAGTATAATAGCTCCCTTCAGGCATTTTCATGCAAACACTGCCTTTTCAGAGAAAACATTACATTGCCCTCTAGGGACACCTCCAAGTGGCAACTCCTTAGATGGCCACTGGAGGGGCTTCCTGGCTCATGGCTGCATAGTAAGCAGCCCTGCCATTCAGCGTCCCCACGCTCTGCATGGAGACGCTGAAATTTGCCCATAGAGATGAGGAGGTCCTGATTGGCTAAAACTGCATTTGGCCCCGCCCCGTGCAGATTTCAGCCAATTGAATGCTTTCCCTATGGGCCATTTTGATAATGTCACAAAAGGGGGGGATGTCAGGTGGACCTGCGCAACACTGGAAATAAGGTGAGTTGTAAACTTTTATATGGGGACTACGAGGGGGGTAAGCCACCTAAATGATGGGTTTAGCATTATAGGGTCAGGAATACATGTTTGTGTTCCTGACCCTATAGTGATCCTTTAATATCATATGGCCCCGAATTAGAGCCATTTTAGAAGGAAGAAAATTTGGGGAGAGTTATTTGAAGATACTTGGTATATCAACTTTATGAGAATGTCACCACCAAATTGTCAGTAGTGAATAATCCTAATGGAGATCTAGTAAATTCAAATTTTATCTAAGTTGGAGTCATACTGTGCCATGCTATCAAGACTTGCAGTTTAGTGAACAGACCCCACAGCTATTTAGAGCTATTTCTATGCAAAAAAAAAAAATCCCTCTGCTCCTTGCACGTTAATTGGTCTAATTAGATGGTAGGAAGGAGAGAAATAAGATGTGTCATCGGATTAGCATCTTAGCATCTGCTGTTACCTTCCATTGCATGGGGATTTGTTACGCTGCCCTCAAAGTTACCAGCTACTGCAGCCTCTCAAAATAAAACTCAACTACAAGAAAAAAAAGCAAAATGTTTCTGTCTTCAGTGATGAATTTCGAATGGAACCTTCCCCCGTCAATCCTCTTGTCTTTAGTTCACATTTGCCTCACAGGTAAGTGAAATGAAATTTCTTTCTGTCTAAGGCAGAGCTAGGGAAACAGTCAGAATGAAAGAGCTAATCCGTCTTTAGCGTTCTCAACTCTAAGAGACATAGTTAACCCTTCTGGATAGTAAAGCGAAAGCACAGGGGAAACTGGTTTTGACTTTGAGGTCTGGACTAGGTGTATAAATAATTATCCTATGACTTTTTCCCGGTATTAAAATAATTATATACAGCTTTAGTTAGTTTTCATGTTTGTTAGCACTTTGAATTGATGGTATATCATAACAATTGTTTGGACCATTACTTATGTTTTTCGCTTCATGTCGAATATTACCAACACATACTGTATATCACTTTGCTTTAATGTTATCATTTATTGTAATACCCTTGCAATTTCAGCTGTTAATTAAAATGAACAACGCAGAATGTAGTTCCCTCACTCTTAATTGCATTAATAAAAACAATTCTCCTTCTATGAGAGTTAGAAGTTCCCTCTGGCTTGCCAGATCCACCATGGTTTTGGACACATACTTGATTCGCAATATGTAAAACGTAGTGCTCTGTAGTATGTAGAATTCATACGCTGCAGATTGGAAAGTAAAGGATTATTAAATCCGGGAATCCTGCAACATATACATTCTATATACTGCGGGTCAGCTCTTTTTGCAAGATGTTAATCAACAAGATTAAATTACGTTATTTTAGGAAAATATGGTGGCTGTGCCAAAACGATGTGCCAAACCTCTGTGTCTGAGAAGTGCAAACACTATACAGTTTGTCACTCTACAATTGATTTAGTTACTATAATGGTTTAATATTTAGCAACACATATATAAAAAAAATGTAATATTGTCATATGATGCAATGAAATTTATACTTGTATATCCTGTAGTAAAAAGAGCTAGTAAAATGTTCTGCTATATCCACTTCCTAAAGAGTTATTGACCACTGTGTATTTTTGAGAAATTAATGTCTTCTCAAGGGCTTCGAATATTTAAAGATGTTTTTAAATATTCCTATTTCTTCCAGTCTACAGACTTTTGGGTTTATTCAGTAAATTCCAAATTTCATCTATGGTCATAGCATGTTCACATTTTGCTAATTACGTTCGATTCAAATCTTAGTGAATAACTCTAAGCTAGGGACAGCTTATTGTAGGCAAGTGAATCAAATACGTGCAGCTCAAAAAGGGATTGAGACTGGGGTGAATCTAGTTACAATGTAGCTGCTCATCCCTCGACATTTGTTTTCAATACAGAAGGTAGAACGAATTGACTTACTAGAAATTAAAGTTATATTCTGATTTATTGATTTGTGTTTTGAGTGAGGTATGAGAAGGGAATGAAACTTTACCTTTTGTTGAGTGAATTTAATGTGGTTGTTTGGAAGAAATTAGTTCGGGGGGTTTTGTGGCTACTGGGGTACATAAATGGCTCTTGAAAGAACTTAATAATTAATGGACGAGGGACTCTGGCTGTTAAGGTGTAGAAAGGTGGCTATTAGTGGAAGGAAGATGGGTTTTGTGGAAATTATGTTTTCAATGGCTCTCAGAGGAGGGTATGTGGGTATTTGGCGGACAGTATTAAATATGGAAGACCAGGAACATGTTTTTTGTGTGTGTTGACTAGGCTGTAGGAGGAACAGAATATGGCTGTGGAAGTGAGTGAGAAAACGTGGCTGAGAGAGGGGATATAACAATGACAATTTATAGAGGGTTCAAGAGACACAAGAAAATATGAAATACATGGGAGTTGTACAAATCTAAAGCAGTAATATAATAACCTTATGTACAGGGTTATTCATTAAATTGAGAATTCAAGGTACACTTCAAAGTTAAGGTCAAAAAAGCATATGCTTCCAGTTTGGCTAGTTCTGGCTTTAAATTTGAAATTCACCTTGAATTCACTTTTGAATTTTCACTTTGGTAAAAATCCTGATAGTTCTTTTTAGACTGGTACTAAATCCGAAATGTGAATTAACTTTGTTCCATTGCGAGGTTTGTTTACTAAACCAGTTATTTTAGCATCAGTATTGCCAGGGGTATTAATAAATGACAAAAAGACCACGGGTTTAAGTTCAAGGTAAATTATATGGCTCCTTCTACATATATTTATGTAAGCCCTATACAAAGCCATAAACCCTAACATACTTTGTAAATCACATTGTGACACCAGATCTATGAATACATTGAGAGAATTAAAAATATATATATATTTATAAACTCCACACCTGCTGTAGTAAAGATTTACTCCAAGCACCATGACCATTTCAGTGATTTTAAGTTGTCATGGTGCCTGGAGTCTTTATGTGCAGCTTTTCGATGCGAAATGCTGTACATGAGTTTATCCCCTACATCACTGAAGGCATAACTCCACCTCTGACATCATCGAGTGGTGTCATCAACCAGCCTGGAACATGAGTTCTGAGCTGACTAATGTTAATTCTGTGCATTTGCATTAATTGGCTAAGAGTAGTCAGCTGATGTCTTCAGCCAATGAATGAGTGAAAAGATGCAGTTCTGCAGAAGCCAGATATTGCAAACCTGCCAACATTAGCGACCCGACACCGGGCAGGACCAAGTAATAGGGAATAGAGTTGTAAAATGGTTTACCACATTACTGGGAACAACCCAAGGTATTCCTGCCATCATACACACTACATCAGGCTGTAACTCTGCACCCCATGGGAGGATTCGTTTAACCTTGCACCCCAATGGCTTAAAACTCACACCAATAACCCCTCCCCTTGCCGTCCTATTAACTCCAAATATGGTGCATTACAGTGACAATATCACAGGTTATGTAACTGGATGTGTTATTTCTCTCTCCTGATTACCGGGGACAAAAGACTAATAATGAAAAGGTGACAAAATCAGACTTGGTATTTTTTCGGACACCACTTTGGGCTTTAGCCCATCTAGCAATGCCCCCTAACTGCATTGCTTTTGTAGAACTAAGCTTTACCTTTATGTGTGACAGAATAAACTGGACTTGTTCAGAATAATTCCACCAGTTCTTTAGGCAGTTGGCAATATCAGCACCTAACCTAATGATGCAAAAGTGAATGTAAACATTGTATTATGTTTTTTATGTGCATTTACTAATTTTCTGTATTTTTACTTTTCCAGCACAAACCAATTATGCTCCTTACTTTTTTGATAATGGGTCAGGAAGTACCAATGGAAATATGGCCCTCCTGAGTTTGTCTGAGGATACGGCAGTAGGTCGGTATACATTTGAAATATCTAGTACTATCTAATGCAGAATCACTCAGTCTTGAATGAGTTAAACCGGCTCACCAAGTTTGGGAAGTGAATTTGTCACATATTCCTTGGTGTTAAATTCATGAATCTACTGCTCATTAATATGCACAGAATTAATTAATATGTATGCAATTATTCACAAGGCCAAAGCTGTGACTTTTCTAAATAGGCTACTGCAATTGCGAACGTTTGTCTAAAATAAAAGCTTGTACTTAATATTATTGCATTTCGACATACAGTATTCTTATTTGTGGAGGTTAGTTGGCCAACTGCATTGAAAAATATTAAATGCTTTGCAACGTTCCATCATACAGAGCAGCACTAGGTTAAGAGCCTGATGGGATTGATGCCTATTATGGTGGGTTTTAATACCGAATCATAATCGTAGAAACCAATGAAACAGCCATAACTCCCAAGTGTCTTGGATCTGTCATTTGGGGGCATGTGTCCTGCTAATTTGAATTATTTGTTGGTACCCTGCTTTTCAGGGAAACCCGAGAAAATCCCATGCCTTTCAAATTTGTCTCCATGAAACTTGTATGCAAAGGGGATTGGCTGTTATGTGGGGGTGTGGTGTCATGTTAGTGATGTATTGAGGGCATCACTGTCATAAAAGATGTGTTAGGTCAGTGCACTTGCATGACTTGCTTATACATTAAGTTGACAAACAGTTAGTTGCCAATAACTGACCATGTGTATAGTCATTTGGGTGCAGAGCATACACGGTCAGTCTGCATTACTGCACATTCTCTTTATAAACATACATTCCCTTCTTACTTCTGTTTACAATCACTGCCATTTGTGGCTATGTTTCATCTTTTATGCCTTATCATCTATTTGTATTTGTTGCTTTTTTTAATTAAATTTTTTTCTGTGATTAACAAAACATTAATTGTGTTAAAAACAACAATCTGAGCACGTGGAGCACATCTGATTAATGGTAGAACATAGACATGGCCTTGTTAACAGACATTTTTTGGGTCCCATCCAGCGCTAGGGTAGCTAAAATATAGCTCCCCATCTGTTATACAATTATTTGCCAGCTGGAGATTTAAAAATTTCCCCAATATTGGGGGATACCCCTGCAGGATTGTATCAGTATTGTATTTGTGTGTTTGAATGTAAGCATGCTTCTGTGCGGAGTTTTGTATGTGTGAACATAGCAGTGTTTGCGTGTAGTGTTGGCATTTTAATGCATATAATGTATGTAATGATGGCATTTGAACATAGGGGTGTACTTGTTGTAGGTTTTTTTTGAGGTGTAGTGTTGGCATTTGAATGGTGAGATGCAACACACACACATGCAAACATACTAACACAGATACACATTAACACACAGATATACATATACACTGAACACACACACAGTAACACACACTGACACACGTGTGTGTGTGTGTATATGTGTGTGTGTATATATGTAGTGCACTGCAGCCCTGCGTACACAACCACTCACAGAAATAAAAGTGTAATTATAAATAAAATGAAGCTTATATTTATTGGTACCTTAAACAAATGCAATACATACATACAATACAAACACACAGACTGCTGAATACACACGCATGCAGACTGCTGAATACACACGCACGCAGATTGTTGAATACCCACACAGAGTTTGCTGAATACATTCACAGACTGCTAAATACACACAGGGGTGCAGTGTGTTTGTGAGGGGTACTTTGTGTGTGGGGGTGCTGCATGTGAAGGTTGCAGTGTGGGCGTGTAAGGGGTGCAATGTGTGGAGGGGGGTGATCAGGCAGAAAATTATGTTTTAGTATTTTTATTTAAAAATAATAAAGCTTTATGCCCTCCTCCACTTCTTACCTTTTGCCATGGTGGGGAGATACTGCCAGCCCTGGTGGTCCAGTGGTGAGTAGTGATCTATAGCCTGCAGCTCCTCTGGCGGCAATCTGATTTTTATCCTCTCCCCCTATGCACTGAATGCTGAAGGGACCAGGGAAGCTGTAGATTCCTCCCTTAAGTATGTTGGTCAGAGCGTTGCCACTCGTTAACATAGCAACACTCCGATCAGCATACTCGTGAGAGGAACCTGCAGCCTCCCTGATCCCTTCCTCCCTCCCTCTTACTAACAAAGGTCCTTTGGGCCGATGAGGGAGATCGCTGATCTCTCCACCGGCCCGCGAGTGCCCACCACAAGTGAGCAGGGCCGACTCTCCATGGGCCGGCAGGGGAGATCAAAGGATCTCCTCTGTTGGCCTGTGCCCATGGGCATTGTGGTGGGTCCCCTAGTCTTGTGGGGCTACCGGGCAACTGCCCAGCATGCCCATGTGGAAATATGGCCCTGATCCTGTTTCCATACCATGTGGGAGCAGAAGGGTGTATTCCTTGTGTCCACTGGCTTCAGGAACTGTTGGCTGAGGCTGACCCAGACTCTCACTTTGCCTCCTCCTTTTCTTCCCCATGCAAATCTGATCTGTTCACATTTTCTCACAGGACTGTGGACAAAATACTGATCTGACAGGGTCCCTGTCGAGCTGTTAAAAGGCCCCTCATCACATATGCCCCGTGGGGGCTATTTGGGTGGGCCACGTGATGGGCCTCCCAGCTTGCTTGCCTGAAGTTGAGCCACTGGGTCTGATTGCAAATGAAACCATTTTTTTCATGCAGGCTGTGAGATTCACAGGCAATGAAGGTGTGACTAGGGCTGCATAAACAGAAAGGGTGATTTTACTCCTAAATGGCAGTGAATTGAGCAGTGAGACTGCAGGGGCATGGACTACACACACAAGCTGCTTTTAGTGCATAGTGAATCCCTTTAAAAAAGTAATACTCATATTTATAGAGCAGTAAGGAAATTTTCAGTTTGCATTCTTTAAGCGTACATATAACCTGTGTCCATCTCTTGACCCAATCTTTCTGTGGCCAATTTTATTTTTTGTAATTCTATTATTGTCGTGGAACAAAATTGACATCATAAGGGTGAAACATTTGCACGAGTGATATCTATCAATAAAGCACAAGCATTCAATAAGTATGTGGAAGCTGTGAAGTGTATGCAGAAAAGTGAAGTAAATATAGTGCAGTGCACTGGTGCTCAGGAATGATACATAAGAGAAATAATCATGTTGAGCTGGGCATTTTATGACCTGGCTCTAGAGCCATTAATATAATCAAGCAAATAGAAAAGCTTGTTGTAAAGTGATGGTGAATACCAGACAGTAGTCCAAATAAAGGTAAGCAAAGGTGTAACAACCTGTTAGTGAGTGATAGCAGTAGCGCAGTCGTCACCTCAAACCTGGACATCACTTAATCTAGTCTAAGGACAGAGCAGGTTCCCTCGGACATGAGGTCTCAGTGCTTTTGACTGTACTAACACAGCCACTAGTATGTGGGTACCCAAGAGGGTAGACTAAGGGCCAGCTGCATTGCAGTTATACAAAAAAATAATAATTGCGAAATGAAATCTAAAACAAACATCTATGTAAAATGTAAAGCAAAACATTCTCTATAGAAATAGTACAGCTATAGCACACCACATAGGGAGCAATATCCACATCAGCAATGCCACAGGGAGACAGTTCTGTTGGCTCAATTGGCAGAGCTTGCAGTAGAGGTAGATTAGTTGGCTCATACAGGGTGATATTATCCCCATTCCATTTATGCCTTTGCTCTCTGGTCTGCAGAGGGGTATCTTATGAAGGAACAACTAGTAAGGCAGGAAGTTCTGGCCGTCTGCACGGGAGTAAAGTTTGTGGACTCTCCCATCCTTTGTAACCTGGAGGGAGCATGGCACTCCCCAATGATAGGAGATATATTTGTCCCTTAAGAAGATGGTTACAGAGCGTAGTGACTGTCTCCAATGCATTGTGGGCCTAGACAGGTCATAGTAAAATGCCAGAGAGAGTTGCTCAAAGGCGAGAGTAGGTGAGTTTATGACTGCTGCCATGATTTCCATCTTGTGCAGATGCATGACAAATTGTAAAATTAGATCTCTGGAGGCCTGGTTGGATGTCCAGACTTGTTTGCAGATCCTGTAAAAGTTATTGAAGAGATGGCTTTTAGCTTGCTTGTAAGGTAACAGGTGATGGAAAAGGTGTCTCAAGAAATGCAGTAGCTCCGTTGCATCCACCATATCGGGGATGCCCCTGATTTTGGTATTCTTGCTGCGGCTATGATCCTCTTGTACTACAAGTCATATCTGCTTCAGTCATCATCATCCGCCCCCTCCTCTTTTATATTTTATGAGGGTGAAAGCTCTCTACTCCTCTTTCTCACTAATCACATGCTTTGACATGCACCATCCCTTCCTTCTTAGTTGCCGGCAGAGGGACCCCACCCCTTGGCCAATTAGTATTCAGAGGTTTGTGGGATGTTGGCCCAAGTCAAATGTATCACTACTCACAGAAGGTTGGCAACAATAAATACAAAAGGAACCTTCAAATATATTGAGGGAATTAATAACATTGATCCTAAATGCATTTATCGCAGAAAGAGGGACAATGTGTTGGGAGTTAACACATTCAACTTCTTTCCAGGAATGTTGATAGATCCATGGAATAGGCTTTGGGGGAGGTCCACATCTTTACTATTGAAGTCCATGGTGAAATGATCTACGGTTGCAGACACAAACTACATGATTACCACTGTTTTTTTTTTTATTAATAAATACACTGTTAATAGTTAGCAAAATGTTGTTAACCCAAAATGATCTTTTGGTTTTAAAATTAGAGAATTTTTGACAGAACATGAGGCACATCTATCCCATTGGAGGGCTAGATTGCACTTCATTTTAAAAGCCATTGTTCAGGTTTGCTAGTTAGAATAATTTAAGGAATACTCCAAGCAAAATAATATCTACAGTCCACTGTAGTGATTAAGGCACTGGGAGCACCTTGGCACTCTCCCAACCATTCCAACCATTTAGGAATGCATTGATCATTTACTTGGGGATCGCTGAGTGTCTGCTGCTTTTCCCTCCCTTGTGCTTGTAGCTCCTGTATAAAGCTTCCACTAGCTGCACTGAGCTAATCCACTAATCCTAGCTGTGCAGCCAATAAGAGCAGACTTGCTTGGCCAGGGTTAGCTCCATGCAGGAACTTCCAGCTACAGGGGAGTGCAGCACCTGGCAGACCGAAGGTAAGTTGTCAGCACATTCTACATACACTGAGAGAGCACTCCTGGATTACTCCTGGCACCAGAACATTACAAAAAATAAAGGTACTCAGCAAAAAACTAGGTGGTATATTCAGCCATCAAGTGAAAGGACCTGTCCGGATCCTATCCTGACAACCTAAGTTATGTATCTTTTATTCTGTTTCTTTACAACAATTACAGTTTTCCACTACTAGTGGCCTCCCTAACCACTAGGACTGATCTTCCTTCTCTCTACCTCACCTGCCTCGACTGATTACTTATCCTACAAAAGGCTACACCCTGCTCTATACAGAGCCTTTACATTGAAGTTGATGGTCTACCTGAAAGACGTCTGTTTCTGGCTCCTATAATCTTACCTACTTTATTACCAGCCTATTGAATACCAACCAGATCTACACTACTAATCTATCTTAACTTTCCAAGCTGCTTGATACCAACCTGATCTACGCTAATAATGTACTTTACCTTACCAAGCTGCTTTATGCCTACCTGATCTACGTTATCAACATTTGTTACCAACCTGCTTCATACCATACAGAACTATGCTACCAACCTGCATTATACCAACCTGAACTACGCTACTAACCAGTATTGCAAAGACTAATTTACCTGCATTATCAGTGCTCCTTCCAAACAAGGGGCTGATTCTCTATACGTCTATATTACTTGCATTTCTGAAACCTTACCGTTCTGTTTTACTTGTCTCTCTAAATAACCTTGTATGTACGTAGTGGGGAATCGCGATGCACCATAATCCATTATCCAAAATAATGACAGACAACGAAGTATGGATGAAACAGGCCACATCATTTATTATAACATATGACAAATACTGTATGACACATCCATAATTTATTTAATAAATGTCTCTGTTCTGTAACCAAAATGTTAAACATAAATAACCATAAATTAACATATATATGCATATAACTTAACACATAGTGTCATACAGTGAACTCAACCGTCCTTGCCAATAAACTGACCATGCGCCTATGTGCGACTTCCTCTAACCTCCCCCTCGTCATAAAAATAATTTCCTTCCAATGCCTGCCATCAGCCGACCTTATCCACGCTAGATGGGCACGACACCCCAGGTGACCAAAGGTTAACCCTTTGAAGAAGGGGGGGTTGAGACTTTAAAAACTTGTTCATCTCATTCCATATACTTAAACATAACCACTCAAACTCAATTGGCAAGGACATACCCCCGGCTAGCTGTGACTAAATATACTAATAGGGTGGGCGGGAGGGAAGCTGTTTGCTGGCCCGAATCCCAAGTGGCACTGAGGACCTCCCCCACACTAACTTACACAGAACATAATCCCACCCACACATTCTTACCCAGAACATAATCCCACCCACATATTCTTTCCCAACCAATCCCATGCATCTATCCCCACACTCATACATGTGCCCTTGTCCGCTTAGCTGCGCTATCTCCCCAGTGCCTATACTTTCATCGATAGGTTTTCTTACTATCCAATTTTGTCTTGTTAATAACCTGGCTGGATCTTATTGCCTAGACTCTCCATTTCTGTTAATTATCCTTCTACCTATTGCCTATAATTTTGTTTATAGGTTCACCTTCTACCATTGCCTATAATTTCGTTTATAGGTTCTCCTATTTTTCCTTCTGCCTATAATAATAATTATAGAATTTCCTGCTACTTTACTATGTCTAAACCTGCCAATAAAGAACCAAATGTTAACCTTGGCCAAAGTCTCTTATCTGACCCGCTTAAGACCATGACAGGACCTTTATTTTTGTTTGCTTATTACTGTGAATCCTTGTGAAAAGGGACCCCACCTTCTAGCATGACACCAAAATGTTGAATTTGTTTTGTAGTGCCTGCCACACACTATACATGTTGACCAGACCCATTACATCAGTATGCAAGTGAACTCTTTCCCTGGAGATGTTCAGATACTTTAAACAAATATAAGCCTCATTGTCCCCCCAAACATGCCTAATTTATATCTAACATGATTTCTAATGTCATCCTTTTGGCTTTGCTTAGGGCCATCAGCCCATGTATTTCCTAAGAGACAGGCATGTCTTATATGGCTATAAATAGGTAACAGCATCTATTAGTAGTGTCTTTATAGTGTTTTTATTTTCCAAATACATGTATCTATAGGCTTATGGAGTTGAGCTAGACTTGGTGTCTCATTGAATCAGGAGCTCAGTACATTAAGTAAAGTGTGTGAATTGAGGATGGTAATCCATCATCTAATACCCCCTCATCTTCAAATATCACCAGCTGTTGCAAGGCTAGTCTAACATATGTAGATTTATTTACTAAAATAAGAATGGTTAGAAATCAAATTGTGACCCATGTTCAGGTGTTTATTATAATTAATATTTTAATTTATTTTTAATGACATAGTACTGTTTTTTTTTTAACTGGAAATATGATTCTGTTTAGGTAACGAAGCTTCAGTTGGTTTGTGAGGGTACCTATGATAATCACTTATAAACAAACCTTGGCTATTTTAGCCTACATTTTGCGATGTGAGTTTGACTTAACTATTCACAGTTTAGTGAATAAATGTGAATGTATTTTCTTTGCCAGTATCTTATCATACCACATATTCCAAGCCTCTGTGTTTTTCGGCCTATCCATCTAGGTAAAAGTAATGGGAATAAAATAGGTTTATGGCTTCTTTGTTGAAAGATGGCTATTTCAGTCAAGCAGAAATGTATAGGGGCTACTAGTGTTTTCTCTGTTCATATATTTTTGACAGGGTGGCATAAAGGTAGTACTTTACGATATCTGACACATACAGCGATACTCAACAAAGGCACATTTATCATTTGTTAGTCTTCCAATGTGTCCATATGTATGGATGTTATAATTAGCCTACTTAATGGACCTCATTTTAATGACCACTGAAAGGCTGAACTAACCCAGCTGTGAATTTATGAGCAGTGGCGGAACTACCGCCGGTGCAGCCGGTGTGACTGCAGTGGGGCAGAGAGCAATAGGGGACCAAGTATAGGACCAGGAGTTCCACCTCTGATTTAAGCTGATTGCTGCTGGCAATGGGTATTTTCCGCTGGCCTAATGGGCACTCTGGATGGTGCTGCTGCAGTACACAGAAGAGGGTGGTCGATCGGGGGCCCCTACCACCTTCTTTCTCACAGAGAAAGAAGAAGGGGTAGGGCCAACCGACAGGGCCACAGTGATGCCTGAAGAATGTTTCAATCTTTCAAGTTCCACTAGCCCATCGCCAAGCCCCAGCAAATTGTGCACCACTGTCTGCAACCCACACACAGCTCTTTTTAAGGCTGAACCATTAGGCTCCAGTGACCAGAGAAAGGAGGAGGAGCCAGAGCTTGGAGTAGAGGTGGGGTAGTAATTGGAATCAGTGTGTGAGTGTGTCTGTGTACCTGTCTGTGTGCCAGTGTGTGTATTTGTCTGTGCATCAATGCGTGATGGGAAAATGGTAGAGCCCCAGCTAAGAATGCTTTGTAGGAGTTGTACGACAGATGGGGATCTACAATTTTGCCATCCATGAGCAAAAAAGTAAACCTCTTGCACCAGGGCCCTCTGTGCATTCCACCACTGACTGAGATTAATGCTGTTACAAGGATCAATTATGGTAATGAATTTATGAATATTTGTGGATCTTACTTTCTCACTCTAGGCATGACATTTGCCATTTTGAGTAATATTTCAATATTTCTAGATTCATATATGTTTTAATCAAGAAATGAGACATTCTTGATAGATTGTATACTTTTTATATATGTTGTATGATTTGTAACAAAAATGTATTACAATTCTAATAATAAAAGTAATAATAATACTAGCTATGACTCAGATGTACATCTAGAGCCAATGTTATAAATCACTTGCTTCCTATCTAATCAGCATGAAAGTTGTGCATGGTGTTTCCAAATCTTTTTAAAGTGTTAAGGGATGTATAATTAACTCTCCTCCTAATTAACACCTTCACAAGGTTGAAGGAAATGTTTGGGGCTGACTCGTTAATCTGTGTGCATGCATCATAAACAAGGAAAAAAATAAAACTAATTTTACCCTAATGAAGGTTTAAATATTTTGCATATATGAAGGAATAGTGTTTTTTTTTTTTTCTGGACCTTTAGCATCATAACCCAAGGGGTCCATTGCTAAGGGTAACTGCAGAAATGCAGGATGAACTCTGAACCAAGATGCCTGTTTGTGATAATTTGGATGTCAAGCAAGGAATCCTGGGATAGTTTTGAAAATATGATTTTTCTGAGTTTCTGTACATCACAAAGTTCAAAGTCAAAGTTAGTATATGCAGGTGATGTGCAACAGTAATTATGTTTCTTCTATTTTTAATATTATGATATCAAACAGTTATGAGTATTCTGCTAAAGAGAAATTGTTGAATTGTATACATAAGTTGAATATAAGGGTCTATTCTGTTGTGGTGAATTGGTGATCTGGTTTGTGTTGGAGAAGACTACAGTATTGCATACCACCTTACACTGGGCGGTATGAGGTTTAGAAGCTTGTGGACAGGACCTGGGGGCATAGTGTCAGGATTACTGATTGATCCAGCACTTGGAATTGTATCACACCTAGGACTAAAGGGTAACGTGTTACCGGGCCGGATTTAACATACCAAAGAATAAAAGGATACTTGCCAAGGTCAGGGACACAGAATGGGATGCAACGATAAGGGAAAGCCAAAAGTCAGGGATACCAGAATACAGGGAAGTCAAACGAAGCCAAAGTCAATAACCAGAAATAAACGCTCAGGAACACTCTCGGGCAACCACTAAGGGAAACCACAACAGGGCCATAAGAAAATCTGCCTTTGGGGCTATAATTTGTCATGGATCCGCAGCGTCCAGCGTCCATCAACATGTTGCAGGAGTCAGTTATACAGACGCACGGCCGCTGAGCGCAAATACTGCAAGGTGAGGAGGAATATGTTACACATAGCTAGTGCCGAAGCCTGTGTCACTGGAAACACCCACTGAAGGGGAGTGTCAGCATTGTGCCAATCACGCAAGGCTGACAGACTTCCTGCAGGCTGGCCCCTATTGTATAAGAGATAATGTCTGCGTTGTCCTAGTGTCCGTAGGATAGCACAAGGGAATTAAATAATGGCCAGTTGGACAGTTCACTGGTGCAGCACAGCAGGGTCCTGTAATGCCATTAAATTGAGACTCCTTAAAAAAGAACTGTCCTGCTGAGACTGGAATATTTGATTACTTAAAGAGGAACTGTCACTTCAAGTGAAGATAAATTTCCTTCACGCCATAAATGCCATTTCAGCATTTTCCAGGGTTAATAAAACCGTAGATTAAAGTAAATTAAATAAAACAAATAATCTATTAAGAATTTTTAAAAATAGCACAACCTAAGCTAATGTTTAGTTAGCTATTATGTTGTGCTAAAATTGGGAAAGTGCCAATTTCTCTTTAAAGGAATACTACAAACATTATAATCACCACAGCATGGCTACATGATCGAAAGTGTCAACTGCATTCTTTTAGTCAATAAACGTGGCTCTGCACTGGTGGGATTATCTCCGTTCAGGAGCTTCCTGCTGCTAACCCCAAGTAAATTGTCAAAATGTTCTTAAACAGTTTCAAAACCAATAATGTAAGTATGTATAAAAACAAACAAACAATAGAGGGCACTAAGTGTCTAGGCAAAAAACGAGATGTGACAAATATAACAATAAAATCAATGTATAAATGTCAGAGTTTATTGGACAAAGGACAAATTTTGATAAAATTAATAGATAGACAGTACTATTAAAAGACCAGGATATATAATCCTTCACCAACCACTGGGGTTTTTTTTTTTTTTCATACTTACAATATTTGTTTAGATATTGTTAATATAGGCTTTTTTGGAGTATGCCTCTTGAGCGGCAGCTTTTTAACTTGGCATCCTGCACACCTGGATCTACTTATATTGTGTGTTCTTAAACAGTGTGACTACTTATTCTGGTAGAGCACCGGGACATGCCTACCACCATAACCCTTAGAGAATGCTGTAGTGGTTATGGAGCTTGTAGTGTTCTTCTAACTGTGCCATATAATTAAAATTCTTTGGAATTCAAGAGTATGACTCATATTGGGAGACAGATTATTAGCAACATTTTTGTTTTAACGCAATGTATTTTTTTTTTCTCTTTCTTGAAGGCTCTTATATCTATACATTAAATGGCAGTGACCCAGAAGGCTATCCAGTAACATATGGCCTGACCTTTGAACCAGGAACAAAACGTTATTTTGCTGTGGATCCTCTTCATGGAAATATCACATTAATTGAGGAACTCGACAGAGAGGTAATCATGCATTTTACTAATGATTATATTGTGAATTGTTTACAGTTATTTAAAAAAGAAATTTAAACGAACACTACAGTTTCAGGAATACAAACATGTATGACACTATAGTTCTAAATACACAGTTTAGGTCTCCAGTCCCCTTGCCCCCTTTAAAAAGCCGTAAATCTCACCTTATTTCCAACGCGGCACCAGCCTCATTGCAGTAGGCTCCACCCAGCTCTATCTCTTTGGCTAAGAGCATAAAATTTGACGATCTCAGCCAATCCATTGCTTTACCATAAGAAAAGCTATTGTACATGCATGGCAAAAAGCAGCACTGTGAAAATCAGGATCTCCTTGTGGCTAGCTCCACCCCCACTCTGCCTCCATGGCTGAGATCATCAAAATTGATGATCTCAGCCAATCCAATCAGTGCCTCCCTGCAGTCCCTAAATACACTGAATGCCAGTGCTGCACATTGTCAACACCGTGTTGGTCTTCTTGCAGCTCTGCTCGTGGCTGGCTCTGCCCCCACTCATCCTCCTTGACTGAGATCATCAAAATTGATGATCTTGGCCAATCCAATGCTTTCCTATAGGAAAGAATTGAGAGGCTATTGCGCATGCACAGCAAAATGCCGCTCTGCACAACCAGCATCATCTCATAGAGATGCCGTAAATCAATGCAGCTCTATGAGGAACATTCAGCGCCTCCATGCAGAGCATGGAGCAGCTGAACATCGCAGCACTGACCCAGGAAGCACCTCTAGTGGCTGTCTGCATTGCTACCACTAGAGGTGTTACTAAGCAGTAATGTCTGTTACTAGGCAGTAATGTTTCTCTGAAAAGGCAGTGTTTACATTTAAATGCCTGCAGGGACATACTATACACACCAGAACAACTAAATTAAGCTGTAGTTCTGGTGACTATAGTGTATCTTTAAAAAAAATTGGGCCAGGTTTATAGATCTAGTGTAACAGACATCAGTAGAAGTATAGCAGGCACGAAAGTGATACACTGATGCTAAAATGATAAAAAGCAAACCTATATTATAGCCTTCTTTATGTTTTATAATTAATTTTTGTTTTGAATTACAGAAACAGGATGAAATTGATGCACTTGTTAGCATATCAGATGGCCTAAACAAGGTAAGTCTGAAATACATTATTGGAGTTTACTCACGAAAGACCAAATTGTAGTGGATTGAAACATTAAAGTGACACTCCACTGCCCAAATGCAAAATAAATAAAATAATTTAATAGATATACATGCTTTTCATTGGAGGCATATCTAAAAATAGCTTTTGCAAAAGCTGCAGACCTCTTGTCTACAGCCTTTGCAAACCCTCCTGTTTGACCCAAACTCAGGATTTCTGGTTACTTAATCACAATCATCCCAATGCAGCTCAAATAGAATTCTTTGCATGGCAGGTGCTCTGGGCAATTGCTGCCTCTTGAGTTTAGTTCAACTAAGCTAAACAACCAGAAACTAGCAGGAACAGTATCAAAAACACAAAAAAATGAAATAATCTGTGTTTACACAAAATAATAATAATAAAACTTAAAGGACCACTCTAGGCACCCAGACCACTTCAGCTTAATGAAGTGGTCTGGGTGCCAGGTACCTCTAGGATTAACCCTTTTTTTTATAAACATAGCAGTTTCAGAGAAACTGCTATGTTTATAATGAGGGTTAATCCAGCCTCCAAATCCTCTAGTGGCTGTCTCATTGACAGCCGCTAGAGGCGCTTGCGTGCTTCTCACTGTGAAAATCACAGTGAGAGCACGCAAGCGTCCATAGGAAAGCATTGTAAATGCTTTCCTATGCGACCGGCTGAATGCGAGCGCGGCTCCTGC
Source organism: Pelobates fuscus (assembly GCF_036172605.1). Taxonomy (NCBI): domain Eukaryota; kingdom Metazoa; phylum Chordata; class Amphibia; order Anura; family Pelobatidae; genus Pelobates; species Pelobates fuscus. The sequence goes on from NC_086326.1 coordinate 127,604,407, forward strand.
CGCGCATGCGCATTCAGCCGATGACGTCGCGATCAAGATGGAGAGGAGGAGGAAAGCTCCCCGCCCGGCGCTGGAAAAAGAGGTAAGTTTAACCCCTTCCTCTCTCCAGAGCCCGGCGGGAGGGGGTCCCTGAGGGTGGGGGCACCCTCAGGGTACTCTAGTGCCAGGAAAACGAGTATGTTTTCCTGGCACTAGAGTGGTCCTTTTTCCTATTTGACTATTTCAGCCTAAATGTTTTACTTAACCCCTTAAGGACACATGACATGTGTGACATGTCATGATTCCCTTTTATTCCAGAAGTTTGGTCCTTAAGGGGTTAATTTTGTGATTATTTTTTGATTTCCTGACAATTCACAATTGATGAATAACTCTGTGTTGTATGGACAAAAAGTTACCTGCACATATATGATTGGTAAATGAACACTACAAACACCATAAGCACTATGGGGGGGGACCAGGGCAATTTTTGCACCGGTGCCCGGTGGTTTCTAGTTATGCCTCTGCATTTTATATAGAGAAAACAATAAAATAAGAATCAGTTACTTACGCCGTACCAAATTGTTTTGTGGTTTAAATCACAAAACCTAAAAGTGGGTTAATCGATGAAGTTTCTGATATTTTCTTTTTTTAGAATATCATTATTTCTTTATATATTATTTATTTTCTTTACAGGTCATTGAGAAAGTTCGAATATTGGTTACCGATGTCAATGATGAGAGTCCTGAATTCCTTAATACTCCATATATTGTGAATGTGCCAGAGGTAAGCTTATTTTTGCTATTTCTAAACCTAACAAAATATTTTTGTAATGATTGGCTAATATATGTGTTATTACATTTTCTCTGTAAAATACCAGTAACATCAATAAACACGTGTCCATAAAAATGTGGGAAGCCACACCATTAGACCACCCAGCTTGCCCACGTCTAATGAAGAATTTGTTACTTGCTATTGCTAAAAATGTAAGCATGATTCAGATGAACACAGACATTAAACACTAAACTAAAATGTGAATAATTTGGAATTCAAAATGATTTCAAAATTTAGACCATAACTGAAAACAGTGTTCCGCATTTTTTACAATTCAGTTCAGGACTTGTGGTCTAACGTGAAATTTACATTCAATTCTCAAAATTCACATTTTAATGTATAATCTGTTAAAGTAAGATAGAGGGAAATGTTATCAGGGCAAAACAGATGCTATTCTGGGTGCAAAGTGCTAACTGTTAAAGGGAAACTCCAGTGCCAGAAAAACGATCCGTTTTTCTGGCACTGGAGGGTCCCTCTCCCTCCCACCCACCAATCCCCTTCAGTGACTTACCTGTGACAGCGGCGATGTCCCTTGCCGCTGTCTCCGCCACCGCGACGCTCCTCCTTGTGATTGCGTCGGCCGGTGGGCGAGACTGATCTCGCCCACCGGCCGAGGAGACCTAATGCGCATGCGCGTTAATGCCGCGCATGCGCATTACGTCTCCCCATAGGAAAGCATTGAAAAATCATTTCAATGCTTTCCTATGGGGTTTTGAGCGACGCTGGAGGTCCTCACACAGCGTGAGGACGTCCAGCGACGCTCTAGCACAGGTTTCCTGTGCTAGAACCCAGGAAGTGACCTCTAGTGGCTGTCTAGTAGACAGCCACTAGAGGTGGAGTTAACCCTGCAATGTAATTATTGCAGTTTATGAAAAACTGCAATAATTACACTTGCAGGGTTAAGGGTAGTGGGAGTTGGCACCCAGACCACTCCAATGAGCAGAAGTGGTCTGGGTGCCTGGAGTGTCCCTTTAAGAAACATTCTATTGGTTTCCATAGTGATTTCTCATTAATTGGCGATTTTCTCCAGAATAGCACTGTTTTGATAATTATCCCCCATAGACACAGCAGGAAACGGGGACAAATCCTTATACATGATAAATATTGTTGCTATTGCTATTAACATTGATTTTAAACAGCATGCCAATCAATACTTAATGTCCTATGTCTTATGTAAAAAAAACAAAAACAATTGTATTTGACTTTGAAAGTCCATAGTAGGGCACTAGACTCAAATCTGAAATGAGACCTTCCCCCCTTTCACCAGAAACCTCACCTAATCACCTAGTGACTCTTTCAAACTTTATACTCCACAAAAATACATCACCCTTGGTTCAACACCATAAACTTAAAAAAAAAAACACAATTTGGGAAAAGAAAATTACAATTATCTTGGATAGATCTCCGACTCTGTCATGTTTGTCTATCCGCACTGAGCTTACATACATAGTTACATAGTTACATAGCTGAAAAGATACTTGCGTCCATCAAGTTCAGCCTTCCTCACATTAGTTTTTTTGCTGTTGATCCAAAAGAAGGCAAAAAAAAAAACGTTTGAAGCAACAAGTTAGGAAAAAAATTCCTTCTTGACCCCAGAATGGCAGTCAGATTTATCCTTGGATCAAGCAGTTATTACCCTACATTAAAAGATTATATCCTTGAAAATTCTGTTTTTACAAGTATGCATCTAGTAGCTGTTGGAACATCTGTATGGACTCTGATAAAACCACTTCTTCAGACAGAGAATTCCACATCCTGATTGTTCTTACAGTAAAAAAAAAAACCTTTCCTTTGCTTTAGACAAAATCTTCTTTCTTCCAGTCTAAACACATGGCCTCATGTCCTATGTAAAGTCCGGTTTGTGAATTGATTTCCACACAATGGTTTGTATTAGTCCCGATTATATTTGTATAATGTTATCATATCCCCTCTCAGGCGACATTTTTCTAAACTAAATAGGTTTAAATTTGTTAACCTTTCTTCATAGCTGATATGTTCCATTCCTTTTATTAATGTTGTAGCCTGCCTCTGCACTTTTTCTAGTGCCATAATATCCTTCTTTAGAACAGGTGCCCAAAATTACACAGCATATTGGTCTTACCAGTGATTTATAAAGAGGCAAAATTATATTCTCGTCCCGAGAATGAATGCCCTTTTTCATGCATGACAATACCTTACTGGCCTTGGCCACTGCTGATTGACATTGTACATTGTTGCATAGTTTGTTGTCTATAACAATTCCCAAGTCCATTTCGTGTGTTGTTATCCCTAATTCGCTTCCATTAAGGGTATACGTTGCTTGTGTATTCTTTACGCCGAAGTGCATAACTTTGCATTTTTCAACATTAAATTTCATCTGCCATTTAAGTGCCCAGTCCTCCAGTCTATCTAAATCCCTCTGCAGCAATATCTTGCTCACATTGTATTATTTTACAAAGTTTTGTGTCATCTGCAAACACTGAAACATGACTTTCAATGCTGTCTTCAAGATCATTTATAAACATGTTAAATAGAAGGGGTCCCAGAACAGACCCCTGAGGGACACCACTTGCCACCTCTGTCCAGCTTAAAAATTTACCATTAAAGGGACACTCCAGGCACCCAGACCACTTCTGCTCATTGGAGTGGTCTGGGTGCCAACTCCCACTACCCTTAACCCTGCAACTGTAATTATTGCAGTTTTTAATAAACTGCAATATTTACATTGCAGGGTTAACTCCACCTCTAGTGGCTGTCTATTAGACAGCCACTAGAGGTCACTTCCTTGTTTCTAGCACAGGTTTCCTGTGCTAGAGCGTCGCTGGACGTCCTCACGCTGTGTGAGGACCTCCAGCGTCGCTCAAAACCCCATAGGAAAGCATTGAAATGATTTTTCAATGCTTTCCTATGGGGAGACGTAATGCGCATGCGCAGCATTTCCGCGCATGCGCATTAGGTCTCCTCGGCCGGTGAGCGAGATTAGTCTCGCCCACCGGCCGACGTAATCACTAGGAGGAGCGTCGCGGAGGCGGAGACAGCGGCGAGGGACATCGCCGCTGTCCCAGGTAAGTGACTGAAGGGGTTTTTACCCCTTCAGTAACCGGGGATTGGTGGGTGGGAGGGAGAGGGACCCTCCAGTGCCAGAAAAACGGATCGTTTTTCTGGCACTGGAGTTTCCCTTTAAGGACAACTCTTTGTACTCTGTTTTTAAGCCAATGTTCTACCCGAGAACAAGCATTTTCATCTAGACCAATTTCCTTGAGTTTGAACACTCATTTTTTTGTGTGGAACTGTATCAAATGCCTTGGCAAAATCCAAATAGATTACATCCACTGCAACACCCTGATCTATACTTCTACTTACTTCTTCGTAGAATGCAATCAAGTTAGTTTGACATGACCTGTGCTTCATAAAACCATGCTGATTTTTGCTGATAACCATGTTCTTCTCAAGGAATTCTTGAATATTATCCCTTAATAACCTTTCAAATATTACCAGTCACATAAGTTAAGCTCACAGGTCTATAATTTCCAGGCAAGGATTTCAAACCCTTTTTGAATATAGGAACCACATCTGCCTTCTTCCAATCCTCCGGAACACTTCCTGAAAGAAAAGAATCGTGAAAGATTAAAAACAGAGGTTCACTTATTTCTACACTTAGTTCCTTAAGTACACGTGGATGGATACCATCAGGTCCTGGAGCTTTGATTATATTAACTTTCTTTAGTTGCTGCAGCACCTTGTCTTGAGTTAACCAATTACAATTATTCTGCAAGTTTTTAGTAGCAATCATTTGCACATCTATTGCCATGGGTTCTTCCTTAATATATACAGAGGAGAAATAGTTATTTAAAATTCCTGCCTTTTCCTGGTCTTCATTAACTAACACCCCCGTTTCAGTTTTTAGTGTACCTACACTTTCATTTTTGTTTTTTTTTAGAATATATGTACTTAGAAAATGCTTTGGGGTTGGTTTTGCTCTCTTTAGCTATCATTTTTTCATTTTGAAGTTTAGCAAGTCTAATTGCCTTTTTGCACGCATTATTTGCTTCCTTATATCTTTTATGAGATGCATCTGATTTGTTCGATTTAAATGCTTTAAATGCCCTTTTCATATTTTTTTTTTTTTTAAATTTGACAATTTTTATTTTCCTTTAAACAGCAATAGGGATACAGAAGAGAAGGAGGGAAGGGTATCATGGAAACATTGTCATTTATTAGCGTACAATGCATCAAACATTAGTCTGTAACAGTTCGAAGTGATACACAATGTGACATTATGCTTCAGCCTGGTATAACATATTATTGCATACAGTCAGTAGATCAAAGATCAGTCCCTAGTCTACCCACCCTCCCCAAGAATTTCAGGAGTTGGTGGACTAACCGGGAGCGCATCATGAATTGCTAAACTGTGATTACTTCCTGTCGCTAGATAGCCAGAGGCTGATTATGTAGCTACCTCAGATTTTCAAGCATCATACTCTTTTACTGTAGAGAAGGAAAACGGGTTTAGGCATGGAAGGGTGGGGGGGGGAAGGGGGAACTTGGTAAGGGAGACTAGTCCGCGCTACTTAGGCTGGTCTAATGTGAGACCCGCCTGGTTGCGTGGATTGCGTTAAGAAGTTGGTCCACCTAGTGTGTGCTAAGTTCATGTGTTTCTCTTCTCCAAATTGGCGAGCGTAAACTATCTCATAGGCCCAGTTTAGTTTAATTTGGTTCATGAGAGCTTCTCGTGGTGGGGCTGATGTCTGCTTCCACCTCCGAGCAATGCACATGGCTGCGGAGACAAGGACATGGTATGTTGCTGCCCACATGTCTTTGGTGAGTGATTCCGGTGGTATAAATAGTATGCACAATTCCAACGTCAATGAGATCTGTGTTTGTATAATATCAGTTATGATAGAGTGTACCTCCCGCCAGAAGGGTGTGATAAGTGGACATGACCACCAGACGTGTACCATGATGCCCTTATGTTGGCCGCATCTCCAGCATAAGTCGGAGGACTGTGGCCATATCTGGTGTATTCTAGCTGGTACTAGGTACCATCGGTATATCAGTTTACGTTGCATCTCTACGTGGGATGCACATGAGGAGACCCCTTTGTGCGAGGAGTATGCTTTGGACCAATCTTCTTGTGGACTTCTTACTTCTTCTTCTTATTATTATTTTTTTTTTATATATATATATTTTTTTATTTTATTTATTTATTTTATATTTATATTTGTATATTCCCCATCTCCCATCTATTCTCGGCGTGACACATAGGAATCTCAGGAATCCCCTATTTCTACTCTGGCAGTGTGCCAACTAATTCTTGTGCCATAAGTTGGGAAGCGGTTTAGTTCCCCTTGGGGGGGGGGGGGCCCTATTGAGGTCTCTCAGTGTGGCATAGGCTAGGATATAGCAATGTACAAAGCACGATGTGGGGCGTTAGTCTGATTATCTAAGACGCATGAGGGCCAACTTGGTGGCTTTGTTGTTGTCGTGTTATGCAACTAATATTGGTTGGTCCTGTCCCTGTCCGCAAACCTGATATGCCTCCCCGGGAATCTTACAGTGGGGGCAGGGTTGTTGCATGTGGGCCTATCTGAGGCACTTAGGCGCTGAATTAGTAGAAGAATCCCCATATATCGTTACAGTTCCCAACAACACAATACAGTACATTATACTTGCATCAGCTTCCCAGTGATACCTCCCCTCAGACATCCCCGGACCCAGCGGCTCCTCGTGGGCGGCGGTGCGTCTGTCTCCGGATAAACTCTGCAGTCTCCTGGTTCGCACACCCATATAGAGTGAGGCTGACTGTCCCCATCAGGCCCTCACTGTGATCGCGTCCCAGAGGCAGCCGTAGGTTAGCTTGTACCGCAAAATTGTCCCAGTGGTTGGCTGTTTGGAGTCATGCTTGTTCCTAATGTGGGTGCTGTGAGCTAGTCGTGGATGAGAGTATTCTGTGTGTTTGGGTATGCTGCTGGGGTTGCAAGGGTAGCAAGGGTTTTGTTGTATCATATTCACCTTCCTGGAGACCAGTAGGCCGTACTCACATCTCTGAATCAGTCCAGGTCTTAGATTCTCACGCGTCACCCGGTTTGAGTGGGTGTTGCGGGTATCATATGGCATCTCACGCCATTTCAGCTGCTTGTTAGGTCCCAAAGTGCATTACCCCTCCGTTCAGGCAACAGGGCTCCGATGTTAGTTGCGGGCTCTTTTCCATTCAGTGGTAAGCTTGCTCGGTTGTGGGTCGCCGCCACTGCGTGCCTGAGTTTGGGGTTGTATGCCCCACTTCTGTAGGAGTTTGCGCCCATCTGCCAGAGAGCTGATGACATTCATAACCCCGTTCTTATGTATTAAGAGACGAACTGGGTGACCCCAGCGGTAAGGTACCTCATGGTGCCTGAGAGCGTCCGTTATTTCTTTATATTCCTTCATTTTTATTTAGAGTTTGGGCTGAGAGGTCAGTATAAAGCTGGATGGAAAAGTATTGGGTTGGAAGGTCATTGCAGTGCCTAGATGCCTTCATCAGCGCTTCTTTGGCATGGTAGTAATGGAGGTGGGTCAATACATCTCTGGGTGCTTCTGCTGGAAGGAAGCTTGGCTTTGTTACTCTGTGTGCTCTGTCCATGAGCAAGATATCTGCTGGGAGGTCCGGGGCTAGCGTTTTAAAATAAGTTGTGAGGTATGCCATTATTTCAGGCTGTTTTACTGTCTCAGGAATCCCCCTGATCCGTATGTTCTGTCTCCTTGACCTATCTTCCAGGTCCATAACTTTATTTTGGCAGGACTCCAGTGCTTGTTCCAGGTGGTGGACATGATCAGCCATATCATTGTGTGCGTCCGCGTATTCGCCCATGCGGTTTTCCATACGGGCTGTTCTGTCCCCCAGCTCCTGCACATCCCTTCTCAGGTCTGAGATTGACTTGTTAAGGCTGTGCAGTAGTTTGTCAGACATTTCTCCCAGGCATGCTTGTAAAATATCCTGTGTGACTGGCAGGTCTCTGCTCCCAGGGGAGTCCTGCAGCGGCAGCGTGTCGTCGCCATCTTGCTTTTGATCTCCTGTGCTCGGAGTTTTGGGCGGCTGATTGCGGACGGAAAAAAAAGTGTTTTTATAATTTTTTTTCGGGGATCCGCTTCCCCTTACTTTGAGCCATGTTGGAGGGTGAATTGAGGGTTTATTGCTGGTCACAGTCGCTTAATTATCGCAGTATAGGCCAAATCAGAACGGAGCCGGTCTCACATGCGTCCATTCGCGCCGAGCGTTAAGCCATGCCCCCCCTTTTCTTATTTTTAATCTCTTGTTTTACTTCTCTACTAAGCCACATTGGTTTTAGTTTGTTTCTTTTATATTTATTTCCCAATGGTACATACTGAGAAATGTACCTTTCTAATATTTGTTGGAAGATGATCCATTTATCCTCAGTGTTCTTTTCACTAAAGAGTTTATGCCAGTCAATATATTGTAAAGCTTCCCTTAACTTATTGAAATTGGCCTTTTTAAAATTATATGTTTTAGTATATATTGAGTTTATTTCAAAGGACACTATATTGTGATCACTATTTCCCAAGTGTTCATCTACTTGAATGTTGGTCAAAAGATCAACGTTGTTTGTTAAAACCAGGTCCAGGCAAATGTCCATTCTAGTTGGTGCTTGTGCAAGTTGTGACATGAAGGTGTCATTTAACAAGTTTAAAAACCTAATTCCCTTTGCTGAGCTACTAGTCCCTCTGTCCCAATTTATGTCCGGGTAATTAAAATCTCCAATCATTAAAGTGTTACCCAGATTTGCAGCTTTCTCAATTTGCTCAAACAGCTGTTGTTCCTCGTCAATATTAACATTAGGTGGTTTATAACATATCCCAACCAATAGTTGGTTTCCTTTCTTTTCCCCCCCAAGCACCCTTCTTGTGTTTCCTATCCTTCCTAAATAACATGAACCCATTTAAGTTAACTGCCCAGTCATGTGTCTCATCCCACCATGTTTAAGTTATGCCTATTATATCATATTGTTTAGTGTATGTTAATGCCTCTAGTTCCCCCATTTTGTTATATAGGCACCCTGCATTAGTAAGCATACATTTAATATCATGCGTCACTTGTATATTTTGTGAATTATCAACATTACATAGCTACTCTGTTCTGAGCTTTCCCCTCCCCCCATCTCAACCCCCCTTATACTGTGCTACCCCTACCATTTTGTAGATTGCTATGACCCTCCCCCCTACTACTACTTGTTTAAAATCTCCTCCAACCTTCTAGCCATCCTATCCCCCAGCACTGCAGACCCTCTCCCGGTTGGGTGCAATCCATCACTACTATAAAGGTTGTACCCAATTGCAAAGTCGGCCCAGTGCTCTAAAAACCCAAAACCCTCCTTCCTGCACCAAGACTTCAGCCACGCATTAACGTCTCTAATCTCCCGCTGCCTTTCCACTGTAGTGCGTGACACAGGTAATATCTCAGAGAATCCCACCTTGGAGGTCCTTTTCTTAAGTTTGCTACCTAATTCCCTGAAATCATTATTTAGGACCTTCCATCTTCCTCTTACTTTGTCATTGGTACCAACATAGACCATGACCGCTGGGTCCCCAGCCCCTCCCAATAATCCATCCACTCTGTCAGCAACATGCTGGACCCGAGCACCCGGGAAACAGCAAACTGTCCGGTTGAGCCGATCAGAGCGGCTCTCCTAATGGCTCTCCTAATGATAGAGTCCCCTACCACCACAACCTGTCTTGCCTTCCTTACATTTTGATTCTCACCTATACTAGGGGGGCTGTTAGCTCGGCTGTTAAAAGTAACAGCTTCCTCTAATACAGCTACTCCTAAACTGTTGCTCCCAACATCTTCCCTCAAACGGGCAAATCTGCTAGGTTGCACCACATCAGGACTAGCTAGCCCTTTCCTCTTCCCTCCCCCCCGCTTCCTCGCCCCACTGTCACCCAGCTACATGCCTGTTCCCCATCTGTCTTATCTCCTCCCTCTCCACTACCTGTCCCCACTAAACTCTGCTCAGTGAGCAGCTTATGACTCTCCAAAGAGAAGTGTGGGGGCTATCAACCAAGCGTTGTCACCCACCATCAGTAGTTTACAAGCTATGGAGCAGTCCATCATGGTTGATAGGTAGTTGGGGATGCACAGAGCACGCCCCCTCATACCAGAATAGACCCCTTTCTACTGTCAGTGGTGCAGCAAACCAGTGCCTTCTCTGTTGGTTTAATTGAGAGGGAGCTGCTGGGATCAATCTCCACAAGCTGACACCTGGAGCTGGGATATAACTTCATGCCAGCCCAAGAGTCAATACAGAAATGCATGGAGCTGTGCAATCACTATGCCAGCAGCAAACGACTGGATCCAAGGGAAAATGACTTTGATAAATATCAAATGTGTGTGAGTGTATGAATGTGGGTATGTCTGTATTTGAATGTGATTCAAAAGTGGAAGAGGGTAATGCACACACTATTAAAGGGACTACTCCTACCTGAGTGCTCCAAATTAGGAGGGCCAAGTTCCCAACCAATTCAACAGAAGTAACAACAATATCTGGGCACACCTGGAGCTTTCTTAGTTGCTGTTGTTTGCACCAAGAAGAAGTTTGTTTGTTTCTTCATTGAGGTCTCCGGTATATTGCTATTTATTGTCCTCTATAGAGTACTCATAGAGTTTTGCCAGAGGACTAGATAGATAGAATATCTTGTAGTAACTGAAGCTATCAGGGCAGAATATCTTGCATTACCAGTGGATGAAGTGACTCAAAGCCCGAGTCATGGTACTTAGTATTGCGATCAGCTGTGAAAGTTAACACAAGTGCCCACAGGTACCCACAGGTGATATTAAGCTGAACTGTTGCGCCTTCGGTAACAAAAACGTCAGGAATTTTTGCATTGTAAATAAGGTGTGTGCTCATTCAAGATCACATTTTGAGAAGGTTGCCATTTCCTTGCTCCCAAGAACGGAAGACACAATTACTATACTAGCACAGCGAGTAATTGGGATTTACTGTTCATTTCAACTATTTATTTACATTTGTTTTAATTCAATTTCATTTTTTTTTATCTATATTTTATGTATGCACTGTGACTATTTGTTCTCATAATAAATATTCCTTCATTAAGTTGAAATAGAAACACATGTTCACTCCCCTAGAGGTACTTAGACAGCTGGTGAGCACTGACAGCTGTTCGAATTTCGTTTTGGTTCCAATATATTTCTGAATTTTTGGCCCATACACATCTCTTTTAGATATAGCTCCAAAGAAAACATGCACGTATTTGTCTTCACGTGTTATCTTTGCAAGCCCTCCCCTCTTTCCCTGGCACAGAATTTAGTCTGTGTTGGCGAATTCACCATTAAGAAGACACTGTGTTAGAGCCTCAAGCACCCGGCACAGCAGCTTTCCTGTGTTTGTCAATGAGCCCTAGCACAGCTCCATGAGAAGAGAAGAAGGCAGGTGCTTACTTACCCAGCACACCTGCCACTTCTACTAGCTCTGTAAAGCTAACGGAAGCAGAAGAAAACCTCCCCAGTATGGCTAACAACCAAGAGGCTTTCATTCGAGTTTGAAAAAGTGATTTGTGTGTTTGGAGTGTTCCCTTAATGTCGCATTTATTAACTTCCCATTAACTAGTTCTTATTCCTTCCCAACTTTCTTTTAGTCGTCTTCTGCTGTTTTTGTAGGCAAATTTACTTGGTTTTCCAGATATATGCAGTTTGGTTCCTAGCTTTGTTGAAGTGTATACTTTTATTTTGATTTTCTTAGTTTTGAAGTACGTGATTTTATACTCTTTACAGTGGTCACTATGACCATTGAATATTCTTTGCATGAATATGTCCTCCTCAAGCTTGAATGGTTTTTACTTGAAACATAGACATAAGATTTGCTTTTAAATACCCAGATGTGCCCTATATATTTTGGCATTCCATTATAAAAAGGTTTTCTAGAAAACCATTGATGGTTGCCATCTTACAGTGTGCATCTGGTCATTTCTATTAGACTAGATTCTTCTGTTGCTACTGTTTCTTTTTGTTTGGGAGTATATGGTAAAATTGTGCTTACTCCCATATATTTGTCTGAGGGTATTATTAAAAGTTTCCAATTTAATTTGTTACTGGCAATGGTTAGAAATTCTTAAAGGTCCAGTACACCATTGGTGCTTTATGAGAAATGTTATGAGTAATAATCATCACAAGAGAACATACATCCCTGTCTATAAGTTCTATAATATTTTAGTTTTTTTTTTTACTTAATTGCAAAAAGGCACATTGAGTATATTCTTGTCTTTTAGTATTTTACAAACAAGTCACCTCTTGCTAACCATCCAACAGATAAACAGGGATACTGAAATGGTGTGATGTGAAGAAGTATGGAAAACAGGAAAGATATTGACATATATGCAAATGTTAAAAGGATAAAATAATGTAAAACATTGCAGTATTTTGTTAACCACACACATCAGCTTGTTTTTGTTTGTTTTTTTGTATCTATTTTTTTATGTATGTGTGATGTCAAATAAATATTTTTTTCTTGCTTCAAGGACACTCCACCTGGAAGTAGCATCCTCCAGATAGAGGCGGTGGACAAAGACACAGGATCTGGTGGCAGCATCACTTATTCAATACAGGTAAATATGTCTACAATAATTTTACTTAATGCTTCTGACTTACTATGGCAAAATGTGTTCTAATTGGCACACCCGCAGAAAACTATAATGCCTGATTCCACCACTCATATCGCATCTTGGTTTGACCCTCTTGTGTTAATTATTTAAGTTCACCTGTTGGAAATCTCTTTTGTTCATTCTATGATTTTTTTTTTTGTTTAACCTCTTGTGCCACTATACCACTTTTCTAAATATTAATGACAGCTGGCCTTCAACTTTAATATATAGTTACATAGTTAAATACATAGGCTGAAAAGAAACAACATTCTTCCGTCAAGTTCAGTCTTTCTGTTAATCCCAAAGAAAGCAAAAACCCAGTTTGAATTGCATCCAATGTTGTGACAATCTAGGAAAAAATGTATTTTTGACCCCAGAATGGCAGTCAGAGCTCTCCTTGGGTCATGAAGCTATTACCCCACAAATTTTAAATTGTCTTTTAATATTATGTTTTTGCAAGTATTCATCTAGTTGCTGTTTTATATATAACCACTTTTCCAGGCAGAGAATTTGACATCCTTCTTGTTCTTATTACTATAATACTATCATATCCTGTCATAACTAAAATGTTCCATTTCTTTTTTAAATTCTGTATCCCGCCACTGCATTTTTTTTCTAGTGCCATAATATCCTTCTTTAGAACAGGTGCCCCAAATTGCACAAAATATTCAAGGTGTGGTCTTACCAGTGATATATAAAGAGGAAAAATTATATTTTCATCACGAGAATTAATGCCACTTTTTATACATGATAATACCTTACTGACCTTAGCAACTGCTGATTCACATTGCACATCGTTGCCTAGTTTGTTGTCTATAACAATTCCAAAATGCTTCTTTTATGTTGTTATCGCTATTTCACTACCATTTAGGGTTAAGTTGCTTGTAAATTATTTCCCCTAAAGTGCATAACTTTGCATTTATCTTTATTTAATTTAATCTGCCATTTGAGTACCCAGTTCTCCAATACTTCTACTTATTTTGTATTAAATGCAACTAAGTTAGTTTGACATGACCTATGTTTCATAAATCCATGCTGATTTTTACTAATAACAATGTTCTTCTCAATTAATTCCTGAATATTATCCCTTAACAACCTTTCAAATACTTTCCCAGCTACAGAAGTTAAACTCACAGGTAATTTCCAGGCAATTATTTTGATCCCTTTTTTAATACCACACCTACCTTCATCCAATTCTCTGGTACAATTTCTGAAAGAAAATAATTCTGAAGGATTAAAAAACAGAGGTTTACTTATTTCCACACTTGGCTCCTTAAGTACTCGTAGGTGAATACCGTTAGGCTTACAGCTTTGATTACATTAACTTTCTTTAGTTGTTACAAAACCTTGTCTTGAGTCATCCGATCACACTTTTTATTTGCAGCAATTATTTACATATCTTATACCATACATTTCTCTTTAATATATAGTTATTTAAAATAACTATTTAAATTGGTATTTTAAATTACTGCCTTTTCTTGTTCATTAACTAACACACCCATATCTATTTTCAGTTTATGTACAATTTTTTTGTTTATTTTTTTTAGAATGTATGTACTTAAAACATTTTTGAGGTTGGTTTTGCTATCTTTGTCTATCACTGTCTCATTTTCTACTTTTAGTCCACTTAATCACCATTTTGCTGCATTATTGATTTATATATATTAATAATAATAATAATAATAAAATCTGATATAGGGCACCTCTAATGTGTCTTTTCTTGGTTTACCTTCCCATTAAGCCACAATTGGTTTCAATGTGCTTATTTTATACTTATTACCCAAAGGTACATACTGAAAAGTGTGCCTTTCTTATATTTGTTTGATATTCCATTTGTCCTTAGAGTTTATGCCAGTCAATATATTGTAAAGCTGCCCTAATCTTATTGAAATTGGCATTTTTAAAAGAATATGTTTCAGTATGTCCCTTGTGCATTTGGATGTTTGAGTTTATTTCAAGACAACATATTTTGATCACTATTTCCCAAGTGCTCCCCTACTTGAATGTTTGTCAAAAGATCAACATTGTTTGTTATAACTAGATCCAGACAAGTATCCTTTCTAGTTGGTGCTTGTATCATTGTGACATGAAGCTGTTATTTGGAGGTTTAAAAAAGAAACCTAATTCTTCTTGATCAGCTACTAGTCCCTCTATCCCAATGTATGTCCATGTAATAAAAATCTCCAATAATTAACGTGTTCCTCAGATTTACAGCTTTCCAAATTTGCTCAAACAGCTGTTCTTCCTTATCAATATTACCATTAGGTGGTTTATAACATATCCCAACTAATACATTATTTCCCTTCTTTTACCCCAAGCAGATATTTACTTATAAAGTTTTGCACCTAGTATGCTAAATAGCTCGCCTGCCTCTGACAAAGGTGCTTGATTTTTTTTTGCACCGAAACGCGCATCAGGCGTTTAGCTTATTATTATTATTATTATTATTATTATTTTATTCTCACTTTGAATAATGGGCACTTCACTTTAGTCATGACATGGCAATGATTTTGCCGCATAGTTTTTTTTATTTTTTTTATTTATTTTTGATTTTTATAGATAGTATGTTCCATTGAGTTATCATTCTGTGGACTAAGAGTTACTTTTGTGAAGGGAGGGTTCTCTTACTATTTAGCATACTAGGTTTATATTCAGTATATGCTGGTATTTGTCTCCCTTTACTTTACTTTTCCTTTCTTAAACTGCCTTATACTTCTCATAGATATACATTGAGCATTCTAAGCATCATGATATCTATGCATTCTGTCCTTTAACTTATCTCCACTATATGGTCTCATATAATTAGTGTACATACATTAGGGTTTCTCACAAAGAAAGCAATCACTACATGGATTCTATTTATTTACTTTATTATTATTATTTTTTGGAATTATTAGTACTTCTACTGTTATTGCCTTCATGAGTTGACACTTTATGAAATTAGGATATGTAAATGATTGCCAATTTAGACAATTGTTATATAGGAGTGTTTGGCTAATTTGTATAGTTTGGAGTAATCCTAAGTGCCTCTGTATTATTTGAGGCTATACTATTGAGGCAGTTATACCTACTCTTAGTTCCTTTATTCTCTTTTCTTGGATGGTATATTAGACTTATTAGGATAACCTTAT
The DNA here is from genome assembly GCF_036172605.1 of Pelobates fuscus. Taxonomy (NCBI): domain Eukaryota; kingdom Metazoa; phylum Chordata; class Amphibia; order Anura; family Pelobatidae; genus Pelobates; species Pelobates fuscus. The sequence goes on from NC_086326.1 coordinate 127,619,976, forward strand.
AGATATCCACTGAGCCAGACTTAATAAAGCTCAGAGTGGATGCCTCTTGCTAAGTAAATACATTGTAAATAGTGATGTCCCGCGCTGTTCGGTCCGCCCCCTATTCGTCATCATTGAGTAAACTTTGACCCTGGCCTGTACCTCACAGTCAGCAGACACATTCCAGCCATTCAGCAGCAGACCCTCCCTCCAAGACCCTCCCACCTCCTGGACAGCATCCATTTTACATTCATTGTGAAGCTGCATTCTTAGTGAGAGTAGGGACAGTGTAGCTGCTGCTGATTTGATAGGGAAATTGATAGCTAGGCTAGTGTATTCAGTGTCCACTACAGTCCTGAAGGACTCATCTGATCTCTGCTGTAAGTACAGCACCCCCAAAAAGCCCTTTTCAGGGCTAGAACATCAGTCAGCTTTTTTTTTTTTTTTTTAATGGAATTGAAGTTGCCTGCCTGCCAGCCAGCCTGTGTGTCAGGCTCACAGCATATACTGTGCCTACTTGCCCAGTGCCACCACTTACTCACTGGTGTCACAATAGCTTGCATTTAAAAAAAAAAACAATCTTTTTGACTGTAATATAATAGCAGTCAGTTTCCTTCACTAGTGTGCGTTTCAGGGCCTGCCCAGTGCCACCACTCACTCATATCTGGTGTCCCAATAGCTTGCATTTAATGAAAACTAAACTTTTTGGACTGTTATATAATAGCAGTCAGTTTCCTTCACGAGTGTGCATTTCAGGGCCTGCCAGGGCACAGTGTCACACCAGTGCCACTCATATCTGTTGTCACAGTAGCTTGCACGCATAGTACCACTAATCGAAAAAAAAAATGACAGGCAGAGGCAGGCCACCCCGCAGGGGCTGTCGTGGTCGTGGTTCTGTTATTCCCTTTAGCCCTAGAATAATGCCCAGTGTTCAGAGGCCACGTACCCTGAACTTGAAAAGACACCCAATCTTCTACAGCTTCCGCTCGGAACCTCGACGCACCAACATCCTCCAGCTTAGCTTCGGGCACCTCTCAAGTTACCACTCGCCCGCCTGCTGCCACCACCAACACTAGCACCACAGCCGCTTCACTTGGTATGTCAGAGGAGTTATTTACACATCAGTTGGAAGAAATGAGTGATGCGCAACCATTATTGCCTGAGGATGTAGATAACAGGGATATGTCTCAGTCAGACAGCATTACACACGTACGGTGTGATGATGATGATGTTGTACCCACTGCTGCTTCCTTTGCTGAGTTGTCAGATACAAGTGAAGCGGTTGATGATGACGAAGCGTCCGTGGATGTCACTTTGGTGCCCGCTAGAAAGGGAAGAAGAACAGGGGGAAAGTTCAGATTTGGAGACAGAGAGGAGGAGGAGGAGACGAGTTGGAAGCAGGGGGAGGTCGGCGCAAGGAGCTAGTGGCACAGTCCGACAGCATGCATCGGCACCCGGAGTCAGCCAGACAGCACGCCGTCATTGCAGAGCTCAGCAGTGTGGCATTTTTTTTGTGTGTCTGCCTCTGACAACAGTGATGCCATTTGCAACCTGTGCCAAAAGAAACTGAGTCGTAGGAAGTCCAACAACCACCTAGGTACAACTGTTTTGCAAAGGCACATGATCGCACATCACAAACGCCAATGGGATCAACACATGAGTACAAGCAGCACACAAACTGAAAGCCGCCATCCTCCTCCTGGTCCAGCATCTTCAGCCACGTTAACCACTGCTGTCCTCCTTGCCCCCTCTCAACCATCCGCCCCTCCGTTTCTGCTCATCGGCCCACAGTCAGGTGTCTGTCAAGGACATGTTTGAGCGTAAGAAACCAATGTCACAAAGTCACCCCCTTGCCCGGCGTCTGACAGCTGGCTTGACTGAACTCTTAGCCCGCCAGCTTTTACCATACAAGCTGGTGGAGTCTGAGGCGTTCAAAACATTTGTAGCTATTGGGACACCGCAGTGGAAGGTACCCGGATAAAAATTTATTTGCACAAAAGGCAATCCCCAACCTGTACTCGATTGTGCAAAAGGAAGTAATGGCATGTCTGGCACAAGGGTCCATCTGACCACTGATACCTGGTCTGCAAAGCATGGTCAGGGCAGGTATATCACCTACACTGCGCATTGGGTAAACCTGCTGACGGCTGCCAAGCATGGAAGCATGGCACATGTGTGTAATCTGATCGTACAACGCTTTGTGCATAAGTACCCAGGCTTACAGGACATCCTTAAGCAGGCCAGGAAGGTGTGTGGCCATTTCAGGAGTTCCTACACGGCCATGGCGCACTTTTCTGATATCCAGCGGCGAAACAACATGCCAGTGAAGCGCTTGATTTGCGACAGCCCGACACGTTGGAATTCAACACTCCTAATGTTCGACCGCCTGCTCCAACAAGGAAAAGCCGTTAACGAGTATTTGTATGACCGGGGTGCTAGGACAGCCTCTGCCGAGCTTGGAATTTTTTTGCCACGTTACTGGACACTCATGCGCAATGCCTGTAGGTTCATGCGTCCTTTTGAGGAGGTGACAAACAGTCACACTGAAGGCACCATCAGCGACATCATACCATTTGTTTTCTTCCTGGAGTGTGCCCTGCAAAGAGTGCTGGATCAGGCCGTAGATGAGCGTGAAGAGGAAGAGTTGTGGTCACCATCACCACCAGAAACAGCCTTATCAGCATCGCTTGCTGGACCTGCGGCAACACTGGAAGAGGATTGTGAGGAAGAGGAGTCAGAAGAGGAATGTGGCTTTGAGGAGGAGGAGGAAGACCAACCACAACAGGCTTTCCAGGGTGCTCATTGTCACCTATCTGGTACCCGTGGTGTTGTACATGGCTGGGGGGAAGAACATACCTTCAGAGAGATCACTGAGGATGAGGAACAGGACATAAGTAGCTCGGCATCCAACCTTGTGCAAATGGGGTCTTTCATGCTGTCGTGCCTGTTGAGGGACCCTCGTATAAAAAGGCTGAAGGAGAACAACCTGTACTGGGTGTCCACACTACTAGACCCCCGGTATAAGCAGAAAGTGCCTGAAATGTTACTGAATTACGGCAAGTCGGAAAGGATGCAGCAGTTCCAAAATCAATTAAAAAGTATGCTTTACACAATGTATAAGGGTGATGTCACAGCACAACGGGAATCTAACAGGGGGAGAGGTGAAAGTAATCCTCCTCCTCCCACGACCATGCTGGCAAGGACAGGACGCTTTACAGACGCGTTGTTGATAGAGGACATGCGGAGCTTTTTAAGTCCTACGTATCTCCACAGCTCTTCGGGGTCCACCCTCAGAGAACGACTCGACCGACAGGTAGCAGACTACCTCGCCTTAACTGCAGATATCGACACTCTGAGGAGCGATGAACCCCTTGACTACTGGGTGTGCAGGTTTGACCTGTGGCCTGAGCTATCCCAATTTGCGATAGAACTTCTGGCCTGCCCCACTTCAATTGTGTTGTCTGAAAGGACCTTCAGTGCAGCAGGAGATATTGTCACTGAGAAGAGAAGTCGCCTAGGTCAAAAAAGTCTAGATTACCTCACCTTTATTAAGATGAATGAGGGATGGATCCCGAAGGGACTGACAATGGGCGATACATTCGACTAAAAAAGGCCTGATGAGGGGGACTACTTAACACACCACTCCTATCTGGTGGCACATTAGATTCCACGCCCAGTGCCCCAAATTTGAAGTAGGAGGACCGACCAAGCATGTTTTTCCATCTCCCGCTTCCTAAAATCGATGCCCAGGGCCGGTGCAAGGATTTTTGCCGCCCTAGGCAAAAAAAAATTTGCCGCCCCCCCCATATGTCCTGCCCACCATGTGACATCACAATGCCTCGCCCATATGCTCTGCCATATGGGCAAACGCCAGTCTTCACAAAGTGTCTTTTATCTGAAGACAGTGTGTTTACATTAAAAAGTCTACAGGCACAGGCTATAGACACCAGAACCACTACATTATGCTGTAGTGCTTCTGGTGACTATAGTATCCATTTAGTGTGAGATTAGTGCCACTAATAATATATTGGATTGCCTACTTACCACCAGATGAGGACAAGAGGCTGATGATGGGCTCAGTCTGGCTCCACAGGTCTGGTGTAGAAGAGGCTCTCTGGAGACTGTATTTAACAGTGCTCACAACAATTAACGAACAGGAAGCAGCTCCATTTTTTAGGGCCCCTTACACAGCTCAAGGTCTGGGCCCCCGGGGCTTGACCGTGAGTATGCCTACAATGCCCACCCATAAATACCTACATGGCCCACCCATGAGTTCTCTCACAGGAAGTGGAGTGTGTAGGGGATGTTTTATGTGTTATTGTAGAGGATGCAATGTGTGTGTGTTCTTATAGAATGTAGTGTATAGGGATACCAATTTGTGTAAGGGATGTAGTGTGTTAATAGGGGATGCAGTGTGTGTTTGCGTGTAAGGAATGCATTGTATGTTTATGTGTGTGAGTGTGTGTGTGTAAGGGGTGCAAGGTGTGTTTCTGTGTATGTAATTGAATGCAGTGTGTGTCCCTCCTGTCCCTCCGTGTTCTCCCCTTCTGTGCCTTAGTGCTCTCCCTTGGCCCCCTGTAGCCCCCCCTTGGTGGTCTTCTCACTCCCCCCTCTCCCCCTTAGTGGTCCTCCATCCCTCCCCTTAGTGGTCCTCCCTCTCCCAAACCCTTGAGTGGTCCTCCCTCTCCCAAACCCCTTAGTAGACCTTAAAACCACCCTCCCCTCCCCTCATGGACTTTACACCCCCCTTCCCCTCCCCTCCCCTCATGGACTTTACACCCCCTTCCCCTCCCCTCCCCTCATGGACTTTACACCCCCCCTCCCTTCCCCTCCCCTCGTGGACTTTACACCCCCCCTCCCTTCCCCTCCCCTCGTGGACTTTACACCCCCCTCTCCCTTCCCCTCCCATCATGGACTTTACACCCCCCCTTCCCCTCCCCTCATGGACTTTACACCCCCCCCCTTCCCCTCCCCTCATGGACTTTACACCCCCCCTTCCCCTCCCCTCATGGACTTTACACCCCCCCCTTCCCCTCCCCTTCCCTTGTGGACTTTACACCCCCCCTTCCCCTCCCCTCCCCTCATGGACTTTACACCCCCCCTTCCCCTCCCCTCCCCTCATGGACTTTACACCCCCCCTTCCCCTCCCCTCCCCTCCCCTCATGGACTTTACACCCCCCCTCCCTTCCCCTCCCCTCATGGACTTTACACCCCCCCCTCCCTTCCCCTCCCATCATGGACTTTACACCCCCCCTTCCCCTCCCCTCATGGACTTTACACCCCCCCTTCCCCTCCCCTCATGGACTTTACACCCCCCCCTTCCCTTGTGGACTTTACACCCCCCCTTCCCCTCCCCTCCCCTCATGGACTTTACACCCCCCTTCCCCTCCCCTCCCCTCCCCTCATGGACTTTACACCCCCCTTCCCCTAATAAACTGTGCACCCCCTCCCCTCATGGACTTCACACCCCCACCCCCCCTCCCCTAATGGTTCACCCCCTCCCCTAATGGTTCACCCCCCTCCCCTAATGGTTCACCCCCCTCCCCTAATGGTTCACCCCCCCTCCCCTAATGGTTCACCTCCCCCTCCCCTAATGGTTCACCTCCCCCTCCCCTAATGGTTCACCCCCCTCCCCTAATGGTTCACCCCCCCTCCCCTAATGGTTCACCCCCCCTCCCCTAATGGTTCACCCCCCCTCCCCTAATGGTTCACCTCCCCTCCCCTAATGGACTTTACAACACCCTCCCCTAAGGGTCCTTACCCCCCCTCCCCTAAGGGTCCTTACCCCCCCTCCCCTAAGGGTCCTTAAAACCACCCTCCCCTCCCCTCATGGACTTTACACCCCCCTTCCCCTCCCCTCCCCTCATGGACTTTACACCCCCTTCCCCTCCCTTCCCCTCCCCTCGTGGACTTTACACCCCCCCCCTCCCTTCCCCTCCCCTCGTGGACTTTACACCCCCCCTCCCTTCCCCTCCCATCGTGGACTTTACACCCCCCCTTCCCCTCCCCTCATGGACTTTACACCCCCCCCTTCCCCTCCCCTCATGGACTTTACACCCCCCCCCTTCCCTTGTGGACTTTACACCCCCCTTCCCCTCCCCTCCCCTCCCCTCATGGACTTTACACCCCCCTTCCCCTCCCCTCCCCTCCCCTCATGGACTTTACACCCCCCTTCCCCTCCCCTCCCCTCCCCTCATGGACTTTACACCCCCCTTCCCCTCCCCTCCCCTCCCCTCATGGACTTTACACCCCCCTTCCCCTAATAAACTGTGCACCCCCTCCCCTCATGGACTTTACACCCCCACCTCCCCCTCCCCTAATGGTTCACCCCCCTCCCCTAATGGTTCACCCCCTCCCCTAATGGTTCACCCCCCTCCCCTAATGGTTCACCCCCCCTCCCCTAATGGTTCACCCCCCTCCCCTAATGGTTCACCTCCCCCTCCCCTAATGGTTCACCCCCCTCCCCTAATGGTTCACCCCCCTCCCCTAATGGTTCACCCCCCCTCCCCTAATGGTTCACCCCCCCTCCCCTAATGGTTCACCCCCCTCCCCTAATGGTTCACCCCCACCTCCCCCTCCCCTAATGGTTCACCCCCTCCTCTTCCTCCTCCTTCCTGCCTATGTAGCGTGGCCGGGCGGCGCGGAACGCGGGACAGGAACCTCTGTTTCCTGTACCCGGCCGCCGGCGGACTGAAGGGAAGTGCTCACTGAGTGAGCACTTCCTGTCAGTCCGCCGGCGGCCGGGTACAGGAAACAAAGGTTCCTGTCCCGCGTTCCGCGCCGCCCGGCCACGCTACATTGAGCGACCGGCAGGAGGGCGCGCTCTGTGTCTCCCTCCTGCCGGTCACAAACCCGACCGCCCTCCACACAGCAGTGCTGCGCCGCCTGAGGCTTGCTAAAGCGCTCAGGCGGCGCATCATGAGGAGCCGCAGCGGGAACTCCGGGTGCAGGGATGGGATCCGGCGCCCCCTGCTAAGGGGCGCCCTAGGCGGCTGCCTAGGTCGCCTTACAGGTGGCGCCGGCCCTGTCGATGCCTTATGTACACGTCCCCTGATAGGGGACGTAACAGGGATTAAACTGATAGGAGTGCTGTGTTAAGTAGTACTATTCCTATCAGTTTAATCCCTGTTACGTCCCCTATCAGGGGACGTGTACATAAGGCATCGATTTTAGGAAGCGGGAGATGGAAAAACATGCTTGGTCGGTCCTCCTACTTCAAATTTGGGGCACTGCGCGTGCAATCTAATGTGCCACCAGATAGGAGTGGTGTGTTAAGTAGTACTATTCCTATCTAGTGGCACATTAGATTGCACGCGCAGTGCCCCAAATTTGAAGTAGGAGGACCGACCAAGCATGTTTTTCCATCTACCGCTTCCTAAAATCGATGCCTTATATACACGTCCCCTGATAGGGGACGTAACAGGGATTAAACTGATAGGAATAGTACTACTTAACACACCTTATAATAATGCAGAGAGAGGCAATGCAGAGAGAGGAGTCTGAAGAAGAGGAGTCAGAGGAGGAAGGTGGCTTTGAGGAGGTGGAAGACCAAACACAGCAGGCGTCCCAGGGGGCTTGTTGTCACCTTTCGGGGCTGGGTGGAGGAAGACCTTCAATGACATCAGTGAGGACAAGGAACGGGACATGGCTAGCTTGGTATCCAACCTTGTGCAAATGGGGAGTTTGCGGTTGGGCAAATGGACTGTTTGCGGTTGTTTGCGGTTCGTTAAACAGGGAGTTTGGTCTGTCACTGTGAAGCGGGCGTAACCCTTACATTACCTGATCGATACAACATCATACCTGATGTTTTAAAGCAGGTTATTCCAAACAATTTAGGAATGTTAGGTGATTTATGCCCTTTATGGATTAAAACTAGACTCTGCATCAACTATGTAATTTTCCATGGGAGTTTTGCCATGGATCCCCCTCCGGCATGCCACAGTCCAGGTGTTAGTCCCCTTGAAACAACTTTTCCATCACTATTGTGGCCAGAAAGAGTCCCTGTGGGTGTTAACATTTGCCTGCCCATTGAAGTCTATGGCAGTTCACCCGATTCGCCGGTTCGCAAACATTTGCGGAAGTTCGCGTTCGCCGTTCGCGAACCGAAAATGTTATGTTCGCGACATCACTAATTGTAAATATAGCACCCAAGCATTATGGAACATTTTTTGAATTAGTAACCTATACCTTATCGGGAGATCTCAATTCTTGAATTTTATTATTATAATATATGTCCGCTAGACCACTGTATATTTCCAGGTAGAACAGCTAGCCAAATCTGCCTTCGGACATTGTGGCAAGCATTTTGTGTGTTTTTTCTTTATTTTTTTTATTCATGTTTCTGTTATGCCTTATATGTCATAATGCTTAGTGTATTAATCCCCCTATTCTCTCCTTTCTTAACTTTTACATATATTGTTTTTACACTTCTTGTGTTTTTGTCAATTTGCCCATTCTTTATTGCTCTTGTTTTAATGCATATATAGGATTTTTCAAATATACGGTAAAAATGGCTGAATTGCAAACATTCTCGAAGTCAGAAGTGCTTCCAATTTGGCTTCTCGGGCCTTAAATTTAAAATTCAGTTTGAATTCTCATTTTATTGAATAACTCTGAAACTGTTTTCACGTTTTGTGCTCTTGTGCCAGTCTTTCATTATTTCTGTACTCTTGTTTTCCAACCTCACCATTCTTTGTTGCTTCTCCATTTCACCTTGTGTGCATTCTATCTTATTTCTCTAATCCCCAATTTATAGTTTTTTGCACACACTTCTCTTTTAGTGACATTTGCTTCTTTATCACGCTTTATGATCTACCAGCCACTTTCTCTTTGCCATATCCAAGTTTCCATTACTTATCACAGTTACATGGTAATATAGGCTAAAAAGACTCAAGTCCACCAAATTTGCTTCAACATATCTCTACTCCTGATGATCCAACAGATTCCAAAAATTATAAAAGCTCAATTTAAAGCAATTTCCAAGTGTCCCTTTCCCTCTTTAATCTGTTAACTATTTTCTGCCTTTTTCATCCCTGGTCACATGCTGTTTGACGACATTTTTATATTCCTAGGAAAACATCTGTCTCTGAGGGATATGTTTTATTCTTCTGGGCCTCGGGCTTTTAACCTAATTTAAATTCGCACATTTCTGTTTTCACACGTAACTTTCACTGAAGCTTTTATCTGATTCTTTGGTTGTGAGATACAACACCCCCCTACTGTGCAAAGCAAAACTTACTTAAAATAGCCCCTATCTTCACTTGTATAATACATAAATCTTAACTATAATTTGACACTCACAAACACAGATATGAATCGATAGAGTAAGATAACAGAATGTATAAAATAAGATAATAGAAGATTATAGTAGGGATTTTGATCCATGCTGGCTGTATAGTCTCATGAAATACCTGTGGGTTGTTTGTACCAAATTCTGCAACTCTCCAGATAATTTAAAAAGTGCACTGTTGGATTTAACATTTGTGCATTTGTGGACTGTGCAGATGATTGAAAAAAAAAATAGAAGGATTACTTTAAGGACCATAAAAACTTCTGCTTGTTAAAGTAGTTATGGTATGAGGACTGTGTTTGTGCAGGGTTTTATTTTAACCCCTTAGTGACCAGACCATTTTTTCAATTTTCTTACCGAGTCCTTCCATCTCCATCTCTTGGCCCCCAGCAGCACCCCATTTAAGCATGTTTAGGTGAGTGCAGCCAGCCCCTTGTTTTACTAAAAAATACTAAACATACCCCATTTGCAATACCTTGGGTTGTCTACTTTTGCAAATGGTATGCCATCATGGGGGCAAATGGTATGCCATCATTCGTATGGGCTACCATACGGTCTCAAAGGCAACATAACTAATCTGGCAAATTTCAATGTCAAAAAAATGAAATGCAAGCCTTATATGTGACTCTCTAACTTTCCAAAACACCATAAAACCTGTACATGGGGGGTACTGTTATTCTCGGGAGACTTCACTAAACACAAATATTAGTGTTTTAAAACAGTAAAACATATAACAATGATAATATAGTCCATAAAAGTGCCGTTTGTTTGTAAAAAATGCAAAAAACGTAACTTTTACTTAACATATCATTGTTGTAATACAATTTACCAGTTTTAAACACTAATATTTGAGTTCAGCGAAGTCTCTCGAGTAAAACAGTACCCCCTATGTACAGGTGTTATGGTGTCTTGGAGAGTTACAGGGTCAAATATAGTGCTTGGGAATAAATTCTCTGCACTTTCTCCCTGTGTTGTCAGGCATGTCAATCAAATTTTAAATAATCAAATCACATCACAAGACTTAAATATACATGTAGAATTTTAATATATATGCATTTATCGGTATTTAAATTCTACGTGTATACTAATGTAATCTTTTATGTAATTATATGTATTTATCTCTCTCTCTCTCTATCTATCTATCTATCTATCTATCTAATTTGCGGTTATTTGTATTTTATATATAGATATATATAGAATGTCATTCTAAGTGTATTTTGTTACCAATATATATATTAATAACAAAATACAGTTAGAATGAAATTACATATGAATATATAATGTATTTTACATTTTGTTTCAATATTTTATTTATTTATTATTAATAAATACGTAATTATACGTGTATATATATTTCCTGGCCATATCCATGGCAGCACAACATTGGGGTAGCTCCTCCCTATCCCCATTGGACAGGAATAATAATTAAGCCGTATAAGTACCACCTCCTGCCCCTCCTTCCCCAGTCTTTTTTTCCTGTCCTATCCATAGGACATGTCGGTCTTTTAAGACTGCTAAATTTTATTTTATGGCTTACCTGAGGATTAGTTCCTCTGGCCCCTAGGGAGTTCACCCTCTCTCCCCTGGGAAGTCTCCAGTATACGGCCCTGTGCAAAGGTGTCCCCCTGGAGAGAACCCCTTTAATGACCGGGGGTTTTTTCCTTCCAATTGCTCAGTGGTAACATGGGAAGGAAAATGGAATTTGGCTGGGTTCCGGTTTGGTATTTCCCCACCAGGATCAAGGTAATATGGTTTGATTTTTACCTGCTGGTTTTTGATTCCAGGAGTGGTTTGGTTTTCCGGCACTTTTCTTTCTGTTAAGTTTGCTGTGGAGGCGTTCTGGGTTCCCCTGGATGCATGGTTCCCTGCTCGGCGTTCGGTAGTTTCCTGTGCGCCTGCGTGGGTTTCGGGGACTCCCGGACGCATGCGCGGCATTCGGTACTTCTGGCGTTCGCATGGTTTCATTCGCATAAACGCGCGAACGCCATTTGCACGTATTGGCGCGTTCGTGCGCAAAAATCTGTTCGTTTGATTTCTAAATTAGGCCGTTCGCGCATCTTTTTCGGTCATTTGCGCATGCGCGATGACGTCAGACGCCCTTTTAAAGTGCCAGGCCTCCTTTTTTTGGTCAGTTTGAAATTTCAGCTTCTTGGAGAGTTTCTGGCACCGTTGAGATCTAGGAGCTGCAAGATTCGTCTTTTCAGATTCCTTTTTCTTTTAAGGTAAGTTTTTCACATTTTTTGTTTGGTTTCTTGTAGTTTATCTTCTTGGTTTTAGTTTCGCTGTTCCATCTATCATTTATAGATGGATTCGCGTTCAAGATCCAGAGAATCGGATTCTTCTCATCATAATAGGTCACAATCTAAGCGACATAGGTAAGCCATCCTTTTTGGGAAAACTTTATATTGATATTATAAATAAATAAAAGAGTGGTAATGTACTAATGCTCACGCTTGGTGTATTGCAGTGATAAAAGTACAAAGACTTCAGGATCGTCCAAAGGGAAGTCGCCCAAAGGGACGCTGTGTATATCCTGTGATAACAGAGCCATAGAAGGGAAACGTCTCTGTTTGAATTGTCTCTCAGCAGCTGCTGGACCTTCTCAGTCAACACCGGACTTTAGGCAGCTTATCAAGCATGCAGTTGCCCGGGGCATCAGAGAGGTTGATAAGACCCACAAGCGACCTAGATATTCTGAGCCGTCAGATTGGTCTCCTGATAACTCGGAGGATGAATTTATGGATACAGCTTCGCTGAGAGACTTGGCTTTTTCCTCGGAGGAGGATGCTATGCCGGATCCTGACTTCCTGGTACCTGCGGAGGTGGATCATTTGATTGCTAGGGTTAGAGAAACCCTTGCCTTGAAAGAACCCTCAGACGAGGAACCCTCTACATCTAACCGCTATTTCTCAGATCTTAGGAGGAAAAGAGCGGCTTTCCCTGTCCATACCACTATTAGTGACCTTATTAAAGAAGAATGGTCCAGGTCTGATAGGAGATCATCTGCAAAAGGGAAGTTCTCCAGATTATACCCCTTTGATTCCAAAGATGCTGAAACATGGGATCTTCCACCCAAAGTTGATGCTGCTGTGGTTAGGCTAGCCAAGCGCACTACCCTGCCTGTGGATGATGCAGGCTCCTTCAGGGATCCAATGGATCGTAACATGGAGTACTACCTGTCTAAATCTTATGTAGCCTCAGGCACAAGTCTCCACCCTGCCGTTGCTCTCACGTCTGTTTCTAGAGCTATTAAGGTTTGGCTGCAGGAGCTGGAGGGGGACATAAGAAGTGGCAGAAGCCGTTCCTCTATTATTGATGCCCTGAAGGATATGCGTCTAGCGATTGATTTCTCTTCGGAGGCCGCGGTGGATCTGGTGAGAGGCCTTGCTAGAAATATGTCCTTCTCGGTTTCCTCCAGGCGGGCACTTTGGCTCAGATCTTGGTCGGCCGATGCTTCCTCCAAGAATAGTTTGTGTTCTCTGCCATTTCACGGGAATATGTTGTTTGGCAAGAATTTGGATGAATGCATTAAGAGGGCGGCTGAAGGTAATAAAGCCTTTCTACCCCAAGAGAGGAAGTATAAGGGATCCTTTCGTGCCCGGAAAGAGTACCATTCCTTTCGTGACAGTAGGTCCTACAAGCCTGGTAGGGAATATTCCAGATTTCAACCTGGAAGAGGAGCCCCTTCTGGAAACAGAGGAGGCAGGTCACGCGGTTCATCTTCCTCTAAAAATCCGAGGAATCTATGACTACGTACTGCCCAAAACCGAAGGTGTCGGGGCTTGTCTTCTCCAGTATTTTCCGAGATGGACCGATTCCACAAGCGACATTTGGGTGCTGGATATTATTCGGAGAGGTTACCTGCTAGAATTCTTCAAGTATCCTCCCAACAGGTCCTTTCACCTCACAAAGTGGCCAGGAGACAAGGAAAAGTGCATGGCTCTACAAAACTTCATCCTTTCCTTGCAGAAGGAGAATGTCATCATCAAAGTGCCAGCAGGCGAAATAACTCAAGGGTTTTACTCCCACATCTTCTTAACAAGGAAGGCCTCAGGAGGATGGAGACCCATTCTGGATCTACACAGACTGAACAAGCATCTGCACATTCGCAGATTCAAAATGGAATCCCTGCAGTCTATAATAAAGGTTGTGTCGCCCAACCAATGGATGCTGTCTATAGATCTGTTGGACGCATATTTTCACGTTCCCATTGCCCGAATCCATCAGAAGTTTCTGAGGTTTGCTGTGGAAGAGGGTCATTTCCAGTTCAGGGCCCTCCCCTTTGGACTGAGCACAGCCCCAAGAACGTTTACAAAGGTCCTGATTGTTCTCATCGCAGAACTCAGAAAGCAGAACATTGCTATTTACCATTATTTGGACGACGTCTTGATCTTAGGAAACGACGTAGATTCTGTAACATCCCAGGCTATTACCAGCATTCAGTTTCTGCAAGCTCACGGCTGGAAGATCAACACCAAGAAGAGCCACCTCCTCCCAACGCAATCTATGGTTTACTTAGGTGCTCACTTCGACACTCTGAAGGGTACTGTCCAGCTCTCTTCAGCAAGAATACTGAAACTCAAGAGATTATTGAGAAGAATGCTGAAATCCTCAGTTGCCCCTGCAAAGGTTATAATGAGCCTCCTTGGTTCCATGTCCTCCACGATAGGTCTGACCAGATGGGCTCAGTGGAGGATGAGACCGTTCCAAGCCAACTTCCTGAGTCAATTCTCATCCGGGAACCTCTTCCAGCCCATCAAGCTTCCCCTGAATGTACGCCATTCTCTGATCTGGTGGCTAAACAGAAAGCACCTATCCAGAGGTTTTCCATTAGGGGACATCGCGTGGAGAACTGTGACAACGGATGCCAGCCAGTGGGGCTGGGGCGCTCATTATCTCCACGACTTTGCGCAGGAAGAATGGAAGTTCAGGACAAGCAATGTCCATTCCAATCTGCAAGAGCTTCTGGCTGTCCTCAAGGCTTTGAAGCACTTCTCGATCTATCTCAAGGGTCAATGGGTGAAGATAAGGACGGACAACTCCACCGTAGTATCCTATGTCAATCACCAAGGGGGTACCAGGAGCTGCAAGATGATGGAAATAATGAATCGCCTGATGTGGTGGGTTCAGAGAAACCTGGCGGGCATTACAGCCATCCATCTTCCAGGGAAACTGAATCAACTTGCAGATCCAGAATAGATCCAGGGGAATGGTGCCTATCTCACAGGGTTTTCCGCATGATTGTGGACAAGTGGGGTCTCCCTCAAGTAGACCTTCTTGCCACTCGGTCCAACCGGAAGGTAGCCCTTTTCTTCACAAAAGATGAAGACCACCTGGCACTGGGAAGGGGTGCCTTATCAAGCCCCTGGAGGTTCAGAATGGGCTATGCGTTCCCCCCGTTTCCACTAATTCTACCGCTCCTGAGGAAGTTGAGAACGGAGCAGGTGTCTCTCATCCTGATTGCACCTTATTGGCCTCGGAGACCTTGGTTTCCTCTGCTTCTGAGTCTTTCGGTGGAACCTCCTCTCCCACTCCCAAAAGATGCGGATCTTCTGTCCCAGGGTCCTGTGAGGCATCCAGACCCTGTCTCTCTCAACCTCATGGCTTGGAGACTGAAAGGAACCGGCTTTTGAACAGAGGATTCTCCCAGGCCGTTATTGATACTATGCTGAGGGCGCGTAAGCTTTCCACTTCAGCCACTTATTATAGAGTGTGGGAGGTTTTCTCCGACTGAGCCCTTCAGAAATGTGGATGTTCAAGATCCCTCCTCCTCTAATATTTTGGATTTCCTGCAATCTGGCCTTGCTAAAGGGCTGAGCTATAACACTCTCAAGGTGCACGTTTCGGCCTTGTCCGCCCTAACCAGTCATAGATGGGCGTTGGACTCGGATGTCATCAGATTCATCAAAGGGGTCCTTCAGATGAAACCTTCCATCCTGGAATCTCCCTCTGGTTCTGGATGCCATGAAACTGAAACCATTTGAATCAGTTTCCCTACAGGTTCTCTCTATTAAGACTGCCTTGCTGGTTGCCCTAGCTTCTGGCAGGAGAGTTTCTGAGCTCAATGCTCTGTCCATCAAAGAGCCTTTTACTATCTTTCACAAGGACAGAGTGGTCCTCCGTACGGTTCCTGTTTTTCGACCAAAAGTCACCTCCTCCTTTCACATCAATGAGGATATTGTTCTTCCATCTCTGAGGTCGGATTCCCATGAGCTGGGGAATTCTGCTGACCTGTCCTCTCTGGATCTAGTGAGATGCCTCCGGATGTATATTGAGAGGACTTCTGCTTGGCGTTCTTCTGACAGTCTTTTCGTCCTGCATAGCGGCTGTAAAAAGGGCTCACAAGCTCCCAAATCTGCCATTAGCAGATGGATAGTAGCGGCTATCATTCTGGCTTATCAGTCCGCCGGATTTCCGGTCCCTGTCGGTCTTAAAGCCCATTCTACTAGGGCTCTCTCTTCTTCCTGGGCAGCCGCAGCTAATGTCTCTCCTGAACTCATTTGTAAAGCAGCTACATGTTCTTCCTCTAACACTTTCATTAAGATCTACCAGATTGATGTCAGAGCAGGGTTGTCTGATCAATTTGCTAAGTCAGTCCTGTCTGTATCCAATACCTGATTTCTGTGTCTTTCACTTGTTGTGGTGTTAATACACTTTGCATTTGAAAAATTTTGAGTCTGTGTCTCTTTCCCTCCCTGGTTTATTGCTTGGGTATTACCCAATGTTGTGCTGCCATGGATATGGCCAGGAAAATGGAAAATGTATTCATACTTACCGTAATTTTCTTTTCCTGGTTATATGCCATGGCAGCACAAGGGTCCCACCCGGGGCTATTGCTGGAACACGTGACTGGGGAAGGAGGGGCAGGAGGTGGTACTTATACGGCTTAATTATTATTCCTGTCCAATGGGGATAGGGAGGAGCTACCCCAATGTTGTGCTGCCATGGCATATAACCAGGAAAAGAAAATTACGGTAAGTATGAATACATTTTCCATTATATATATATATATATATTATATATATGTAACGTCATTCTAAGTGTATTTTAATACTAATATATTTACTTATATTAAAATACATTACGTATGACGTTACATATATAATATGTATATTATACATGTAGAATTTTAATAAATATGCATTTATAGGTATTTAAATTCTACGTCTATACTAATGTAATCTTTTATGTAATTATATGTATTTATCTCTCTCTCTCTCTCTCTCTCTATATATATATATATATATATATATATATATATATATATATATTTGCGGTTATTTGTATTTTATATATAGATAGATATATATATAGAATGTCATTCTAAGTGTATTTTGTTACCAATATATACATATTAATAACAAAATACAGTTAGAATGAAATTACATATGAATATATAATTTATTTTACATTTTGTTTCAATATTTTATTTATTTTATTTATTTATTATTGTAATTATACGTGTATATTTATATATATATATATATATATATATGTGTATATATCTATTATATATATGTAACGTCATTCTAAGTGTATTTTAATACTAATATATATACTTATATTAATATTAAAATATATTACGTATGACATTACATATATATAATATGTATATATATATATTATATATACATATATTATATATATAAAAATACTTTTAATTTATTTTAAAACATGTTTAATCTTTTTTTTTTACCCTACCTACCAGCAGGGGGACTGTCTGATATTTTAGACCCCCCCCCCCCCCCCCTGCTGGCAGATCCACAGCCAGCTATAGGGGGCCAGATTTGCCGGGGAGGGCTGCCTGGGCTGTCAGGCAACCCTCCAGAAGAGGATTGCGGCGGAGGTAAGTACCTCCGATCTCCAGGGGGCTTAAGCCGTTACGGCGTTCTATGCCGCCGCAACGGCTTTAAAGCCCTTTAAAGCCGGGACGGCATAGAACGCCGTAATGGCGTTAAGGTGTTAAACACTCATATTTGTGTTCAGCGAAGTCATCAGAGTATAACAATACATACACACACACACCCAATTGTATTTCCTATATACCGTATATACTCGAGTATAAGCCGGCCCGAATATAAGCCGAGGCCCCTAATTTTACCCCAAAAAACTGGGAAAACTTATTGACTCGAGTATAAGACTAGGGTGGGAAATGCAGCAGCTACTGGTAAATTTCTAAATAAAATTAGATCCTAAAAAAATTATATTAATTGAATATTTATTTACAGTGTGTGTGTGTGTATGAGTGCAGTGTGTGTGTATATGAGTGCAGTGTGTGTGTGTATATGAGTGCAGTGTGTGTGTATATGAGTGCAGTGTGTGTGTATGAGTGCAGTGTGTGTGTGTATGAGTGCAGTGTGTGTGTGTATGAGTGCAGTGTGTGTATGAGTGCAGTGTGTGTATGAGTGCAGTGTGTGTATGAGTGCAGTGTGTGTATGAGTGCAGTGTGTGTGTGTGTGTGTGAATGCAGTGTGTGTGTGTATGTGTGCAGTGTGTGTGTGTATGTGTGCAGTGTGTGTTTGTATGTGTGCAGTGTGTGTTTGTATGAGTGCAGTGTGTGTTTGTATGAGTGCAGTGTGTGTATGAGTGCAATGTGTGTGATGCAGTGTGTGTGTGTGTGTTGCAGAGCCTTGGTGGGGGGTGGGCATTTTTATTATAATTTTTTTATTATTATTTAAATTTTATTTTGTTAAATTATTTATTTATTTTTATTATTATAAATATTTTATTATTTATTTATTTTTTCGTCCCCCCTCCCTGCTTGATACACGGCAGGGAGGGGGGCTCTCACTCCCTGGTGGTCCAGTGGCATTGGTAGTTCAGTGGGGGGGAGGGGACTGGCTGAGAGTTTACTTACCTCTCCTGCAGCTCCTGTCAGCTCCCTTCTCCTCCGCGCCGGTCGGTGCAGCTCCCTCTGTCAGCTCACACTAAGTCTCGCGAGAGCCGCACTATGACCCCGCGGCTCTCGCGAGACTTACACTGGGAGCTGACCGAGGTGCTGAACGGACCGCTGCGGAGGAGAAGGGAGCTGACAGGAGCTGCAGGAGAGGTAAGTAAACTCTCTGCAGCCCCCACAGCCCCCTGTCTGTATTATGGCAATGCAAATTGCCATAATACAGACATTGACTCGAGTATAAGCCGAGTTGGGGTTTTTCAGCACAAAAAATGTGCTGAAAAACTCGTCTTATACTCGAGTATATACGGTACGTATAATATATTATACAATAATTAAAGTATTTTATGATATATTATACATATAGAATGCATATATATGATTGCATTATAAGTGTATTTTGAGATATATGTGTATATATCTCAAAGTACACTTATAATGAAATTATATATATTTACATATATATATACACCGTATATACTCGAGTATAAGTTGAGTTTTTCAGCACATTTTTTGTGCTGAAAAACCCCAACTCGACTTATAATCGAGTCAATGTCTGTATTATGGCAATTTACATTGGTGGGGGGTGGGCATTTTTATTCTTATTCTTATTTTAATAGTATTATTTTAATAGCTCTTACTTACCTCTCCTGCAGCTCCCTTCTCCTCCGCGCCAGTCCGGTCAGCTCCCTCTGCAAGTCCCAGTGTAAGTCTTGCGAGAGCCGGGGGGTCATAGCGCGACCGCGAGACTTACACTGGGAGCTGACCGGACCAGCGCAGAGGAGAAGGGAGCTGACAGGAGCTGCAGGAGAGGTAAGTAAGAGCTTTCTACCAGCCCCCCCCCCCCTACACAGCCCCCCTCCACTGAACTGCCAATGCCACTGGACCACCAGGGAGTGGGAGCCCCCCACCCTGCCATGTATCAAGCAGGGAGGGAGGACGAAAAAAAATTAAATAATATTAAAATAATCATACTTAAAAAATAATAATTAAAAAAAATTATTAAAATAGTTTAAAAAAAATAATAATAAAAAAGCCCTCCCCCCCCCCACCAAGGCTCTGCAGCACACACACACACACTGCACCACACACAGCACTCATATACACACACTGCACTCATACTCACACACACTGCACTCATACTCACACACACTGCACTCATATACACACTGCACTCATACACACTGCACTCATACACACACACTGCACTCATACACACACACTGCACTCATACACGCACTGCACTCATACACGCACTGCACTCATACACGCACTGCACTCATACACGCACTGCACTCATACACGCACTGCACTCATACACGCACTGCACTCATACACGCACTGCACTCATACACGCACTGCACTCAGACACACACACTGCATTCACTATATACACACTCTGTAAATAAATATTAAATTAATAGAATTTTTTAAGGATCTAATTTTATTTAGAAATTTACCAGTAGCTGCTGCATTTCCCACCGTAGTCTTATACTTGAGTCAATAAGTTTTCACAGTTTTTTGGGGTAAAATTAGGGGCCTCGGCTTATATTCGGGTCGGCTTATACTCGAGTATATACGGTATATGCTTTTACTATTTTATAATTTATTATACATCTATAATATATGTATAATAAATTAAATGTATTATTTAATTTTTTTTACAACATTTACAGTCCCCCTGCTGGCAGCTCCATAGACTTCTATTGCCGCCATGTGATCATGGTGATCACACGGCCCTGGAGGGCCGGAGCTGCTGCAGGGGGACTGCTGGGCTCACTGGCAGTCCCCCCCCGACTGGGATCGCCACGGATCGCCAGGTAAGTAAATGGGTCTGATTTGCCGCGGATGTACCAGGTATGTCCGAGGTCGTTATTGACCACCTTTTGTCGGACGTACCTGGTACGTCTAAGGTCGGGAAGGGGTTAAAATGCTGCAACTTGTAAGATATTTTAGACTTATTTTGCATGGGGTGTAACTACAACACCAGTGTCTGTCAATCAGTCAGCCTGGAATGAGAGCTCCTTGTTATATATGGCAATTTTGTTAAACCTTTGTGTTCTTTATCCGCACTCGGAGCATACGGCACTTTATGAGCATACGAATAGTTAACACATAGCATTTTCAAAATTAAAAGAAACACTATAGGGTCAGAAACACAAACGTATTCCTGACCCTATAGTGTTAAAAATACTATTTAGGGCCATGCCGCCCCTCCCCCCGCCACTTTATCTCCCCTTAAATAGCGTAAAAACTCTTATTTCATTTTATTTGGCTCTGCCCCCGATCGCCCCCTTGGCTGATATCAACAGAATTCCCACAGGAAAGCATTGGATTCGCTAAGATTGCCAAGGTGGAGGAACGGGGGCAGGGCCAAAGCTCCTGCTGGCCAATCAGCATCTCCTTATAGAGATGCATTGAATTAATGCATCTCTATGGTGAATGTTCAGTGTGTCCATGCAGAGATGGAGATGCAGAATGTCAGTGCTGTACACTGTGAAACACCGCCCGAAGAAGCACCTCCAGTTGCCATCTGTTGAGTGGCAGCAATCTAAACATTGCCTTTTCTCTCAATAGACAGTATTTACAGCAAATACAGCAAAATGTCTGCAAGGACTGACTATAATATTCAGAACAACTACATTAAGCTGTAGTATTTCTGGTGAGGTGACCATAGTGTCTGTAACGGACCGTTTCACTTACAAGAGGATAAAACCCAGTTTAGGCGATATCCCCCTTTCCAGATGCACAGGCAGCTCCTGCAAGCATCAATCTCCCGACTTGAAACACACGAACACTGAAATAGCTGAACAAGAAAAGAATACGAACAGCTTACACTCCTGGCAGTCAGCATACACTCCAATTCCCCCCAAGAACGAGACGACACATCGGTTTGAGGGTCAAGCAGAATCTCAGGTCTGGAACACCCAGCCTGCTTTTTATTACAGTTGTGCACATACAGGACACACCCAGGGGGAGGCATAAAACAACCAATCAAGTAACAGCACAACCCACATATTCCCTCCCCTCAGATAAGCAATTAACATAATTATTACATACAGTAAAAATACAGTTTCCACACATACTCTGTAACTTTAAAACCATAGATCACATTCACATAAATAAATAAATAAATTTATACATATCCACAATCAATCCATTCAGGGGAACAACATATTAAAAAATGGCATGAATCAGACCAGGGGTTCAAAAGTTAGTAAAAGTATCTTTTGTTCCCCCTGGCTGGCAGTATTTTTAATCTGGCTCACACAGTAAAAGTAAAAACATCCCCACAATGCATCCTGGTTTCCTCCCTCCTGCCCTGGAGATAATTGGAGAAGTAATCCAATTATCTCCCAGGTCAAAGACAAAACTCAATTACACATGTGGGGACCTAAATACAGGATTATGTTTTAAAATATATAAAGTTACTTTTATTACACCAAACACAGACATGTTACATATCCCCAGATAGCTCAGGTCTGGGTGCACATTATTAGGTGAATGGCACCCAGACCACACAAATACTGTTTTTAAAGGGCCCAATCCCCCAGGGACCATAATCACATGGCAAGAGGCTGGCAAGCAGTCCTCCACTTGGTTCTTTTAAAGGGGTATACACATACATTAACAGTGGTTATACATACAGGACAATATATAGTGGCTGTATTTGCCACAGTGTCCCTATAAAAAAAATGTATGTGCTCTAGTGGATACAATATATTCCTTAATAGTGCCACGAAACAAAAGGACATATTTTGTAATTATAGAGCACAAATACAATTCTTACATATTTTACAAATGTGCTGCCTCTAGCCTTGCCTCAGGGCCTGTACCAGTGGCCACCCCCCACTTACCCATATATTTTCTAACTTTCACTATGTTACTGTATTTGAACGTGCATCCTCATAAACTGCTGACAGCCTTTATAGTCTAGCACTGATCACAACAGTTTTTAATAGGATATAAGAAAAATAGGCAAACTCAGATTCATTGCCACTTAGCAATTTTGGCTCATAATATAAACATATCTGTGCGTATTTCAGATTTTTGGAATTTTTTTTTTTTCTGTTGATTACACATGAATAATGTGATAGCAGAGTATGAAGTTGAAATATCACTAAATTTAATTTATTGACTAAGTGCTGCTGAGTTATTTCTTTCATTTGCTTGTTTAGCCATTTCATAAATGTGTGTGTCTGTGTACAGCTTGAATGTACAGAACCTAATCCCATCTCCCTTTAGAGTCTCTCCCCCTGTGCTCACATCCTTTAGCTTTTCAGATAAGATCTGTCAGGCTAGGCTTACGGCTGGTTACAAATCCCATGCCTCTCTAGAGAAGCAGGGAACTGGTTCATCACACTAATAGTCATTTAATCAAATGTGAAGCATTTGAATGGACACTATCAGCACAAACAGGGTAATTAGTTGTGGAGAGACACGAGGAATCAGCATTAGCTGCATAGTAGCCAGTTGGATGTAAAATAAGATTTTATGGGTTAGTAATATTATTTCTATATATTATATATAATTGCCTTAGTTATGTAAATTCAAAATATGCATTTGATAGCTCAGCCCAATTGGTATATTTGCTTGTATCAACATCCTAAAAAGCATGATTAAATAATGCCAGAGTTCTTTGTATCAATGTAGTGTAATCCTTGTGCATATGGTAGGCATCTGTGATTTAAGGCCCTACTTATAACTCTGGAGATTAGTTATACAGGGGTAGAGTAAAAGGTTATTTTTGTACGAATTATAAAAATGTGGAAATCTCTGCCTAAGGAAATAATAATACCAAATTATAAAAATAGAAAAAAAAGAAAAAAAAAAAAGGCTGCATGCTTTTCTGGAGAAAACAATTTACAGTTTATAATAGTTAAAAGGTCTGGTGACAGCACATTATTATATATCATTTGCTATTTTGGAATTAAGAATTGTTTTCCCTCTTTGTGGTGCAATTGGGAAACACTTTTTAAATTGGGTTTTCCACCTATTTTTAGATCAACAGCAGAAACAGATTGGTACAAAGTTAAACATGATGTACCTTAATTATTTTTTTCAAGGTAGATTATTAGTTTACTAAGTCATGCAGAGGTGGCTCTGGACGCTA
Organism: Pelobates fuscus; assembly: GCF_036172605.1. Lineage (NCBI taxonomy): Eukaryota > Metazoa > Chordata > Amphibia > Anura > Pelobatidae > Pelobates > Pelobates fuscus. The sequence continues at coordinate 127,643,250 of NC_086326.1, forward strand.
GGCGGCTGCAAGGCCTTCAGTGTAACATGAGGTGCCTAATGATACCCATAATGGAAAAAAAAAAACCCACAAGCAATAGTAACATTAACTGGACACACATATATACTCTCTCTCTCTTTCTTTCTCTCTCTCTCTCTCTCTCTCTCTCTCTCTCTCTCTCTCTCTATATATATATATATACACACACACACAGATACAAACTGCCAGACAGACATACACTCACATAGTGATTCTCAATGCCAGACACACTAACATGCCCACACATGCCTCAGACCTACACAGGCGGACATACACATCCCAAAACACAGCTGGTCACTTTAACAGATTATGGGCTGTATCCTTCCAATGATGCCCTGGAAACCTCTTCTTCCTCCCTCTCTCCCCACAGCTCCACTTCCCTCTCTCCCACCCAGCTCCATCTCCCTCTCTTCCACCCAGCCCCATCTCTCTCTCTCTCTCTCCCCAGTTCCATCTCCACTTCATCCCACTATCACACCTCACCTCCATCTCCTTCTTTCCCTGTAAGTTTTATCTGCCTCTCACCCACCCAGCTCCATACTTCTCTCCCCATATATCCATCTCTCTTTCTCCTCTCCACATCTCACAACTCCATCTCCCTCTCTCCCCCAGCTCACCTCCCTATCTTTACTCTATCCCCCTCAGCTCTATCTCTCACTAACCCCTCAGCTCCATCTTTCTCTCTCCCACCCAGCTCCATCTCCCTTTCACCCCTCAGTTCTATCTCAACTCCATCTATCCCCAGAGGAGGAGTGCCATGCTCGGTGTGACACTTGACCATCTAAGAGGCTAATCTTCATATTGTTCCCATAGGGCCCATACTTTGTGGAAGGTGGTTATGGTGCTGCAGATTTGTGCTGTTAATTTGTCCATTAAATAGTTGTCCCTAATTTTTGCTAGTACCATGGACATATGTGGTAACTCCGCAGTCCTGCACTTTTACTATCAACCATAGAAGAGTTAGTACTTTGCAAATTCACTTTAAACTCCACATGTCTTTGGATACATTTTTAATAAATACATAACACTCACTTTATCTGCCTATTTACTTTTTATTTTTGTTTTGGGGGGGTGACACCTTAGAATTCTGTGCTACAAGCACCTGCCATGTAAATCCGGCCCTGAATAAACTCAATTCATCTTTTGACATTTCCCCATTATCTATTTGCTAGCAATTTGGCTATAGAGTGAATTTAACTTCTAACATTTGTGAATGGCATGTCTTCCTCAATCTTTGATATTAACTTAAATGCTCTTTTCTATTAGGACTTAAAATCTAGAGTTTATGACTACTCTTTAGAATATACAGGAGACTGTATTTAGGCAAGGACAGATTAGTGAAATTACCTGTTTTTTTTTCATTTTTCCAACCCTAACCAGTGATATTTACTGGTTAGGGTTGGACGTTTAAGTATTACAATTTAATATACTGCACATTAAATGAATAATTACTTATTTACTTCTGCTTAAATTGTGAAATCTCAAAATTTACTTTTTAAAAAAAAATCATTTAACATTTTTTATTTCAGAATACTCATGGCACTAGATTTACAATAGATCGTCACAGTGGAATCTTAAGGATAAAAACTGGGCTGCCTTTAGACTTTGAAAAATCCAGAACTCATTTTGTTACAGTGTTAGCCAAGGTATGTCAGTTTTATACTTACATATGTTATATTTGTATAATACATCTTCATATCCTCCAACAGAAAACCTTTTCCCTTCAAAACAAATGTGAGGAAAATAAAATACCTACAGAAAATCTCATTACCCTAAACCTCCCCCAAACTATATACTATTATGGATTAAAATTTTCAAATAGCACATTTAGCATTAGTCATATATTTCCATCCATCTTACCAGGTTGTTATTAAATACACACACACAAAAAACAAAACAAAAAAAAAACAGGCTGCACCTAGTGGCAGTGAAGAAAAATGCAAGATTGCAAATAAAGTAAATATTCTTGGCTTAGTAACCAAACAGTCCCAAATAAATAGTTATAGTGGAACATTCATAGTAAGTACGTAGGATAATGGATCAGCAGATGAAATATAAAATGACAATAAACACAGGAAAATTCTGATAGTGTGATATTGTTTGAAAAGCATTGTATTATAAATCAAATGAAAATACACTCACAATTGTGAAGCTATCAACTAGCTCACGTACAGCAACTTGTCAAATAAACCTTCTCAGGATTCTTAAAATCAGGGCCCAGAGTTAAATGTTTTTAATTGTAATTTTAGGGGCTCACTCTTATTCTTTTTAATCCAGATTCATGATTTATCCCAGTTATACTACCGTAGGTAATTCCGGTACCTTGGCAGTTAATGGTCACTCCTGAATGAACTGCTATGGTGTTGCCTAATTTTTACTTACGTCACCATCTTTTCCATCTAAGAGTGTTTAAGTGGATTTGATCTACCCCTCATCTTAAGATCAATTGACCAGACTTATGGTCTTTGATAGGACTTAGACTTTGATAGGACCAAGTTACTTGACTTGTACATACTTTATTTACCTTAAGAGGGCAATATGGTTTTAAACATCCCATATTCCCTCACACCCGCCATGCAGCAGGTGGGGTCATATCTACATAACAGTGTACACAACGCTCAGTGTAACAAACAAATAGGAAATGGTCACCTATTGCTTCCCAACTAATAAAACAAGGGATGGTGCCTGTAAAATACCTGGGGGGTAGACTTGACACTAGTCCCTCCCTGATGTCTCCACCCTTAAAATATTCCCAGACAAGTGCCATGAGATGAGAGGTGGGTTATAAGCTAACCAATGAGAGCATTCCAACTGACAATGCAAATTGTAGAAGGGCACCATTGACAGGCCAGTAGGGGCTATTAAACTAAATGTGGAAACTCTCTCTCATAAAACAAATGAACTCGAGGACATAGCGCTCCACCACCCCACACCCAGTGGCAGCAGTTGGGGAATTTAAAAATAATAAACTGGGGATACTGTGTTCCCCCACCCCAAACATTGGCAGGTGTGGGCCCTAAATAAAAATTTGGGGCAACTGTCCCCCCCTCAAACCCCACCTATTGCTGGTGGGTGGGGGCCCTAAATAATAATGATGAGTGGAACTATTGTCCGCCCTAACCCCCAGCAGCTGGGATCCTTAAGAAATTAAGTTAGGGGTGTACCTATTGTCCACCCCAACCCCCACCCATTGGCGATGGGTGGGAGCTAATAATAAAAATAATCCTCCCCCCATGACTATAGGTCCCCAAGTCTCTAGTTACTCCCCATAAAAAGTAACCTACCGACTGCTCACCCTAATAATAGTGAGGTGGAGAATAAACTTAATACCTGTAAAATAAAAAAAATAATACCATTAGATATCTCTTTTTTTTTCTTCCATGTTTTTTCATCTCCAAAAAGGCCAAATAAAAATCCATATGGTTGCTAGTAAAAAAAAGAAAAAAAAAAAAGGACCAGATCGTAAAAATAAAATTAAAAAAATCACCCCACAAGAGCTCTGCTCAGACTGAGCTTCTAGGGCAGGGAAAGCATTATAACGTTCCCCATGCCATACAATTTGAGTCAGAGTGCTCTGATTGGTTTGGTTATACTAATTAGGGCCGGCAGTCGCCATGGGCGTATCGACTCGGGGGCACATCTCCGGGTGTATGGCAGGAGGCAAATCAGAACATGCTCTACTAAGGTAAACTTGGCCATGCTATATGAAGGTAAACTTGTGGGGCTAAGACACCACAAGGGGATGGATCGACAGACACCCATGTAAGGGACTCTGGGGACAAAAGACACGGAGGGGTTGCAATTAAAATTTTAATTGTTCAAATTCCAAAACAAAAATAATGGTGGAATTTTGTCCAGAAACAAATGGACAAAAGGATGACATTTTTACATTTCTGCAGCGCCCAAGTCTAGTAGAAATAGGCATCATTGTTGTAAAGTCAGGTAAAATTATTGTACAAAACCCGCCATTACACCCCCTTGACAACAGATTTAGAAAAAAAGTCTGTATTGCTTCTTCTGTAAATAAATTGATTACCTTTTACTATTTTATATTTATACAATGCCACTTACAGGATGGAGGAGGCAAACTTCATGGCAAATACCAGATCTTTTCTTCAACAACCACTGTAACTGTAAATGTTGAAGATGTGCAGGATTCTCCTCCAATATTTATAGGCACACCATACTATGGTTATGTATACGAGGACACTATAATGGTAAGTTTCTCTTATGCTGGAGAATCCCCTTATGGTTTTGACTGCTTTATTTTTTTCACCTTTATTTCTTCCATTTTTTTTTTTTTTACCTTTATACAATACCTGTCTTATTGTAATTGATTTTTAATGGTAAAGACATTTTATATGGTGATCCTAGTCAGCTTGAAAGTGCTTTATAATTTTACAGCAAGCAAAAGTTAAAAAAAAAGTTAAGAAGCTAAGCCCGATGTGTAACTGAACTTTTTTTGAACAAAGTCTGTGAAGCTTAAAACAAGTAACTTGCTTTTAATAAATCAACAAATGTTCTGATTTTGACCATGTGCAAATTTGCCAAATGTGATAAAAAAAACAATGTTCATGTGTTATATATTGTATCATAAAGGCCCATAAAAAGCGTATTGTATTGTATTTCATCTCATTAATATCTCCATTAAAAACTCAATTTTGCTGAAGTGCTTTATGAGCGAAGAATGTGTCCTCTTTTCATTTTACAAAAAGAGCATATTTCAATAAAAATTGGCACATTTATAAATCATACATTTATAAATTAACCTTGGAACACCCCCTGGCTGTCAATGAGACAACTGATCCCATTACTTCCTAAATGTTTAGCTCAGTGGAACTAAACTCAAGAGGTAGGCATTGCCTGGCAAAGACTTCTCATTGAGCTGCATTGGGAAGTCTGTGATTGGACAGCCACAGAAAGTATGGGCGGGGATGTAAGGGGAGTGTTAGCGAAGGTTTCAGAGAAAAGAACTGCAGCTTTTGCAAGCTGTTTTTAGATATAACCCTAATGAGAAAATGCATAATTAAATTAATCTACGGTATCGCGATTAATTAGTGATTTATATTTATTTACATGTTTGGACAGTGTAGTGTCCCTTTCAAGGTATGACTAATGCAACAAGCTCCAATATGACAATTAAAACAAAATATATTTAGAAGCATAAAAATCATATAACAGTACTGTTTATATTTCTAATAAACTTATTGTTATTATTATGTAATAATATAATTAATTTAACTTTGCTATACATGGTGTATAACTAACAATCTCTTTTACATCAACAGGGATCTGAAATATTTACTGTGATGGCGTATGACGGGGACAGGGGAATCCCCAACATTATCTATTATTCTCTTGTGGATGGTAAGTAGAAACAATATTTTTGTTCTGATAACTAGACGTATACAGAGATGGTCATGATTTGTTTAACCAAAAACACAAGATGCTAACCCCAGCTCAAAAGTTTCCTTGGAGACCTAAACAGGGGACATAGAGGACAACTTGACCCTGCATTAAGGGGTTCTCGCGTACAACCGGCACACCCATTACACACACCTCTGCTATATGTACAAACTTTATTACATTTTACTCATTCTGTATCCTGTAAATGATAAAGCACTGACCATAATACATTGCCAGTATTCAATCCGTAACATGTTGTGGCCATCATCCGGTATTGTATGAATGCTTTCAATACACTCACAATCTAAAAACTGCAGATTTATTTTCTGCTCGTAATGGTACTGACATAAGAAAATGTAATTGAAGTAAACCCAGGTTGTACTCTTGACATCATCATCGATCACACAGTCTTGTCAAACAATGGACAGACTTTGCAGTTGAATCTCTGATTGACAATTATCGACAGTAACAATAATTAAAATGGAATGAATTGTTGTATTCCAATTTTACATTAATATGAGTGTATGTTCCTTTAAGCATGATCAAAGCAGACATTTTGGGCATATTGGATATGTGTATCTATTATATTACTTTAACAGTGCTTATTTGTATTTTATTTGCATTACTTGATAAAGCATTGACTATTATATGTATATGTATGGTAATGTTACCCTGCAAAAGCATCAACCCAAGGGAAATGTTAGTGGTTTTAGTTCTACTAGAGTGTAAAGCAATTTGTCAATTTTCAGAGTATTAGTTATTTAGCTAGAAAGTGATTTATGAAGTCATTTTGGTTGTTATGGTGATGATAAATCATCTTCGTAAAGATTGTGACCACTTAAGCTTGACTTCTTGATGATTGTAATCCTCTTCTATGTGTTATTTATGTGTCCATGGAATAACTGGAAAATAAAGCTCAAACAAATGTGTGTGAAATAAAAAACTCTTTGTTTTTCAAAATATAGGACAACATTTTGAGTAAATAAACTGCCAGCATCCTATATTCCGATTGTATGTATGTATGTGTGTGTGTGTGTGTATGTAAAGACAGTATGCCTGGAATTGTGGGAGGGGCTTTGTCCAACCGATATCTACTTCTCTCCAGCTACCTCCTGATGTTCTGTTGATGGTTGGAACCCCACCAATCTCTCCGTATAATACTCTTTCAGTAGGTGGGCCCTCTTTTTTCCAGCATACTTGTTTGTTTTGGCACACCACAAGGTATAGCTCAAACCTTATTGAATACCTTCGATCTTTGTCCCGACCACATATATATATATATATATATATATATATATATATATATATAAAACTGAGGACAATGTAGTCTCTGTGGCAGGAAAGCAGCCTGGTAGACTCTAGTCTTCACCTCCACCTGGTGCACAAAGAGAGTATTCCCCCCTGAAGCCCAACCATTAAAAGCCTTGCCACGTGTTATCACAGAAATGCTTTAATACTAATTCGTACTGTAGCTCATGAAAAGTGCATGCTCAGTCTGCACCTGGTGGAGGTGCAGGCTACAGTCCCTCATCACTGGGCCCCCATGGATCAGCATTTGTCATCTCCCTGTCCAGAAATAAGAACTAGAGAGTGGGAAATAAACTAAGCTAAAACAAACCAAAAAATGAAATAAGAAATATATAAACTGCCCCCGCTCACACCACTACAGAATATCCCTATCCCACCCCACAAATTAACATACATCCCTTATACACACATACTTCCTCCATTACTCCAATACTTCCTGAATTCCTTATACACAAACACACACACACATATACACACTCATATACAACAATCCATTAACACAAATATTACACCCCTACAAACACACACCATATCCCCTAAACACATACATTACATTTCCTAAATACACTGCATCTAACACACGCACACACACTACAACCTCAATACAAACGCACCATACAGTTGCCACATTCTCTTTACCCAGGAACACTAATTCACATACACAAACACAATACTAATCCCCTATTCACACACATGCTACATCCCCTATACCCACATGCGCTGCATCCCTATCTATAGGATTATCTATAGGATTATTTTGTGAAGTTCCTCGAGTTTCAAAATGTCGCACTATATTTCTTTGAAACTGAAATTTTCTCTCTCTCTCCAGTTTCATATATTATTTTGGGTATGGTTGCAGGATATTGTTTCTTATAATTCCTTTAAAGAACTATTTTTTTTCACAATCAAAATGTAGAGGTTGTAGCGCTGCCTAAAAGCCATGTCAATCAGAGAGCTAGGAAAAAGGCTTCCCTTCTATGATATCACTGAATATGTATGTACTGATGCATAGGGACTTGCAGGTGCTGTTTACTGGGAGCAAGTGCTTACAAGTCCAAAAAGTGACTTGTCTTTGTGATGATTGCTGCAACCCATGGCCACAGATGCACACAGCAATCATCAAAGACAAAAAATGCATCAATAAATCTTGGACATGGACTTGCATGTAGTACGAAAGCTTCAAGCACTCACAAGGTCAAATTTTAGGTAGATTTATTGAAACTCCATTCCAAGATGTATTGGCACTCCATTCCCAGGAACTTATGGTTCATGGAAATGGAGTGTGGTCCCTACTTTAATTTTTACTGCATGGACTTGCTGACTCTCAGAGAGCAGTGCCCACAAACCTGTCCATGACAGCATTAATGTACCAACTCATTCCAATGAGTGCCTGTTAGTGAAGTACCCATCACTGTTTTGCCACAGTTATATCAAATTAATGCGGTAAACTACAGGGGCAGTATCAGATGATCATAACCACTTAAATAAAGTAAAGTGGGTATAGTGCCTAGAGTATTCCATTAATACAGTTTCTGTTTTTATGCAATAATCTTGTTGTACAACAGTAAGCCATATTTTCTATTGATGACAGGAAGTGATGGAGCGTTTGCTATCAACAATGCTACTGGAGTGATTACACTAGTCAAACATCCAAATGAACTCAAGAAAGAGGTCTACGAACTGAAAATTCAGGTACTGAAAAACTGTATATACACTGAAAAGTAATGTTATTTGGATTAACAGTAATAATGAATGCAGAATAGCAATAGTAAAACTGGAAGCATGTTGGCGGTGAATAGTCCTGGAGTCCAATAGCATGGTGTTGTTTGCAGAGAATAAGTCTAATAGCATATTACAGATAGCATTTCTGGGATATCAATGGCAACGGAATACATGATAAAATGCAGAAGAGCTCAGGAGAAGTCACTTAGTTAGTAGCAACTGAACAATGAACCGTCAGTCCTTTAGGTATTATAAAGTAAAATACACAATGCCGAGACCAGGTAGCATGGTGTCATTCTGAGAACAGGAATTACGCAGCAATATTACTCCATAAAAGAGCTCAACATGGCACAGCGTGGAAAGAAAAATTGATGCAACGTGAAAGAGGATAGTTGCCATTTCAAGCTAAGCGTCTAAAGTCCTTATACCAGCTAAGGGTCAAATTGTGCTATTTGCTCTCTCTATACTATGACCAATTAGTAAAACATCTCTATGCCAGGGCTGTTCAACTTTGGCCCAATAGCTTCATTTATTTGCAATTCCCATAATATTCTGTCTATTACAAGGATATTACCGACAATGAATGGGTAGAGGTATTATGATGTATGCTAACTATGGAAATTTTAATCCTGTTCTCTAGTTAGTAGTTCCATCTATATGCTAAGCCATGAGTTGGTAGCCTTTTGGTAGTGTGTTACTGCTGTGCCAAGGTAAATTTTTGAAACTCTTGTAGAAGGAATAGATGGATATAAAAATAAATTAGAATTTAATCATTCATAATAATAGCAACAAATACAAACTTGTTGTGTATATTTTAACCCCTTAGTGACGAGGCCGTTTTTAAATTTTCTTACTGTTAAGGACCAGGGCTCTTTTTAAATATCTGCGGTGTTTGTGTTTAGCTGTAATTTTCCTCTTACTCAATTACTGTACCCACACATATTATATATTGTTTTTCTCACCATTAAATGGTCTTTCTAAACATACCATTATTTTCATCATATCATATAATTTACTAGAAAAAAATATATGATGACATTTTTTTTGTTTTAAAACACACTTTTTCGAACTTTAGGCATGGATTCTCAGCTCCTGTTAGGTGTTACTGCCAAAGGACACCCCAATATGTGTTCAGCAACATCTCCTGAGTACAGCAATACCACCCATGTATAGGTGTTTTGGGTTCTCTGGTGGCTAAAAGACCTTATTTGGAGGGTGCGCTTTTTCAGTTTTCCAACTTGGAATTTTAACAGCTGGTCATCATGCACCCATGACCCTTTTGGGACATTTTTGAAACGCCTAGGGCAGCACAAAACCAGGATACACCACTGTCCTCATGCCTCACTTCCCTGATCTGTAGGACGCCCCTCCATGCCTCACTTCTCTGATCTGAAGGCTGCCCCCCATGCCTCACTTCCCTGATCTGTAGGCTGCTCCCCCATGCCTTACTTCCCTGATCTGTAGGCTGCCACGCATGCCTTACTTCCCTGATCTGTAGGCTGCCACGCATGCCTCACTTCCCTGATCTGTAGGCTGCCCCCCCATGCCTCACTTACCTGATCTGTAGGCTGCCCCCCTATGCCTCACTTACTTGATCTGAAGGCTGGCCCACCATGCCTCACTTAGCTGATCTGTAGGTTGGCCCCCCATGCCTCACTTACCTGATCTGTAGGCTGCCCCCCCATTCACTTACCTGATCTGAAGGCTGCCCCCCCATGCCTCACTTACCTGATCTGAAGGCTGCCCCCCCATGCCTCACTTACCTGATCTGTAGGCTGCCCCTCCATGCCTCACTCTGTGCTGCTCCCCTGCGGATTCAGTCAGCAGAGAGAAGCAGGGATAAGATGTAGCTTCCTATCCCTGCCTCTCTCCGCACACTGCGCACCTACTGGCCGGCGCTGGTATTGCACTGTATTTTCAATATCCACACGAAAAATAACAGAACAAGCTGAAAAATCCAGGGTGGGCAAGTGCCCCCCCCCCCCCCCCCGCCCACCCTGCGGACGTACATGGAAGTGGGTAATCAGGGGGTGGATTTTATACAGCCTGTCAAACTGGGGATGCTCCCTAGGGGGCACAGGCTGTTGTTGCTGAAGTGCATGAAATGCAGAATCATTTCATACCTCTTCCTCGACATTCATAGGGAGTAAATGAGGGTAGAGCAGAGGGGGCTACTGTTCCAGTAGGAGCGGATGGAGGGCTTCTTTATAATGCCCATCAGCATAGTCAATGCCCAGAATCTTATTAAATTCTGGCATATCGATGGGGGCCCATTGCTGTTTTTCCAAAAAAAAGAGTCAGGCTTTGCAGCACGGAACTGATCGACATATAAATTAGTTTGGGCGACAATGTTCCCCAATACATTATCACCCAGAAACACCTCCATAAACAGCTGATTGCTAAATCCTGCGACATCCAAATTGATGCCAGGATTTGCAGTAAATGGTGGGATATCTGGCCTCTGACAATGAGGCAGTACTACCAGCTATAGCAGCACGTCTCCTTCTGGCAGGGGTACTAGCAGGCACAGATACAACATAACTAGATCCATCACTAGCAGCAGACACTGTATCTAGTGATAGTGTATCTGAGCACCTGGCAGGGTCAAAATCAGGGTCGGAGTCTGACATAGGCGCATCAGACTTTAGCGCAAGGATGGCATACGCCTGCTCAGTGCTATATGACCTCTGTAACATGATCACAATCACTTTACTTAGTGATCTTTAAAAAAAAACCTCTAAAAAATAACCCCTAAAATAAGTGCTGCTGTGCAAGACCCTGTGATCTATACAGTGGTGACTGGCAGGACAGGGGTTAATAGCTCTGAAAAGAGCTTTTGCGTCTCGCAAAATAAAAAAAATAACAAAAAAATGAACCCCTAAAAAATGCACAGACAGCAAAAAAAGTGCTGCTGTGCAAGAGCCTGTGATTATAGTGATTACTGGCAAGATAGGAGGTTAATGGCTCTGAAAAGAGCCTTTGGGTCTCAAGATTTTACAAATCCCTTCCTAAAACTACCCAAATCTCTCTAGCTAAAACACAGATCCCTCTCCCTCTCTCACTAAAACACAAGTGAAGAGAGGGAGGGAGATCCACACTGATCAGACAAATATGGAACATACTTGGAATAAAATTGTTTTTGGGGAAAGCTGTAATTGGATGACCCTAGCCTGCCCCTATGATGTGACACCCCCAGAAGCCCCATGATGCACTGCCTTTAGAAAGGCAGCGCCATCTTGGGAGCCACATGGCTGGGGGAGGGAGGGGGTTTAATATAGATTTTTTTTTTTATATATATTATTATATCTTCGCTGAGTGCCTTGACAACATTGAGTCATCGCTGCAATACTATCAGAGTGGCTGGAAGTGATCACAATCTCTTCCAGCGCTCAAAATAGCCGCGGACGTATCAGGTACGTCCGAGGTCCTTAAAGACCTTTTTTGTCGGACGTACCTGATACGTCCGCGGTCGGGAAGGGGTTAAAGGAAAATCAGTTTTTGGGATGATCTGCATTGCTAAGGTTTGCAACCACACAGGTAGCACAATAAGAGGTAGCAATTGCACATCGTATATATGTCTGTGTGTGGATATCTTATATCGACTGGTTAGCCTAGTAATGTCACTGCTTTAGAGCTGGGAAACCCAGCTTCGAATCCTGGTCCGACCACTGCACCAGTAAGTGTCCCTGGGTAAACCACCTAATGATATATATCGCTCCCAATTATATGAGAGCAACATGAACCAAGAGAGTCATGCTGGCTCAGAGATCACCCAAATTAACAAGGTCCACGTCTGATGTCAACCTGACGATACGTGGGCTACTGGAACAACCCATTTCTAGACACAAAACGAGAAGCTGGACCTGTTTGCATTCTCAACATGAAATGAGAAGCTAAACCATTTCTAGACATGAAACAAGAAGCTAAACCGGCTTGAATTCTACTATAACAGCAGACCCAATGAGAGTGGCTACATGAAACAAATGTGGAAACTATGAAGAATAAGAGGCCATCTGTAACGGCTACCCAGGTAGAGAGAGGGTATCTGCCGTTGAAGATGTCCTTTTTCCCTGCAAGCTGCTGTGGAGAAGTAAGCTGATGTAATCCCATCCACGATATCCAGAGCGAGAATCAGGTTCAGCTGTAACAGGAACAGAATAACATCCCAAATAATCCCCTTCCAAGAACGAGACGAGGCTACGTTTTGAAGGGTCAAGATGAACTGAGGACTGGAACACCCAGCCTGCTTTTTATTAGGAAAAGGCACACACAGGACACTCCCAGGGGGAGGATAAAAACAACCAATTATACACAGGGTAACACCCCCACGTCTCCTCCCCTCAGATAACCACATAACACAATTATAACGTACAATATTTTACCCCAGTTCTGGATGTACCCCAAAAACAGGGGGTACACCTTTAAGTCCAGCACCACTTGAAAGGTCTTGGTTAGGGGAACAATCTGTCCAAAAATCAGCCCGTTCGGATGAATGGTTCGGGAGATACAGAGTTCCAAAGTTTTGACCGACCGCACAGACCAACTAGCCGAAAATAGTTCCATGAGTTTTGGCCTTGCGGTCGGTCTCTGTTCGCACGGTAAAAAGGTACGAAAATCTTGCCATCCATTCGAATCGCGGGGTTCGCTGAAATCCCCATAGACGATTGAGTATAACTACCGAACGGTGGGACGTTCGGTAGTTTCCGTACGAACTTATGGAGGTCTGGAGGATTCAGCGGTGTTCGCCTGTTTGCGTATCCATTTTTAGTTCCATGCGGTTACAGGCAAACACCGCTGTTTGTGCACAAGATGGCCGCGAACACGTGTAAAGTCCCGAAATGGCGGCCACCTATATTTTATACACGGAATTCGTACGGAATCATACGAACGAGGAAAATGAAACGAATAGGTGATTAAGTTGTAATTCCCTTGCTTGCTTCAGAGACTTGTAAGGATCTGTTACACTGCTCCCCTTTTGTGGAACACTCCGGCAGACCCGGATTGATCCTTTTCGGGTCAACTTGGTGCTGTCCGGTCCCTTGTTAGGGCAATAGTTCTGTTTGCCTGGACAGACCATCGGCATTCCCATTAAACTTGCCAGGGCGGTATTGAATGGAGAAGTTGTAAGGTTGCAGTGCTAGGCTCCATCTCAATAAACGTCCATTATCTCCAGCTACTCTATTCAGCCATACCAGGGGGTTATGGTCGGTGATTAGGGTAAATTCTTGTCCGTACAAATATGGGGTGAGTTTCTTTAGTGCCCAGACCAGGGCCAAGCATTCCTCTTCCACTGCCGCGTAACTCACTTCTCTAGGTAACAGTTTTCTACTGAGATACGCGACAGGGTGCTCGCCCCCATCTTCTCCGACCTGGCTTAGAACTGCCCCCAGTCCATACATGGATGCATCTGTATGAACGACAAATCTTTTGTTAGGGACGGGGGCAGACAGGACAGGTGCATGAATTAGAGCATTCTTTAGGGCCTGAAAGGCGGTTTCACAGGCGGGAGACCACAGGACTATCCTAGGTAAGTTCTTTTTGGTTAGGTCTGTCAAGGGTTTTGCGATGGTGCTATAGTCAGGGACAAACCTCCTATAATATCCTGCCGTCCCCAAAAATGCTAAGACCTGAGTTTTGGTGTGGGGTGTGGGCCAATTAGCTACAGCTTCAACTTTAGCGGGTTCTGGGCGCTGTTTCCCACATCCCACCCGGTGTCCCAGGTACTGGACTTCGGCCATGCCAAAGTTACACTTTTCTGGTTTCAGAGTCAAGCCTGCGGCCCGAATCTGATCCAGTACGGCCTCTACATGCCTTAAGGGCTCTCCCCAGGTTTCGCTATAAATCGCAATGTCATCCAGGTACGCGCAAGCGAAATCCTGGAAGCCATCAAGGAGGCTGTCCACTAAGCGCTGAAATGTAGCCGGGGCATTTTTCATCCCAAATGGCATGACCTTGAACTGGTACAAGCCAAATGGGGTGACAAAGGCCGACTTAGGGATAGCCTCCTTGGCCAGGGGAATCTGCCAATACCCTTTGCACAAATCGATGGTGGTCAGATAACGTCCCCTGGCAATACGATCTAATAGCTCGTCTACTCGGGGCATGGGATATGCGTCTGTCACGGTTCTCTCATTGAGACGTCGATAATCGACACAGAACCGGGTAGTTCCATCCTTTTTGGGAACTAGGACCACAGGTGAGGCCCACGGACTGTCAGATGGCTCTATCACCCCCAGTCTTAACATCTCTTGGATTTCCTTCCTCATCTCCTCTTTTACTGCCTCAGGGATCCTATAGGGAGTTTGTCGGAGAGGGGTTTGTCCTGGGGTCTCTACATAGTGAGTTGCTAAGGGGGTGTACCCGGGCTCTTGGAAAACGTCAACCCTTTCTCGGTCAGCAGTTGTCGGATCTGCCCCTTTTTGGCGGGGGTTAACCGCTCCCCTAGTTGTACGGTATTGAGCAGGGTCTTAGGTTCCGAGTTAGCTAATAGGTCGGGTATGGGTAAGCTGTCAGGGTCTTCAGTGGCTGGTATACATATGGCGGCTATATCCTCGGGTCTTTCCTGATATTCTTTTAATAAGTTTACATGAAAGGACTTCTGGATCCTTTCATCTTTGCTGCTGGCAATTACATAGGTGGTGTCACAGACCTGTGCTACCACTTTGTAAGGGCCCTGCCAGGAGGTCTGGAGCTTGTTCCCTTTGACAGGTCTAAGCACCAGCACCTTCTGGCCTACTTGGAATGTTCTCTGGCGGGCGCCCTGATCGTACCAACGTTTCTGACGCCCCTGGGCCGCATGGAGATGGTCCCGTGCCATCCGGGCTAACTGTTCCATACGGTCCCGCATTTCCAGCACATATGGTACGATGGGGACACCTTCATGTTCTGTCTCTCCCTCCCAGTGCTCTCGGATGAGGTCGAGAGGGCCTCGTACTCTCCGGCCATAGAGCAGTTCAAAGGGAGAGAACCCTGTGGATTCCTGCGGCACCTCCCGATAAGCGAACAGGAGGTGCGGCAAGAATCGTTCCCAGTCTCTGTATTCCGCTGTAAAGGTCCGCAGCAATTGCTTTAGGGTACCGTTAAAGCGTTCACAGAGACCGTTAGTCTGAGGGTGGTACGGGGAACTAAGTAGGGGCTTAATACCACAAACCTTCCATAGCTGCTGGGTTAGGTCTGCGGTAAACTGGGTCCCTCTATCGGACAAGATTTCCTGAGGAAATCCCACTCGGGTGAATATCCCGACTAAAGCACTGGCGACAGTGTCAGCCTGGATATTCGTCAGAGCGACGGCTTCCGGGTAGCGAGTAGCATAGTCCACTACGGTAAGGATGTATTTCTTACCAGAGGGACTGGGGTTAGGTAGGGGTCCTACTAGGTCGACTGCCACCCGGCTAAATGGTTCCTCGATCACAGGCATAGGTAACAGTCGAGCTTTCGGGTGATCCCCCCTCTTCCCTACCCGTTGGCATACGTCACAAGTACTGCAGTAACGTCGCACATCCTTTGAGATCCCCGGCCAAAAGAAGGTCTGGGTGATCCTGAAGGTGGTACGGTTACCCCCTAGATGCCCTGCCAACGGAATGTCGTGGCCGATTCGAAGAAGTTCCAACCGGTATTTTCTGGGTACCACTAGTTGGCGCTTCTGCGAAGGGACACAGCCTCTCTTTCTGCCTTCTGTCAGTCTGTATAACCTGTCCCCATCCCATAGAAAACGTTCTTGTCCGTCCCCCCTACTGTCAGCTAATTCCCGATACTTTTGGAGGGTGGGGTCCTCTCTAGTTTCCCTCCCAAACTCCTCTGGGGTGTCCCAAGCTATGGGCCTGCTTATCGTAGTGGGGTTACATGTGGGTGCTTGGCTTACCTGGGTCTCCCGGCCTGTATTAGGATCATCTGCGACACGGGTCTGTGAGCGGGTGGTTACGGGACAAGCGGCAGCCGGTGTGGGCAAATATGCTGAAGTCAAAGGGCCAATGTCATTTCCCAATACGACCTCGGCAGGCAAGTTGTCCATAATACCAACTGTGGTTTTTCCTGATCCGACTCCCCAGTCTAAGTGTACTCGGGCAGTGGGCAAGCGAAAAACAGCGCCCCCGGCGACCCGAACAGCAACAGTGCGGGTAGACACATTCTCTGGCTTTACTAGGTGTTTTTGGATCAAAGTGATGGTAGCCCCGGTGTCTCTTAGGCCTTGTGCTATTTGTCCATTCACTCGAACCTCCTGTCGGTGATGTTGTCGGTTATCTGGAGAAGCAGCTTGTATGGGATCTGCTTCATACAAAATCCCCAGACATTCCTCAGGGCCCATTTCGGCTTCCAGACAGTGAGCCGCAGCGGGTCGTGATGCAGGGGCCTCTGTGTTGGGAGTTGTACGTCTCCAGTTGTTGTTATTAGATCTTAGGGGACAATATCGGGCAATATGTCCGAGGTTGCCGCAGTGATGGCACGTCACCTTTGACAAATCCCGGGGGTAGTTGGTAGGCCCCTGAGGACGTGGTGGTCCTGGTGGGACCGGAGCTCGAAACTCTGGGCGTGAGACAGCGGCTGGGGTACGTGGCTCTATCTTATGAGCTTGTCGTGTAGTACCCTGGCTTACTCTCCTCGTCTCGGCGTATTCATCGGCCAGCCGAGCCGCCTCATTTAAATTAGCGGGGCGCCGGTCTCGTACCCAGTCTTGTATGTCCGCAGCCAAATCTTGGAAGAAATGTTCCATTAAGAACAACTGCAATACCTCCTCTCCGGTGTTGGCCTTACACCCTTGAACCCAATGTGATGCCACTCTTTGTAGTCGGTTGGCCCATTCCATGTGGGAGTCCACAGCTTTCTTTTTGGACTCCCGGAAGCGGCGACGGTATGCTTCTGGGGTTACCGCATACCTGGTGAGCAGTGCCTCTTTTACTTTTTGGTACTGCGTGATCTCCTCTGTAGTGAGTGCTCGAAAAGCCTCATTAGCTTTTCCTGACAGTTTTCCCGCCAGGATAGTGACCCATTGCTCTGGTGGTATTTGACGTAGAGAGCACTGCCTTTCAAAGTCAGCCAAATACCCATCAATTTCCTCTTCATTTTCCACAAAGGTTTTAAATGCAGTGAAGGGAATTTTCTTTACCGTAGTAGTGGGTAGCGGGGTAGGAACTGTCTATGTAGTGAGCTGTCTTGCTCTTACCAGTTCCATTTCTTGTTCCCTCTTGGTTTGGATCTCTTCCCTTGCTTCCCGGAACAGTTGGGTTATTAGTTCTGTAGACGTGACTGTATACAAAGCTAATCTCCGCTGTACAATTGCAGTAATCACATCGTCCTCACTGATGGGTGCCATGGGTTCAGTTACCTCCATGGACCTATCCATCTCGTCCAGCTCCAGCAGGTCAGCTATCAGCTCCCTCCGTGGTCTGTTGCTGGCACTCCTACCACGATTCTCCAATAAATCCTTTAGTGTGGGTCTTTTCAGCTTGGCATACTGTGACTCCATTCAGCGCTTGTTCTTTGGATAAAAGGACCATCCCACCGCTGCCACCAATGTAACGGCTACCCAGGTAGAGAGAGGGTATCTGCCGTTGAAGACGTCCTTTTTCCCTGCAAGCTGCTGTGGAGAAGTAAGCTGATGTAATCCCATCCACGATATCCAGAGCGAGAATCAGGTTCAGCTGTAACAGGAACAGAATAACATCCCAAATAATCCCCTTCCAAGAACGAGACGAGGCTACGTTTTGAAGGGTCAAGATGAACTGAGGACTGGAACACCCAGCCTGCTTTTTATTAGGAAAAGGCACACACAGGACACTCCCAGGGGGAGGATAAAAACAACCAATTATACACAGGGTAACACCCCCACGTCTCCTCCCCTCAGATAACCACATAACACAATTATAACGTACAATATTTTACCCCAGTTCTGGATGTACCCCAAAAACAGGGGGTACACCTTTAAGTCCAGCACCACTTGAAAGGTCTTGGTTAGGGGAACAATCTGTCCAAAAATCAGCCCGTTCGGATGAATGGTTCGGGAGATACAGAGTTCCAAAGTTTTGACCGACCGCACAGACCAACTAGCCGAAAATAGTTCCATGAGTTTTGGCCTTGCGGTCGGTCTCTGTTCGCACGGTAAAAAGGTACGAAAATCTTGCCATCCATTCGAATCGCGGGGTTCGCTGAAATCCCCATAGACGATTGAGTATAACTACCGAACGGTGGGACGTTCGGTAGTTTCCGTACGAACTTATGGAGGTCTGGAGGATTCAGCGGTGTTCGCCTGTTTGCGTATCCGTTTTTAGTTCCATGCGGTTACAGGCAAACACCGCTGTTTGTGCACAAGATGGCCGCGAACACGTGTAAAGTCCCGAAATGGCGGCCACCTATATTTTATACACGGAATTCGTACGGAATCATACGAACGAGGAAAATGAAACGAATAGGTGATTAAGTTGTAATTCCCTTGCTTGCTTCACAGCCACCAGAGACTTGTAAGGATCTGTTACACTGCTCCCCTTTTGTGGAACACTCCGGCAGACCCGGATTGATCCTTTTCGGGTCAACTTGGTGCTGTCCGGTCCCTTGTTAGGGCAATAGTTCTGTTTGCCTGGACAGACCATCGGCATTCCCATTAAACTTGCCAGGGCGGTATTGAATGGAGAAGTTGTAAGGTTGCAGTGCTAGGCTCCATCTCAATAAACGTCCATTATCTCCAGCTACTCTATTCAGCCATACCAGGGGGTTATGGTCGGTGATTAGGGTAAATTCTTGTCCGTACAAATATGGGGTGAGTTTCTTTAGTGCCCAGACCAGGGCCAAGCATTCCTCTTCCACTGCCGCGTAACTCACTTCTCTAGGTAACAGTTTTCTACTGAGATACGCGACAGGGTGCTCGCCCCCATCTTCTCCGACCTGGCTTAGAACTGCCCCCAGTCCATACATGGATGCATCTGTATGAACGACAAATCTTTTGTTAGGGACGGGGGCAGACAGGACAGGTGCATGAATTAGAGCATTCTTTAGGGCCTGAAAGGCGGTTTCACAGGCGGGAGACCACAGGACTATCCTAGGTAAGTTCTTTTTGGTTAGGTCTGTCAAGGGTTTTGCGATGGTGCTATAGTCAGGGACAAACCTCCTATAATATCCTGCCGTCCCCAAAAATGCTAAGACCTGAGTTTTGGTGTGGGGTGTGGGCCAATTAGCTACAGCTTCAACTTTAGCGGGTTCTGGGCGCTGTTTCCCACATCCCACCCGGTGTCCCAGGTACTGGACTTCGGCCATGCCAAAGTTACACTTTTCTGGTTTCAGAGTCAAGCCTGCGGCCCGAATCTGATCCAGTACGGCCTCTACATGCCTTAAGGGCTCTCCCCAGGTTTCGCTATAAATCGCAATGTCATCCAGGTACGCGCAAGCGAAATCCTGGAAGCCATCAAGGAGGCTGTCCACTAAGCGCTGAAATGTAGCCGGGGCATTTTTCATCCCAAATGGCATGACCTTGAACTGGTACAAGCCAAATGGGGTGACAAAGGCCGACTTAGGGATAGCCTCCTTGGCCAGGGGAATCTGCCAATACCCTTTGCACAAATCGATGGTGGTCAGATAACGTCCCCTGGCAATACGATCTAATAGCTCGTCTACTCGGGGCATGGGATATGCGTCTGTCACGGTTCTCTCATTGAGACGTCGATAATCGACACAGAACCGGGTAGTTCCATCCTTTTTGGGAACTAGGACCACAGGTGAGGCCCACGGACTGTCAGATGGCTCTATCACCCCCAGTCTTAACATCTCTTGGATTTCCTTCCTCATCTCCTCTTTTACTGCCTCAGGGATCCTATAGGGAGTTTGTCGGAGAGGGGTTTGTCCTGGGGTCTCTACATAGTGAGTTGCTAAGGGGGTGTACCCGGGCTCTTGGAAAACGTCAACCCTTTCTCGGTCAGCAGTTGTCGGATCTGCCCCTTTTTGGCGGGGGTTAACCGCTCCCCTAGTTGTACGGTATTGAGCAGGGTCTTAGGTTCCGAGTTAGCTAATAGGTCGGGTATGGGTAAGCTGTCAGGGTCTTCAGTGGCTGGTATACATATGGCGGCTATATCCTCGGGTCTTTCCTGATATTCTTTTAATAAGTTTACATGAAAGGACTTCTGGATCCTTTCATCTTTGCTGCTGGCAATTACATAGGTGGTGTCACAGACCTGTGCTACCACTTTGTAAGGGCCCTGCCAGGAGGTCTGGAGCTTGTTCCCTTTGACAGGTCTAAGCACCAGCACCTTCTGGCCTACTTGGAATGTTCTCTGGCGGGCGCCCTGATCGTACCAACGTTTCTGACGCCCCTGGGCCGCATGGAGATGGTCCCGTGCCATCCGGGCTAACTGTTCCATACGGTCCCGCATTTCCAGCACATATGGTACGATGGGGACACCTTCATGTTCTGTCTCTCCCTCCCAGTGCTCTCGGATGAGGTCGAGAGGGCCTCGTACTCTCCGGCCATAGAGCAGTTCAAAGGGAGAGAACCCTGTGGATTCCTGCGGCACCTCCCGATAAGCGAACAGGAGGTGCGGCAAGAATCGTTCCCAGTCTCTGTATTCCGCTGTAAAGGTCCGCAGCAATTGCTTTAGGGTACCGTTAAAGCGTTCACAGAGACCGTTAGTCTGAGGGTGGTACGGGGAACTAAGTAGGGGCTTAATACCACAAACCTTCCATAGCTGCTGGGTTAGGTCTGCGGTAAACTGGGTCCCTCTATCGGACAAGATTTCCTGAGGAAATCCCACTCGGGTGAATATCCCGACTAAAGCACTGGCGACAGTGTCAGCCTGGATATTCGTCAGAGCGACGGCTTCCGGGTAGCGAGTAGCATAGTCCACTACGGTAAGGATGTATTTCTTACCAGAGGGACTGGGGTTAGGTAGGGGTCCTACTAGGTCGACTGCCACCCGGCTAAATGGTTCCTCGATCACAGGCATAGGTAACAGTCGAGCTTTCGGGTGATCCCCCCTCTTCCCTACCCGTTGGCATACGTCACAAGTACTGCAGTAACGTCGCACATCCTTTGAGATCCCCGGCCAAAAGAAGGTCTGGGTGATCCTGAAGGTGGTACGGTTACCCCCTAGATGCCCTGCCAACGGAATGTCGTGGCCGATTCGAAGAAGTTCCAACCGGTATTTTCTGGGTACCACTAGTTGGCGCTTCTGCGAAGGGACACAGCCTCTCTTTCTGCCTTCTGTCAGTCTGTATAACCTGTCCCCATCCCATAGAAAACGTTCTTGTCTGTCCCCCCTACTGTCAGCTAATTCCCGATACTTTTGGAGGGTGGGGTCCTCTCTAGTTTCCCTCCCAAACTCCTCTGGGGTGTCCCAAGCTATGGGCCTGCTTATCGTAGTGGGGTTACATGTGGGTGCTTGGCTTACCTGGGTCTCCCGGCCTGTATTAGGATCATCTGCGACACGGGTCTGTGAGCGGGTGGTTACGGGACAAGCGGCAGCCGGTGTGGGCAAATATGCTGAAGTCAAAGGGCCAATGTCATTTCCCAATACGACCTCGGCAGGCAAGTTGTCCATAATACCAACTGTGGTTTTTCCTGATCCGACTCCCCAGTCTAAGTGTACTCGGGCAGTGGGCAAGCGAAAAACAGCGCCCCCGGCGACCCGAACAGCAACAGTGCGGGTAGACACATTCTCTGGCTTTACTAGGTGTTTTTGGATCAAAGTGATGGTAGCCCCGGTGTCTCTTAGGCCTTGTGCTATTTGTCCATTCACTCGAACCTCCTGTCGGTGATGTTGTCGGTTATCTGGAGAAGCAGCTTGTATGGGATCTGCTTCATACAAAATCCCCAGACATTCCTCAGGGCCCATTTCGGCTTCCAGACAGTGAGCCGCAGCGGGTCGTGATGCAGGGGCCTCTGTGTTGGGAGTTGTACGTCTCCAGTTGTTGTTATTAGATCTTAGGGGACAATATCGGGCAATATGTCCGAGGTTGCCGCAGTGATGGCACGTCACCTTTGACAAATCCCGGGGGTAGTTGGTAGGCCCCTGAGGACGTGGTGGTCCTGGTGGGACCGGAGCTCGAAACTCTGGGCGTGAGACAGCGGCTGGGGTACGTGGCTCTATCTTATGAGCTTGTCGTGTAGTACCCTGGCTTACTCTCCTCGTCTCGGCGTATTCATCGGCCAGCCGAGCCGCCTCATTTAAATTAGCGGGGCGCCGGTCTCGTACCCAGTCTTGTATGTCCGCAGCCAAATCTTGGAAGAAATGTTCCATTAAGAACAACTGCAATACCTCCTCTCCGGTGTTGGCCTTACACCCTTGAACCCAATGTGATGCCACTCTTTGTAGTCGGTTGGCCCATTCCATGTGGGAGTCCACAGCTTTCTTTTTGGACTCCCGGAAGCGGCGACGGTATGCTTCTGGGGTTACCGCATACCTGGTGAGCAGTGCCTCTTTTACTTTTTGGTACTGCGTGATCTCCTCTGTAGTGAGTGCTCGAAAAGCCTCATTAGCTTTTCCTGACAGTTTTCCCGCCAGGATAGTGACCCATTGCTCTGGTGGTATTTGACGTAGAGAGCACTGCCTTTCAAAGTCAGCCAAATACCCATCAATTTCCTCTTCATTTTCCACAAAGGTTTTAAATGCAGTGAAGGGAATTTTCTTTACCGTAGTAGTGGGTAGCGGGGTAGGAACTGTCTGTGTAGTGAGCTGTCTTGCTCTTACCAGTTCCATTTCTTGTTCCCTCTTGGTTTGGATCTCTTCCCTTGCTTCCCGGAACAGTTGGGTTATTAGTTCTGTAGACGTGACTGTATACAAAGCTAATCTCCGCTGTACAATTGCAGTAATCACATCGTCCTCACTGATGGGTGCCATGGGTTCAGTTACCTCCATGGACCTATCCATCTCGTCCAGCTCCAGCAGGTCAGCTATCAGCTCCCTCCGTGGTCTGTTGCTGGCACTCCTACCACGATTCTCCAATAAATCCTTTAGTGTGGGTCTTTTCAGCTTGGCATACTGTGACTCCATTCAGCGCTTGTTCTTTGGATAAAA
Organism: Pelobates fuscus; assembly: GCF_036172605.1. Lineage (NCBI taxonomy): Eukaryota > Metazoa > Chordata > Amphibia > Anura > Pelobatidae > Pelobates > Pelobates fuscus. The sequence goes on from NC_086326.1 coordinate 127,666,697, forward strand.
GGACCATCCCACCGCTGCCACCAATGTAACGGCTACCCAGGTAGAGAGAGGGTATCTGCCGTTGAAGACGTCCTTTTTCCCTGCAAGCTGCTGTGGAGAAGTAAGCTGATGTAATCCCATCCACGATATCCAGAGCGAGAATCAGGTTCAGCTGTAACAGGAACAGAATAACATCCCAAATAATCCCCTTCCAAGAACGAGACGAGGCTACGTTTTGAAGGGTCAAGATGAACTGAGGACTGGAACACCCAGCCTGCTTTTTATTAGGAAAAGGCACACACAGGACACTCCCAGGGGGAGGATAAAAACAACCAATTATACACAGGGTAACACCCCCACGTCTCCTCCCCTCAGATAACCACATAACACAATTATAACGTACAATATTTTACCCCAGTTCTGGATGTACCCCAAAAACAGGGGGTACACCTTTAAGTCCAGCACCACTTGAAAGGTCTTGGTTAGGGGAACAATCTGTCCAAAAATCAGCCCGTTCGGATGAATGGTTCGGGAGATACAGAGTTCCAAAGTTTTGACCGACCGCACAGACCAACTAGCCGAAAATAGTTCCATGAGTTTTGGCCTTGCGGTCGGTCTCTGTTCGCACGGTAAAAAGGTACGAAAATCTTGCCATCCATTCGAATCGCGGGGTTCGCTGAAATCCCCATAGACGATTGAGTATAACTACCGAACGGTGGGACGTTCGGTAGTTTCCGTACGAACTTATGGAGGTCTGGAGGATTCAGCGGTGTTCGCCTGTTTGCGTATCCGTTTTTAGTTCCATGCGGTTACAGGCAAACACCGCTGTTCGTGCACAAGATGGCCGTGAACACGTGTAAAGTCCCGAAATGGCGGCCACCTATATTTTATACACGGAATTCGTACGGAATCATACGAACGAGGAAAATGAAACGAATAGGTGATTAAGTTGTAATTCCCTTGCTTGCTTCACAGCCACCAGAGACTTGTAAGGATCTGTTACACCATCTATCACACAGTGTTTGAACATCATCAACGACAGAAAACATTACCCATGTACCCCATACCCACACACATACTTGCAGAGGGTTATGATCCTGAAATATTATCCTAGAAATGCTAAGTGGACCAAAACCTGCATCATCAGAGAGACGAGCAGGTTCATATATGTCCTCAAACTCCCTAACTAGATCAGGCTCAAGGAGAAGCCAAGATAAAGACAACACACAGAAGGAAGTTAGTAAGATAAAGAAATTAACAATGTTTCAAAACTAATGCAGACCAAGCAGTTGTGCAGGATTCTAAGACCAGACAATCTAACTACAAGAAAGCCTATGATTGTGCAAGGAAGCCTCTGAAGCAATCCAGCACATAGTGGTCTGTTGCAAGATGTTAGCAGGAACAGTATACCAAGTTGCTGGGATTGTGTATCGAGATGTCTGATGGGAGATACCACAAAGGGTAGTTGAGAATGAAAGGGCCAATATCCTGTGGGACTTTCAGATCCAGACAGACAAGCAAGTACTGGCAACCTGACATTGTGGTGGTAGACAAGGATTGGAAGACTGCAATGGTGGTAGATGTGACAATACCCAGTGACTATAACATCAGGAAGAAAGAACATGAAAATATTTAAAAATACCAAGGACTGAAGAAGCTAGGGATTACAACTGGGATTAAGTGAAGGCAGCAGTAATCCCAGTTGTGATAGGAGCACTCCAAGTTGGGGTAGTGGCTTCAACAGATTTCAGGTAGGACATCTGAGATCGCTGTCCAGAAAAGTGCAGTTATAGGAACAGCTAAGATACTGCGCAGAAGCCTCAAACTCCCTGAGAATGAGGAATAAATATACCACTTAGGAGCGGCAAGGAAAATCTTTTTTTTTTTTTTATATATATGCATCCCCCTCGTGTTGTCAAAACAGCTTTGATGCATTGTATCTAGCACCAATACATTAGCAGGAGATCCTTTAGGTCCTGCTTGTTGCAAGGTGTGGCCTCCATGGATTTGTTGTTTCAGCATATCACACAGATGCTCAATTGAGATCTGAGGAATTTGGAAGTCAAGGCAACATCTTGAACAGGGAACAACAGTATGTGGTCTGCAACAATCTCTAGGTAGGTGGTATGTGTCAAAGTGTAGCGGAGTTATTATATCCTTACTGGATATATTTGCTGAATTTTCTCTCGAGCTGCAAGAAGAGCTCTTGTTAGTGTTTATAGCCCAATTCCACAAATGATTTATAGTGTAGGGGAGAACAACCTTTATTGGAAACAATGCAAGTTTGCATACACAGACCCCCAACATGAAGGTATAGGTGATCCCACCCTGGTGTCTCTGTCTTTGAGAGAGGATTGTGACATCCACCACTTAATTTAAGTATCTCACAGGCACAGAGAGGCCTAACACAAAATATTCTCAAAATAACAGTTTAACAGTAAAGAACCCCCACACATTATATGTCCACAGCTAGTCCATACTGGAGCACCCAATCTGGGAAAATATACAAGCACACACATGAATTACACATCCCCAGACAGGTCTCGATTCCCCAAATATTAGCTGCATCCGATGTGCCAAGCCCGAGGAATGATTGAATAAAGTTTTGACCTGGCGTTAGGCACATCTCGATCCAGTAAGGAGTTTCAGATTGGTCGCTGCTATGTGCCGGTCTATAAATGGGGGTAGGGCTCCTGTGGTCTTTTCTTGGGTTGTGGTTGTTGATAATGTCCCTCACTAATTCACCTCCAAATAGGTGTCTGCCAAAGGAGGTTAAATGGGTTGTAAACTTGATCAGGCAGATGCTGGAGATAAGGCCAGCAGGGGCTCCAGAGGATCAGGGCTAGAACCCTAAGAAGGCATTGCAGCGGTTTCAACTTGGAAAGATAATAACGCAGTACAGTTACTATATACAAACACGTGGAATAGGTGTTAACAACCCTAGAAAAGTGTACCTCGCACACACTCCAAAACAGAACCAACACAAAATCAGATACTCCAAGGGCGAAGTATAAAATAGGGGGTTTAAAATACACAAAGGATGTAAAAGATGTATACAACCTGAGAATCAGGATGGGTATAAAGATGATATATAGTCTAGAAGTAAAAAAAAAAAAATCAGGATGGGTATGAAGATGATATATAGTCTAGAAGTAAAAAAAAATGAATATGGTGAAATACGTATTGAGTAGACAATAGCTCAGACAATAGCTCAGTGCTTACACACAGACAGGTTGTATCCCTCTTTTATATCCTTTGTGTTTTTTACAACCCCCTATTTTATACTTCCCCCTTGGCGTGTATAATTTTGTGTTGGTTCAACTTGGAAGAACACTGCTACCGGTCAAGATGAGAGAGTGCTTTGATGGACTACATGGGAGGTGGATAGAGGAGAGCCAAGAGAGTGATATAGTCTTTTGATGAAGCAGTATAATGTAGTTCTGTGCCAGTAATCCAACAAAATATCCAGGCTCCACCACACAAAGTAACATCCAAATTAATGCCAGGACCCAAGGTTTCCCAGCAAAATATTGCCCAGAGCATAACACTGCCTCCACCAGCTTGCCTTCTTGTGCATTGTGCGTTCTCTTCCCCAGGTAAACAATGCACTTGCACCCAGCCATCCACCTGATAATAAAATGTCATTCATCAGACCAGGCAACCTTCTTCCATTGCTCAATGGTCCAGTGCTGACTCTTACTGGCACTCTGACCGGTCTGCGGCTACGCAGCCCTATATGCAGCAATGCAGTGTGTGTTCTGACATCTTTCTATCATGGCCTGCATTAAGTTTTTCAGCAATTTGAGCAACAGAAGCTCTTGTTTCTGATCAGACCAGACGGGCTAATCTTCGCTCTCTATGTGTATCAATGAACCTTGGACACACATTATTCTTACACCGGTTGTCCTTTCTTGCATTACTTTTGGTGGGTTCTAACCAGTGCATACCGACAACACCCAACAAAGCTTGCAATTTTGAATATGCTCTTACCCAGTCATCTAGCAATCACTATTTGACCTTTGTTTAAGACACACAGATCTTTTGCTTTCCTACTTTTCCTGCTTCCAACACATGACATTCAAGAACTTGCTGAGTAATATTTTACATCCCTTTACAGGTGCCATAATCAATGTTATTCACTTCACCTGTCAGTGGTTTTAATTTTGTGGTTGATCAGTTTAATGTTGTGGAGTAGAACTGTTTAATGCAGGCACAGACACAGAGTAAACTCCTCCCCTGTGCCTGAGAGATAATTGAGTCAGGAACTGTACAAACTTAATTATCTCCAGGTACAGAAAAACATAACAATTTTCAAACACATCAAAAGTACCCCCAAAATCCATGGAAACCCCTCAAAAGTCACATCCCCGGATAGCTCTGATCTGAGTGACCATCATATCTACAAATCACTCAGATCAGTTAGGTGGTTTTGACCGGCCTGCCACGAGGTCGAAGCCCAAAATAGTTCCAGGGAAATCGTGGAAAGGGCCAGTCTCTGTTCACTGGATTTTGTATAAAAAACACATAGTTTATACGCAGGATTGTTAAGTGTAGAATGCTCCCCTTATTGGTAGTTTATATCTCTCAAACGCCATTCGTAAAGGTGGTCGGAATGGGCAGCAGGTCTATTTTCACCGGCATTCGCGGGAGTCTCTGTCCGAAATCAGTTCCAGGCTCTTGACGACCAAGTCCCGCTGCCTGTGTTCGGGAGACAAAACGTTCGCCATCCATTCTATCGACCACGTGCATTCGGTTGCACGAAATGGCACCCACCCATTGGAGCAGTCTGTTAATTGTTTCTGTTGCGGTTTTCGGACTGGATACTTAGTGTTCCATGTTCTAATGAGGTTCTGGGGTGGTCCTCGTTCGGGAACCGAACCAGGTGGGTACTTACAAATAAACGATTATCCATAAAACAAAATGTGCCGAACCAAGTGATTGGGTATTCCTTCACAAAAACGTAAAATAAAACTGTGCATTACATGAAAAAAGGTTAACACAAGATATTGGTGATTTCCAAGATCTTATTCAATGGTGTAAATTACAGAGTAGTGACAGTCGCCCTTACCATACCATAACCACAAACTTTTGTGTCACATTACTTATACTCTATTGGTGTCATAGCAGTGGATTATTAGTCATGATGATATATCATATATTATAACAAGCTTTAACTGAGCCAGATTTACATGTTAGATGCCAAAAAAAACAAATGGTGATGAAGTTTAAACAATTGATTTGGGGCCTAAGAAGGTGTGTATTTAGGTTTTTGGCAAGATTTAATTAAGGGTCAGCCAAAAAGAGTTGTTTTGGATACAGGAATTTTGGAATTTGGAGTGTTATTTGCACAATACCTCACCTCCTGAGTAATAGTAGAGCTGCAGGAGCTGTTATTTAGTGTGCATCACTCAATGATCACTGCTCCTTCTGTAAAATGCAATTCCTGTGTGAGAGGCTGTTAGAAGGCACCTGGATAGTGATCTCTTCTACGTCCTGTCCAGACTCACATACAACCACTGGAGAAGCCGGGACAGCACCGTATTGTATTGTTCACCTTCTTTAATTGTACCTGCAGCTCTGTTATCAAGCATGTGAGGCTGACTGGACAACTTAGGACAATGGCCAAGGCTCTTATCGCTCCCTATCCATCTACTTAATCTCTGAAAAGATCTCCGTACTGAACATTTGTCTGTAGACATGTGCCTACATTGCCTAATGGAAAATCCAGTTCTGTGTTATAAGCTGAGGAATCTGTTGGCGCTATATAAATGGCAATAATAATTTGATCACAAATACAATCATCACACAGGCATGTTTATTGCATTTTGAAGGTATATAGTATGCTTTGCTGGCTAATACCCATGTATTATGCACATTTGAGAATAATCATAAATATTTGGGAGGAATTAATCTTATGATCACAGATGCTCTCTTTGTAATCACATAAACTCTGTCTAGCACCTTTAGTCTCACACGCACACAACCTTTTCAACACCTTTTTGATGATTAATTTGCAACATCCTGTGTAGTGTTGGATTTTTCTCTCCATAGTGCATGACAGCAATTAATTAGCAGACTATCTCTAGTCATACTCTCTGCTGAATAGTATATGTTATTTCTTCGTACTTTGGAAACCAGTTCCAGGGTAACTTATGTTCACAACAAATTTGCATCAGTCTACTTTCTGTTTTAAACAATATATTTAATTGCTTTAGTTAATATATCAACTTTACTTTATCCATATTCTTTTCTTATAGATTTTTTACTCCTTTCTTAACAAAATAAAGCCAGTTATGTACACATGGACAGAAAGGAGGAGGCACACTACCTCTGTTTCTTAAAGGGACACTATAGTCACCCAGACCACTTCAGCTCAATGAAGTGGTCTGGGTGCCAGGTCCCTCACGTTTTAACCCTTCAGATGCAAACAGCAGTTTCAGGGAAACTGCTATGTTTACAGTTGGGGTTAAGCCAGCCTCTTGTGGCTATGTTCCGGACATATTATGCCTCCATCGCGCAGAGCAACCATTGGAAAGCATTGAGAAATGCTTTCCTATGGACACTTTGAATGCGCGCGTGGCACTTACTGCGAATGCGCTTTCCGCTCCAGTGACATCGGACGAGGGAGCTGATGTCGGACGGGGAGGAGAGGTCACCAGCCTCGAGGGAGCCCAGCGCTGGTATAAGGTAAGTAACTGAAGGGGTTTTAACCCCTTTAGCACCAAGGGAAGGGGACCCTGAGGGTGGGGGCACCCTCAGGGCACTATAGTGTCAGGAAAACTACTTTGTTTTCCTGACACTATAGTGATCCTTTAATGTGATCTCTAGACACTTGGTGTCACAGTTGCAATGTTGTATACCTGATGGTTTTTCATGGGTAAGCAACTTTTGAAACTCTACATGCTGTGGACTACATCTCCCATGATGCTTTGCCAGCGTTATGGCTGTAAGAACATTGTGGGAGATGTAGTCCACAGCATCAGGAGTGCCGACGGTACCCCTGTTCTAGATCCCCATGACCAAGGTGACCTTGCAGAAAGGACAATGTTTATTTATATTAATTTAATACATATCCACTTTTCATGGACATGGCCACAACATAATCCAATATATTTATCAATCCCAGATCACTAATTATGTAGTCAGAATTGGCCAACTTGTATTAAAAATGTGCCCAGTATTTTACAAACCCAAAACTTTCTGCGTTTCGATGGCTGCATTAAAAGTATTCTACAAATGATGTCCCACCAATAGTGATGTCCCGAACAGTTCGCTGGCGAATATAGTGTGTTCGCGGTCGGCGGACCGAACATCACGCGTGTTCCCGACCGCAACACGCTATGTTCGCCGGCGAACGGTTCCTGGCGAACTGTTCGGGACATCACTACCCACCAATAGTGATGTCCCGAACCGTTCGCTGGTGAATAGTTCCTGGCGAACATAGTGTGTTCGCGTTCGCCACGGACGGCGAACATATGCGATGTTCGGTCCGCCCCTTATTCGTCATCATTGAGTAAACTTTGACCCTGTACCTCACAGTCAGCAGACACATTCCAGCCAATCAGCAGCAGACCCTCCCTCCCAGACCCTCCCACCTCCTAGACAGCATACAATTTAGATTAATTCTGAAGCTGCATTTTTTTTTTTTTATAATTATTTTTTTGTGTGTTTATTATACATTATCCTCCATAGCCAGTAACCTCTGTTTATTATACATTATCCCCCATAGCCAGTAACCTGTGTTCATTATACATTATCCCCCATAGCCAGTAACCTGTGTTTATTATACATTATCCCCCCCATAGCCAGTAACCTGTGTTTATTATACATTATCCCCCCATAGCCAGTAACCTGTGTTTATTATACATTATCCTCCCATAGCCAGTAACCTGTGTTTATTATACATTATCTCCCCCATAGCCAGTAACCTGTGTTTATTATACATTATCCCCCCATTTAAAAAAACAAAACAAAACTTTTTTGACTGTAATATAATAGCAGTCAGTTTCCTTCACATGTGTGCGTTTCAGGGCCTGCCAGGGCACAGTGTCACACCAGTGCAACTCATATCTGGTGTAACAGTAGTGTACATTTAAAAAAAAAATACAGGGGGCTTGTTGTCACCTTTCGGGGACCCTTGGTGTTGTACGTGGCTGGGTGGAGGAAGAGACCTTCAATTACATCAGTGAGGACAAGGAACGGGACATGGCTAGCTTGGTATCCAACCTTGTGCAAATGGGGAGTTTGCGGTTGTGCAAATGGACTGTTTGCAGTGCGTTAAACGGGGAGTTTGGTCTGTCACTGTGAAGCGGGCGTAACCCTTACACTACCTGATCGATACAACATCATACCTGATGTTTTAAAGCACGTTATTCCAAACAATTTAGGAATGTTAGGTGATTTATGCCCTTTATGGATTAAAACCAGACTCTGCATCAACTATGTAATTTTCCATGGGGGCATGCCACAGTCCAGGTGTTAATCCCCTTGAAACAACGTTTCCATCACTATTGTGGCCAGAAAGAGTCCCTGTGGGTTTTAAAATTCGCCTGCCTATTGAAGTCTATGGCGGTTCACCGAGTTCGCCCGTTCGCGAACATTTGCGGAAGTTCGCGTTCGCCATTCGCGAACGGAAAATTTCATGTTCGCGACATCACTACCCACCAATCAAACGTTCAATAAAGAGACTTCTGCAAGAACTATCCAAGCTGCAGCGTTAACTTCAGAGATCATAAAAGATGTATATAATTCTTCTAAAGAAATTCTGAGACCTCTCCTTCAGGGTAGCAATTTCATTTTCAGTGTACTGCACAGTTTAAGCATAGACAATCTTCCCTTAAGCAGACTTCTGTTTTTGTCACATTTTTTTGGTTATCTTTGTATTGTAGTTTGCAATAATGGATGGAAACAATAACCTTAAGAATAAATAAGCAGTCCTTACATTAGAAGCTCTTTAACCCTTTAAATCCGGAGGGCGTACTATTACACCCTGCAGGAGCCGGCTCTAAACGCCGGCGGGCGTAATAGTACGCCCTCGCTATAATGGCCGCCCACGTGGCCGGCGCTAATCTTCCGCCTGCAGATCGCGGTCGGGGGGGATGCCTGGCCCCCCAGGCAACCCCCCCTGTGGCCGGTGACCACGATCTGCAGTCTCTGATCGCAGTGACAGGCTGTCACTGTGATCAGTATTTTCCGTGTGTTAGCCGATTTCAAATCGGCTGACACACGTGGCCGGCGGCTTTCTGCTGTGCAGATCGCGGTCAGGGGACTTACCTGGCCCCCCAGGCAGTCCCCCATGGGTGAGTGACCACGATCTGCACTATCTGATCGCTGTGACAGGTTGTCACTGCGATCAGTGTTACATGTGTCAGCCTAATGGCTGATTCACGTAACAGGCGCCATGATCCTCCTGCAGATTGGTAGGGGGAGTGCTTGTACCACCCATGCACTCCCCCCTGTGGTCAATTACCCAATCTGCAGGAGGTGATCACAGTGACAGCCAGTCACTGTGATCACTACTATTACTATGTGTCAGCCAATGACCTCAGATCACTGGCTGACACATTGCTTCTGCCCCTCTCCTCACCTCATTTCGATCTGAGAGAGAGAGGCAGAGGCATCGTTGTTTTACAGCTCCTGTAAAAAGAAAAAAAAGTTTTACATTTTTATTTTATTTAACCCTTTCAGTGCTGATCACAGCATATTACTGTAATCAACCTGATTAGGGCATTTAGTACTTTTGTACTATATTTTTTAATTTTTTGGGGTCAAAAAAATAATTTCTCATTTTTTTTTACCCTTTGTGTCAGTTGCAGCAACCCAAATCTCCCTTAACCCTTTCCCCACTTCCGTGATCACTGTACTGTACAGTATATCTGCTGTATGGTACTATATCAGTGATCACTGTGATCAGAGGGCTCTCTGATCAGGCTGACTTTTTTTTTTTAGGGTTATTTCTTTCAAAACTTAAAAATAACCCTTTCAGTACTGATCGCAGCTGCCTATACTGTGATCAGTACATTTATTTTATTTTTGCGGGTGGGTAGTGCGTGTTAGGCAGGTAGTTAATCAATCAGCCCCTTAGTTAGCCCCTTTCACTTAATTCATTTTTCCCCCTAGAATGGCACATCGCTACTCAGCCGAGGAGGCATTTGCCATTCTGGCAGGCAGTGATAGTGACACTCTGCAAGACAGTGACACTATCACTGCCTCTGACATTGAGCCTCTGAGTGAGACCTCAAGTGATGGTGCCCCACCACCACTCACAAGAGGACGCTCAGAATGCCCAATGCCAGAGGGAGACTGGGTGCCTTCAAACATGATGGCACCAGAAATACCGCCATTCACTGTTACACCTGGCATCACTGTAACAGTAGACGACTGCGAGCCAATTCGTTTTTTTGAGCTCTTTATGTCTGATGATGTATTTGAGCTCATGGCTCAGCAAACTAATTTGTTTGCTATGCAGTATCTCTCTGCACATCCGGGGTCCCATCATAATCGCAGGAATATGTGGAGACCCACGGATGTCGCAGAGATGAAGCGGTTTTGGGCTTTAACCCTAGTGATGGGTACAGTTAAAAAGCCCAGTATCAGGTCCTACTGGAGCAAGCAACGCATCCTGGCTACCCCACTTTTCCCTGAGGTAATGCAGGGGGATCGCTTTCTGCGACTGCTGCTTCATTTTAATGACAACTCACTGTGTCCCCCTAGAAATTACCCACTGTTTGACAGGCTCTATAAAATTCGGCCCTTTATCCAACTCCTGTCAGACAAATTTTCTGAAAATGATATCCCTGATAAAGATATTTCAATTGACGAGTCCCTTATGAAATTCAAAGGTCGACTGCTATTTAAGCAATGCATTCCCTCTAAGCGGTCCCGATATGGCGTTAAATTTTATAAATTATGCGAATCCTGTACTGGTTACACACTTACCAGGGGAAGGATAGCCATCTTGACCCACCAGGATGCCCTGATTCTGTGGGTACAAGTGGAAAGATTGTTTGGGATCTAATCCTTCCCTTGTTAAATAAGGGATATAGGGTATGGGTTGACAATTATTATACCAGTGTACCGTTATTTAAAAATTTATATTACTTTGAAACCCTAGCCTGTGGCACAGTGAGGAAGAATCGCAGGGGTTTCCCCCAAACTCTGGCAAGAGGCAGAAGTAGTAGAGGTTCCTCTTCAGCCCTCTGCCAGGATGAGTTGCTTGCCCTTCGTTTCACAGATAGGAAGGATGTATACATGCTGTCTACAATGCATGACGAAAGTACAGTGCCAGTGCCTGTGAGAGGTAGCACTGAGCATCTGGAAAAGCCGAAGTGCATTGTAGACTACAGCAAGTTTATGGGGGGAGTAGACTTGGCTGACCAATGCATACAGCCCTATCTAGTGAACCGGAAATCTAGGACCTGGTACAAGAAAATTGCAATCTACGTGACCCAGATTGCAATTTTCAATGCCTATGTCCTCTATAAAAAATAGGTCATAGGTAAGCCCTGCCCTTTCCTAGACTTCACTCTTAGCCTTTTGTTCCATTTATTATTTACCCAGCCCCCCAATCCCACTTTGGGATCAGAAGATCTCCAAAGACTTTGTGGCAAACACTTCCCTTCCCGAATCCCTGCCACCGCCAGTAAAAGAAATTCCCCCAAAAAGTGCTGTGTTTGCTACAAGAAAGGAGTCCGAAAGGACTCTAGTTATTATTGCCCAACCTGCCCATCTCAACCCGGCCTCTGCATAACAGACTGTTTCAAAGTCTACCATAAAGAGCTGAACTTCTAAATCACTCTGTATGGGACTTTGGCAGTTTGTTTGCTTGATTTCCCTGGATTACTGACCTCAGCTTGTCCTGACTACGCTTTGTTAGCTGCCTGTACCGACCCATTGGCTTGCTTTACCGACTACTCTAACTTCTGGATTCCCCTGACCTTGGCCTGTCCCTGTTTACGCTAGCCATTCTAAAGTGGCTACACCAAACAACTCAAAATACTACAATTGTAGTATTTGAAATGTGCCTTCAAAAAAAAAAAAAGCAAAAAAATAATCACAGGGTTAATGCTGCGATTAGCACTGAAAGGGTTAATAAAATCACATTTTTTTTTCTTAACTTCTCAGCTTTTCACACAGTAACTCTCTATGTGTGATCAAAAATCTCTCTGCCTCTCTCTGCCTCCAGATCAAAGTGAATGTGGGGGTACTGTTCTATTCCTGTGATATAATAAAAACCTTGAAACATTGTACATGTGTTTTATTCAGAAGACCGTGTTAAATCAAAATACTGAGGTTTTAGTGCACTAACTAATACCAGGATTATGACATTTCTAGTGAAAATCCAATTTATGTGATTAAAAAGACAAAACTAAAAGTAGATATCGCTACATGGGCCCAGCATTTCTGTTAAAATGGCTAGACCAAACATCTCAAGGTCTGCCATTTGTTGTACTCTGGGTTGCCTACTTTTGAAAATGGTATGCCATAACGGTGGAAATGTTATTACCCAGGCTGCCATGCTCTCTGAATAGCCACATAGGCCCAGAATATCACTTTGCCAAATTTCCAACTTTGAAATCTAATATTTTGTCCCCGTGACTACCCCCCCAAAAACAGAAAACCTGGTACATGGGGGTACTGTTATATTTAGGAGACAATGTTAAAAAAAAAAAAAAAAAAGTGAGGCTTTGTTGCAATAACTCATAGCAGGAATAGAAAATGTCCTGTGAAAAGTGAGTTCATGTGTGAAAAAAGCACAAATAAATCTATTACCGCTATGTGGGCCCTTCATTTCTGATAAAGTGGTTAGACCAAACATCTCAAATTATGCCATTTGTTATACTTTGGGTTGCCTACTTTTGAAAATGGTATGCCATAATAGTGGAAATGTTATTACCCAGGCTGCCATGCTCTCTCAAAAGCGAAATAGGCCTAGAAAATCACTTTGCCAAAATTCCAACTTTGAAATGGACATCTAATATATTTGTCCCTGTGACTTTCCCAAAAAACAGAAAATCTGGTACATGGGGGTACTGTTATATTCAGGAGACAATGTTAAAACAAATAGTGAGGAATGTTGCAATAATTCACACCAGGAATAGGAAATGCCCTGTGAAAAGTGAGTTCATGTGTGGAAAAAAGCACAAATAAATCTATTACCGCTATGTGGGCCCTTAATTTCTGATAAAGTGGTTAGACCAAACATCTTAAAATGCACCATTTGAAATACTCTGGGTTGCCTACTTTTGAAAATGGTATGCCATAATAGTGGAAATGTTATTACCCAGGCTGCCATGCTCTCAAAGGCAAGATAGGCCCAGAAAATTGCTTTGCCAATTTTCAATGTTTAAAACCAAAAATGGACAGGCGTATATTTGACCCTGTAACTTTCCAAAACCCCATAAAACCTATACATGGGGGTACCGTGGCACTTGTGAGACATCACTGAACAGAACTAGGAGTGTTTCAGGGCAGTAAACTACATACTGACAATAAAATTATCAGTGAAAGTACAGCTTTTATGTGAAAAATGCAAAAAAAAAAAATGCTAACTTTGGCTAGGGTTTGTGCCCAAGTGGCTACTAAAAAAGACTGGGCATACCCCATTTTGAATACCCTGGGATGTCTACTTTTTCAAATGGTATGCCATGATGGGGGTAAATTTCCTTTTGTGGCCACCATACGGTCTCAAAGGCGGCCTTGTCACAGCAGACTAATCTGACAAATTTGAATGTGAAAAAGCATATATGGATAAGCCTCATATATGACCCTGTAACTTTCAAAAAACCCATAAAACCTATACATGGGGGGTACCATGGCGCTCATGAGACATCACTGAACAGAACTAGGAGTGTTTCAGGGCAGTAAACTATATACTAACAATAATATTATCAGTGAAAGTAAAGATTTTATGTGAAAAATGCAAAAAAACAAAAACAAACGCTAACTTTGGCTAGGGTTTGTGCCCAAGTGGCTACTACAAAAGACTGGGCATACCCCATTTTGAATACCCTGGAATGTCGACTTTTTCAAATGGTATGCCATGATGGGGGTAAATTTTCTTTTGTGGCCGCCATACGGTCTCAAAGGCGGCCTTGTCACAGCAGACTAATCTGACAAATTTGAATGTGAAAAAGCATATATGGATAAGCCTCATATATGACCCTGTAACTTTCAAAAAACCCATAAAACAGATACATGGGGGATACCATGGCGCTCATGAGACATCACTGAACAGAACTAGGAGTGTTTCGGGGCAGTAAACTATATACTAACAATAATATTATCAGTGAAAGTACAGATTTTATGTGAAAAATGCAAAAAAATAAATAAACGCTAACTTTGGCTAGGGTTTGTGCCCAAGTGGCTACTACAAAAGACTGGGCATATCCCATTTTGAATACCCTGGGATGTCTACTTTTTCAAATGGTATGCTATGATGGGGGTAATTTTCATTTCTGGGCTGCCATACGGTCTCAAAGGCAGCCTGGACACTGCAAACTAATCTGACAAATTTCAAGGTGAAAAAGCATAAATGGATAAGCCGTATATATGACCCTGTAACTTTCCAAGACCCCATAAAACCTATACATGGGGGGTATCTTGGCGCTCATGAGATGTCACTGAACAGAACTAGGAGTGTTTCAGGGCAGTAAACTATATACTAACAATATTATCAGTGAAAGTACAGTTTTTATATGAAAAATGCAAACAAAAAAAATGAACGCTAAATTTGGCTAGGGTTTGTGTCCAAGTGGCTACTACAAAAGACTGGCCATACCCCATTTTGAATACCCTGGGATGTCTACTTTTTCAAATGGTATGCCATGATGGGGGTAATTTTCATTTCTGGGCTGCCATACGGTCTCAAAGGCAACCTCGGCCACTCAAACCAATCTGTCAAATTTCTATGTAGAAAATAAAATAATGGACAAGCCGTATATTTGACCCTGGAACTTTCCAAAACCCCATAAAACATATACATGGGGGGTACTGTTTTACTCGTGAGACATTTCTGAATACAAATATGTATGTGTTATTGCAGGAGAACCGAACAGTATTCTGACATTAACAGTTAAATTGCCATGCTGAAATTGAAAAAGATTTCTTAAATGTTTGGTTTTTTTAGATTTTATTCATATAAAATGGAGTTCCATATATGAATGTTTGATATGAAATGAAAGCTCTGTTTCCCCTGAACAAAATGATACATAATAATAGTGTGGGTGCACTTAGTATGAAAGAGGTAAATTATTGTTGAACAGACATATAGTAAAATTCTGTGGTTTCTTTACATTTTTTTTGAATACCAACTTGTACATTTGGCTGCGGTCTTAAGGGGTTAATAAATAGAAGCACACGATCCCATAAAATCAGCTATATTACATAGCTTTGCAGAATGATTAAATGATTAAACCAAATTAAATATAAATATTTCAACATTGAGAAAGGTTACGCAATAGTTTTTTTGGAACTTAGAGGGACACTGTAGGCACCCAGATCACTTCAATAATGCAATATTATAATTACCTAGCAGCGTTAAGTCCTCCTCTAGAGGGACTTCCGGTTTCTTAGACGACTTTTGGTCATCTAAACAATGCTGAACGTCCTCACGCTATGCATGCAGACCCCCTTCGTCGCCGGAATTCCCATAGGAAAGCATTGAGTGAGTGCGTGGCCATTGCCGGCAGCCGTTGGGGGAGGAGCGTGGGTGTAGCCTGACCCAGCGCCAAGGCACTATAGAATCCCTTTAATAATAAAGCCTTAATTAACTATAGACACTGCTTTAAATAAGCAAGAATGGTGATGGTAATGATTAACCATTTAATATGAAGACATTCTGACAGTTTTATTAAGCAGTCCTTATTCTTGCAATGTGGAAATAATCAGTGAAAACAAAGAGACCTACCACCCTTGTTTAAGAGATACTACAGCATACTTCAATGGCAGAAAGCACAGAAGGATAGTTTAACAATATGTATGTATGGAATAGAGTCCTACAGTTGCAATCAAAATGATTTAACTCCCATTGAAAATCAGGTTTATTGTCAAAATGTACAGACTTTCAGTTGTTTTCAATGATAATAAAATGATAATAATGAACAAATCAAACAAAAACAACTAAAATAGTTCAACACAATGAATGCTTCAAGTGGATTCCCCAAATGTAATATACAATGAATTATCTAGTCTCAAAATTTGTGACTGAGCTCCTTTACTCCGAACGAGTACCTCCACCCAATCCACTTCCTAGCCGTTGGGGAGGAAGCCTGGAATGCTTCAGCCTCAGTCGCCGAAGCTTGACTGAGGTCTCTCCAGAGCTCTTCCACCTGGCCAGACTCTTCTTCCAGGCAGGTATCGTCCCCTCTGCCTATTCCTCTGCTTATAGTGATTGTTGTTTGCCTTTACAAATGCACTTGGGGCTTTCAGGCCTAGTACTCATGATTTATTCCAGGGTTAGAGGGATCAGGCAGCCAGCCAACAGGTCCAAAGACTCTGTTACTGAGATCCCTTAAAATCCACACAAGACACACAGTTCCAAAAGTAACTAACATACCATTCTTTATTTTTACTCTAGACTAGCCCATATGCTCATAACATTTAGATTGCTGTGACACTTCAATAAAAACATTAGTAAATATGCAATGCACACTATAATACCAATATAATTTTTTAACACAATAAAAAGCAATTTTATATATATATATATATATATATAAAAAATTATATCCAAGATAGCACTCCAGGGACTTATATAAAATTTAACTTTTATTACCTTTCAGTAAAAACAGCGAACATCAACGTTTCAGCTTGATCTCCTCAAGCTTTCGTCAGGATACACTGTGCACAACACAAAACCCCACATATATAGCATATAATAAATTAGTTACTCACCACACCTGTGTTACCTCCGATCCCATGGACGCACGGACCGAGACTGACGCCGGCTGCCCGGAAACCGTCAGCAGCCATGCGACGTCGCGTTCAATGACGCGGCCAGGGGTCGTTACCATGGCGACCTATAAACATAGTGCCGAAACAGATATTTACAAACATAAATAAAAACAAAATCCACTCTAGCTTAATGAAGAATGTGACCTAATGCATATAGAGTCACAGGCTGAGAAAACAGACAAAACCAGTCCCACTCCACCTGCTGCAATTAGTTAAACATATTGGAGGTATTATACGAAATAAAGAGGGAACATCTGCTTAATATCGGACTGTTCAGTGTAGCCACTTTGCCTTCAAAAGTTTAATAACAGAAAAAAAGTAGTCTATATCAGAGGATCCCAGTACCTTTTGTACCATAGCGCAGCGCTATGGTACAAAAGGTACTGGGATCCTCTGATATAGACTACTTTTTTTCTGTTATTAAACTTTTGAAGGCAAAGTGGCTACACTGAACAGTCCGATATTAAGCAGATGTTCCCTCTTTATTTCGTATAATACCTCCAATATGTTTAACTAATTGCAGCAGGTGGAGTGGGACTGGTTTTGTCTGTTTTCTCAGCCTGTGACTCTATATGCATTAGGTCACATTCTTCATTAAGCTAGAGTGGATTTTGTTTTTATTTATGTTTGTAAATATCTGTTTCGGCACTATGTTTATAGGTCGCCATGGTAACGACCCCTGGCCGCGTCATTGAACGCGACGTCGCATGGCTGCTGACGGTTTCCGGGCAGCCGGCGTCAGTCTCGGTCCGTGCGTCCATGGGATCGGAGGTAACACAGGTGTGGTGAGTAACTAATTTATTATATGCTATATATGTGGGGTTTTGTGTTGTGCACAGTGTATCCTGACGAAAGCTTGAGGAGATCAAGCTGAAACGTTGATGTTCGCTGTTTTTACTGAAAGGTAATAAAAGTTAAATTTTATATAAGTCCCTGGAGTGCTATCTTGGATATAATTTTTTGAATTTTGGCTGACAAGCACCGGGCATTTACCATTCATACAGGAGGAGTGCAAGATTATCTTTTGTTTTATATATATATATATATATATATATATTGTACTACTTATTTAGTTGCCCTCATTTGCATACAAGTAGTAGGCAAATGAACACACTTCTAAACAGTCAGCAGAGAGCACAGCAGAGTTCTCAAGTAACAATTAATATCTTGTCCATTGATTGCTGCAGTCACACACCTCTTTACGGGACTCCTGGGACCAGGTCCACAGTCTGTAGGTAAGAGGCTGACCTTTAAGTAGGGATGTGCATGGGCAAAATATTCGGTTCGGTTCGGCATTCCGAAATTCGGGACTTTGACACTTCGGTTCAGTTCGGGACTTCAGAACTTCAGCACTTCGGATATGTTCTCTTGCAGCCACTTAGAAGATAACCCCTAATTCCCACGGTATTTTTATTTTATTATTTATATAGCGCCATCAAATTCCGTAGCTCTGTACAATGGGTATTAGGGAGCTATCTACCTAAATTGATCTTTCAGTCAAATTTACTAATACTAAGTAAAGATTACTTAGTATTAGTAAATTCTGCCCCTACTCGCGGTACAGCCTGTGGCTGCTCACTGTTAAAAACAAAAAACAACAAAAAAAAAAGTGCCCCCCTCCTGAGCCCACACACGTGGAATTATGAGTAATTTGACTCATAACAACACTCTGACTGGTTGATTGAGAGCAACCAATCAGAGAGTTATGAGCCAAATTACACAGCGTGGGAAAATTCCAAATAACTTGATTGGCTGAGCCTGATATTTAGCCCACAATAACATTATATAGTAAGTCACCATTTTAATGTACACTTAACAAATACTGAATACTTAAAAACGACACCTAAGCTACTATAGCCCCTCAGTATGTTTTTTGTTTTTTTTGTTTTTTATATGCTACCCTAAATCTCCAAAAAAACACCCATCTTTATCAGACGCTTTAGAACTGAGATTGTCCGTAATGCTTCTCACCAACAAGGCAGGAAGTGTTGGGTATACTTTACAGTACACTGATTGGCCCACTTTCCCATTCTTTCGTTTGTTTGATTTTTGTTTTCCTGCATCTTTCTTCATTACTGAAACTCTGCCGAACTGCCATATGGCTGAAATTTGCCTGTCGCAAATATTTATTTTTTTTCCCGGCAGAAGTGGTTCCTTGGAAACAAATTATCCCACAGTGCACAAGTCTTTTGGATCATCATTAACTGTATAGACTGGTTGTGCAGATAATAAAATACAGATTTTTAGGGCTTTGGAAATATTTGTGTACATTTTGATAAATAAATATATATATTTTTTCCAACTATTAATTATATGCGCTAAAAATATGTATTTTGGACATAGTTTTCTTTTATAGTATTGATATTTGAAACATGCAGAATGTTTATCTATCATGATATTTTAACTAAGTGGGAATTGTCAGGAATTCAAAGTGAATTAAAAGTAGATCTCAAACAATTCACACTTTAATAACTGTGAAATTATAAGTTTGTATCTTGCTGATACATTACACCTTTCTAAGGAATAACTACTTGTGTTCTTTATTATTTAGGAGTCTTGAATCATTTATTTAGCAATGTTAACCCATACTTATGCTGTACTTTGCTTCTCTAACAGGTGTCCGAAATTACCCCTGAAGATGATATGGTAGCTCATGCTTTTACAGTTGTCACTATAAGAGTAGTTGACCTCAACAACCATCCCCCAACTTTCTATGGGGAAAATGGTCCTCAGAACCAATTTGAACTTACAATGTATGAGCATCCTCCGGAGGGCGAGATCTTGAGAGGGCTTAAAATTACTGTCAATGATTCTGATCAGGTGGGTAGAATTCAAACTTAAAGCAAATGCACTCTACTTCCATAACAGGCTGAAATTGAAATTACCATTTTTACACATAAAGAAATCAGTCATTGATGGTAAGTTTCTTGCATTTAGTGTAATTTGACTATTTTAGTTTACTATGTCTCCTCTCTTTGGCCCCTGTGATAAAAGGGAAGCATTGGTTTGGTGTCCGTGGATTATATAAATATTCCATATCGCAACAAAAATAAACAATTACTGCATTATCAGAGTAGAAAAAAATGTTTAATCCCTTAAACAGCAAAATTATCAATATTTTTAATCACATACGGTCTTTCTCAAGATTTTAAGAAAGGACCATGCTCTCCAAATACTCAATGTCGCAGTGCAGTCCCGAGATATTATCAGTTGACAACTCCTCCCCAAATCATACATTTCTGTTGTATATCGCTTCACCCTCTATTATATCTCTCTGCAACCCCTTCACCACCTTGTGTCTATCATCTAACCCCTCTTAACTCCATGTGAGCCTCCAACCAACCCCCCATATGTGTCTCTGAACTCAACCTTAGCCCATATGTTTCTTCTTTCCCTCTAAATCTCTGTTAATACTGTAAATACTTTGTTTATCTCTCCTAACCCCTTAACTCCCTTTGTCTCTTAACCTACCCCCTGTGTATATCCTAACCATCTTTCACCATCCAATGTGTCTCATAGACCACTGCGTGCCTCTTAACCAGCCTCTTACCCCTCATGTGTCACAAACTCACTTCTTATGAAGTATATTTTTGTCTTACCCTCCCCTAAGTGATGCAACACCTTAATATCTGCTAGACACACAGTCCAATACATTGTCTATCACTGCCAAAAAAGGTCTTAAAGTGTTATAAGGCGTGTAATTAAAGCTCTGTTTGACACCAATCAAATAAGGATTAATTCTACTACTTAAACTAGAAAAAAAGGAATATATAGGTGTGATAAGTGTCATGGACCATACTACACCAAGAGTGCGCGTGGCTTCCTTTGGGGGATGAATGGTTTAAAAATCACAAGTTTTCTGCACTTTGATGATAATCAAGATAAAAAAAAACACACCTATAAAAGCTGCCACCACCAATGCAATTTATAACTGGGGCACTTTAGGTTACTCAGCAAAACAACTTTTATGCCCACAAACTCAATATGGCAAAATATGTATGCCATCAAAAATACTACTGAGTAGGTCTCTTAGGTAACATGATTCTTTACCAGGCAAAGGCAGAACAAAGTAAATGAAAACTTATTATAAACAACAACAGACAAGTGCGTATATACAATAGACGATAAATTATTTACACCAATAAACAGTTGAAAATAAAACAGGAGAAAATTAACAGAAAATCAAAATCATTCACTTTTCTAGCACTGTAATTCTATCACCTGTTCCTGGGGAGTTCCAGCAATGAAAATGGCAATTTGCTTAACATGTGATTCTGACTCCCAATAAGCACAATTGTGTGTTAACATTTCATAGACTTTATGCATTTTGAGTTTCCAAGCCGGCCACAAAGGAGGTACATGGTTTAGGGTAGGTATGACTGTAAGAATTCTAGGTTGATTAGACCTCTAACCTTTAATCAATTTAAACACACATTTATATAAAATTAGGTCAAGGTCCATATTTAATTCTGTAGACCTATCACACAAATTATTTTTACATCCGTGGAATTGTCATAATATTGTCCATTTAAAAGACACCTTACAAGACCCATCTGTGAGAAGGAATATGTGATTTACCTAATTCCCCCAAATTAATTAAGGTACACTGGGCATGTTTGGACTTCTATTTTAGGGAATACCCTCAGCATTCAGAATATGTATAACTGGAGGCAAATTTGTTTACCTGGATTATTATTGTTTTTGGTTAGAACTCTTAGCAGGGAAATTGTCTCCTGATTCATAATTGTCGGTTAGCATATCAAAAGTGCCCAAGGAAAGTCAGTAGGTTTGTAAAAAAGTAAACCTGTATGTCCTTTTGGGAGCAAAGTTTCACACTTGGCCAAAGGGTTGCAATAAGGAATGTAATTTGCGCCATTGCCTGTAACCTCACAAACTGCATATTTCCTGTAGAGGCAAATTTCCACTTCATGTGCTGTAATGAGCCATACCACCCCAATTAGGTAACAATTTAATATATCCATCTTGCACATCACATTTATTAACAATATTTCTACTAAACAAATAAAAACACATTTTAGCACATTATTTGTACAAATGTTATGTACTTGTAACACACAAATATATATCGGAAAATCTTACAAATCAAAGTATTTATACACCTGTCTTGAATATTACATTTTAGATTAGGGGGAAGTATGAGGTGGGTCCCCTACTTCCCACTAAACAAAAGCAGTCTTGTAGTAGTGTTGTCTTTTGGAGTTAGAGTAGTCCATATTTAGGAAGAATTACATAAGAAGGCCCAAGAACTCAGGACAGCATGGGAAAAAAATATAGGTTAAAAAAGGCAACCTGGCCAAGTTAAATAGTTCCATACGTTAAAAAAATAAATATTCGTGACCATCAAGATTAGCCTTTCTTATATCTGTTTTTGCTGTTGATCCAAAAAAGGCAAAATAACCAGTCTGCAGTGCTTTCCAATTTTGCAACAGACTATGAAAAAAATCCATCCCAACTCCAGAATGGCATACAGATTTCTCCTTGGATGAAGAAGCTTTTGCCCTACATATTAAATTTATATATATCCCTGAATATCTGTTTGAAAATCTGCACAGTCTGATTAAACCACCTCTTCAGGCAGAGAATTTCACATCTTTATTGTTCCTAATGTAAAGAATAATTTCCTTTGTTTTAGACCTTGCATCCTTTGTACAGTCCTATTTATAAACCAGTGTGCAATGTATAGTCCTATTTATGAAAAGATTTCCAGACAATGTATTTGTATTGGCCCCGAATGTTTATATAATGTTATTACCGTATTTATTCGAGTATAACGCGCATTTTTTTAAACCGATTTTTAATTTAAAATTAAGGGTGCGCGTTATACTCGAATAAATATACCTTCCAGGACCGCCGGGCTCATTACAAGCCCGGCGGTCCTGGGGGGTGGGCAGCAAGCATTTACTCACCTCCGTGCAGCTCCTCCAGCTTCCCAGTGTAACTCTCGCGAGACCCGCGGCCAGCTCTGACGCTCTGACGTCGTCAGAGCTGGCCGCGGGTCTCGCGAGATGTACACTGGGAAGCTGGAGGAGCTGCACGGAGGTGAGTAAATGCTTGCTGCACACCCCCCCAGGACCGCCGGGCTTGTAATGAGCCCGGCGGTCGGTATTATCGAGCACCCACTCGAATATTTATTCGAGTATAACAAGCACCCTAATTTTAGATTAAAAATCGGTATAAAATTTTATACCGATTTTTAATCGAAAATTAGGGGTGCGCGTTATACACGTGTGCGCGTTATACTCGAATAAATACGGTATATCCCCATTGAGGCACCATTTTTCTAAACTAAGCAGATTACAATGTTCTAATCTTTCTTCTTAACTAACATTTTCCATTCCCCTTAATAATTTAAAACCTGCCTCTGTGCCTTCAAGTGCCTTAATAGTATCCTTTAGAACAGGTGCCCAAAATTGTACTCCATGTCCATGTCTTATCATTGATTTATAAAATTTATATTTTTGTCCCGAGAATTAACCCCTTAAGGACACAACTTCAGAAATAAAAGGGAATCATGATGGAATATTTCCGTCATGTGTCGTTAAGGTGTTAATGCCCCTTTTATGCACGGGAATACCTTACTGGCCTTAGCAGCTGCCTCATGACATTGCATATTGTTACCTAGTTTGTTGACTATAGCCATTCCCAAACTCTTTCCATGTGTTGTTTGCCATAACTCCCTACTATTTAGGGTGTAGGTTGCTAGTGCATTCTTCACTCCAAAGTTCATAACTTTGCAATCGCCTACATTAAATTTCATCTGCCATTGAGTGCCTAGTCCCCCTAAATTATATAAATCATTTTGCTGCAAAGTAATATTCTACTCACCTATTACCGTACCTAGTTTTGTGTCACCTGCAAATACTGACATATGACTTTCAATAACAATTTCAAGATCATTTCTGAATAGGTTGGATACAAGTGGTTCCAGAACTTTAAGCTCGCAGGTCTATAATTTCCGGGCAAAGAGATTTTGAACCTTTTTTGAATATTGGAACCACATCTGACTTTTTCCAATCATCAAGTACGATTGCTGAGAGATTAAGGGACACTATAGTCACCAGAACAACTACAGCTTATTGAATTTGTTCTGGTGAGTAGAATCACTACCTTCAGGCTTTTTGCTGTAAACACTGTCTTTTCAGAGAAAATGCAGTGTTTACATTACAGCCTAGTGATAACTTCACTGGCCACTCATCAGATGGCTGCAAGAGATCCTTCCTGGATCATGGCTGCCTAAAATGCACCCAAACATTAAGTATCTCCTCCCTCTGCATGCAGACACTGAACTTTCTGCATAGAGATCCATTGATTGGCCAAGGCTTTGCTTGAATCATGCTGGCTCTGCCCCTGATCTGCCTCCTTGTCAGTCTCAGCCAATTCTATGGAGCAGCACTGTGATTGGACCAGGCTACTACTTCTGATGATGTTAGCAGACGGCTTGTTTTTCTGGGGCAAACAGCATGCAGAGTTACAGCTTCAGGCTTGAATACAGTAAGATTTTGCTATATTTATGGAGGCATGAGGGGGCCAGGGTGGGCAGATGATGGTTTTAACACTATAGGGTCAGGAATACATGTTTGTGCTCCTGACTCTATAATGATCCTTTAAATACAGACATTTGCTTAAAAACAGAAGGTCAAATATTTCCACACTTAGCTCCTTAAGTAGTTGTAGGTGAACATTATCTGGTCCTGGTTCTTTCATTAAATGCTCCATTACCATGTCTTGAGTCATCCAAAAATGTCTTCCTTTTACTGATAGTCATTTACTAACACACCGATCTCTAATTTCAGTGAATCTACACTTTATTTTTTTTTTTAGGATTTATATACTTAAAAAAAGACATTTGGGGTGAAATATTGGTCTCTTTTGTTATAACTTTTTTTTTAATTCTAGTTTAGCCCATCTAGTTGCCTTTTTGCAGGTATTGCCTTTCTTATATAGAGCGCCTCTGTTTATCCGATTGAAATGATTTAAAATAGCGTTTTCTTATTCTTTTTTTTTCTTGATTTACTTTCTTACTAAGCAACAATAGTTTAAATTTGTTTCCTTTATATGTATTACCCAGTGATACATACTGAGAAGTGTACTATTCTACTATTTGTTTAAAGATATTCCATTTGTCCTCCATGCTTTTTTCACAAAAGAGTTTATGCCAGTCAATATGTTGTAAAACTGCCCTTATTTTATTGAATTTAGTCTTTTCAAAAGTATATGTCTTAGCATAAACCATGTGCATTTGTTTTTGGAGTTTATTTGAAGAGACCATATTGTGATCACTATTTCCCAAGTGCCCCTTACTTAAATGTTTAACAAAAGATCAAAATTGTTTGTTATAACTAGATCCAGACAAGCATCCTTTCTAGTTGGTGCTAGTTTTTGCTTCTTCCTGTTTTGACGTGACATTTAACGCATTCAAAACCTCTTGCTGTACTACCAGTCCCTGTGTCCCAATTTATGTTGTGGTGTGTAGTATAGTCCAACCAATAATCAGGGCCGGTGCAAGGATTTTTGCCGCCCTAGGCAAAAAAATTTTTGCCGCCCCCCCATATGTCCAGCCCACCATGTGACATCACAATGCCCCGCCCATATGCTCTGCCATATGGGCCAACGCCAGTCTTCACAAAGTGTCTTATCTGAAAAGACAGTGTGTTTACATTAAAAAGCCTACAGGCACAGGCTATAGACACCAGAACCACTACATTATGCTGTAGTGCTTCTGGTGACTATAGTATCCATTTAATGTGAGGTAAATTAGAGATTAGTGCCACTAATAATATATTGGATTTCCTACTTACCACCAGATGAGGACAAGAGGCTGATGATGGGCTCAGTCTGGCTCCACAGGTCTGATGTAGAAGAGGCTCTCTGGAGACTGTTTTTAACAGTGCTCACAACAATTAACGAACAGGAAGCAGCTCCATTTTTTAGGGCCCCTTACACAGCTCAAGGTCTGGGCCCCCAGGGGGCATACGCCTACAATGCCCACCCATAAATCCACCTACATGGCCCATCCATGAGTTGGGGATGTTTTATGTGTGCAATTTGTGTAAGGGATGTAGTGTGTTTATAGGGGATGTAGTGTGTGTTTGCGTGTAAGGAATGCATTGTATGTTTCTGTGTGTGTGTGTGTGTGTAAGGGGTGCAAGGTTTGTTTCTGTGTATGTAATTGAATGCAGTGTGTGTCTGTAAGGGGTGCATTAATTATGTAAGAGAACATAAGGGATGAATTGTGTGTTTCGGGTGTGTCTGTGTGTGAGTAGGAATGCATTGTATGTTTCTGTGTGTGTGTGGGGGGGATGCATTGTGTATGTGTGTAGTGTAAAATAGAGGGTTTGTGGGGTAGGATAGGGACTGAGATGGGAACAGCTTTCTTTTTTTAAAAAAAAAAATTCATAGTGCTCTCCCCTCAATTATTGATTTCCCCTTCCCTTCTGTCCCTCCGTGTTCTCTCCTTCTGTCACTTAGTGCTCTCCCTTGGCCCCCTGTCCCTCTGCAGTCCCCCTTGGTGGTCTTCTCACTCCCCCCTCCCCCCTTAGTGGTCCTCCCTCTCCCAAACCCCTTAGTGGTCCTCCCTCTCCCAAACCCCTTAGTAGACATTCCCCTACTCCCCCCACCCCCTTAGTGGTAATCACCCTCCTCCCCTCTCCTTAGTAGTCCTCCCTCCTTACCCCCCTTTGGTGGTCCTTCCCCCCCTTAGTGGTCCTTATCCCCCCTCCCCTAGTGGTCCTTATCCCCCCCAACCTCCCATAGTGGTTCTTATCCCCCCTCCCTCCCTCCCCTAGTGGTCCTTATCCCCCTCCCCTAGTGGTCCTTATCCCCCCTCCCCTAGTGGTCCTTATCCCCCCTCCCCTAGTGGTCCTTATCCCCCCCTCCCCTAGTGGTCCTTATCCCCCCCTCCCCTAGTGGTCCTTACCCGCCCTCCCTCCCATAGTGGTCCTTATCCCCCCCTCCCTCCCATAGTGCTCCTTATCCCCCCCCCTCCCTCCCATAGTACTCCTTATCCCCCCTCCCTCCCATAGTGCTCCTTATCCCCCCTCCCTCCCATAGTGGTCCTTATCCCCCCCTCCCTCCCATAGTGGTCCTTATCCCCCCCTCCCTCCCATAGTGGTCCTTATCCCCCCCTCCCTCCCATAGTGGTCCTTATACCCCCCCTCCCTTAGTGGTCCTTATACCCCCCCCCTTAGTGGTCCTTATAACCTCCCCTCCCTTAGTGGTCCTTATACCCCCCCATCCTTAGTGGTCCTTATACCCCCCTCCCTTAGTGGTCCTTATAGCCCCCCCTCCCTTAGTGGTCCTTATAGCCCCCCCTCCCTTAGTGGTCCTTATAGCCCCCCCTCCCTTAGTGGTCCTTATACCCCCCTCCCTTAGTGGTCCTTATACCCCCCCCTTAGTGGTCCTTATACCCCCCCTCCCTTAGTGGTCCTTATATCCCCCCCCCTTAGTGGTCCTTATACCCCTCCTTAGTGGTCCTTATACCCCCCCCTCCCTTAGTGGTCCTTATACCCCCCCCTCCCTTAGTGGTCCTTATACCCCCCCTCCCTTAGTGGTCCTTATACCCCCCCCTTAGTGGTCCTTATACCCCCCCTCCCTTAGTGGTCCTTATACCCCCCCTCCCTTAGTGGTCCTTATACCCCCCCCCTCCCTTAGTGGTCCTTATACCCCCCCTCCCTTAGTGGTCCTTATACCCTCCCTCCCTTAGTGGTCCTTATACCCCCCCCTCCCTTAGTGGTCCTTATACCCCCCTCCCTTAGTGGTCCTTATACCCCCCTCCCTTAGTGGTCCTTATACCCCCCCCTCCCTTAGTGGTCCTTATACCCCCCCTCCCTTAGTGGTCCTTATACCCCCCTCCCTTAGTGGTCCTTATACCCCCCCCTCCCTTAGTGGTCCTTATACCCCCCCTCCCTTAGTGGTCCTTATACCCCCCCCTCCCTTAGTGGTCCTTATACCCCCTCCCTCCCTTAGTGGTCCTTATACCACCACCACCCCCCCCCCTTTAGTGGTCCTTATACCCCCCTCTCCCTTAGTGGTCCTTAACCCCCCCCCTCTCCCTTAGTGGTCCTTAACCCCCCCTCTCCCTTAGTGGTCCTTAACCCCCCCCCTCTCCCTTAGTGGTCCTTAACCCCCCCCCCCTCTCCCTTAGTGGTCCTTAACCCCCCTCTCTCCCTTAGTGGTCCTTAACCCCCCCTCCCTTAGTAGTCCTTAACCCCCCCCCCCTCCCTTAGTGGTCCTTAACCCCCCCTCCCTTAGTGGTCATTAACCCCCCCTCCCTTAGTGGTCCTTATACCACCACCACCCCCCCCCCCTTTAGTGGTCCTTATACCCCCCTCTCCCTTAGTGGTCCTTAACCCCCCCTCTCCCTTAGTGGTCCTTAACCCCCCCTCTCCCTTAGTGGTCCTTAACCCCCCCCCTCTCCCTTAGTGGTCCTTAACCCCCCACCCTCTCCCTTAGTGGTCCTTAACCCCCCTCTCTCCCTTAGTGGTCCTTAACCCCCCCTCCCTTAGTAGTCCTTAACCCCCCCCCTCCCTTAGTGGTCCTTAACCCCCCTCTCTCCCTTAGTGGTCCTTAACCCCCCTCCCTTAGTGGTCCTTAACCCCCCCCCCCCTTCCCCCCCTTAGTGGTCCTTACCCTTCCCTCCTGCCCATGTAGCGTGGCCGGGCGGCGCGGAACGCGAGACAGGAACCATTGTTTCCTGTACCCGGCCACCGGCGGAATGACAGGAAATGCTCACTGAGTGAGCACTTCCTGTCATTCCGCCGGCGGCCGGGTACAGGAAACAAAGGTTCCTGTCTCGCGTTCCGCGCCGCCCGGCCACGCTACATGGAGAGACCGGCAGGAGGGAGCGCTCTGCGCTTCCCTCCTGCCGGTCATAAACCCGGCCGCCCTCCATGCAGCAGTGCTGCGCCGCCTGGGGCTTGCTAAAGCGCTCAGGCAGCGCAGCATGAGGAGCCACAGCGGGGACAGGGATCCGGCGCCCCCTGGTAAGTTGCGCCCTAGGCGGCTGCCTAGGTCGCCTTACAGGTGGCGCCGGCCCTGCCAATAATTGATTTCCCTTCATTTACCATACGCAGATATCTACTTAAAGGCTTCCATATTTCCCAATTCCCCTTATCACATACCATTTGCTAAATATTTAGCTTTAACTCAAGGTTGACGTACAAATATACCCCTCTGGCTTTTCTATTTTTTCTATCCTCCCTAAGTAATGTGTAACCGTTTAAGTTAATTGCCCAGTCATGTGTCTTATCCCACCACATTTCTGTTATGCCTATTATATCATATTGTATTTAGGCTCCTTGCATTAATACGCATACATTTAATATTGTCATAAGACACTGCAACTGTATGTAATGTTTTATTACATACCTCTTCTGATCTTGCCCCTTTCACTGTCTGCATCCCCTTGTCTTTTGCTAAATCCCACATCCTATCTGTTCTATATTCATTTGGTAGACTCCCCCCAACCCCCACCATCCCCAGTGGTGTATTTTAGTTTTGCGCTGCCCTAGGCATGACTAAACCTGGGCACCCCCCTAATCTAAATTTACCCTACCCCTTCCTGTCAAGGCCGCACCTCTTCCTCTTTAAACTATACCTTTTCCTACTACTTTTAAAGGGAAACTATAGTTCCAGGGAAGCAAAGCGGTTTCCCTGGCACTATAGTTTCCTGAAGCGCCCCCCTCGGCAATTAGATGGTTAAAACTCCTTTGGTCACTTACCTTAATCCAGTGCCGATGTCCCTCTGCGCTGCGTCAAGCTTCTCCTCTGCGTTGCATTAAGCTTCACCATAGGAAAGCATCGTATCAATTCTTTCCTGTGTGGATTTAGCAGACGCCTGATTTCCTCATGCACAGCATGAGGACGCCCAGCATCAGTTAGGCGACTTTGGTCGCCTAGCCACCCTGAAGTCCCTCTAGTGGCTGTCTGGTAGACAGTCACTAGAGGTGGAGTTAACCCCTCAAGATAATTATTGCAGTTTCTGTGAAACTGCAATAATTACACTTGCAGGGTTAAATAGATTGGTACACTGCACCCAGACTACTTCAGTGAGCTGAAGTGGTCTGGGCTCCTATAGTGTCCCTTTAAGCACACACTCTGGCACACACATTCACTGACATACACACACAATGACAGACACACAGACGTCGCTGACAGTCAGACACACAGATTTGACACACATTAATTGACAGACACACATTGGCAGATACACACTTACAGTCACACACATACACGCAATGAAAAACACAAATTCACTGATTTTTCCCTGCCCCTCCCCCCCACACTAGTTTAAAATCTCCTCCAACCTTCAAGTCATCCTGTCCCCCGGCACAGCAGTTCCTCTTCTGTTTAGGTGCAATCCATCACGACTAGACAGGTTGCACCCAGGTGCAGAATCAGCATATTGCTTTTAAATGCCAAAATCCTCCTTCTTATACCACAACTCCAATCACATATTAACATCCCTAATCTCCCGCTGCCTTTGCACTCTAGTGAGTGGCACAGGTAATATCTCCGAAAATACCACCTTGGAGTCCTTTTCCTAATTCCCTGAACTCATTGTTTAAGGCCTTCCATCTTCCTCTCACTTTGTCATTGGTGCCAATATGGCCCATGACAGCTGAAGATGATATGAAGGTATAGCCACAAAAGTTAATAACTTGCATGTCAAATAGATTTTTCAAGACATAGCCAAGGATTAGCATAAACCATGTGCATTTGTAATCAGATAAACCATCTGCCATTTTTGTTTGATATTTAATTTACTATTTACAGGGAGCAAATGCTAAATTCAATCTACGTCTGGTTGGACCAGGAGGAATCTTGCGCGTTGTGCCTCAAACTGTGTTAAATGAAGCTCAAGTAACCATCATAGTGGAAAATTCTGCTGGAATAGATTATGAAAAATTTCACTTTCTTGTGTTTAAGGTACATTTTTTAATGAAATCTTTTTCTATATTTCAGATGATAGAATGTACATGTGGAGACACGCCACTGCCCAAATACAAAATAAATAAAAATAACTGTTTATTAGGTATACCCTAATGAAAGCATAAGTGCATTTCATTATGCATTTTTTCTTTGTGACCATTTAGCTTGCCTGCCTCTTAAAAAAAGATAGACATACACTTGATTGGTTCACCAAAATAAAAATGGACCGCACAATAATCATAAGATAAATATTAAGTAATAACTCCAATTACCCAGTAAAATTAATAATGCCTATTTCCAAATGTAATAAAACTATTTTGAATGCAAATATCTAAACACATAATGTATGAGAAACTCTCAACTTTAAGCAGAATTTAGTAATTTAGTAGCACTTAAATGAATTTCTCGCCTTTTTGTCTTCTCGCAGCTTCTTGCCATAGAAGTTAACACACCTGAAAAATTTAGTTCAACAGCTGATATAACCATTCATCTTCTTGACATCAATGACAACGTCCCAAAGTTCTCATCAGAGTATTACATTGCCAGGATTCCTGAAAACTCTCCCGGGGGCTCTAACGTTGTAGCTGTGACAGTAAGTACAAGTTCTTTTGACTTTCACCTGTGACCTTGTCAGGTGCCATTATAGAAAGAGAAATTCTTTCCTGGAAATGGTTAGAGATCAGAAGAATTTTATGATCTACTGCAGGAATACCAATTGAGTCTCATTCATTGTTATATAGAGTTTGGGAAAGTAATACACTTTTAATATAATTATGATTTGCATCAATGTTCTTTAGACATCAATTTCACTTAACTTATCCATATTAATTGTGTAAAATATTGTAATATTTAAAATGCATACAAATATATAAAGTGTTTATGTGCATACATTATTAGTGTTGTGCACACCTTTGTCAAAGTGCATAAAGTGAAAAAATATAAAATACTTACAATATGTAGTTAAAATTGCAGGCAGCTTTGTATCATCTGAGTTAACACTCAAAGATAAAAAACACAGAAAAAGAACATAGTGTGATATATATACAGTTGCAAGAAAAAGTATGTGAACCCTTTGGAATGATAAGGATTTCTGCACAAATTGGTCATAAAATGTGATCTGATCATCATCTAAGTCACAACGATAGACAATCAGAGTCTGCTTAAACTAATAACACACAAATAATGAAATGTCGCCATGTTTTTATTGAACACACCATGTAAACATTCACAGTGCAGGTGGGAAAAGTATGTGAACCCCTAGACTAATGACATCTCCAAGAGCTAATTGGAGTGAGATGTCAGCCAACTGGAGTCCAATCAATGAGATGAGATTGGAGGTGTTGGTTACAGCTGCCATGCCCTCTAAAAAACACACACCAGTTCTGGGTTTGCTTTTCACAAGAAGCATTGCCTGATGTCAGTGTCAGTGGCGTCTCTAGGATTCATTTTTAGGGGGGGCACATGGTGGGCCTGGGACAAAAGTAGGGGGGGCACATTTAACCCCGCCCTCACCGCAGTTTGACCCCGCCCCTGCCGCATGTTAAGCCCCGCCTCTGACACAATGTGTTGGTTTATTTTTGTTTTTTTTATAATCCCTGGTGGAGAATACATTATTTTCCACCAAGGATTATTAAAAAACAAACACATTTCCCTTGATATAGTCCATACACACACACACACACACACACACACACAGACTGTTGAGTCCTTGCACACACAGAGACACAGACTTCTGACCACACACACACACACAGATTGCTGAGTCCATACACACATACAGACTGCTGAGTCCATACACACACACAGACAGACTACTGAGTCTATACACACAGACAGACTGCTGAGTCTATACACACAGACAGACTGCTGAGTCTATACACACAGACAGACTGCTGAGTCTATACACACAGACAGACTGCTGAGTCTATACACACAGACAGACTGCTGAGTCTATACACACAGACAGACTGCTGAGTCTATACACACAGACAGACTGCTGAGTCTATACACACAGACAGACTGCTGAGTCCATACACACAGACAGACTGCTGAGTCCATACACACAGACAGACTGCTGAGTCCATACACACAGACAGACTGCTGAATCCATACACACAGACAGACTGCTGAGTCCATACACACATACAGACTGCTGAGTCCATACATACAGGCTTGAGTTGCCATGATAGCAAGTACAAGCTAGTAAAACAATACATATTGAGCAGTTGCATGGCAATAGATAACGGCACCATTTTTTTTTTGTAGATTCATCGTAGATACAAAATATTAAAACAAGCATTATAAGGGTGTTAGGCATGAAATAATTAGGATTTTCAAAACTTTTTACGTGGATTGACTGTATGAGTGGTCTTAATATGAGAGGACAGTTATCAAGTATGTAGTGATATAAGTGAGAAATGAGGAAAAGTCATACTGTGCAGGCTGACCATGCTATTAACAGTAGTACCACTGGGTAGTTAAGAATGGCTGATAAACAAAAGTGGGTCTCATGTGTTGTCGGAGTGGTAAGCTAGGCTGTCTCATTTTACCTGTCAGGGGTAAATGGGTAATAGTAAGCATCCTTGGTGACAATTTCTAGAGAAAAGGCTAGTTGGGTCAGATATGCAGTCCATGGTGGAGAAATAAAGAGATGGCAACAGGCCAAACCTAAGAGAAAACTTTAGTCATACACACTGCCTGCAAGGTTGGCATCAGGATTATAACGTGCTGGCATCTAGTACCACCGCTTGGCAGTTCCATGTATTTCTTTCAGCCAATGCCTGTAGATGGGAGGCCACCATTCTTCATGCCTGGTTCGGCTTCCCCTCTCTCCCAGTGTGGAGGGTGTAATCCACATTGCTGGGCTCATGCTTCTCTGCATGCCCTGGCTTCCGAGCCGCCATCTTGGGTGCTCCACGAGGGCCAGCGTCTTGGTGTAGTATTCGGGATTTGGAGATGGTACTCGGTAGATTGCCCTCACTCCCCTTCTTGATTTGTCGTTAGACACGCTGTGAGGTTCTCTGCCAGTTTCAATGGTGGGACCAGGGCTCTTGTGGGCTCCGTGGTGCAGGAGCAGTTGGTGAAGTCCCCTTAGTCACCGCCATTTTGCAAGGTAGGCATTGGGTGTTCCGGGCGCCTTAAGCTCCTCATAGTTTGAGCTCTCCCCAGTGGGGACCGGGACCGGCAAGCGACTCAAGAAGTCAGCGTGTGGCAGCTGGAAAGGGAGGCATGGTGGCGGCCGTCCACCTCGCTCCTCTCCCGAGTAGGCCGCAGCCTCCAAAGCCTCGTACTGCCTCCAGGGGGTCCGAAAAATCCGATCTCTGGGTCTGCTACCTCTGCCGCAGCCGTGTGGGTATCTCGTGAGTTTGTTTTGGGGTCACAAGCTAAAGTGTAGCTTAAGAGGTCAGATTTCTCCAGAGTTTCTCCTGCATGGGACCGGTCAGCATGTCGGTTCGACCCCGCCCTCAGTGTGATCCTTTTTTAAATGAATGTAAGTGTAAAAATGTAAAGAAGCACTCACAAATAGAGAGCAGATAAGCTTGCTCTAACTTTCAGAGTGTGTAGACCTCTCTTAGGGTCAAAGATGCAGGAGAGGACGCCAACCAGGGATTCAGTAGTAATTCTTTATTCACATAACACTTTAAAAGTGTTATGTGAATAAAGAATTACTACTGTAAATTACTAATGTAAAAATACTGTAAATTACTAATGTAAATATTTCAGTGCGTGTAGACCTCTCTTCGAGTCAAAGATGCCTCGGTGGAGTGGGGACGTTCTTTTAAAGTGTTTTGTGAATAAAGACTTATTAAGCACTATTAAAAGAATTATTAAGCAATTAAGCATCTTTGACCCTAAGAGAGGTCTACACGCACTGAAAGTTATAGCAGGCTTATCTGCTCTCTATTTGTGAGTGCTTTTTTAAATTTTTACACTTACATTCATTTAAAAATAGGATCACACTATGTTATTTTTATGTGTTTTTTTGAGTGTTAACTTAGATGATACAAAGCTACCTGCAATTTTAACTACATGTTGTTGTAAGTGTTTTACATTTTTTCACTTTATGCACTTTGGCAAATGTGTGCACAACAGTAAGAGCTTATGCACATAAACACTTTATGTATTTGTATATATAATCCTTATTGCACCTTATTCGTTATTTGAGTTTCGAAGAGTGTATTTAAGGGCTTTTGCACTTAAGGTGCTGCTTTTCTTCTTTGCACAATATTTTATTACATCTTTTTTAATATTTTATTTGAACAATATTGTAGCGCCACTTTTTACTGGACCATTTATGTACATTTATCCATATTAATTGATACTTTGTATAAATAGCACAGGTCTCCATTATGGCTGTTGGTACATAGTTATTAAGGACTGGTTACTATTTACATTTAAACACATCGTTAATGATACTATAAATGTTACGGTGTTGAAACAGAGCTAGATTGACATCCTTTTTACTCAAAGGGAAAATGAATGTAATCACCTCCAGTACCCTTAATGAGATGATGAAGAAAATGGTTTACATTTTTATCATAATTTTATTTTCCTTATACATTGCCCCAGCTTTATTAGCTAATATGTAGGTCCTCCTATGCACAGTAGAATGGACAGGACAAAACAATCTGATGTTAGTATAAATAGGCGTTCTAACAGTCTATGAAACTAGCTCTGACATCTCCTTAACATCCTTAGTAACAAGATTTTTTTTATTTATTTATTTATTTATTTATTCTTTATTTTTGTTTGACAAATCAACATATGACAAGGCAGGATGTACCGGTTTACGCATAAACGGTGGTCAAGCGTAACACATCTTATTACAGTAGAGGCATACATTTGGTAGGCTTGGTAGACATTGGGTAATACAATACATGCCCAGTGCACAAGGCTCTTCATTTGGGGGCGCGGACATCGCACATGTGCTGTCAGTTTTTATTTATAATGCGCAGTGACTCGGTTACAGGGGGCCAGGTGGGAAGGTGGGTTTCTGTGGGCATCCGGTGGTGCCTACCGTAAAGCTATCCAAGGGTCTTAGAGTATACTTGGGTCATGACTTATCTTTCAGTGATGCGGTGGAGCCGCTAGCAATGTTAGACAAGGGTGGTGGCCCTGCTTACTTGCTCCAATTGCAATGTGTCATCTGTACTATGGTACCCATGGCTGTCTTTTTTGTACCCGATTCAGCTTAGCTTCGGCGTGTGTAAATACCATTCCATTCCCTGGTGCCTACCTGTCTGGCATGTGATTACGTGGGTGTTTGTGCTAATTGTAAGCTTCAGTGGGCTATCAATGCCTATGTGTGCTAAGTATGTAAAAAAGTATAGAGAAGGCCCTCGTCTAGAGCAAGGACCATAGTGAGAAGATGAGTGAGAAGTAGAGTAGATAAAGAGGAGGAATAGCAGAGAAGAGGAGTGGACCAGGCGCCCGGGCAGGCAGGGGGGACCCAAGAGGGAGGGGGGAGGGAAGAGGCAGGGGGGGAGAGGCAGGAAGGGGAACAGGGAGCCAACCAGCGCCTCTCCCCTGCGGGGTCCACAGGCCCGGGCAGTCCCAGGACCCCCCAGGCATCGGCCCCACTTTCTACAAAGCGTTAGGTCAGTCACTCTGCCAAGGGGCATTCTTTCCAGCGTCCCCATGTCTTCTCAAACGCCTTTTGGGTGCTTTGTACCCTGGCTGTGAGGTCGTCCATGAGATAGCTATCCTTTATTTTTCCTAGGATCACTGATCTGGGGGGAGGTTGCATTTTTAACAAGCGTTGTGCCAGGGCCCGCCTGGCTGCCACTGTGATTTTGTTGAATAGTTTTAGGTCGTATTTGGGCCTGTCGTCTATTGGCCTGCCTAGGAGCTATGTCCACGGGTCTAGGGCGGGTGCCCTCTGGAATACCTGACCCAGTATGTCTCTAACGTCTTCCCAGAATGTGTGGATGATGGGGCATTCCCACCACATGTGGATGTATGTGCCCCTAAGACCACAGTTTCTCCAACACAGATCAGTGGGTGTCTTTTGCATGCGGTGGAGTTGTATTGGGGTGGTGTACCATCTAAAGAGGGTCTTAAAGGACTGTTCTTGCATAGAAACGCAAATGGATGATGTAGCTGCCGTCTCCCAGATATCCTGCCACTCCACTCCCTCTAATACCTCACCTAGGTCCCTTTCCTATTGGTCAGTGTATGTAAGGTTGCCCCATTCTTTGGTTTCTGAGCATATGTGTGCATATAACAGTGTGATGAGGCTTTTAGGAGATTGCTCTCTGAGACATATGTTTTCAAAGAAGGTGGGGGTTGTGAGTGCGGCTTTTTTTTTTTAACATTCTTTATTTTTCTTGTGCATAAGAAAACATAACAGATGGGCCTGTAGCACCACGACAGCTAGTACAGGCATTTCAATAGCAAACATTGTCATAGCAGAGTAATACAGCACATTTTTATATTTATGAGAGCAGACAGGCTAGGAATACTTGAATAGGACTATAATAACATAATTAGCCTACGTATGCATGCTTGTATATTAGTAATGGGATTGGTTAAGTTTAACTGTAGTTGTGCTTATACACAGTGTCATGTGTACAGTAGTAAGTAAAGGTTGAATAGTGAACTATAAAACATGCATGGTACAGGTACAGGTGCATCAGGCCTAACGTTGCTGAGACTGTTGAGGATATGGTACTCGTTTTGAGATTAACTATACATTGTGGGTTGTTTTTAGTACTATGCATATTCAGAAAATACAAATTAGTCAAATGCTTATATCAAACGTGTTGTATGAGTCATAATAAGATAAAACAGACTTTAACATTCTACGGTGTAGCATATCAACTGTACGTTGCATTAAAAGCCAAATTGAACGAGTATATCAAGTTATTTATAAAGGGTTGGGTGGTGCACTGGGCGTTTAGTCCTGCATTGCACGGCTAGCGGCCATAGCGGTGGGCCTGCATACCGTCATCCGATGCCACTATTGTGTTTCAGTAGGTAGTCCTTAGTACTTGCCAACCCAGTGTCTTCTCTCACCCTGTTGCTTGTCCATGTCAAGCGTCGGTTCTTAATCGGAGCCAATGCTGTCAGGTATGGTGCGGGCAGATCTGGATACTCCTTTTGGTTAGGTCCTTGCTGGTAGTTGTCTGTACTGACGTGGTATGCTAGGGATATCTCTTCCGTAGCGTGTGCCGGGTTTTGGACTCTGTTGCTGCGGGCCTTGTGAGTGCCGGTCGTCCGTTGTCTCCCTGGCGTGGATCGCACGCCTCCCTGGCGTGGATCGCACGGCTGTGTGGTGCCACGATGCATCGGGGGCGGGAGTCCCCTTCTGCCCCGGGGTTGCATGAGGGCTGGTGCGTGTAGGCCACGAGCCTGGAGACCGTTGTGGCCCAGGTTCTACCCTTTCGGGGTGGTGCGAGGAGT
The DNA here is from genome assembly GCF_036172605.1 of Pelobates fuscus. NCBI lineage: Eukaryota > Metazoa > Chordata > Amphibia > Anura > Pelobatidae > Pelobates > Pelobates fuscus. The sequence continues at coordinate 127,704,980 of NC_086326.1, forward strand.
CTTGGCAGGTCGCTTGGGTCTTCGCTTTGCTTTTCCCTGCTTGTGTGGCCGGCACCTCTGGGACTTGCCCCTTGTTGCTCTCAGCCCGGGAGGGCTTGTAACGTGGGCGTCGGAAGCTTGGGTTTTTGCGTTGCCCTGAAGCGGACCCTCACTCACCCGTCCGCCATCGGCTCTGGTCGTAGTATGGGAGATTCGGCGTGGCTTTTCTGCCCGCAGGCGTGCCTCCAGATTGATATATATAAAAAACACAGAAAAGGAAAAAGAAATCGAGAGTGAATGCTCAAATCACCAAAGATGTGAATCACTCCAAATCACATCAGATAAATACAATGCAAATAACGTGCCTCCAGCATGACCCAGAAGCGGTCAAAGATAAGAATAATGGGGTAACTTGCTTGTTCACAGGTGTGCATGGCACCAGGTTGTTTTCGGTGCTTGTCAGATAGCATTGACTGATAGTGCTCCGCCATCTTGGGTGTTCCCGTCACCGCGTGTCTTCTGAAGGTCTTTGTGTCTGTCGCTTGGTGCTGGGTTTGAGACACTCCATTTGGCGGGGACCGGGATATCTCCCGCCGGTCCATAGGGGGGGTGCGTGTTTTTCACTCGTGTGTTGCGTTCAGCATCTGGTGGGAAGGTGGCCATCCTTCCCCCGTGCCTTTGCTAGGCCTCATTCCGTTGCCGCGGTTCCCGGTCGAGACTGGTGTCGAGTTTGGTATCGGCACGTACAGGATTGCTTCCTCTAGCCGATAGGCTGATTTGTGGAGAAATCTCAGCAGTTTTTCTCAGGTTATACGCCGAGTTTGGGTCAGCTCGGTAGGAGCTCCTGTAACGTGCGTCTGGTCAGGTTGCCTGTCCGGCTCCGCCCCCGAGTGTGGCCTTTTTTGTGTGCGGTTGCCTAGCATAGTCTGCGATCTGGAGGTACCTGAAAAAGTCGGCCGGGGTTAAGTGGTGTCCCTGCTTTGTGGTGTCAAATGGGATGATGGATCCTTCCACATATAGGGTGCAGGCTCTCTGTAGGCCAGTATGTTCAATGTTTCTGAAGGCTTGTGCCACCAAAACGGGTGGGAAGGCCCTGTTTCTAAGGTAGGGCATGAGGGGAGAAGGGGAGGATGACAGTCGGTATTTCTGAGTTGCTTGATCCCAAATATGAATGGAGTTTGTGATGGCAGGGCAGGCTGTCCGCAGTATGGGTCTGAGATCCTTTGGTACCCAAATAAAGTATTGTGGGGGGTCAGCTCCCATAAGAAGAGTTTCCAGTTCTACCCATTTTCTCATGTCCATTGGGGAGTGCCACATCGCAATCTGGGCCAGCTGGGCAGACAAGTAGTAATTATGTAAATTGGGAAGGCCTAAACCTCCCGTTCATTTTGGGCGGTATAGTGTGTGTCTCGACACCCGGTGTCTTTTGTTTTGCCATATGAAATTGCCAATGGCTCTTTGGAGGTTGGCCAGATCTGTTTTTGCGAGCAGGAGGGGGAGGGCCTGAAATAGAAAGAGGATCCTAGGGAGAACGTTCATCTTAATGGAGTGAATCCGGCCCATCCATCGAACCAATTCTCCATGTCTCTAATAAGGGTGGCTATCAGGGGAGGGTAGTTATTGTCAGGGTACCTGAAGCCTCTACCTCTGAGAGAGGTAGAGACTTAGAAGTTTATCCGTCCGGACGGCATGTCTCCTCGGTTCCTCGCGGTTCACCCGGTCTTGCAAACGCCGGCCGCGAGGGAGTCACTTGCTTTTATAGCAGGAGGCCCGGAGGCCGACGTCATGACGCCAACCCGGAACGCCCTGTCACTCAAATCTGTGGAGACGAATCAGGACTCGCCGGAGGCGTGTCTTCTCTCCCTAACCAGGGTATTTAACAGTGTCTCTCTCATTTACTCATTGCCCTGTCGTGGTTCTAGTCTGCCTAGTCACACAGTGCTCTGTTATTCTCTTGTCTTTTGGTTCTGACCCGGCTTTGTTATTTACTTACCTGTCTTTCTGTTATCCTTGACCCGGCTTGTCTCTCGCTTACCTGTCTTCTCGTTCCCTCGACCTCGGCTTGTCACTGACCATTCTATACGTAGTTTTACGTTAAGTCCGGCCATTCTAAGGTCCGGTATACGTATCTGCTACTCTTTGTACTCTGCGTGTTGGATCCCTGACCCGATCCTGACATTACGACAGGGCCATGGATCCTGCAGGTACAAATTGTCAGCTTGGTTCTCCTGATCCTAGGTTTGACGCCATGGAGCATAGGATGGATCAGATGGCTCTAGCACTACAGGCGCTGCTATCACGTCCTATTAATCCACCTGAGGAGATGCGTAATACGTCTGCTCCTTCTGTGGGTTCAGGGCTAGAGGTAGCTACTGTAGGTGCTTCTTCCCGAGTTACCCCACCTGTACGTTATGCTGGTTCTCCTGAGAGGTGTCGTGGGTTTTTGAACCAGATCAGTATCCATTTCGAGCTACAGCCCCGTTCCTACCCTACTGATAGGGCAAAAGTGGGATTTATTATCACCTTACTCATTGAGAAGGCTCTGAGATGGGCTAATCCATTGTGGGAGAATGATAATCCATTAGTCTATAACTATAATGCCTTTGTAGCTGCTTTTAAAATAACTTTTGATCCCCCTGGCAGGAAGGTCAATGCAGCCAGATTACTGTTGCGCCTTAGACAAGACAACCGAACACTTGTGGATTACGCACTAGAGTTCAGGTCTTTGGCGGCAGAGGTAAAATGGAATGAACAGGCCTATATAGACGTATTTTTAAATGGATTAGCTGATGAATACTTGACGAGGTAGCGACAAGAGAGCTTCCCGAGAACTTGGAGGACTTAATTTCCTTTATCTCTCGCATTGACGAACGTCTAAGGGAGAGGCAGAATACTCGAGATAGAACCGGTAGATCTTCCTTTAGACTAGCACCATCATTTCAAAGTTCTGAAACTAAAACTCCACAGTTTTCAGAACCTATGCAGTTAGGCCTTACTCGCCTGTCAGAGGAGGAGAGACAGTACAGGAGAAGGGAGGGACTGTGTATGTATTGTGGAGCCAGAGGTCATGTACGTTTGAGCTGTCCCAGTCATCCGGGAAACGCTTGCACCTAAGTTTCTCTAGAGGACAGACCTTGGGTGTTTCGATTTTGTCCTCTACTCATAACTACAAAGAACATAGACTCCTATTACCTGTCTCTTTAACTCGGGAGAAGGGAACCTTAGAGACTATGGCATTGATAGACTCCGGGGCTGCTGAGAGTTTTATCGACCAAAATTTTCTCACCAAACACACTATCCCATCCCAGTTAAGGAAGACACCCTTGGCTGTTGAAGCCATTGATGGTAGACCTCTAGTTGAGCCTGTGATTTTCCGGGAAACCACACCCCTTAACTTAACTACTGGTATTCTACACAAGGAGGAGATATCCCTACTACTCATTTCATCTCCCTCTGTTCCCATAGTCCTGGGATACTCCTGGCTTAAGAGACATAACCCCGTTATAGATTGGAGATCAGGGGAAATAGTTTCGTGGGGTCAGGATTGTCAAGAGAATTGTTTAAAGAAAGTGTCACCTCTCTGTAGTGTTAACGCACTTAATAACGCTACCGACTCTACCAAAGTACAGATACCGTCCTTGTATCAAGATTTAAAGGCAGTATTTGACAAAGGAAAGGCTGATACCTTACCACCACATAGGCCTTTTGATTGCAAAATTAATTTACTTTCTGGTACTATGCCTCCCAGGGGTCATGTATACCCTTTGTCTACGAATGAGAACTTAGTTCTAGAGGAGTATATTCGTGAAAACCTAGACAAGGGGTTCATTAGGAGATCCTCCTCTCCTGCTGGGGCTGGATTTTTTTTTTGTTAAAAAGAAGGATGGTTCTTTAAGACCCTGCATTGACTACCGAGGTCTTAACAAGATAACCATTAGAAATGCATATCCGATTCCCTTGATCACCGAGCTTTTTGATCGATTAAAGAGTTCTAAGATTTTCACTAAGTTAGACCTTAGAGGTGCTTATAATTTGGTGAGAATTCACGACGGACACGAGTGGAAAACTGCGTTCAATACTCGATATGGGCACTATGAGTATACTGTAATGCCTTTTGGTCTCTGCAATGCCCCGGCGGTATTTCAGGATCTTATTAATGAGGTTCTTAGGGAGTTTCAAGATGACTGTGTTATTGTATACCTAGATGATATACTTATACATTCCAGGGATATTGAAACTCACCACGGACAAGTCAGAAGGGTTTTACACAAACTTCTTCAGCATGGCTTGTACTGCAAATTAGAGAAATGCAGCTTTGACCAATCCCAAACTACCTTTCTTGGTTACGTGATTTCTGGAGAGGGGTTTGAAATGTATCCGGAGAAGCTCCAATCCATATTAGATTGGCCTTTACCTAAGGGTCTCAAGGCTCTTCAGAGATTTATTGGTTTCTCCAATTACTACAGACGTTTCATTAAGGGATACTCCTCTATCATTGCTCCCATCACCAATATGACCAAACAAGGGGCTGATACTAAGAATTGGTCTACTGAAGCACTTCTGGCTTTTAAGACACTCAAGGAGCTGTTTGCTTCCGCACCAATTTTAGTTCACCCTGATACTACACTACCTTTCCTACTCGAAGTTGACGCTTCTGAGACAGGTATAGGTGCCGTTCTGTCCCAAAGGTTGGGTGTAGATAAACCATTACATCCTTGTGGATACTTTTCAAAAAAATTGTCAGGTACTGAAAGCAGATATGACATTGGTGACAGGGAACTCCTAGCGGTTATCATGGCCTTAAAGGAGTGGAGACATTTATTGGAGGGGACTTTGCATCCTGTTACTATTTTGACAGATCATAAAAACTTATCCTATATTGGAGAGGCTAAACGACTATCATCTAGACAGGCCCGTTGGTCCATATTCCTCACTCACTTCAACTACATACTCACATATAGGCCTGGTTCTAAGAATTCTAAAGCCGATGCCTTGTCTCGCCAATATGAACCTGCTGCCATATCTGAGCCGGTTTTGTCCTCTATAGTACCCAAGTGTAACATTATCGCTAACACTACTCTCAAAATCCACTCTCCGCTGCTTGATCAGATAAGGAGCTTGCAGCGTCTGGCACCTAGACTGACTCCTGCTTCTAGACATTTCGTTCCTCCTGAACTCCAACTGGAGCTCTTACAGTGTCTTCACGAGAGTAAGGTGGCTGGTCATCCGGGTGTCCGCAAAACGTATTCTTTGATCTCCAAGGATTTCTGGTGGCCTTCGTTACGAAGGGATATTAAGGATTTTATCGGAGCCTGTGAGGTCTGTACTAAAACTAAACTACCGCATTCGCTTCCTTGTGGCCTTCTACAGCCTCTGGAAGTTCCTGACAAACCTTGGTCCTGTGTGGCGATGGACTTTATTGTGGATTTGCCTGTTTCTAAAAGGCACACTGTTATCCTTTCCGTAGTTGATAGGTTTACCAAGATGGCACATTTCGTACCTTTACCTAAACTTCCGACTTCTCCTGAATTGGCGGAGATATTTGCTAAAGAGATTTTTCGCTTGCATGGGATACCTTCGGAAATCACTTCTGATAGAGGCTCCCAATTTGTTTCACGTTTCTGGAGATCATTCTGTTCTCAATTAGGCATCAAATTGAATTTTTCTTCCGCCTATCATCTTCAGTCTAACGGAGCTGCCGAACGTACCAACCAGAAGATTGAGCAATACTTACGTTGTTTTGTTTCCGAACACCAGGACGATTGGGTCGGTTTGATTCCTTGGGCGGAGTTTGCGCACAACAATCTCGTTTGTGACTCTACTTATTCAAGCCCCTTCTTCATGAACTATGGCTTTCATCCATCTATTCTTCCCTCGGTTTCTCCTTCCCAAGGAGTGCCGTCGGTTGATGTCCATGTTGCCAATTTGAGGAAGTTGTGGGATCAGACTCGACAAATTCTTCTACACAATTCTATGCTGGTTAAGAAACATGCTGACAAACGTAGAAGGGCGGCTCCGAATTTTGTTCCAGGCGATAGAGCAGGGGTAGGCAACCTTTTAGCAGCACTGTGCCGATATAGGATTGTGATGTCCCGGAGCGTGCCAGTCCTATTTTTTTATAAATCGAGGTGTGTATGCTGCCGTATTCTGCTTGTGTTATTTTTACTGTGATTGCTTTGTATCACTGTATTTGTACGTATATATGCAGGGCTGTCTTTAATAATGACTGGACCCTGGGCAAAGCATTTGCTTAGCACCCCCTGGACCCTGTCCCCCCCTTCCCAGGCATGCAATCACGTCCTCCACCTCAACACAGTGGCGGACCTAAAGTAGAGAGGTGCAAGAATTCTTGGCGGTCTGGTCTCCCTGTTGCACGGGTGATTAAAAGGTAGATCCCCATCTGTCGTGCAACTCCAGAAATGCATTGATTTGTTTTTGTGGAATATGTTTGTATGTGGTGTTGGCATGATTGCAAGCACACACACACACACACACACACACAGATATACTGACACACACAGAGACATACTGACATACACACAGACATTCTGCCATACAAACATACTGACACACACACAGATATACTGTCACAGATATACTGACACACACACAGACATACTGACACAAACAAAGACATACTGACACATAGACATGCTGACACACAAAGACATACTGACACACAAACATACTGACACACACAGATATGACACACACACAAACATACTGACACACACACACACACTGACATACTGACACAGACATACACTTTAAAACTCACCCTCCAGTTTCCTACCTTTCCTGCTGGTGGCTGAAGGAGTTGGGAGTTGGGGTCTAGAGCTCTTGGCCAGCCCCCCTCCAATCTGCCTACTCTTCTTTCCTGCGCGCTCCTCTCTTTGTGGGAGGAAGTGATGCGTGGCCGTCACTTCCTCCCAGCCTGCTGCCGAAAAGCAAGGGGCCCGCTCGCGCTGTTAAAGAACCTCAGCGTGTGACCGGGTCCCTGCTGACAGAAGCCCAGCGGGTGGTCCTTTGTGCATGGGCCACCCGGTGGGCCTCCTTAGTGTGCAGATTACCAGCCAGAGGGTTAGAAATAGTTGAGGCCAGCAGGGCTCACGGTGCAGCTGCCCAGTTTGCCCCGCGTTAAAGAAGGCCCTGCGTATATGAGCTATTATATTGTTTATGTTCATGAGTAGTTTATGGTATTGTGTATGATACATATGAATGTAAGCTGTGTATGGGTGCTGCTTGTGGAATTGTGTGTGTGTGGATGGATATGTCAAAGTGTGTGTTTGGTAGTGTGTGGGGGCTGTTTGGGGTATTGCATGTGGGGTTGTGTTCATGTATGTGGATTGCTAGTGGTGTTTCGTTTGTGAGGATTGTGTGTATGTTTGTGTGTGGACTGTCCGTATTATTTGTATGAGGGGAGGGTTATTCTGCATTTCTGTGTATATCTAGCAGTGTGGGTGACTTCCCTGGGTTCCAGTGGGGATTAGTCCGGCCAGGTACATGTCAAGGACAGGAGCTGCAACAGCAACTGCGAGCTGCTCTACTACAGTGTGGCTTCCTATTCACAAGTGCTGGGAGGAAGTGATCTGAGATCACTACCTCTATGTGCTGCAATGCATAAATTGAGGATTGTCCTTCACCTCCTTTTCGTATTAGCCGATATCTAAAGTTTTACTGGGACTCCTGACAGGCCAGAGCCTGTTTGACTCTAGCAGCCTTGAGTGCCGTGCAAAGACACCTCGAGTGCCGTGCATGGCACTAGTGCCGTAGGTTGCCTACCCCTGCGATAGAGTTTGGTTAAGTACTAGGAATATTCGGCTTAAAGTTCCTTCCATGAAATTCGCTCCTCGTTATATTGGTCCCTACAGGATCTTGACTCGAATTAACCCAGTGGCGTATCGTCTAGCTCTCCCAGCTGCTTTACGCATCCCGAACTCCTTTCACGTGTCATTGCTGAAACCTCTAATCTGTAACAGATTCTCCTCCACAATCGCCCCTCCTCGCTCTGTTCAGGTGGAGGGTCAGGAGGAGTATGAGGTTAACTCCATTATTGATTCTCGTGTCTCCCGGGGGAGAGTACAATATTTGGTTGACTGGAAGGGTTATGGTCCTGAGGAGAGGAGTTGGGTGCCACAGGAGGATGTTCATGCTCCTCGCCTTCGCAGGGCATTTCACTTCCGCTTTCCATCTCGCCCCGGCTCCTTCCGCCCGGTGGGCGTATCTGAGAGGGGGGGTACTGTCAGGGTACCTGAAGCCTATACCTCTGAGAGAGGTAGAGACTTAGAAGTTTATCCGTCCGGACGGCATGTCTCCTCGGTTCCTCGCGGTTCACCCGGTCTTGCAAACGCCGGCCGCGAGGGAGTCACTTCCTTTTATAGCAGGAGGCCCGGAGGCCGACGTCATGACGCCAACCCGGAACGCCCTGTCACTCAAATCTGTGGAGACGAATCAGGACTCGCCGGAGGCGTGTCTTCTCTCCCTAACCAGGGTATTTAACAGTGTCTCTCTCATTTACTCATTGCCCTGTCGTGGTTCTAGTCTGCCTAGTCACACAGTGCTCTGTTATTCTCTTGTCTTTTGGTTCTGACCCGGCTTTGTTATTTACTTACCTGTCTTTCTGTTATCCTTGACCCGGCTTGTCTCTCGCTTACCTGTCTTCTCGTTCCCTCGACCTCGGCTTGTCACTGACCATTCTATACGTAGTTTTACGTTAAGTCCGGCCATTCTAAGGTCCGGTATACGTATCTGCTACTCTTTGTACTCTGCGTGTTGGATCCCTGACCCGATCCTGACAGTTATATTCATGCATCTTGGATGGGTCGGCAGTCAATTGGACTCCCAAATATGTAATTGATTGTGTTGCTATATGGATGCCATGAGCTCTGTGTATGTGTGTTATTACGTCTGGCGATAGCCCTATCGGTAAGGCGCTGGACTTGGACATGTTGGGTTTGTATCCCGAGAGTGGGCTAAATAGTGCTAGGGTCTCCTGTCCCGCCCTCATTGAGGTGACCGGAGATGTGAGGGAGAGGAGGACGTCATCGGCGTATGCCGAGACCAGGAACTCCCGTCCTCTAACTGTCACTCCCTGAATATCAGGATGTTTGCGTAGTGCCTGTAGGAGTGGTTCTAGTACCAGAGCAAATAAGAGGGGGGACAGCGGGCAGCCCTGTCTCGTACCATTGGACAGTGGGAAAGGGCGCGAGTGGGTCCCATGGATGCGCACCTGTGCCAAGACCCCATTGTATAGTGCTCGTATTGTCGCAATGAATGTATCTGTGAGTCCCAGGTGGTCGAGGAGGGTAAACATATACGGCCATTTCACCCTGTCGAAAGCTTTTTCAGCATCGAGTGAAACTATGAGGGTGGGGGTCTTATTTTTTGTGTTGTCGCCAGATGATGTCGTAATTCTTGCGCGTGTTTTCGAATAATTGTCTCCCTGGGATAAAACCCACCTGGTCAGCATCTATGAGTTTGCAAAGGAAGGGGTTAAGTCTTTCTGCCAGTATTTTGGCTAGCAGTTTTGCATTGTGATTAATAAGTGATATTGGTCTGTAGTTCCCTGGTTGTTGCGGGTCCTTACCCGTTTTCGGGATCAGTACTATGTCGGCTAAAGTGAGGTCCCCGTCCGGGAGGCCCCCCGTCTGAAAGTCATTGAATAAGTTTGTCAGGTGAGGGGTCAATGTTTCTCTAAAGGTTTTATAGCAGCTGCCGTGGAGTTTTGAGATGGCTCTATCTACTTCGTCCATCGTGATCTCGGAGTCGAGAACGGCTGTCTCCTCCGGGGACAGTCTGGGTAGGTCTAACTGTCGTAGGAAGGCGGTGGTCGATTCGATCTCGCTCGCCCGTTGCGATGCAGTGGTTGGTGAGTGGCTGTAGAGGGACTTATAGAACTCGGTAAAGATCGAGGCTATGTCAGTTGGGGCTGTCTTTGTGGTTCCGTCCGGATGTTTCAGTGAGGTAATGTGGTGTTGTGCTTGTCTCGGTCTTAGGGTGCGGGCCAAGAGAGTATCCATCTTATTCGCCTTCTCATAGAAGGTCCGTTTGGACCAGAGGAGGCTGCGGGCTGCGTCGTCTTAAAGAAGCTCCCTTACGGCCCGCCTAGTCGTGTCTAGTTGGGCAAGTGTGGTCTCCGTGGGGGAAGTCTTATGGCGCTGTTCCCTAGTTCGTAAGGCTTCCATTAGTTCTCGCAGGCGTTGCGTTTTGGCTTTTTTCTTGTGGGTGTCGAGTTGGATAAACGAGCCTCTGATCACCGCTTTATGCGCAGCCCAGAGTGTGCCCTTGGCTAAGTCGGGGGAGTCATTAGTGGTAAAATAGAAGGACAGATTCTCCTTAATGGAGGTCACTGCCATGGGGTCGTTTAGTAGGGAGGTGTTGAGCCTCCACGTCCATGGAGGGGCTGTACCTATGTGCTTAATGCAAGTGTATGTCTGCGTGGTCCGACCAGGTGATAGATCCGATGCTGGTGCGTGCGACCTTGGGTACGGCGGCGCTATTTACCAGAAACATATCTATTCGGGAGTATGTGTGGTGGGGGGCCAAAAAGAAGGTGTAGTCAGTGTCTCCGGGATGCTGCGCCCTCCAGATGTCTATGAATCCCGTTGCTCTGATAAATTTATGGAATGCTTTATCCGGAGCGCCCCTGCCCTGTGAGCGCAGTTGCCCTGCCTTCGCGCTTCTGTCCGCAGCTGGGCACGGAGCCGCATTAAAATCGCCGCCTAGGACCTGTATGCCATGCGAGAGGGACTGAACCTTCTCCTCCAATACTTTCCAGAAATCCCCCTCTGGGGAATTAGGAGCATATACATTTATGAGATGTAGGACTTGCGTGTTTAGTGTGCCTGAGAGAATAATGTATCTGCCGTTGTTGTCTCCCTCGACGGCTGAGACCCTGAAAGGGCAGTCATGGCTAAGCAGGACTGCTACACCATTGCGTTTGTTGACGGCCCTGGCCTCATATACAGTGTTGAATGTACGGTCCCTAAGAGTGACTGTGGCATGTTTGGGCAGATGGGATTCCTGTATAAAGGCAATGTAGGGATGCATGCGCTTCAAGTCACGAAATATTAGGCGTCTCTTTTTGGGGGAGTTTAGTCCCTTAACATTTAGGGAGGTGACATTAAGTGTCATGGTCGTGTCTGTCTGGCATCGCTAATGTCCCATTGCCAAAGGTGTTCTGGCAAATCGGGATGGAGAGGTTTGAGGATGGTGTGGATTAAGTCCAGCAGTGGGCCTCCCCCAGCGGTCTCCAGGAGCCCGCGAAGGCGTAAATTATTCCGTCGGGACCGGTTGGCCAGGTTTATCTGGAGGACTGCCGAATTGTGGGCATCCACTGTGGCCTCCTGTTTGTGTTCTGATGGTTCTGACTCCCAGTGCCTGGATTTCATTCTGCAGGACCGCGGTGGATTTTTGAATTTCTCCTGCCAGGTAGTGTCTGAGCTCTGCTAATTGCGCCAGAATCTGTGGAGTGTCCCCCACCTGATGCTCCTATGGGGAGGCACTGCGCTGTGGCGCGCTTGCGGGTGCACGGCCTGCTCTGGCGCCATCTTGGGCCTGATGTGAGGCCGGTTTCGCGGCGGCAAATAAGTCCGCTACCGACGTCCCCGACTCCTGCCCCTTCCTAGGCTGCTTCTTGGGGTTCCGTTTGTCCATCCTGCAGGGGTTTTGGCCCGGTTCAGCTATTGAAAAAACGCTGTTTATCGCTGTAGGTAACAGTTTACTGCAAAAAGTCTTCAGGGACTGACTAAACCCACCAGAACAACTACAATGAGCTGTAGTTGTTCTGGTGACTATAGTGTCCCTTTAAGTATGGAAACGGCTTACCGTATTCTTGATTGGTACATTGTAACTTTAGCTATTAGGCAATACCCACGTTAAACCACAAATGCGAGTAACCAACAACAAATATTTCGGAAATCAGTTAAAAGGTTTAACAACCCAATACTCTAAATTTCTAAGGACATTATCCACAATAGACATCCAAAAGGTACTAACACAGAGTAGTTGGATTCTGAGAGTTGTGAGTGCCTACCCAGTACCATAACCCTAATTTATTCACACACATTTCATAGCACAAACAAAAGAAGAAACAGTTTATAACAATACTGTTAAAGGGGCAATATAGGCACCCAGACCACTTCAGCTCATTGAAGTGCTCTGCGTGCAGTGACCAGCATCTAATTATTGCAGTTTTTAATAAACTGCAATAAATACCTGGTAGCGTTATCTCCTCCTCCAGCCACTAGAGGGTCTTCTGGGTGATTAGTCAACTTTTGGTTGCCTAAATGATGCTGGATTTCCTCACGCTGTGCATGAGGACTTCCAGTGTCACTGGAATCCCCATAGGAAAGCAGTGAATAATGCTTTCCTATGGGGAAATCATAATGCAGCGCGTCCATTGCCGTGCATGCGCATTAGGTCTCCCCAACCGGCTGATGTCGCCAGGGGTGGAGAGAAGGCGAATCCTAGCCTGCGTGAAGGGACATTGGCACTTGACCCAGGTAAGTGACAGAAGGGGTTTTTAACCCCTTCTGCACCACAGTTTGCTTTCCTGGCACTATAGTTTCCCTTTAATAAGATTAAAAGGTTATTCCAAGCATCATGACCACTTCAGAGTACTTGAGTCTGTATGTGCAGCATTTCAGTTTCAAACGTGACATATATTGAGATATTTTATTTTCCTGTCAGTGGTTATTTCCACTCCCGGAGCATCACCAACCAGCCCAGAATGAGAGTTCTGTGCATATTCATTGCTCAAACGGTCATTCTTTGACAGAGAGTGCTCAGATGATGCTCTCTGCCAATAAGTTGGGATCTAGTTACTGCAACTCTGCCGAAGACAGATGGACATAACCAGACACGAGAGGAGATCTGGTGTCTGGTGGATCCCAGGTAAGAGGGTAAACTATTTTAAAACGATTTGCCCTATTACCGAGGAACAGCACTAGGGTGCTCCTGGCATCATAATCACTACAGTTAATAATAATTAATAATAATTAATGCCTAATCATAAAGAGAAAAACTATGCATTAGTGACAATCTGCTGACTGAGTGTGAAAAGTACCAACAACATGGTCCAACGGAAATAAGAGGACAGAAATGCAGACCCTCCCCAACCACAAATATTTTAATCAGCTTAGCGCTCTAAGCCAATAAATGAGTCTCTGTAAACAGAATATTAAAACCTCCAAGATACCTTACTCGGAAATTGTTAAATCTCCATTATTCTGAGCGTTCATGTCTGCCCCAAAGGAGTGTGTCTTCTTAGAGAAACCTCTGAATGTAAAGTTTAAATGCAAGATGGTACTGATTATCACGTCACATAAAGATGCAAATATCATTCAAAATGTGGAGTAATGTAGTGTTATATCGTGAGCTATAAGAAACCTCATCATGACAAACACCACCATCAGTATGACTAGAGCTGGCTTCCCCACATGGCCACCAAGCCCATGGCCTCGGGGCAGCAGGCAAAAGAGGCAGCTCTTAACTTTATGCCATAGGTTGGAGGCACTGTTAGCAGCCTCGTTCATTGTTGGCAGACCTGAAAAGTATCACTAGACTTCTTGATGTTTGCGAGCAGAAATTAAGATCTCTCTAGATTCTCTCTGATTCTTGAAGTCCCAGCTAGCAAAGAGTGATTTAAATGCTGTTTCTGCAAAGGTCCAGAGTCAGATAACCTTGACTAACCCTGCTAGACACCGCACTTATTAAGTCTACACATGCACAGTTTAATAAAAAGGATAATTAGACATTCACTATAGTTTATGGAAGGTGAGGGAAGGAGTAATTCTTACAAGGATTCCCAAAACCTTAGACAATACAAAATAAACCAGAACAGAAATCAGATAAACTGTGCCAGAAAGTTGATAATTAGAATATAAAACAAGTGTGATTTGTATATATAAATCTATACATATAAACTATATATATATATATATATATATATATATATATATATAGATACATACATACATACATGGACCAATAAAGATTCTATAAGATCAGTTTCAAAGATTAAAAAAAAAAAACAATAGTGCAATATGAAATAGCAATGTAGGTGGTGTCAATATATCAAACGATTAACTCGTTAGTAACTAGTAAGAGCTCTACTGCAGTCATCATGGATGGTACAATCCCCATCTAAGCATGTATGATGATCAAAGATGGTATGCAAACTCCATATCCTGTGGTAGCACAATATGTAAAAACAGAAAAGAAATCCAAAGGCACAGTATATTTGTGTAGATTGTATTTATAATAAAGTATCCAACACTGTACTGTGCAAGAACACCTATATGGTGGTATAATCCCAACCAAGGATATTCAGAGCCATAAAATAAAAAATACGTTTGCTCCAGGATATGTGTAGTAGACCTAGTTCTATGTCTGTACGGTTGCCCATCCTCCCTTGTTTGTTTCCCGAACAAGTGTCCACCCCCATTTGTTCGTTGAACATTCTGTGTTCCTCATGCTCTATATTTTCCCTTTCCCGAAGACATATAAGCACTCTCCCGAACACTGACAGCGGTACTTGGTCATCGACTTCGTGGAACCAAATTTGGCAACTTGACCACATGGTTCCTGGTCCATTTTTTCCATCATGTTGGCTCATTTGCATGACAGGAGAGTGCTAATTGGAGGGAAGATACTATGGGAAACAATCGCTCCCTAAGAGCCAGGGGGAGCATTCATTTCTTCAATCACAGGAACTCCCGAAAGTTGACCGGCCAAAACCACTGTCTACCTTGGAACTATTTTGGGCATCGCCTACGTGTGCGGCCGGTCAGAGCTTTACCCCAATGGCAATTTCCCTACACTGCATGAATCTGAGCACTATTTGGACAACTTGGGCGCTCAGATCAGGGCTCTTCGGGGATATAGGATATGTGGGGTTTCATATGTTTTAATTATGTGTAATTGGGGTACTTTTATGTTTTTTATGTTTGGCTCTCTGTATCTGGAAGATAATTGACTTACCGGTCTTTGACTCAATTATCTCCCAGACACAGAGACTCCTTGCCGGGGTTTGCATTGTACTGTATGGAGACCCTATGCTGGGGTTCTGGCTATAAAAGACTTTGTCTCTGAATAAAAAATAGTTGTAATCTCAGAACTGTGTGTCGTCCAGTTAGTGAGAGGGGAAAGAACTATTTACTTTTCAGCGCCTTGTTCTAGTTTGAGAAGGATTCACTAGGAATTACTAAGACTTAAGTATACCTCCTGTAATGACTTGCATATCCCGGACCATCATCTGAAGATGACATGCCATGTACTATAGCAGTAGTTGTCCATTCACCATGTTAGTCATGGGCTAAACATTGCAATGGCAAATAAACATAATATAAAAAGTACTCTAATAAGCATTTATTAGCACAATTCTAATAATGAGGTAATATTAAAATGCACATATTAGGTACTTACTACAGTTGAAGGGCAATAGATTAAATATAAGTGAAACAATTATATATATATATATATATATATATATATATATATATATTTTTTTTTTTTTGTGTAGAATATAAAAAAAAAATATATGACATAGTGCCCCCTGTAAATAATGAGAGGAAAGCCGTATATATAATATCAATTCTAAAATGTGAAAAAGTTACATTGGAAAGGATTTGTCAAAATAAATATTGTGTGGGTAGGTAAAGGATATAAATAAGTAAAAATTAGAATAAATAATATTTTCAAAATATTACAAAATTATTTATAAATTATACAAACTTAAAGGCAGCTAAATCCATATTGAAAGGGCAGGACAGGAAGTGAACTTCGTACATCCTTCAGGACCATGAAGGGAGTGCTACTGAAGCTTTCCCTGCTGGCCCTAGTGCACTCTTCCCAATGTGAGAGTATCTAACGATGCACTTGCACTGTACGGCTTGTGGACAGTTCCATGGTGTCCCAAGATGAAATTGAAGTAGGACTGAGGGATAGGATATGAATAGGACCCAAAATCTGGACTATTTTGCTTAGGGAGAGAGTTAAGGTCAGACTCCCTGTCACTAAAAGATGTGCGCTCATCGAGATATCTTTAAAAGTGCTGCATGTTCCCAGCTCTCCAGGAATAGAGAAGCAAACACTTTTTCAAAAAGTGGCCTGGTAACCTTAAAATAAAAACTTGTCCTGCCTAAACAGGACGCCTCCTTCTGCTATGGAGGACAGGAAAAAGGCTGTCTATTAGAGAAAGAGCAGTCTTTTTTATGCATCAGAATTGAATTTCCTCTCCTTTCAACTGAGTCGGCAGAGCTAACCCATTAGTTAATGCTGAAATAATGATTGATCAGGAAAGAAAATATCTATCTCTTGTTCCCAGCTGCTTAGGAATTCAAAAAATTCTACAGTCATCCTCAAACCAATTATGATACCTGCAACCCTTGATAGCATTATTTTCCATAATACATTGCTCAATGCCTGCCTGACATTCTCTGTCTCACTGTGCAAATAAAATATTTCATTGGATCTGATTGTACACTGCTCAATCTTCAGTACGCAATAATAAATAAAATAAGGCGATCGCAATACATTCACCAATAAGGTTTCCTGATAATTACCAGATATAGTCGTTCCTGTTAAACAGTGCTATTTAAATGCATTAGAATTGCAGGCGATTTCAATCTGTATTTTCAATCATTTTAACTGAAGAAGATTCTTTACTGTAAGTACTATCCCAGATTTGTTCTGCTTACTGGTTTAAAATAAGCATCTTTATGCAGGACAATAATTAAGCCAGCAGACTCCGCAGGCAATGTTTTTTTAAGAGATTAGAGAATATCCAGTTTGAGCCTCAAAGCAGAAGGCAGTAATCCTTTTACGAAAACTGTCTGCAAGGGAATCACTCTTATGTTTGTGTTTCCGAAAGTTATTAAATTGTGCATTACTTTTTTTTTTAATCTTGTATTTTCTGTTGACTACCTCGTCAAGTATAGATAACACCTATTCATATTTACTATCTCACATTTAAGTCGATTTTTGAAATAGCATATTGTAATTCTGAAGTTCTACAGAAGTGTGTGTGTGTCTATGCAAAATGCGTATGCAAACTATCCCAAGAGCCTCTATTGTACAGGACATGAAAAATGCATTACAGGTCTACTTGTAAGTGCTGTGTATTTCTTGAGTAATGCTGAAAACCTGGAGAATTATCAGCACATTGTATTTGTATTTTGAAAGAATATATATTCAGATATTTCCAATATAAAGTTAAAAAAAAAATGTTTTTTTTTCTTCTTAGAGGAACACTTCTAGCATCATAACCACTTTACCCTTTGTAGTGGTCGTGGTGCCTGGAGTGCCTTGAACCCACTTAAGATAACAATTGGACACCACTCTCGTCAAGCTGTGCTGTGCAGGGTTTAAAGGACAACTGTCTGCTCAAAAATATGTTTTATTGTAATAATGCTTTCATCAAGTACTGACAAATGTGTAAAAACTTACAAACTTATTCGGTAGTATATGACAGGATCCTTTAGCCATATACATGCACCTTGGATCAGACAGTGTTTAAAAACCAAGTTAGTTTTTATAGTCTTCCCAGCTTCTGTGTAGGCAGTGAAGCAGGAAAGACCATAGAGACTGTGGTGGACCACAGTAGTATCGCCACCAAGTATTCCCTTTCCAGTAGTGTAATAGCTCCTTTCAGAGGTAATGATTAAAGCTGGTATAGCTTTCTCCACATGCATTAGTTGAGACTTAATACTGGGAGTAGATCTGGTTTATTCAGACAAGCCACACAGAATTTATACACAGACCCCCAGCATAGGGTCTCCATTCATGGACACATAAACCTGGCCATGGAGATAATTGAGTTGGGGGTTCAAGCCAGAAAACCCCAGAAATTACACACATAATACAGTACCGAATCCCCACATGCCTATATCCATTGATAGCTTATCTCTGAGTGCCCAATATGTCCAAATAGCGCCTGGATCCATAGAGAATTCACCAAATGCCAGGTTTGACCGGCCGCACACGTGGTCCATGCCCAAAAGAGTTCCAGAGTGATTGGTGCTTTGGTCAGTCAACTGTTGGGGGCTCCTGTGCACAAAGTAAACAGTACTCCTGACTGTGACCAAAAGCCATTTTGAGTTCCATTGCGGTCGTGATGAAGTACAGCTGAAGCCTGTTCGCAAGTTCATACGCACGAACGACTGCCAGGGAGAGAGAAGGCACGGAACCAGTGAAACTGTGATTAAGTCTTGTCAGGAGGCCGGGCATGTTAACTCCCAAATGGTGTCTCTAGACACAGTCCATAGCCTTTAAGTGGCAGAACGTAAAACAGTCTATAAAATGAGGATTTGTCACAGAGATTAACTGTTGGTATTCAAACACTGTCTAAACCAATGTGCATGTCTATGGCTGTAGGTTATTTTTTTTTTATTATTAATATTATTGCCATTTATATAGGGCCAACAAATTTCGTAGCGCTTTACGATATTATAAGAGGGAAGATTTAACTATAAATAGGACGATTACAAGAAATCTTACAGAAATTATAGGTTGAAGAGGACCCTGCTCAAACGAGCTTGCAGTCTGTAGGTTCCTACCATATTATAAATGTAGGGATGAGTTTTCTAATTTGTCACATATACTACAGTTAAAAAGCTATTTCCTAGGGGGGCGTGACTAGCTGACCTACTGAGCAGACGTGTATGTCTAGAGCTCATACACAGCAAATATACCTTATTTTCACAAATTTTCCACTTACTCTGACGGCAAAAGATACCCCGACACTCCTCCACACCTCTCCCAATAGAGAGATGAGGCAAAAACACAAAAAATCTGCCCTTTTTGAGAACATAATGCTTCATGATATCCAAAGACCCCTCAAGAGACTGCCGATACAGGCCTGACACAAAATGGCACCTGAGAAGCTGCATCACTCCAGCGACACAGATTACTCCGACACGGACGCATCTCCCTCCACTAAAGGAGATATTAATCAGCTCTTCCTGGACCTGAGAGAGGTCTGGAAGGCCAACCTTGCAGTGGGTGCAATTGGAGGTCGGCGGGTTGCTGCAGAGACTTTGGGACGTTGAGCAAGAGAAGGTGTTAGGGAGCAGAGGCTGACAAATACCCACACTCAGGTGGAATCATTTACCCAGCAGGTACAGAGCCTCTCCCACATGGTGGCATCTATAGAGGTGCGACACCACCGGAAAAATGTCAGGATCTACGGAGCTTCAGAAACGGTGGGCCCAGAAGCTCTGATGGAATTCCGCCACAGAGTGATGCAGGCAATGGAGGTCACCAGGGAGGATGAATTGCGGCCCATAGTGTCAACCTTCCTGATTAGGAAGGCAGCTACTGCCCTTGTGGAGGCACCCAGGGACAGAGGCGGCTCTCTAATTAGGCGGTTTAGGCGGCCGCCTAAGGCCTCGCGCTAAAGGGGCCTCGCGGTCGCCTAAACCGTGTAATTAGAGAGACACTTCAGTAGTGCTATAAAAATAAATGCTTATTTGTAATATTTTCATGCCAGCCGGCGGCCGCATCCGCATTGCCGCGTCGCCGCTCGGCTCTAATGAAAGATGGAACCCTCTCACATGGGTTCCGTGGGGTACTGAGTCCCCCTTCCCTCCTCCTGCACACTAACCTAATCGGCCAATCCGCGATGCCGATGTTGATGACGTCACGGCGCGACGACGTAACCCCTCCCTGCATACCCCCGCCTGCGGTACCAAGAAGAAGAGAAGAAAAAGAAAGACGCTGCTGGTGGTGAAGGAAAGAGAGCAGAGGAGAAGAGAGAAAAAGGTAAGGAGAGGAGATGGAAAAAAAAGGGTGGAAGGAGAGGTGATGGGGAAAAAAAGGGGGAAGGAGAGGAGATGGGAGAAAAAAAGGGTGGAAGGAGAGGTGATGGGGAAAAAAGGGTGAAGGAGAGGTGATGGGGAAAAAAAGGGGGAAGGAGAGGTGATAAAAAAAGGGTGGAAGGAGAGGTGATGGGGAAAAAAAGGGGGAAGGAGAGGAGATGGAAAAAAAAGGGTGGAAGGAGAGGTGATGGGGAAAAAAAGGGGGAAGGAGAGGAGATGGGAGAAAAAAAGGGTGGAAGGAGAGGTGATGGGGAAAAAAAGGGTGAAGGAAAGGTGATGGGGGAGGAGAGGGGATGAAAAAAAAGGGGGAAGGAGAGGTGATGGAAAAAAGAGGGAAGGAGAGGTGATTAAAAAAAAGGGGGTGAAGGAGAGGTGATGGGAAAAAAAGGGGGGAAGGAGAGGTGATGGGAAAAAAAGGGGGGAAGGAGAGGTGATGGGAAAAAAAGGAGGAAGGAGAGGTGATAAAAAAAAGGGTGGAAGGAGAGGTGATGGGAAAAAAGGGGGAAGGAGAGGTGATGGGGAAAGAAGGGGGAGGAGAGGCGATGAAAAAAAAAAGGGGAAAGGAGAGGTGATAAAAAAAAAGTGTGGAAGGAGAGGTGATGGGAAAAAAAGATGGGAAAAAAAGGGGGAGGTGATGAAAAAAAGGGGGAAGGAGGGGTGATGGAAAAAAGAGGGAAGGAGAGGTGATTAAAAAAAGGGGGGGAAGGAGAGGTGATGGGAAAAAAAGGGGGAAGGAGAGGTGATGGGGAAAGAAGGGGGAGGAGAGGTGATGAAAAAAAAGGGGGGAAGGAGAGGTGATGGGAAAAAAGAGGGAAGGAGAGGTGATTAAAAAAAAGGGGGGAAGGAGAGGTGATGGGAAAAAAGGGGGGGAGGAGAGGTGATGGAAAAAAAGGGGGGAAGGAGAGGTGATGGGGAAAGAAGGGGGAGGAGAGGTGATGAAAAAAAAGGGGGAAGGAGAGGTGATGGGAAAAAAGAGGGAAGGAGAGGTGATTAAAAAAAAGGGGGGGAAGGAGAGGTGATGGGAAAAAAAGGGGGAAGGAGAGGTGATGGGGAAAGAAGGGGAGGAGAGGTGATGAAAAAAAAGGGGGGGAAGGAGAGGTGATGGGAAAAAAGAGGGAAGGAGAGGTGATTAAAAAAAAGGGGGGGAAGGAGAGGTGATGGGAAAAAAAGGGGGAAGGAGAGGTGATGGGAAAAAAAGGAGGAAGGAGAGGTGATGGAAAAAAAGGGGGGAAGGAGAGGTGATGGGGAAAAAAGGGGGAAGGAGAGGTGATAAAAAAAGGGGTGGAAGGAGAGGTGATGGGGAAAAAAAGGGGGAAGGAGAGGTGATAAAAAAAGGGGTGGAAGGAGAGGTGATGGGGAAAAAAAGGGGGAAGGAGAGGTGATGGGGAAAGAAGGGGGAGGAGAGGCGATGAAAAAAAAAGGGGGAAGGAGAGGTGATGGGAAAAAAAGGGGGAAGGAGAGGTGATGGGGAAAGAAGGGGGAGGAGAGGTGATGAAAAAAAAGGGGAAAGGAGAGGTGATGGGAAAAAAGAGGGAAGGAGAGGTGATTAAAAAAGGGGGGGGAAGGAGAGGTGATGGGAAAAAAGGGGGGAAGGAGAGGTGATGGGAAAAAAAGGAGGAAGGAGAGGTGATGGAAAAAAAGGGGGGAAGGAGAGGTGATGGGGAAAAAAGGGGGAAGGAGAGGTGATGGGGAAAAAAGGGGGAAGGAGAGGTGATGGGAGAAAAAGGGGGAAGGAGAGGAGATGCAAATAAAGGGGGAAGGAGAGGAGATGCAAATAAAGGGGGAAGGAGAGGAGATGCAAATAAAGGGGGAAGGAGAGGTGATAAAAAAAGGGTGGAAGGAGAGGTGATGGGGAAAAAAAGGGGGAAGGAGAGGAGATGGGAGAAAAAAAGGGTGGAAGGAGAGGTGATGGGGAAAAAAGGGTGAAGGAGAGGTGATGGGGAAAAAAAGGGGGAAGGAGAGGTGATAAAAAAAGGGTGGAAGGAGAGGTGATGGGGAAAAAAAGGGGGAAGGAGAGGAGATGGGAGAAAAAAAGGGTGGAAGGAGAGGTGATGGGGAAAAAAAGGGTGAAGGAGAGGTGATGGGGGAGGAGAGGGGATGAAAAAAAAGGGGGAAGGAGAGGTGATGGAAAAAAGAGGGAAGGAGAGGTGATTAAAAAAAAGGGGGTGAAGGAGAGGTGATGGGAAAAAAAGGGGGGAAGGAGAGGTGATGGGAAAAAAAGGGGGGAAGGAGAGGTGATGGGAAAAAAAGGAGGAAGGAGAGGTGATAAAAAAAAGGGTGGAAGGAGAGGTGATGGGAAAAAAGGGGGAAGGAGAGGTGATAAAAAAAAGGGTGGAAGGAGAGGTGATGGGGAAAAAAGGGGGAAGGAGAGGTGATGGGGAAAGAAGGGGGAGGAGAGGCGATGAAAAAAAAAAGGGGAAAGGAGAGGTGATAAAAAAAAAAGTGTGGAAGGAGAGGTGATGGGAAAAAAAGATGGGAAAAAAATGGGGAGGTGATGAAAAAAAGGGGGAAGGAGGGGTGATGGAAAAAAGAGGGAAGGAGAGGTGATTAAAAAAAGGGGGGGAAGGAGAGGTGATGGGAAAAAAAGGGGGAAGGAGAGGTGATGGGGAAAGAAGGGGGAGGAGAGGTGATGAAAAAAAAGGGGGGAAGGAGAGGTGATGGGAAAAAAGAGGGAAGGAGAGGTGATTAAAAAAAAGGGGGGAAGGAGAGGTGATGGGAAAAAAGGGGGGGAGGAGAGGTGATGGAAAAAAAGGGGGGAAGGAGAGGTGATGGGGAAAGAAGGGGGAGGAGAGGTGATGAAAAAAAAGGGGGAAGGAGAGGTGATGGGAAAAAAGAGGGAAGGAGAGGTGATTAAAAAAAAGGGGGGGAAGGAGAGGTGATGGGAAAAAAAGGGGGAAGGAGAGGTGATGGGGAAAGAAGGGGAGGAGAGGTGATGAAAAAAAGGGGGGGAAGGAGAGGTGATGGGAAAAAAGAGGGAAGGAGAGGTGATTAAAAAAAAGGGGGGGAAGGAGAGGTGATGGGAAAAAAAGGGGGAAGGAGAGGTGATGGGAAAAAAAGGAGGAAGGAGAGGTGATGGAAAAAAAGGGGGGAAGGAGAGGTGATGGGGAAAAAAGGGGGAAGGAGAGGTGATAAAAAAAGGGGTGGAAGGAGAGGTGATGGGGAAAAAAAGGGGGAAGGAGAGGTGATAAAAAAAGGGGTGGAAGGAGAGGTGATGGGGAAAAAAAGGGGGAAGGAGAGGTGATGGGGAAAGAAGGGGGAGGAGAGGCGATGAAAAAAAAAGGGGGAAGGAGAGGTGATGGGAAAAAAAGGGGGAAGGAGAGGTGATGGGGAAAGAAGGGGGAGGAGAGGTGATGAAAAAAAAGGGGAAAGGAGAGGTGATGGGAAAAAAGAGGGAAGGAGAGGTGATTAAAAAAGGGGGGGGAAGGAGAGGTGATGGGAAAAAAGGGGGGAAGGAGAGGTGATGGGAAAAAAAGGAGGAAGGAGAGGTGATGGAAAAAAAGGGGGGAAGGAGAGGTGATGGGGAAAAAAGGGGGAAGGAGAGGTGATGGGGAAAAAAGGGGGAAGGAGAGGTGATGGGAGAAAAAGGGGGAAGGAGAGGAGATGCAAATAAAGGGGGAAGGAGAGGAGATGCAAATAAAGGGGGAAGGAGAGGAGATGCATATTTTAATGTTTGCCTTAAAATATGCAATGTATACAGTTAATTTTAATATTTCCTGCTTATTTTTTTTTTAATTATTTTTTATCACGCATGGGGGGGGGCTCATATTTTATTTTCGCCTAAGGCCTCCAAAAGTCTAGAGCCGCCTCTGCCCAGGGATAATATAGATGTCACTCAGGATGCAGCTGTGAAGACATCCGTGATAGCCTGCTCTAAAAAGTACTCCAACTTTGCAGTGGACAGCTGCAAGATCTGTGTTCGACTACCTACTTTTCTCTGTATTCATGGACAGATGCAGGTTTATGCTAGTGACCAAACTCTTGAGAGAGCAAGGAGTCACGAACAGATGGGAACCCTGGTGGTACCGAGAGGGGACAGTGTCCACATGTTGTCAGCCTCGGAAGACCTGTCACGGTTTTTAAAGGGCCTTAAACTACCAACTATCCCTCCCATAAAACAGAAGGGAGTAGTGGCCTCAACTGTCAATGCTCCTGGGGAGACACAGGTGCCCAGAAACCAGGCAGCGACAAGATCCTCCATAGGACTTACCACATTCTACAAGGGCCTGTCAACCAGCTTTTGGCCCTACCTTATTGGACATATAAATCATAATACTATTGCCACTACATGCTGGGTTAACTCAGAACTTCCAAAGCTGTCCTCCTACTGTGGATTTATAAACCCTTTATAAGTGCCTTTATACTTTGCCTATGCATGAATATTATCTACATGCCTTTTCTTTTCTTTAAAAAATAGTTTTGAGCTGACACTTGTCCTTTACCTCATTGGCTGAGAGTGCTTTGTTGATGCTCTCAGCCAACGTGGTGGCCTTGCTGGGAAGAGCTTAGCTCAGTAAAACTAAGGAGCTTCATGGAAGCAGGCAACTGACGCCGGGCAGGTCCTAGGTAGTTTGTCAAGCCATTCTCAAATGGTTTGACAACTTACCCTGGGTGGGGATCAGGGTACTACTGACACCTGGTGTTTGGAGTTTGCTAAAATAAAAAAAAAAGCGCAAAACCTTTTCCATACTTGGATGTATAGAAGATTATATATAAAAGTGTTTTATTAAAAACAGTGGTTTACTTACAACCCAATTGATATGTATACAAAGAAAATTTGATTAGAAATACATATCTGCGCACTATCGGCCACTATCTAATTATTATGTTCTTTGTTGCAGATTATGTATAAAAATAGGGGCAATATTGCACAACTTTTTTAGATCATGCTTGTGCCCTTCACTGGACTATACTACATTTCTCTGCCATGCTGTAATTGGCATCTTCCACACTTTAAGAAAAGTCTTAAAGTGGTACTCTAATGTTAGAAATGCAAACATTATTATACATAAGGTAAAAACATGCCCAGATTGATAAGTACTATTGAGATTATGTATACTTAATAGTGTGATCTCTAAGCATGATGTAAGTTTAATTTCTCACAAGAAAAACAAAAAAATAATGACTTCAATGGAAATATGTTAAAACCTCCCCTAAATCTTTTTAGCATTAGCATACCTATTTACAAGTTCAATGCTTTTATTGCATTCTTGTTATACTTAATTTTGATATGTTTTTATTTATTTACATTTTTTTTTCTTATTTTCAAATAGGCAACAGACCTGGATTCAGGACTCTGGGGTGAAATAAAATATTCAATCTATGGTGCAGGATCTGATCTGTAAGTATCAGTAGATTGTGATTTCAATTATATCCCAATGCAAATTCTATCATAAAAGGTGTTACCAGCATGGTTGATAAAGACAAGGAATTTTTTGGTGGCATTCTACAGATGTTTTCCAATATTTGCCTTAAATTTAAAACAGTGATTTTTCAAAATATTTTGTTAAATGATTTCTTGATTAAAAACTGAAAATGAAAATATAGTGAACACAAAGCACAAAATATACAATAAGGAAATTTTATTTGAAGTCTTACTTTAATTAATAACCCTGTTAGAAAACAAAAATATTTATTTTTGCCAAATCCCTGCCCTCAATAAAAATAATACACACCATTACTCATAGTGGACACAGGAGTGACGACTAGAGACTTGGGATTGAAACCTATTCTACCCAGCATTCATATCTTCTGCAAAGAGGAAAAACTAGCAGAGTGCCTTTCCTTCAACATTACCCGACTGATAGTGCCAAGGATCTCACAAAGTGAGCAGTAGAGGGGGGTTAAGACTGCCAAAATTATCCACAGATATCAATCAGACACTTGATAAAGTGGAGAGTAGAACTCTTTTTTTGAGAAACACAAATTGTAAATAAAACGTAATGTTTACATAACAGGGAACGGTGTGGCAAACACTGATTAAGGACTGTGGACCATAAGGGAGACTTAAAGGAAAGGCAAGGCAGCCATTTTGAAATGGTGTTGAAACCCTTTCTTGGAACAATAGGGGGATGCTCTGCTGGTAAAACAATAAGGCAGGGATGTGGAAGAAAAGGAACTCACTATATAGGACACTATATATTTTAATTAAAGCCCATTTTCAGTCTCAACATAAGCCTCTAGAAAAGGGTGTGGTCTCCAAGCTTCTCCGCAAGTCATATCTTATTTGCTTGCTTGGAATTAGATGGCATGGGATTGCAGTTCCATGAGGCAGCCATACAAATGTGGGGATGCTTGCAATACACACCATAAAATATTATTAATGTGGTCATGTGTACTGTTGTATAGACTAGAAATCTGTATTCTGAAGATTGATAATGTTGCATCAGCTGTGTGATGACTTGTAGAATGTTACCGATTTTTCTTCAAGCTGCCATTTTATCTAAGTCAGGTAACACCTTCAGTAGCAAGCTGTATTTATTTACAAAAACGACTGATCTAGCATTTATTTAAAACATAGAATGAAAAACCAGTACATAAAAGTGAGAAGATATAGCAACGTATATCTTACTGTTTAAAGATATGTAAAATTACACATTATCCATTTTCATTTTTTGTTCATGCTTCAAAAAAATATTGGGGGTGTAACTTTTAAAAAACAAACAAACATATTCACATATTTTTTTTTGCACTTTATGAAAAAGTTTCTGTTATCTGAAATGTACAGCTTATGTTGGAATATAAATAACTCCGGGAAAAAAAATTAAAATGGGCATTATTTACTAAATAAATCACAGAGACAAAACACTGAATTAGATAATAGAGCTTTATTCCACTGTTGGTGGACCTGGCAATGTTTCAGACCCAAATCGAACAGGATGACAAAGGTTTAAGTAAAAGTCCCTTTTAAGTCAAAAACATAGCCAGGTCCAGATAATTGGACTAAAGCTCTTTCTGTTATCTATAAAAATTTGATGACCCTTACACAGAAAGGTTCAATGTATCTCTATCTGAGATGCTGACTGGCCAACATAGCATTGGGCTCCGCCCCCGGACCCGTCTCCTTGGCAATCTCAGACATTCCAGTGCATCCATATGGGAAAGGATTGTGATTGGCTCAGATCATGATTTCTGATGATGTCAACCATGGAGACAGAGGAAGGGCAGAGCCATCACCAGCAGACTAAAATAAAGGCAAGATTTTACTATATTCAGGGGGAGCAATCATAGGTCGGGGGAGGGGGGGGGATGGCTATGTAGTGATTTTAACACCATAGGGTTTGGAATGTATGTTTTTTTTTTGTTAAAAGAAAGATGACCTTTAGGACCCCCACAAAATCTATAAACACCTCCCCCAAGATGCCAGGTAGGAGGGCAAAGAGAAAAAAGGAATTCTGTGTAATTACTGTAAATTTTTTGGAATACTTACAATATCCAGTTATCATAAATTCAGCATTATCTTATTATCTGGCCATTAAAATATTAATCTATAAAAAATAGCATCCCTTATAAAATAACAGTGCGGAAGAGAAGATATATTAAATATATCCAGTAGTCAACTTTTTTTTTTAAACTTTTAAACCAAAGCATTGAATGATATGCACATTCCAACCAAGGACACACATGCATTGTGTTTCTTGATCTGTCGCTAGCATCTTAGTTCATAATGAAGAATTGTTTATATGTATGTGTATATGTAAAAGGCAAATAGTAATATCAAGCAAATAGCCTTTGTCTAGGCAAATATTTATTTTACATTTAAACCACTATTTGCTTAGGTAAATACATTTTGCCTAACTAGTACTCAGGCAAAACCATTTCAAGTGGTGCCAAAACATTTATTGTCTAGCCGGGGCCTCTTTCCCAGGGTGTTTGGGCATGTTTTGCTGAGCAGGGGCCACTTTCCCAGAGGTTTCCTGGGGCCTATTTGCAATAAGGTGCAACTTTGCTGGGCTACTGGGTGTGTATTGGTGGGCAGGGTCATGTAGAGCTTTGCTGTCTATTGACAAGCAAGAGCCACTTTCTCCATCTATTAGTGAGGAGGGACACTTTCCTGGAGCACTTTGTGGACTTGTTGGCAAACAAGGGCCATTTTTATGGGGTTCCTTGTTGCTTATTTGCGATCAGAGGTCACTTTCCTTAAGGTGGTTATCGGCAAGCAAGGGCCACCTTCTGAGGCTGCCTGGGTGCCTGTTTCTTGGGCAAATGGCTTTGAAATCTGAAAAAATCTGTAAAAATAAATCTGTAAAAAAAAAACATGAAAAATATTTGAATAAAAGTTGTCAAAAGGCGTTTATCTAAACAAATAGTGTTTTGAAGCTGAAATAACTATTTTCCTAGATATAGGTTTTTGCCTTTTGTCTAGGTCAGGAGTAGGCTGCACTGCAGATGTACTGCAGACGTTGTAGCAGATGCTGGCAAGGCATCATGGGAGGTGTAGTCCAAAACATTTGCAGTGCCGAAGGTTGCCTATGCCTGGTCTAGGTTATGTGGTACTTGCTTACCACATATACATTATATCACATTAAATGTTATGCATGTACAATGCATGCAGTTACAGCTGAACCAGGTTCACCTACGAGACAAAAAGCAAATCGTAGAACACTAAGAGGTCTCCTGTGACACCTGCTGGCTACGAATTGTAGCACAAGCACTAAATAAGTAAGCTGCAAATCAGGTAAACTCCATACATTGAATAACTTTGATTGGGCCTACTTTATCTTCTCTTGTAATATTAAGTATATCTAAACTAGTATACGCAAATTGCAATGATATCCATTAATTAGCTGCTTTAATAATAAAAGATCTGTGAACACGAGTAGTATATATATATTTTGGGAAGGAAATCTTATAGAGAAAAAAACATATTTGTGATCCACAGACTTGTCTTATGAGAATAACGTTAACATAGTATCTACACGGATTGAGCAAACATAAAGAATATAAGAAATTAAAATGATGAATAATCATGTCTGTCCCACAGGGCCGTGCTCACGCAGCAATGTTTAAAAAAATATTCCATGCTGTTTTTCCATTGATAACTTACATTTGGATTTTTACTAAAGCTTTTTAACAAGCTGTTAATTGGATCAGAGTGGGGGAAGGTTTACACGCAGCTGGAACACTGGTAACCAAATATCACAGCTGTTCAAATAGAGAGGAACATAATTGTCACAATTTATTCTGGTTTTCTCACCTCTCAAAGGTGGTAAAACCTATATATAGACAGTCTAATTTTTTTATATCGAACATTGTGTTAATATAATTTAATGCGTGCAGGAAGTCAGCAGGGGAAGAGGGTGAGAAATGGTTTCTGCAATGTTTTATTGAAATCTAACATAGTAATTAGCAACTTATGTGATCAAAAGCTATTTTTTCTGTCTTCACTGTAAACCATCTTGATATATGAAGCATGCGTACTAAGGGAAGAAATTAGTTTTGTGTCAATTCATTAATTTTCTCATGTTAGTTTGTTCAAAATTGGGAAAATATTTATTTGTACAAAGCAGAATTTAGAAAACACTTTCTTCCAACAGAGCGGTCACATGGCCGTAATAGGCGTCAGACAGTCTGTCTGCTGCTGTAAAATAAAAAATAAAAAATATAGATTAGTAAATAAAAAAAATAATAATATATATATACAGGGAGTGCAGAATTATTAGGCAAGTTGTATTTTTGAGGATTAATTTTATTATTGAACAACAACCATGTTCTCAATGAACCCAAAAAACTCATTAATATCAAAGCTGAATATTTTTGGAAGTAGTTTTTAGTTTGTTTTTAGTTATAGCTATTTTAGGGGGATATCTGTGTGTGCAGGTGACTATTACTGTGCATAATTATTAGGCAACTTAACAAAAAACAAATATATACCCATTTCAATTATTTATTTTTACCAGTGAAACCAATATAACATCTCAACATTCAGAAATATACATTTCTGACATTCAAAAACATAACAAAAACAAATCAGTGACCAATATAGCCACCTTTCTTTTCAAGGAGACTCAAAAGCCTGCCATCCATGGATTCTGTCAGTGTTTTGATCTGTTCACCATCAACATTGCGTGCAGCAGCAACCACAGCCTCCCAGACACTGTTCAGAGAGGTGTACTGTTTTCCCTCCTTGTAAATCTCACATTTGATGATGGACCACAGGTTCTCAATGGGGTTCAGATCAGGTGAACAAGGAGGCCATGTCATTAGATTTTCTTCTTTTATACCCTTTCTTGCCAGCCACGCTGTGGAGTACTTGGACGCGTGTGATGGAGCATTGTCCTGCATGAAAATCATGTTTTTTTTGAAGGATGCAGACTTCTTCCTGTACCACTGCTTGAAGAAGGTGTCTTCCAGAAAATGGCAGTAGGACTGGGAGTTGAGCTTGACTCCATCCTCAACCCGAAAAGGCCCCACAAGCTCATCTTTGATGATACCAGCCCAAACCAGTACTCCACCTCCACCTTGCTGGCGTCTGAGTCGGACTGGAGCTCTCTGCCCTTTACCAATCCAGCCACGGGCCCATCCATCTGGCCCATCAAGACTCACTCTCATTTCATCAGTCCATAAAACCTTAGAAAAATCAGTCTTGAGATATTTCTTGGCCCAGTCTTGACGTTTCAGCTTGTGTGTCTTGTTCAGTGGTGGTCGTCTTTCAGCCTTTCTTACCTTGGCCATGTCTCTGAGTATTGCACACCTTGTGCTTTTGGGCACTCCAGTGATGTTGCAGCTCTGAAATATGGCCAAACTGGTGGCAAGTGGCATCTTGGCAGCTGCACGCTTGACTTTTCTCAGTTCATGGGCAGTTATTTTTTGCCTTGGTTTCTCCACACGCTTCTTGCGACCCTGTTGACTATTTTGAATGAAATGCTTGATTGTTCGATGATCACGCTTCAGAAGCTTTGCAATTTTAAGAGTGCTGCATCCCTCTGCAAGATATCTCACTATTTTTGACTTTTCTGAGCCTGTCAAGTCCTTCTTTTGACCCATTTTGCCAAAGGAAAGGAAGTTGCCTAATAATTATGCACACCTGATATAGGGTGTCGATGTCATTAGACCACACCCCTTCTCATTACAGAGATGCACATCACCTAATATGCTTAATTGGTAGTAGGCTTCCGAGCCTATACAGCTTGGAGTAAGACAACATGCATAAAGAGGATGATGTGGTCAAAATACTCATTTGCCTAATAATTCTGCACTCCCTGTATATATTGTCATACTTAGTGTATTTTAAAAACATTTATATATATGTGTGTGTGTGTAATTTATTTATAAGTGTATTTCTATATTAATAAATATATATATATATTTTATATTTTTATATTTATATATACAATGCCAATAAAAAAGGTAACATTGCATACTGCAATACTCTGGTATTTTGGCAGTTTGTCTACTGGACTAATATGGTTAATCCAATCTACACTATATATATATATACTTATAAATAAATTACACACACACATATATATATCTGTATATATAACGATATATATTGTATATATATTATTATAAAAAATTAAATAATAAGTAAATAAAAAATAAATTAATAAAAAAATTAATTACAAAAAGCTATATACATATATGTCATTTAATTCTAACTGTATTTTGATATGTGTATATATATATATATATATATACCAACAGATTTGTGGTGGGAAAAAAACCGCTTCCACCTGAAGTAAGTGGATAGTTAATACATTGCTAAACACAAATACACACACCAATCAAGCCTTAAGACTTGCTTTTCCCACGGAAATCTCACTTTAACAGTGTTCTCACTATTGCAAGGGCTTCTGGGTAGGCGTATGCAAATGAGCTCAAGTAACCAAATTTTGACCTCATAATTCCACTTTATACATGAATTCCTTGGAGTATGTGTCTGCTGTATACAACAGCTTTGAAACACAACTCAGGAAGAGGAGCAAAGTCAGTGAACAGCTGTCCATGTTTTTTAATCTGTTTTTTACATCTACACCACTGGACTAATACGGCTACAATCTCTACTTAAATATGTATATATATTTAAATTAAGTAATCATATTGATTACAATTTGAGGGACCTCCCTGACAAACCCAGTTAGAACGTACAGAAAATGAAATTTTATAGCACTATATTTAAACCTCTAACTTTCAAATACACCATGAAACCAGCACATGGAGGTAACTGTTTTGCTCAGAAGCCTTCGCTGAACACAAATATTAGTTTTTCAAACTAGTAAAATGTATCACAGTGATGATATTGTCAGTGAAAGTTACTTTTTTGCATTTTGTACACACATATGCCACTTTCACTGATGATATCATTGCTGTGATTTGTTTTACAGTTTTAAAAACACTAATATTTGTGTTCAGTGAAGTCTCCCGAGTATAGCAGTACCCCACAGGTTTTATAGTGTTTTTGAAAGTTACATGGTCAAATGTAAGGTTTGCTTTTCAGTTTTGTCACAATTTTTTTTTTTTTACATTTTTAACACACACAAATATAAATGCTAACTTAGGCCAGTGTTTGTGACTATGTGGCTAATAAAAAAAAGACTAGACATACCCTATATTGAATACCCTGTGTTGTCTACTTTTGCAAATGGTATGCCATTGTGGGATTATTCTCATTCCTGGGCTACGATACAGTCTCAAAGGCAACATAACTAATCTGGCAAATTTCTATGTATATAAACTGAAAAATGAAACCTGCTATATTTGTAACTTTCCAAAACACCATAAAATTTGTACATGGGGGTACTGTCTTAGTTGTGAGACTTTGCTGAATACAAATATGTGCATTTTATTGCAGTAAAAGCTAACATTTTCATGACATTCATTCACAGTTAAAATGCCACGCAGGACTAAACATATTTTTTTAAAATCTTCATTTCTCACACTTCAAGATTTTATTCATAATTAATTGAGTTTCACATATGAATAGTTCATGTGAAATGAAAGCCCTATTTCTCCTGAACAAATTGATATATAACAATTGGGGGTGCACTTAATTTGAAAGAGGTGAATTACGGTTGAACAGACATATAGCGCAAATTCCAGTTTTTGTTTACGTTTTGTTTTGATCACAACGTGTACATTTGGCTCAGTCCTTAACCCCTTAACGACGGGTGACGGACCTCGTCCGTCACGCGGTAAAATTAACTCCAGATCGCCGCAATTGCGGCGATCGCGGGGTTAATGGTTCTCCGGTCTGCCTCTGTATTAGAGGCAGACCGGGAGCACCGGATCCGGCTGTCCCAGTACATGTGCCCGCTCTGACAGCATGTCAGAGCGAGCACATGTGCTTAGTATACTCACCTTCCGCCTCCCTGCACTTCCGGGTTCACTGTGAAGTGCAGGGAGACGGATCAGTGCGGATCCTGCCCCCTGTTAAAAAATAAAAATAAAGTTTGATTAAAATCCCACCCCCCTTTACCCCTTTTAATAAAAAATTAACCCCTTCCCTGCCAATTGATCACTGACTACAGTGATCAATTGACAGGCATTGCATTTTACTATGATCAGTATTTTTTTAACCCCTGAGGGTTAATTCTTTTTTTTTAACCCTCAGGGGTTACATTTATTTTATTAATTAATTTAAATATTTTACAATTATATATTTAGCTAACTGTAGTGGGTGGAAGTTGATGGGGAATTTGGGGATTTGGAGTTAGGCTAACTAGGGGTTAACATTAAAAAAAGTTTTAAAATAAGCTTTAAAAAGTTAAAAATTACTTTAAAAAAGTTTTAATAATGTTTAAGTAAAAAATAAAAAGACACCCCCTTTACCCAGTCCAAATAAAAATTAACCCCTTCCCTGCCAGTCGATCACTGCCTACAGTGATCAAAATACAGATCACAGTATTATACTGTGATCTAATTTGTTTTAACCCCTGAGGATTAACTTTTATTTATTTATTAACCCTCAGGGGTTCAATTTATTTAATTAATTTAAATATTTTATAATTATATATTTTGCTAGCTTGGGTGGGTGGGAGTTATGGGCTGCTTACTGCTAGTTAGGGGTTAACGGTAAAAAAAAAAAAAGCTTAGAAAAATGTTAAATCTGTAAAAAAAAAAAAGTTTTAAGAAAGTTTAGGAAAGTTTAAAAAAATAATAAGCAAAACAAAAGTTTAAAAACTAGTTTTAAAGGGGCGGAGCCGAACCAGCTAACCGACAAGTCGCACGTTGTGTGAGCTCCTGCGGAGAGAGTCCAAAAACCGCGTATAGCCCGAATCTGACTGCTGGAGACTTACCGCAATTGAGCTCAGTACACGGAGAAAGCTCCCACGGACCTGTCGGTACCATCCATGGCGACGTACTCGACCGGGAACCGCAGCGGCAACGTGAGGCCTAGCGGAGGCACGGGGGTCGGACGGCCGCCTTCCCGCCAGATGCCAACCGCATTAAGAGTGAGGAACAAACTCACCCCCCCCCCCTATGGACCGATGGGGGATATCTCGGTCCCCACCGGATGGGGTGTTCTGGCCTCCGCACCGAGAGACAGGCGCACCGACCTCCCTATACGAAATGGAGGCAGGGGTCCCCAAGATGGTGGAACATTCTGACATGCAAAGGTCGGACAAGCGAAGGCACCAAACTGCTACAGCAGCAACTAAAGATTGCACGAGAGACTCTATTGACAGAATCTTTGATCGCTTTTGGGCGAAACTAGAGGCCTACATGCAGCCAGCAACCCCACGCTACCAAAAGGCCGCAGGGATGAGAGCCGGAGACGGGAACCACACTTCAGCTCCACACACCCAGAGCCCTCCCGGGCTGAGCACAACGAAGGGTATGGTCCGGAGGTACCGGCCACATTGGTGGAGAGCAGCACAGCGACCGAGCCAGCGACTGAAGGATACTCACCGCACTACCCCGCAAGGGGCGACCCTGGGTCTCGTGGGTCCCCAGGCTGGTAGCATACAAACTCCAGCCCTCCCGCAGCACCGGGGCAGGGAAGGATTCCCACCCCCAAAACGTCGAGGTTCGGCTCCAGTGCGAACGAAGCCGGGCATGAGATCCAAACAGAACAAGCACCCGCCTCCCAACCGAGTAAAGCGACGTCAGCCGCGGAAACCGCACGACCAGCTGGGGTGGCGAAGAGTAGTCCGACACCCTGCCAGCCGCTACCGCAGAGTGACGAGCCACGTCATTCAGGCGTCTGTCCTCAACTTCATGGAGAGAACTCCCCGGTCACCTCTGAGCCGACACTCATGCTACCTGTGGCCGAGTATCTCCTCACCAAACGAGCAAGCCGCTCCCTGGCAAGTCATGTCTATGCTGGACAGTTCAATGGACCATGTTGGCGTAGGCTAGGGGACTGGCCTGTGGAGCTGGGGGCCAAACTCCTGTCTCTCCAGCTTACAATTTATGAGACAATGTTGGGGGAGCCCTGATGCTTTGATACCCACCTTCTACATGTGCCCAGATAAGTTGAAATGTA
The DNA here is from genome assembly GCF_036172605.1 of Pelobates fuscus. Classification (NCBI taxonomy): domain Eukaryota; kingdom Metazoa; phylum Chordata; class Amphibia; order Anura; family Pelobatidae; genus Pelobates; species Pelobates fuscus. The sequence continues at coordinate 127,740,200 of NC_086326.1, forward strand.
TAACCTAACCTATCCTAATGTACACATACGTTTTACCTACTTTATGACATAATATAGCAAACATGTACACGCTCCAGTGTCATAGTGTTACCTTGCGCTCCTTATACCGGAGCAATGTGGCAGCTAAGATCGCGTACTCTCTTTACAGGGCAAGGCTCTTACCTGTTCTGTATTCTAGACTACCCTACCCTGAAGCAGTCACGGTGGCATGAGTCAAAATGGCGCCTGACACCATTTACCCTAGAGATGGTACTGCCTGCTAAAACACTGTCTCACCTGTATTCTCGTACTAATTGGTGCCTGCTGTTGCAGCAACGTGAACCCCTTATCTTAACTGAGTACCGCAATAACATCTGTTCACCTACATATGTCTTGAGATTACCATCTTCATAGCGTAACATGAGTATACCCTCCCAGTTGCCCTAGACATGGCAAAGTACTGCTCTCATGTATATAGTGAACCCTCTTCTAGTATACCCTATCTGCAGGACCTGTATCCTGGCAGCCTAGTCTACCCCAACATTACTATTGTTACTCTGATGTTATCCAATGTTATCCAAGCATACTCAACGTAATTTAACCGAAGTTGTTCATTTATAAATATAAAAATTGTGCATGTATTTCTGATAACCCCACTGTTATGTACTCTTTGACATTGCAAGAGGATTGCCGACGGGGTACCTCGCGCAAGTATGTTACCTCTTATGCACTACAAAAATAAAGAAAAAAAAAAAACTAGTTTTAAAAAGTTTAAAAAAGTAAAAAAAAATACATTTAAAAAAATGCTCATTAGCACTACAACTGGAACAAACTAGAGAAAAAATGATCCCACACTAAGGTTCAAAATATGCCTTTTGAATTACCCCAGGGTGTATTATTTAATAAATAGTATGTGTTTGTGGGGAAGTTTCAATAACCAACTATCTAAACTACTCCAAAATGGAACATGGACACAGCGTAAAACTTCAAAGTTAGAAAAAAAAACTGAATGGCTGCATACGGGGGTATTAGAACATACGGGGGTATTGCTGTACTCAGACGACATAGCTGAGCAACATATGAAGTATTATACAGTCATAGCACACGTAAGGTTTGCAAAATATACTGCGCAAACTCACTTTGTGTGTCAAAAAGGCAGAAAAAACGCTTATTACCACTACACCTGGTACAAGCTAGCGGAAAAATTATCCCACGCAAAGGTTCAAAATATGCCTTTCGAAATACCCTGGGATGTCTTCTTTAAGAAATGGTATGCCTTTATGGGGTATTTGGATTATATAGCCTGGTAAAATACTCTAAAATGGGACATGGGCACAGCGCAAAAATTGAAAGTTTGAAAAAAAAACTGGAATGGCTATGTCCCAAATGTGCCCCTCTAATGTCCACATATACCTGGCAAAGGTACATATGGGGGTATTGCTGTACTCAGCCGACACATAGCTGAGCAACATATGAAGTATTATACAGTCGTAGCACACATACGGTTTGCAAAATATACTGTGCAAACTCACTTTGTGTGTCAAAAAGGCAGAAAAAATGCTTATTACCACTACACTTGGTACAAGCTAGTGGAAAAATGATCCCACGCTAAGGTTCAAAATATGCCTTTTGAAATACCCTGGGATGTCTTCTTTAAGAAATGGTATGGATTTATGGTGTATTTGGATTATATAGCCTGGTAAAATACTCTAAAATGGGACATGGGCACATCGCAAAAATTGAAAGTTTGAAAAAAAAAATGGAATGGCTATGTCCCAAATGCGCCCCTCTAATGTCCACATATACCTGGCAAAGGTACATCCGGGGGTATTACTGTACTCATCCAACATAGCTGAGCAACATATGAAGTATTATGCAGTCGTAGCACACATACGGTTTGCAAAATATACTGTGCAAACACACTTTGTGTGTCAAAAAGGCAGAAAAAAAGCTTATTACCACTACACTTGGTACAAGCTAGCGGAAAAATGATCCCACGCTAAGGTTCAAAATATGCCTTTTGAAATACCCTGGGATGTGTTCTTTAAGAAATTGTATGCCTTTATGGTGTAGTTGTAATATGTAGCCTGCTCAAGTGTTCCAAAGTGGAACACAGACGCATCAAAACCCTCCATGAAAATTCAAACTTAAAAACGTAAACTTGTTACGTCTCTTTTACAGCACTGTAACTTCACAAAATATTTCCAAAGACATACAATGAGGTGTCATTTTACTCAGAAAACTTAGCTGAGCATAATTTGGGGGGTTTGAACTTAGTGGCACATATGAAATATACAAAATGCCCAGCAAAAATGTAATCCGTATGTAAAAAATGCCCAAAATAATTTTTTACCACATACTTTGGCATATATTGGTGAAAAAATGGGGGCACAATATGCACCATATGAGATACCCTGGAATGTCTACTTTTACAAATGGTAGGCCTTTGTGGGATTTTTTTGAACAGTCAAACTGTTATAATACCCCAAATGGAAGCATAGGCTCATTAAATCCGTCTCTCAAAATTCTACTGTGAATACTGAAAAGGACAGGTCTCATATATGGCACTGTAGCTTCACAAAATAGTGCCAAAGACATACAAACGGGGTGTCATTTTACTCAGCAGATGTAACTGAAAACAAAATAAAACTTTGTACAGGAATAGCACACACCAACTTTACAAAATACACATGAGAAGTTCTTTGTTATAAGTTTGTGTGCCAAAAAACAAAAAAAACACAGTTTTACTCCAATATTTAGCAGAGGTTGGCGGTGATATGGCTACGTAGAAAGTGTCAACACAACATTAGGTAAATAGCTTGTGATGTCTACTTTATATAAATATATACTTTTGTGAGGCAATTTTGTTTACTTTTATGGCTATTAAGCGTACAAGACAAACATACCAAATTCTAAAATCGCTCCACATTAAAAGTTTATTTTACTCCTTGTTCTTTGTGACCTGTAACTACCAAAAAAAACTTAAAATCCCAGACACATTATATATTCTGTAATTCAGAACAACTAAATTAATTTATTTTTAATTGCTTTCTTTAACCTGCACTAATTATGCACACATTGTTAATGCAAAAATTGCTTGTGTCATTAAGCGTAAGACAAGCTTCTGAAGCTGTGTCCTTAAGGGGTTAAGGTGTTACCCTGCGATGTAAATATTACAATTCCTAATAAACTGCAATGTTTACATTGCAGAGTTAAGAGGAGAGGAATACTGCACCAATACCACTTCATTCAGATGAAGTAGTCTGGATGACTATAGTATCCTTTTAAGGCTTATTGAGCTGCAAATGACACTGGCCAATGTGACCAAAAAAATCGCATAAGTACTGAAAACAGGTGCCCCCTACTGGGCAGTTGCCTACCCTGCCTAATGGTGAATTGAGTCCTGCAAAACCCTCATGTATATACCCTATGATATCTACAATGTATAAATGTATTTGTGTGACAATTTTATTTTCTGTGTTGGCCATTAAACTTAGAAAACAAATGTAACAACTTCTAAAATCACTCCACAAAACACAAATTGTGTTTTACTCCCTGCTCTTTGTGACCTGTAATTACTAAAATATTCTTTAAATTAGGAGAAATAACTTTATTATTTTGAATTACTTTTTTTAAGTTGGACTATTTATGTACACTTTATTATTACCAAAACGATTAAAAATGTGTTTTTTTCCCCCATAACAAAGAGAATGTGTTTATGTATATTACTTACCAAATAAAATCTTGTAGATCTTGTCATAATGTGGTCTTTTTGTTTTTCAGTTTTCTTATCCACCCTTCAACAGGAATTATTTACACACAGCCATGGGCAACTCTTGATGCGGAACTCAACTCCAAATATAATTTTTACGTTAAGGCCGAGGATACTGAAGGGAAATACAGTTTGGCTGAAGTCTTTGTCACAGTGCTTGACATCAACGACCACTGTCCAGAATTTAATGAAAATATCCAAGAAAAGACGATGATCATTGGATCTCCAGTAAAAATTGAAGTATGTAACTTGAGAAAAATGTGATTTTATATAAGTGGTCTATGCCTTATTCAAAGATAAAAAGATTGTATATGAATAGAAATTGGATTCAAATGATCTAGCGCCAAAGTCATTCTACCATCTCCTTGTCTTTATTAGCGACATCAAACTACTTCGTATCAAATTGAACACTAAAATTCAACTAGGATAAAAGGAGATATACTTTGTACAATGCTTGATTTCTGAATAGATTCTGAAAATGAATTCACCTTAGCGTTGCATTTGCCAACAATTTGAACAAATCAGATCCTTTTAATCCATACCCGAACAAATCGATCCAACCGGATTTACGGGTGAGTCTTATTCTATGAATACTACTCCGCACGTAAATCCTGAATGGTTCATTTTGTTTGGGTGTAGATTAAAAGGCATTTGCATTCATGCATTGTGTCTGATTGACATTATTCCTGGTAAAATGCCTGATGTGCTAGTTGCCAAATTTGACAGAATGTACCAATTGTCAGAACGTCGTCAAGCTTTGATTCTGATGGGCTTTTCTCGTTCATTATTCCTCAAAAGGCCCCATGATTATTTACTAAAACTCGCGTTGAACATCTGAGCACTTATATTTTGGTTTGACTGTATTTAACCCCTTCACCGCCAAGCATTTTCGCATTGAAAAAACATTAGTATAACTTTTGAAGCAAGGGATGCATAGCTAGCATATAAACATGAACTGCCGTTTTGTGGATAGACTGGTTTTCAGACAAATTTAAAATATAAAATAATAGAAATTTAAACATACACGTTTTATTTTTCACTTAGTACTTTTGTCTTTGAAAAATATGGAGTAAAATAAACTCTTTAGGCAGTAAACAATGTAATTTATCTTGTAATATTCCATACAGGTCTTGACATTTTAGTATAAAAGCAAAATACTATTTTTCTCACATACAGTCGGTGCGATTAAAATAGATGAATACAAATGGTCAAATACTTTGCTTACAGATATTTGTAAGGCATTACTAGCAGTGCAGCTTATTGAAAATGGCAACAGGATTTAAAAATAAGTCTGTATTTGAGCAATATATTGTGGCGAAAGCGACCTCGCCACTGGTTTTTGGAGGGGCCTGGTTGCCCGCCTCCTACCTTCTGACTATGGCCCCTGGAGATTGTGCCCTTTAATAACAGTCTTGGGGCTTATGGACTTCTATTGGACTGTGTATGGCCTTTTAAGAACTGTCTGGGGACATATTGAGACTTTGTGTGACAATGCCCCTTTAAGACTATGTCCCCAGACCTTTAAAATCCTTGGTGCATGGCTTCTCCCACTTGGTTCAGTAAATGGGGCTTACGGAACCAAGTACCACACAGGCAGACCACACAGAAGTGGAAGTGTGCCGTCAATTTACCTCCCAGGCTGGGAGGATGCGGTAGGTAAATTACCAACCGCTGGGTGGCCGCCGTTCGCACAAACCCCCATCTTTATTCATTCGCACGCGGTCAGCGGTGTGTGCAGCCAAATTTATGGTACTGAAATCGGCTGCATATTTTAACAAACACCGCTGACCCTTACCTTCTCCTCCACTGAGTTTTCAGCCACAGAGACTAAGTCCCGTTCAGCTATTTGAACACACAGCTATACTAAGCTATTTGCACGAACGGCCCCGTTAAAGTTACAGTATATGTGTAAAAAGTATATTTTTCCCGCCTGTGATAATTACTTTAACCCCTTAAGGACCAAACTTCTGGAATAAAAGGGAATCATGACATGTCAGACATGTCATGTGTCCCTAAGGGGTTAACCCATTGTGTTCAGTAATTATATCACAGGCAGAGGGGATGATTTTCTAGGAATGAATGGGAGTGTTTAACTATATATTACGTGTTTGATTGGTGGTTCTTCAAAACCCTGTGGGTGGTACTATGTGTGTAAAATGTGCATAAAAGCAGAGTGTTTCATTAAAACTTAATTTCTACTTCACCCTCAATTTGGAGTGCCGTCTCTTATTGGGGGAATCTGCTACAAGGGATTGCTATGCTAGTCATACTCTCTTGCTAAATCACTACTAAGCTCTTGTAAGATCTTGTTCCTGTCTTGCTCTCTGAAGGAGCCTACGGTGGTTATGGTGTCGGCTGGAGTGCTTGGAGCCTTGAGGAAGCGCTAGGAGCATCCTTCAACGGAGGTACCCAGTCGGGGTGCCAGGTGATCCGTTACATTGACCTCGCCACTTATATAAATATAAATAAAATAATATTGAGATATATAAATAAATATATATATATATATATATATATATATATATATATATAATTTGTGGCCAGGGCCAAAAACCAAGGAACATTATAATGCTTAAGTTATACCTGTAGTAGCAAGTCTGTTGTGGTGTGCCGAAACTGATCAACAGGGTAGGCTTGAAAGAAGAGGTTCGACCTATTGAACAAGTATTATTAAGAGAGATGGGTGAGTTTCGAAAAATTTGCAAAACGTCAGGAGAAAACATTAAGGGGGTAGATATAGGCCAGCAAAAAAAACATCCCAGAACTCCAAGCATACTACCTTTATATTTTTGGTTGGTGTCAAAGGCCAAGTCATCCAACAAAGTTTGAGCTATACCAGTAGTAGGAAGACAGCTGTGGTGTGCTGTAACTGACAGTTGGGGTGGGCCTGAAAAAATATTAAAACTATCTAAACTCCTAAATATATATATATATATATATATATAAATAAAGCCCCCTAATGACTAAACTTGAGTGATACAGCATCTGTACATACTGCCAGCACTTCCCACGTTGTTAGGAAGATAAAGAGTGTTCTTTTGATTTTGGAGCACTCTAATAAATAGTAATGGTATACTTAGAGTTGGTATGAATTATACTTTTATAATTATACAATGCTGCCTGCTAACACACTCGTGTGCTATACCCCAATACACAAAACAGAGTTAAAGGAAAATATATATATAGATAAGAGTGGAGCAGTAAATTGAAAAAGCAAAGTGAGTAGACTATGAAAAAAAGAGAAAAATGGTTGTGATTACACTTAATGATCAGTAGATGGCCCCAGATCGACACATCTCACAGCATATATGTAACATAAAAGTATAAACAGAGATGATTATACCGTACCCCGGTATGGACTGTAGAAAACATGAAATTATGCGTAAATCTTCCAAAGCTGAAAGAATTATCAAGAATGCTTATTGACACTGAATCCCCTATATTTTGTTTCCTCCTCTCTGTCATTCCTTGTGTTGTAGAAGCATTTATAACCACATTCCTACTTACAAGTAGCATTGCCAAACAAGACTTAAAATAAGGTAATGAAAGCGTGGTGTGAGCAACTGTATAATTCCCAGTACTGTCTAGGCTATGCGAAGTGTAACGGCACCCGGGCATAAAAGGGTTAAACCGCCGTTTAGAAGATCTTCCCCTTCCAGAGACACAGGCACAGCTAATGCAGAACACCAAACTCCCGAACTGAATGCAAGGGAATGCTCCAAACTCCCAAACTGCATACAAAATAGCACTCCAAACTCCCGAACTGGAACCTCACGAATAGCTGCTAGCAGACAAATAGGAAAAGCACCCAAGTGGTTTACACGCCTAGCAATCAGTCTCTATCAGCGGACAAGGCTCCGTGTTGAGGGTCAAGCAGTGGTCTGGTTTATTGAGGGCTACCTGCCCAGTATTTATGCAGGTCTCCCAGCTGGTGGACACTCCCCTAGGGGACCAAATCGGAGACTGTGACAAAGGACAGAGAAGAACCAATGACACACAGAGTTAAAACATCCCCACAATGCATCCTAATGTACCCTGGAGATAATTGGGAAGTAATCCAATTATCTCCCAGGACAGAGGCAAAACTCCATTAACCACATGGCAGTAAAGACAGTAAAAGACATAAAAATGTAAAAAGTTACAACTGTTTGCATAAAACATATACATTCTACCTATCCCCAGATAGCTTAGATCTGAGCGCACATTATCACCGAATGGCGCTCAGATCACATACATACATTTCAATCGCCATGGAGCCAAAGTCTTTCCTATGGTCTTTCGTTACACGAATAGGCTCAATGGCATGGCTATCTGGGGTAATGCTGTTCATACGGTTTAAACTCCCGAATGAACAGCCATCCGGTTAAATGACTGAATGCAGAAGCAAGGAGGCTGACAGCTCAGCGGTGGCCGTTCGGGATTTTAAAATGGCCGCCGCCACGTGTTTGGCACACGAACAAAGGCCACCCAGCATTCGTCAATTAAGCTGCGGTTAACCGCAGCTTCTGGGAGGTCAATTGATGGCACACTCCAGCTCCCAGGTGGTCCAGTCATTCGTGCGTTTGTTCGGTACATAGAATTTACCGAACACCCTGGCAGAAAGGCACAAACAAGCCTTTCTGCAGGAGAAAATACAAGTTTTACCATGGGGCCATAGTCCAAAGGCAACAGGCGGGCAACCAGGCTCCTCCAATGCAATGTGGCGAGATTGGTCTTGTCACACTAAGCAGTGAAACAATTAAGCTAAATTTGTGACTTGGAAACCTAACTAGCTGCCAAGTGGCAATGATAGACTCTACCTATGAGTTGGGCCATTAGGTAAGTTTGCCACCGAGTGTTGTGGCGGGATGTTGGCCTCTCTATGATTCTTGAGGTTCAAAATAGGTTGGCCGTGACAGGTGAGACCCTAACAGGTTTGCCAAGAGAGTGTAAATGTGAGGAAATAACTATGATTTAGCCCAAATCATTTAGCACCGAATTCTCTAGTATCAATTTCCAGTTTTGGTTTCAGGCCTTCCATTTTATATTCACTTATACTAACTATAAAGTTCTAGCCTTCTAACTCTCTCATAAATGACTTGTTTCATATATCTTTCAGTTTATAAACCTGTCTAGTTAAATTAGTTTTCTCAGGTCACCATGCAAGTGACGCACATATCCAATTCTACTTCCCTCCCTAGGGCAGTCACTTGCTCTACAAGGACTTTTCACTTAACTAAGGTGCCCTAATAGTCAGACTAAGCTATTTATTTGGTAATTTGTTTGCCTTCTTGTTCTAGTAGGTACCTGTCCCACAAGGCTAACTCCCAACATCTACTATAGAGGTATTTCAGCCCTCGGACCAAATCATAGTTAGCGCCTCGCAACTCCTCCCTCTGGGCAAAGCAGTTAAGGTCTTACCTGACCAGGCCTTTCTTTCATAAAGCTCTGGTTTATGACCAGTTTCCAACCCAATTACCACTGTTTAACAGTTGCTCCTACCCCTCCCTCCTCCCTCCCAAAAAACATTTAGAACCAGCCTTTGCTAGCACCTCCTAAATCTTGTAGGAGATAGCCATATGGAGGAAGGCATCACACTAAGAATAAAATTGGGTTTGGCACAATTACGTTAGCCAGAAGATATAAGCACTGTTTTGCGGGTGCATTATTGGAAATGTATCTCGAAATACAAAACTCCAACAACTGTTACCTTTAATAGTATTGAGTGTTTTGCTGCTTTGGTGATTTTCTCCATTAATGAATTAGCTATTGTTTTATTTTTGATAGTTTATAAAAACAGATCTACTTAGTATAAATGAAAAATATTGAGGGCCTTTCCTACTTTACATCTGATTCAGACTGATTTCTACAAAGTTGAAATGTGTGTATATATATATATTTGGAAATTCTATGTATAGATTGTCTGTTTCCTAGGCAACAGATCAGGATGCAGACGAACCCAACAATGTTGTGGATTATTTCATCATGCAAGCGGATCCAGCCAACATTTTCGACATTGACCAAAATACTGGGGAGATCAACCTCAAATCATACATCCGGTCTTTGGATATTATTGAGAATATTACACACAATAAAGATTGCAAGTGGTCGGTGGTTGTGCAAGCAAAAGACAGAGGCTCCCCGTCCTTCAGTACAACTGCTGTAGTTAAAATTGATGTAACAGAAGAGGTAAGAGATATATATTTTAGCAGTCACTAGGCTTTTATATAGATTAGAATTATAATTCACTTTGTGCTTTATGGCAACACACATTGAGTACATGTAATTGCATACAGCATAAATAATTCTTTGCTTCTAATTGTATTTTTGAGCCCCCGTAGAGTTAAAAGCTGTGCTCTGGCTTTGAGGTTTCATTCTTCTTATTTGTATAGCAATTATAATACATATTTGCTGGATCTCACCACTTCACTTGGAAATCCTGCAGAGGTTTTAAATAAGCATCAATCGCATTTTTTTTTTAGACTAATTTATTCCTAATGCTATAATCTTTAAATCACAATGGCATGCAAAAATTTGAGATTCAAGCTTTTTGATCAAATGTTTCACTCATGCAATTTTCACAACCTAGTTTTCCGTTTTGGAGATAACGTTGATACTTATGGGTTTGCAGATTCCTCATCCAGTTTGTCATTTGAAGTTCAAAACCATTACTAGATTTATTGCCTAAAGGAAATCTTAGATTTCTCTACATACAGCTATACATAGCAATTATCTATTTTCTGGATTTGTTTCGTAGATTAGTATCCCGTTAGATATGTCTGGCCTGCGGATAATGATCAGAAAAAGTGTTAAGAAAAATAAATTAACTGTTACCAATGAAAGGGATATTTACTTATTATAGGATGATTATAAAAGCTTTTAAAATAGAAGCAATACACCTTATAATTTAAAGGGAAACTAACACTTTCTAAGATTTTTAATATATGTTTATTTATCCCTATACTGAAAACGAAAAATATGCGAAGTGTGAAAAATAAATTGAAATGTAAAAACCCACATATCTTTATCCTGCAACTGGCAGTCTCCATCTTAGCTCCCTGTCTATAATTGTTGTAAGCTCCATCCTTTGCACCTGTCAGTCGGCATAGAGAACGCATACACAGAAGATACATTGAACAATATCTCTATTGCTACTCTTCATTTGCAATATTTGCCTTTGGTTTGCCGTACTTGAGCTGGATTAGCATGTTGTATGCTAAATATTTAATATAAATTTAAAAGAAAAGGGTGCATTTCATTAAAGAAAATGTTTACAAAAGTTACAGGGGATTTTCAATATTTTATTTAATGGTAAATTTTAAATTTAAATGTTCTGGTATTTGTACTGCATAGAATAGCATGATGTACCATTGCAGAATTTTTCTGGCATGTACTCAAATGCTGGAAACTTTAATTAGTATTTTGGATCACGCAAACCCATTAGCATCATACACGCTACACATTCATTCAACCAACCACCCATTCCACCTCATCTCAAAATAATCTAACTTTTACCTATTACGTAGCCTCAGACTATGTACCAATCTGGAATTGGCTACTATGCAGTCCCACGTAACATCTGAGTATCAAACGGTATAAGGAAATGTCATTTGAAAGTAAGAGGACGTCTTGCACCAATTATACAGAATAATTATGGTTTGACATAACATAGTCTTCCTTATGTATGTTTCTGTCACTTTTTGTTTTTGTTTTTTCATTTTTTTTTCCACCAATTCTTCCATATTCCATGTTACATTTTCTTATTTTTGACATTTCCAGATCAGATCAAAGGTTAAGTCCTATGTTTTGAGTCTCAGGATGCGACCATGGACAATATTTGGAATTTGCATGAGTACTGTCCTTTCGAGCATATGTATAACTATGGTGATATCCACCATCATGTATTGGAGAAGTGTGAAGCGAGCCAAAGTTCATCCTAGAGGCAGAGTCAAAAAAATTATAAAAAGACCACCAAGACATTAACATTTGACATACACATATATATTTCCCTTATGCCAAAGGAAAAAAAAATCAGAATACCTGTTTTCCATGCTATGTGCATCTTACTTTTTATTTTTTGATGTTCTGTTTGTCTGTAAAAGAGTACTAGAAAACTAAATATGAGTACAGATGACTGCATAATGTAAATAAAATGTGTTTCTTATACGCTATCCACATTGCATCAACAAATTCCTAATTAAACCTAAAATATACTCTCATTATCGCTGTTGCATGTTCGATATCGTAACATTTTATACTTTTTGTACTTATTATATGGGAGTCATTACATAAAACAAATTGCACAAGTATAATGTCTAAAATCACAAAAAATGAGTGACAATATTGTTCTTCTTTAACTATCGTAGTGATATTGCTTTTTATTAGTTTTTAGTGCTTTGGTTAATGCTATAGCATTAGTTTGCAACAATATCAAATAATAAATTATAACTAATATATTTAGCAAACACAATATTGAAAGCTAAGGACAGGGAATCCATGTTACATGTTCTCTTTGTACTCTTTTACAGACTCTTCTTCACAAAGGGCCAATGGCTGCCTTTTTGATGCAAAGTAAAGATAACCCCATGAAAGCACTAGGGGTTCTAGCTGGTGTTATGGCCATTATGGTGGTCATCACAGTCTTCATATCCACAGCCATGTTCTGGCGTAATAAAAAGTCTAATAGGGTTATGCCCATGAGAAGAATAATTAGACGAAGGCGAACTGACCACCCACCAAGAACGGCAAGGACAGAGTGGTTGAAATTCAAGAAGTCCAGTCATGCCGCTGATAAATTTGCCCTTGAAGAGATGGAAGCAGGAATTGAAAATGAAAATGGGAACAACAACAGTCCATGTCATCTGCTACCACCAAGTGCACCCTCTCCTCCTCCGCCTCCACGTCTATTGCCAAAGTTCAGCAAGACAGAATGGAGCTTGCCCACAGTTTCGGGATCCATAACACCTAGGATCATAGATCAGCAAATGAAAGAGCGAGTTCCCAGCGCCAGTGCTGCTCTAGTCTCCGAACTAAAACAAATGTTGGAGAAGAAAAATGCAGGCAGCTCAATATCATTTTACTAGTAGATATACCATACAGTGAAAACATATTTGAATGGAAAATGTAATTTGAAGAATCTGCACCAAGGTGGATTGTATGCAATTTCCCCAAATAAGCAGTGTTATCTATTTATCATTCATAAGGTGTAAATATTTCTTAAATTAGGTACTACACAAGGTGCAGATTGAACGGTGTAAATTATGTTGAATAACTGCTGTTGATCAATTTAAGAACGTACATACAAAGTTACACCACTCATTTCATGACCACTATGTGAGCTTTAATGGGAATGTATACCCCAAATAATAGTGGCTTAATTACCTTTACTAAATGTGTTGACTGCTTTATAACTAATTATTTTGATACATGGAGTGACTATCATCTGGAATGCATAGCTGGTAGGTTCCAAATACCACACGTAACATTTTGTGAGCAATAAAGTTTAAAGTAGTCTCTTAAAGGGGCATGACATCAAAAAGAGCTAAAAGTTATTTAAATATCACTAGATGTTGTAAAAAGTCCACAAAATAGGGGCCAAAGCCCTTGTGTCTCCTGGTGTAATAGCTCTCCACAATTCTAAAAATACATTTTTAAAAAATTTCATAAATTGTCAGATATTTAACGTTATGTTTCTGATGACCAGTCATTGGAAATGGATGTTTTCATGTGTGGAAGTTCCAAACTGAGAAGGTCAGAAACTGTTGACGTTTAGAAACCTGCAAAAAGCAATGGTAACCTTGAATAACTGCAATGATATTTTCAAGAGGTTAGCTTATTTAACAAAGAAACACATCTGAATTAGTAATTCTTTTTGTAAGCCATTTATTTAAGGTTGAACAGTTGATGCCCAATTATTTATATATTCACCTGTTATGGGAATTCTTAATTCTCACACATGTTAATGATGCACATGTATTAATTGCCATGTAATTATTTTATTTTTGTGATGATTGTGTGTGTGTGTGTGTGTGTGTATATATTTATATATATATATATATATATATACATATATATACACAAGAAATGAACTATGCTAAAGATAATAGAAGCTATCAACGTTTTCATTGAATAAAGCAGTCAAGTATTGTATCTGTTTGTCTTTTTTTAATGCAAGTAAATAAATGTAAATTAAAACGTTTAATTTCTTCGTATTTCTTCTTAAAAAATAAAATAAAATCCATTTAATGCATGTGGATTTGCAAGGAACATGTGTTGTCTAAAAAAAAATTATCTTTCACCTTCTTCCAGTTCCTCCACACCTATTCAGGACAAAGGAATATATTTATATTGGTATAAAATATGCCAAATTACACATGAATGAAATGTACCAAATGTAGCTTGGGATTCAAACTGGGTTTTAAGACTCCTTTGAGCAAGTTCACAAGCTGTGGTAACAAGTAAGAACTAAGGTACATACAAAGTACGTAGCAAACCAATAGCAAAATAACTCATATGACTAGGTTAGGGGTAGTCAACCTTTGGCACTCCAGATGTTGTGGACTAGATCTCCCATAATGCACTTATGCCCATAATGATGTCAAAGCATAAGTTGAGATGTAGACCACAACATGTGGAGGGCCGGAGGTTACCTACCACTGTCGTACGTTACCTATACCATGATTGTTGGTTTAGGGCTTTGTATGCCTCTTTAATAGATATGTTTTAGGAATTATTAGAAGATTGGGAAGCTTACTGTCAGAGATCTTGATATAAGTCCCTGAGAAATTAGGCAACTATTTGGAAATTCTGTGAATTAGAGGGGAGTAGATAAGAGAAGCAGTAGAAAATCTTCAGTTGTTAGAAGATCAGAGGGAATGAATAGGGATGTATATAATAATCTGTACAGAGCAGAATTATAAAGGAATCTTTAATTAGGGTGAGGAGTAATTTCATTTATGGCTGAATGTGGAGCCTTTGGAGGGATTTCAAAGTAAATTGTGAGAAGAGAAATGATAGATGAAATTAGGCATAAGGAAGATGAGCCAAGTGGTGGAATGTTGTCTAGATTAGAGTTGAGTCAACCATTGACAGAAGGTCCAATATGTAGAAGGCTCCAGTAGTGATAAAGGGAAACAGGAGAATGGGAGTTCTTTTGTGCAATTAACTCCTGTTTATGATGAAGAGCCAGTTGCTGGACAATGCACCAGACAAGCATTGCAAATGTTTTATTGTTATTTTAAATTTTAAATATAATTGTGCAATGTAATAAGATTATCTAGTAAATTCATTGTAATACTTTTTAATGCTACTATTTTAGTGGCTAACAATGTAATGGGTGTAAATTGCAACCCTATCATATGGGTTATTTTCACATTTGTCATAATAAATTTCTTTATCATCTGGAAAATTTTGCTATTCTAAATAGCAGTGCCATGTGTTGAATTTATTTTCCTTTTTCATGCTGCTCTCTAGTTTTAGTTTCAGTGTGTGAATGGATGAACAATTTGGTTTGCCCAAAAAGGATGTTTGATGTAGTGTAGTGTAAAAACAGAAGATAAAATGTCCATATTGATTTCCTTTTTTCTATGTTGCATGGCATTGTTTAAAAATGCATCATATCAAACATGAACTTTGGAAAACATGCTATACATCTTAATGCACAACAAGAAATTGAATATAGTGTAGTCATTTATCATTGAGTCAAATAAATATAATGGAGTTGGGATCTGATAAATGGTAATTGTAATATTTTTGTTTCCACTTGCTTTCAGTCCTAGATAATTAATCAAATGGTCTGGACAACAAAAAGCAGTGAAAAACCCTTTAGATTAATGGCTTGTTTTCAATGTTGTCACTTTTTTACCATTGTTTGCAAAAATACATGTTTCTACTGTTAGTGAGTATTGGGTGTTTACTGACTGCAAACTTCACCGGAATTGACAGAGAATTACGTGCTGCCTCTACTAAAAGTTAGTAAGCTAGTTGTGGAAACAGTAGTGGCTCCAATTACTCTTTATAGGAGCTGCTATATGGTCCTTAGAGACGGGTTTCCAACTAGTTTTGAACCCCATCACAACTGTTTAATGACTGCCACTAATCCTCAACACAAAACACCAGACTCTAGACTGGTGCAAATAACTAACCGCTTAACCCCTATACATCCTATAGGAAACAGTGCTTGTTAGCTATAGGGCGTTATACCTTATCAAATTGCTACAAAAAACATAAAAAAGGACAGACACATGATATAACACATAACATTACTATTATATAAATAAAGTGCATATTTCATGTAAATTAATTTACATAGCAGAAACAAATCTCAACATTTACATTGATATGCATATGGAATAGCACGCTGTTTAATACCGTATATGCACTGTTCTTAGTTTGGTTGCTATGGTGACAATTTACACAACATGTGTTTATATATTTAACCAGCAATCAGCTAACCTGTGAGTGGTTGGTATATATTTACGAGCAAATGTTATTGGAGGTCAGCTGGGAAAATATAGCATCATGTTTTGAAACATTTACTGATAAGGTTTGAAACACACCCTAAGTCCTTAAGGTATTGCCAAGTGGGTAGTTGCCTAAAAACACAATTCTTGTAACAGATCATTGGTATTTTTTCCACGTAGGGGTGTTTTCCATATTAGTAAAGTTTTATAACATTACTTTTGAAATGGGAGAGAGAGTGAGACCCCACTTAGTGACTTCTAGATTGTCTTCCAATCTGTCCCCTCCCGATTTCCCAGTGGATAACATACCCATGGACCTAAGTAGTGGAGAACGTTTAATAAAAGTTTGAAAATAAATCTTTAATGTTATCTCTGCATGGATTAGTATGTAACTTTATGAAACACTTCCTTTATGCAAAATTGTTCGAATCAACACAAACTCTTATTTAACCTCACTGAAGGAAATGTAATTATAAATACTTGGCAATTTGTGTGCACTATGGATCTATCAGGTTTGGAAATGAAGACGTTGGTTAGGTCAAGGTCCCAATTTGGGCCAGCTGGGCTGAAAAATAGATTTATAATGTAAAAATACAATATATATATATATAGAAAATTGAGGAAATGGTAAAAATAAGATAGAAGTAAAAGTAAGCAAATCAGGATGCTTTCCTTTGATGGTATTGGGGGGGTGAATACTCTCTCCCTTAGTGTTCCAGTATTCTTCTTGTTGCAGCAGAAAGGCTCTTTTAAAAAAAATATTTATTCCAGAGTTAAAATGAATTAAAACAGGACAGCAGATCCTACACGTTTTGTCAGCTATATTTGCTTTATTTAACCCCTTAAAGACTGAGCCAATTTTACAAGGTTTGATCAAATCAAAACGTAAACAAAACCTTGAATTTGAGCTATATGTCTGTTCAGGCGTAATTCACCTCTTTCATATTATGTGTACCCATACTTATCATATATAATTTTGTTCAGGAGAAACTGGGCTTTCATATTCACATATTAAGCATAATTTAATATGAATAAAATATAAAAAAATGGGAGAAATAAGAAATGTTGTTTTTTTTTTTTAGTTCTGCATTGCATTTTAACTGTGAATGTCACAATACTGTTGGCTGTTACTGGAATGAAATACACATATTTGTATTTAGCGATGTCTCACGGGTAAAACAGTACCCCCTATGTACAGGTTTTATGGTGTTTTGGAAAGTTACAAGGTCAAATATAGCACATTACATTTTTCAGTTTATACACATTGAAATTTGCCAGACTGGTTATGTTGCCTTTGAGACCAAATGGTAGCCCAGGAATGAAAATTACGCCCATGTTGGCATACCATTTGCAAAAGTAGACAACCCAAGGTATTACAAATGGGGTATGTCCAGTCTTTTCTAGCAGCCACTTAGTCACAAACACTGGCCATGTACAGGTTTTATAGTGTCCTATAAAGTTAAAGGGTTAAATATAGGGCTTGCGAGCCAAATTCTCTGGACTTTCAGCCTGGGTTGTCGGCAGGTCCCTCAAATTGTAATTAATAAAATTACTTGATTATGTAAAAATGTTCGATAAATATATTGGTAGAATTTAAATATATATTTTTATTGATATATAGATATATAGATACATATATGTATTTATAATGTCATTCTAAATATATTTTGAATTTAATATATATGTATATTAATATCAAAATACAGTTAGAACAAATTAAAACTGGTATATCATTTTTTTTAAATGTATTTTTATTATTTTTTTATTTTATTTTTCAATTTATTTATTATTTACATTTTATATATATATATATATATATATATATATATATATATATATATATATATATATATATAAGAAGGTGGATTTAGTGAAATATACAGCGTGTTCAAACCTCTTATTTTTTTTCCAATTTTCTTTAATGTTTCAGCCTTATACTACAGTTGCATACATAAATTTTGTCAGTTTCTGTAATTTATCTCCGCAGATTCAGTCCAGCTCTGTCTGGTGGATAGCCATTTTTAGATCTATCCAGAGATTTTCTATTGATTTGAAGTTCATTTACAGTCTCTAAGCCACTCTTGTGCTGTCTACGATCAGTGTCCCGTTGATAGGTTAAACTTTGGCCCAGCCGGAAGTCCTGAACATTCTGGAACAGGTTATCATCCCAGCTGTGGAAAAACACCCCCAAAACATGATGCTACTACACAAGCAAGCTTTTCATGTGCCTTGAAGTGAGAAATATCCATCTGGCTAGGCTGCCATAAAAGCAGATCGATGAAGTGCTTTATTGGTAATTGTCCTTTGGCAAGTTTGTCCCATCTCCACATATGATCTCTGGAGTGCATCCAGAGTGATCATTGGGTTCTTGGTCACCTGTCTTACCAAGTCTCTTCTCCGTGATTACTCAGTTCTTGGAAGAGACTTGGTTGTTCCAAACTTCTTCCATTTAAGAATTATGGAGGCCACTGTGGTCTTTAAAACCTTAATGCATCTAAATTTTTCTATTTTAATGGAGAAAGGAATAGGAACTCCGAGTGTCACGATAACTATGGCAACAAAAAGGGGGTAACCCTAAGTAACTAGTAATTAAATAGGAAAGTGCTTGCCTACAGGTGTCAATTGGTTAAAACATAACATTTAATACATTCGTCTAAAAGCTTGCCGTTGAAAATCAGCAAATACACCAAAAAGTATTATTAAATTCTAAAACTATTAATAGTGTAGAGCACAGGACAAAAAGAAAAATGTATAAAGAAAAAGAAAAAAAAGACTATTGTAGATGTAGAATAATCCTAATTATTACTGAGATTACAGCATGAGTCCAAGTGTAAGTAATTAGTAGTGTACATTTAGAAATGCCAGTGAAAATGAAGCTGGCAATTCTAAAAGACACAAAGTATCAATAGAGTAAAATAAAACCACTAACTATAGTTTAGTATACTATTGTATCAGTTTCCCTTGAAGGGAACTATCAGTGTAACTGTGCTAGGTTATACACTCTGTAGGAGAGGAACTGAGCCTAAAAATTGGATTGTAGAATGCATGACTCTTCCCAAATAGTGCTGTTCACCGATCATACTGTGAGTTGCTAAGCTGTGCCTTCAAGGGCACCTAATCTGTATAACAAACTGTCTGCTAGTCTTAGGTAAGCACTAGTTTGGGAAAAAGCAAGTCATGCAAATGCCCTGCCTATCTCTCTTGCAGAGGACATAATGTCTAAGATCTAATGAAAAAAACAAATGTCTTAACGTAATCGTGATAGAGTATAGTGCGCGCGTTTCGCCGGTAAGGTGGCTCTTCAAGGGGGATGATACATTTTTCTAGTCTTCCCCATATATGTGCTACGACACCATGCTGTCAAAGAGCTCTGCAGGCAGCTCCTTTACATCATGGCTTTGTTTTTTTATCTGGTACGCATTTACAGCTGTGAGACCTTATATAGTCCTCGATTTAATATTTTTAGATAAACCTTTCAAACAATTCAATTCTGTTAGAAAAACTTTTCATTTTTTTTTTAATCTGAAAATATCCCCATATACTTTAATGATGGCTTTCTATCGATACATTTTTAAAAAAAAAAAAAGTTTATCTAAACATAATGAATCCTTTGAAAAGGTTCTGTAAAAATATAAAATTGAGGTCATAGACAGATGTGCCCTCACAGATCACGTCCAATCAATTGAATTTGCCGCAGGTGAACAGGTTATAAAATCTTTCCAAAATCCCCACAAATTTTAATGGTGACTTCTGTAGATAAATCGTTTGCATCATTTGAATAATTTAGAGAGCTTATTAAATCGAGGTCAACGTGTAGAAATATCTGATAATTCAGAGTAATGCGATATACAGTATCTCACAAAAGCGAGTACACTCTTTACATTTTTGTAAATATTTTAGTATATCTTTTCATGTGACAACACTAAAGAAATGACACTCAATGTAAAGTAGTAGGTGTATAGTCTGTATAACAGTGTAAATTTGCTGTCTAGCTATTAATGTCTAAACTGTTGGCAACAAAAGTGAGTACAGCCCTAAGTGGAAATGTCCAAATTGGCCCAATTAGCCATTTTCCCTACCCGGTGTCATGTGACTTGTTAGTGTTACAAGGTCTCAGGTGTGAATGGGGAGCAGGTGTGTTAAATTTGGTTTATCGGTCTCACACTCTCTCATACTGGTCACTGGAAGTTCAACATGGCACCTCATGGCAAAGAACTCTCTGAGGATCTGAAAAAAAGAATTGTTGCTCTACATGAAGATGGCCTAGGCTATAAGTGAATTGCGACCCTGAAACTGAGCTGCAGCATGGTGCGCAAGACCATACAGCGGTTTCACAGGACAGGTTCCACTCAGAACAGGCCTCACCACGGTTGACCAAAGAAGTTGAGTGCACATGCTCAGCATCATATCAAATTGGTCTGCATGGCTGTCATCCCAGAAGGAATCTTCTTCTAAAGATGATTCACAAGAAAGCCCGCAAACAGTTTGCTGAAGACTGTGGTCCGATGAGACCAAGATAAACTTATTTGGTTCAGATGGTGTCAAGCGTGTGTGGCGACAACAAGGTGAGGAGTACAAGTGTGTCTTGCCTACAGTCAAGCATGGTGGTCAAGCATGGTTGTGGAAGTGTCATGGTCTGGGCCTGCATGAGTGCTGCCAGCACTGGGGAGCTACAGTTCATTGAGAAAACCATGAATGCCAACATGTACAGTGACATCCTGATGCATTCCTTTTGGAGACTGGGCCACAGGGCAGTATTCCAACATTATAACAATACCCAAACACACCTCGAAGACGACCACTGCCTTGCTAAAGAAGCTGAAGGTAAAGGTGATGGACTGGCCAAGCATGTCTCCACACCTAAACCCTATTGAGCATCTGTGGGGCATCCTCAAATGGAAGGTTGGGGAGCGCAAGGTCTCTAACATCCACCAGCTCCTTTGGAGGAGGGGAAAGGCTCCAGTGGCAACCTGTGAAGCTCTGGTGAACTCCATGCCCGTGAGGGTTCAGGCAGTGCTGGAAAATAATGGTGGACACACAAAGTATTGACACTTTGGGCCCAAATTGGAAATTTCCACTTAGGGGTGTACTCACTTTTGTTGCCAACGGTTTAGACATTAATGGCTGTCTGTTGAGTTATTTTGAGGGGATAGAAAATGTACACTGTTATACAGGCTGTACACTTACTACTTTACATTGTAGCAGAATGTCATTTCATCAGTGTTGTCCCATGAAAATATATAATAAAATATTTACAAAAATGTGAGGGGTGTATTCACCTTTGTGAGATACTGTATCTGAGCTATATATGTCATAGCAAAGGGTCTGTATACTTATTTAATTAGATATTTTTTTTAATGTATTAGAAAAAAATGTAAAATCTGGATTTGCTTTGTCATTATTATGTCTTGAGTGTGGTTTGATGTAGCATAAGGCTGCAACATAAAAAACCGTAAAAATAACTTTCTGAATATTTTTTAAATGCACTGTATAAAGCACAGGAGTGGATAAATGTTAAAAAGAATAAAAAGAAAAAACAAGTTAACAAAGACTGTGTACATTTATATTGGGTTTTCAAATGTCTGAAGGTGACAGGTAGAAAATAACATTTATAACAGAGTGCAATATTAGTCTATTAAATCCCTGCCACTGGGTTCAAAAATCTGATGTGCGATTCCATTGAACACAAATGTGGACATTTTATATAGATGTGTTGATACAATGAAGCTCAAAATCACCCCATTTACCATGTTAGATTCCCCAAACCCCTGCATCTGTAATTCATTGTAATGATGAACAACTGATGAAACAAGATTCAACACTCCGTTAAAAGGTCAGTTAATAAAGTATGGAAGAGGATAGAGCATTGAACTGATCTTTAGTGTAGTTTCACTTAATAAAAAACAGTGCATCTCTATGAGGAACATTCAGCCTCTCTATGCTGAGCATAGAGTAGCTGAATGCTGGTGCTGCACACTGTGCAATAACTGGACTAGGAAGCACCCATAGTGGCCGTCTGAGTGACTGCCACTAGAGGTGTTACTAGGCATCAATGTAAATATTGAAAATCTTGCAGGCACAGGCTATAGACACTAGAACCATTACATTTACCTGTAGTTGTTCTGGTGACTACTGTACCCCTTATATCTTTATAGGTAATATAGACCTTAATTAGCTATTTATCTAGATTCCATATGCCATTTATTAATTAATTTAACACATTATTTTAGCCTTAATTGTTGAAAGCAGAAGACAAAGAATGGAAATGAGTTATAAAAGACAAATAGCTAAGTTGCAATACAAGGAATATACATAAGTGTAGTCTGCATTGCTGCAAAACATGTGCTTTATTTTATAATATTACAGCAATTTAAAAAAAAAAATGCTGACCCCTTCTAAAGTCTGAGTAAAATTAATAAAGCTCAGAATTCAGGAACGCAAACTCTGTAAAACAAAATAAGGACAATATATATTTTTTTAATAATAAAAATATATACAAATAACATACAAAAAGTAGACATGAAATTGCATGATATGTTTAAAAAGTTACAGTCTGCAGTAAAGTTTTAATAGTGCATTACCCATGCACTATTCTACCTCGTTATCTCCTTTATCAATAATGTTATGCAATTAAAGAGCACCTGTACAAGTGAAAACGTCATCGCTTGTTCAAATAGGTACATTTTTCAAAGATTGATGCATTATTATTTTGACATCAGTTTTGGACCATACACAGTTATTACAAAGTTAATAAAGTTCTGCTGGATTTTTGTTTTCTGGTTTGGACTTGTTGGGTTTATCTTCTGAACATCTCCTTCTACGATTCTCCTCATTGCCTTCTCGATGACACAAGCCTTCCTCACTACTAGCTTGCAAACTGTCAAACGTGCTCTCTTTATTATTATCCTTTTTCAGGTTTTTTTGGACTTTACGTTTTTGTCGGCAAAGTCCAACACACTTCTCCAAGCAATTAAGTCTTGTTTCAGTGGTACATGCATACATGCCAGCAGGTACGGCAAGGACCATTGCACACACAATTACAATAATATGTATGAGTTTCTCTCTTTGTTCCAATTCGCTGACGTCACTTCCGGTCATGAACACAATGCACTGGCCCTTCCTGGGAGGCTGACTTTTCAGGGTGAGACACACTTCATATTTTGTTGTTGGCAACAAATCATTGATAGAGTAGGTGTAGATACCAGGACCAATATTAATTACATCTTTCTCCTTGTTTCCGTAAAGGCCAAAATAGATGGTATACCATGTTTCTGCTGGGTTCTCTGTTACTGCAAACCATTCCAAAGCAATTCCATAAACTGTCTGTTTGGAAATCCTCACATCTATGAAAACATTTTCTTCTGAGGAAGACGTAGAAGGAGAGTAGGACATGAATGCAGAAGTATCTGCTACTTTGGGAGACAAAACACTTAGAAATATTGTTGTAGAAGAGTTACCCAAAAAGTTTGTAGCTATACAGTTGTATATTCCTGCATCTGATGTGTGCACAACTGGGAGTATGAGTTCTGATTTAATGGTCTCTTCGTTGATGTAAGTGGTGGATACTATTACGATGAAGAAAGCATGTAAAAAGAAATAAAAACGTAAGTAACCTTGCAAACAATGGAATTGATTGACAAGGGAGAGAGGGAGTTGGATATTAAAAAAAATAATAATAACTCACTTTGCAGGGAAGTGGGGAGAGAGGAAAGAGAGATATCTAGGCTTCCTCTTGCAATGTGAGTTCTTGGCTGCCTAAGTCTTGGGGTAGCAACAAGCCCCCGGCACAAAACTGCTAATATCTCTGTATGTGCATTCAGAGCTTCAAACAGAAATGCTGTACACACAGAGTCCTTCCTCCATGACCACTTCTACAAACAAGAAATGGTGAAGGACGTTGACGTAACCCTTTAATATTCATAACTTATATTCTTTATAACTGCATTAACAATTTGTTAATTCAACATATTTTTCATATTTTTCTGATTTTCAACATATTATAACATAAATAAACATAACAATGCACAGCATTTTGGATTGAGTTCACGTTTAATTGGATGTCCCAGGGAACTTAAAATAAAATGGAAAATACTAGTGTCTGCTCTCAGAGAAGAGGTCTTATAATAACTTGTTCAATGGAAAATCTAAATTGTTATAACTTGCTTTAAACAAAATATACAATTTAGGGAGATCAATTGATATACTTACCATTAAATACTTTGCTGGCCTTTAGTCCGTGGGTCCACAAGATTGAAGGAGTGGGAGCTGATTTAACCAGACACATGAGTGTAGCATTCAGACCCACCTGTACAGTAAAATTGGATACTGTCGTTGAGGTAATTGGCTTCATACAGCTATTTAGCTCTACTTCATGAAAGAATCTCCCTTCTATTGAATCTGGGCTGACACATATTAGGTAGGAATTCATAAGTATAATTGGGGGGCTGACTGATTTTACAAAATGGACAAAACCTCTGAGTCGACAGTCACACATCCAAGGATTCTCATGTAGAGCAACAACTGCATTGGAATATGTTTCCACTCTTCCTTCTGATCTATGTTCTGTTTGGTAAAGAGGCCAATTAGAAAACACGTCTTTAGAGATAATGGTAAGCTGATTGAAGGATAAATCTAAGTAGGTCAAGTTGCCTAAAAACTTTAACGATTGCTCCGGAAGGACATCTAGTCTGTTATGTTTTAAATCTAAGATTTTCAATACGGGTGTATCTTGAAAGGCCGTCCACGGAACTGACCGCAGCTTGTTTCCTTGCAGCCTAAGCTCTTTTAGATCCTTTAAATCTTCTAGACTTTTCAGGTGCATAAGAGTGATATTGTTAAAGTTAAGCCATAGATATTCCAGACATGTGATGCCACCAAGTAATCCTCGAGACAGTTCGGTCAGATGACACTTTTCTATTCTCACTTTGCGGATGTCTTTAGGAATGTTATCTGGTATTCTTCTAAGGGATGAGGACATGCAAAGCAAACTCCTTCAGAAAAAAAGAGAAAAAATAGTAAAATGACCTGTTCTTTACAAGTTAACATTAGATAATGAAAAATATTTTTAGTACTTTCAGTAGTGTATATATACATCTTTGAATTCTTGAAACTCCCTGGCTATTACTAATCCACTACTGTACCAAGTACTTTAACAACAATGATACCACTTGTACTCCATGTAGAGTTAGCCCGTGTCATTGCAGCAAAACAGGGAGATATTTAGAGTTATTGATTTTTTTTATGATTAATGGGGACTTAGAATTAGCTGTTCTTACCATATAATGGTGTTTACACTTCTATGCTGACCCACAAGCTACATGGCATTTTTGAAAAACAAAAAACTATGACTGAGAAGCACCAATGCTTCACTTTCATTTTTAATTAATGGGAAGTTATTAGTGGGTCATTTTGCGCATGCTTACACTGCCATTTATTCACCCACTGAAAATCTATGGGGAGATATATTGCCAAAAAATCTCTGCGCAGGAAGTAGTTACCCTTGTGCAGTTTGTTTTTATTCATTTTTACATTTTTCTTTTTTTCCTGCAATAAACTATGCAAATCAAGCAGATCTGATAATTGGGGTTAGCTAGGAGAAGCTTAGGGAGGGAGAAGTGTAGACAAAGAGGAACAGATGGGGAAGGAGAAGGCAATTGTAGAGTGGTCAAATACCCTTAACAATTAAACATAACTTCATTAATATGCTTCTCATCCTAAAACATTGTATTGGTTTGTCTGTTTTTCCCAACACAGTAACAATTAGCTTTCCATTCACCTTAGCTCAGGTGTACAGTATCCTGCGGTGGGAACCAAAAAGGCATAGAGTTGTCTTATTTAATATTTTATAAAAAGCTATGCAGCTTGCAGATAGCTCAGTGGTTAGTGCGCCAGCCACAGTATCTATACTGGCAAAGTTCTTGACTTGGATTTTCATCCTCTGAGATTAATAAAATAATTACCATCTAACTGAGTAATAATAACATAAATTACTCAAGATGTATTTGATAATAAATAGGAGCTAACTATTCATCCCGGTTAGTGACCTGCTATAAGTACAATAATACGTATTATTCAGCAAAAAACAAAACAAAAATAATTAGAACCAGGAGTGTCTCTTAAATAAAATCCTTTTGATCAGAGCCTCTTGTAAGGGACAGGTGTTTAACAATATATTTAATTTAAAAGTATTTTATTTAATTATTGGTAAGTGACATTCTCATTAAAAAAAATACATAGGATAAGTGTGGCCCCTTGTTTTATTCCAGCCTGTGTCTTATAAAAGAGACACATTTATGGGTTTGACTATGTAGCACTGGACATGTACCATGTTATATGTTTCAATATATTATACCGCAAAACATTAATAATACTACCGAAAGTAAAGTAATCTGAATAATTTCTGGCCCTTTCTATGTGCATTAGCTAATCCATGTATATATTGAATTTATTCTTGTGTAATGACTAAAGCAACAAAGGGAAGGCTTCACTTACATGTAAGATGTAAGTCTGACATCTAGCAGGTTCAAGAAATAATATTTGGCATATAATATGATGTATTATACAATGCTTAGTCTATAGGTAGAAATTGTGAAAATCATTTCTAGGTAATAAAATTAAATCTCAATAAATGATTTGTTTGGCACATTACGTAGCTTGGTTGGAAATGTACAATGTTTATACCATGCAAAGCAATGTGTCATTGCATAGGTCTATCATTCATAAATCATGTTGTTGCTTACCTTCCAAATGTGTCATTAGTACAAGAACATCCAGAGACACATGAAGAGGACACCAGGCTAGTCTTGACTAACAGTACCAGAAACAAGAAAAGGTGCCAAGAAGGATCCATTGTCTTCCTTCAGCTATATACTTTGCCTTTATTCTGCAAGACATGCACACTGCAAGACCAATCCTATTAGCAATAATCCAACTTGACGTAGCAAGAAAGACTGGCAAAGCTGACACAGCCAGTGATGTGAAAGATGTTTTGCTATCCCTACTTTGTCATTTTTCCATTATGGGACAAAATCACAGCTTTTAGGTTTAAAAAAAAAAAAAAGAGCCAAATGGCACTGTATATGCTCCCAATTTGTATATACTTTTCTCGTGTACTTCACACTATACCCCTAGCAAGTGGAACTAGTTAGTAGAATCTTTCATTGTAATTGAATCCAAATGTTATGTAACTGAGGGATGAAGGATCAGGTGGTTTCTAAATTAGTTGCACAGGTTACAAGATGAAGTTCAAAGAAAGAAAAACAATAAATACGGCAAATGGGAAAGTGGCAGGAGACGCGAGGATTAGTCTGTATGACAATAACACAAATGAAAAACAATGGCTATTTTAGAATGAGCTGAAATGCAGATGTAAAACTTTTTTGTCATGGTATCCTATATATTTTTTTAAAAAAATCAACATTCCTCTTTTCTGATTTGGGTGGGAATGTTCCCAACACCACAGAACCACCAGCAGAGGATCCTACTCATATTGATTATATTCTTGCTGCTTCTCGTAATTGTATTAGGACACAACTAAATTAATTCAATGAATGATCCCCACAGAAGTATGAAAACTATTACAGGGACATTATGATATGTCCCATTTAACAGCAGAGTCATGGTCACTCTGGATCTCACCCATTGCCTCTCATCCATTGATAGCTCGTGGTTACTCCATGTACCTTGCAGTCAGGGCCGGTGCAAGAAGTTTTGACCGGCCACTCTCTGTGTCATTTGCAAAAAGAGAAAAAACAAACCGCACTCCAATGATGTAAAGATCCAGGTGCTAAACTGGACCAAGGGCCAGCACTGACGCCAGAGAGTAGATATCAGTAGTAGAAAGAGGATTCAGGCACTCCAAGTATCTTCAAAATGTGTTTATTAGGACAAGTGAGACACTGTAACGTTTCGACCCCTGAAAGGGTCTTTGTCAAGCTACGTAGCACCAGAAATAACAATCATTTATAGGCAAAAGCATAGTGAAAGTGTAACACAAACTCATTAAGTGATCAATTAAGAATCTATAACTAGACATTGGTATGATTAACTCAGTCTATGTTGGTACTCACCATTGCCTCACACAGAGTTCCCAGTTGAATCAACTAGAGAGCTTATATAAATCACTCCAGAACAAAAATAAATCAATACATTAATCAAATAACTGCATTTTTAATCATATGGATCTAGGCAATTATTTCCTAGACTGGGTGGGACTTCAGAGCCACTCCCCTCCCGTTGGGTGTGCATAATTGCATATGATGCCCACATTAATACGTGATTACGTCATATGCAATTATGCACGCCCAAAGGGAGGGGAGTGGCTCTGATCCCACCTGATCTAGGAAGTAATTCATATGGATCCATATAAAGTGTAGGGAGATATGGGGCTGTAGTGGGTGCAGGGGGGCTGTAGTGGGTGCAGGGGGGCTGTGGTGGGTGCAGGGACGCATGACAGGTTGAGGTGGATGTACGGGGGGCTGTGGTGGGTGCAGGGAGACATGGGAGGTAGGGGGCTGAAGTAAGAGAGTGTTGGGAGATATGAGGGCTGTGGTGGTTGCAGGGGCCTGTGGTGGGTGCAGGAAGACATGGGGGCACAAAACTGCAAATATCTCTGTATGTACATGCAGAACTTCAAGCAGAAATTCCTCCATGACCACTTCTACAAACAAGAAATGGTCATGGACTTTTTCGTAACCCTTTAATATTTGTAATTTATTTTCCTCATAATGAATTAACAATGTGTATGATTTTCAACATATTATCTTAAAAAACAAAAGAACAAAAAAATGGAAAATATTCTTATAAGTCTTATAATAATTTGTTCAATTAGAAATCTAAATTGTTATAACTTGCTTTAAATAAAATATACAATTTAGGGAGATCAATAGATATTCTTACCATTAAATACTTTATTGGTCTTTGGGGGGGGAGCTGATTTAACCAGACACATGAGTGTAGCATTTAGACCCACCTGTACAGTAAAATTGGATACTGTCGTTGAGGTAATTGGCTTTGTGCAGCTATCTAGCTCCACTTCATGAAAGGAACACTATAGTCACCTAAATTACTTTAGCTAAATAAAGCAGTTTTAGTGTATAGATCATTCCCCTGCAATTTCACTGCTCAATTCACTGTCATTTAGGAGTTAAATCACTTTTTTCTGTTTATGCAGCCCTAGCCACACCTCCCCTGATTGACAGAGCCTGCATGAAAAAAAGAAATTAGTTTCACTTTCAAACAGATGTAATTTACCTTAAATAATTGTATCTCAATCTCTAAATTGAACTTTAATCACATACAGGAGGCTCTTGCAGGGTCTAACAAGCTATTAACATAGCAGGGGATAAGAAAATCCTAATTAAACAGAACTTGCAATAAAGAAAGCCTAAATAGGGCTCTCTTTACAGGAAGTGTTTATAGAAGGCTGTGCAAGTCACATGCAGGGAGGTGTGACTAGGGTTCATAAACAAAGGGATTTAACTCCTAAATGGCAGAAGATTGAGCCGCGAGGCTGCAGGGGCATGTTCTATACACCAAAACTGCTTCATTAAGCTAAAGTTGTTCAGGTGACTATAGTGTCCCTTGAAATAATCTTCCCTTTTGAATCTGGGCTGACTCATATTAGGTAGGAATTCATAAGTATAATTGGGAGGCTGACTGATTTTACAAAATGGGCAAAACCTATGGATCCGGACAATTACTTCCTAGACTGAGTGGAACTTCTCAGCCACTCCTCTCCCGTCGGGTTTATGATGCCCACATTTATGTGTGATTACATCATATGCAATTATGCACACCCAAAGGGAAGGGAGTGGCTCTGAAGTCCCACCTGGTCTAGGGGTGCTAAGATGGGTGCAGGGGGTGAGATGGGTGCAATCAGATATGGGGGCTGTTGTGGGTGCAGGGGGCCTAAGGAGGGTACAGGGGGGTCTTAGGTGGTTGCAGGGGGATTGAGATCGGTGCAGTGGGGTCGAGGTGGGTGAATGTGGGCTGACGTGGGTGCAGAGGGCTGTGGTAGGTGC
Organism: Pelobates fuscus; assembly: GCF_036172605.1. Taxonomy (NCBI): domain Eukaryota; kingdom Metazoa; phylum Chordata; class Amphibia; order Anura; family Pelobatidae; genus Pelobates; species Pelobates fuscus. Next base: position 127,770,412 of record NC_086326.1, read on the forward strand.
AGGGAGACATGGGGCCTCTGGTGGGTGCAGGTGGGCTAAGGTCAGTGCAGGGAGGAATGGGGCTGTAGTGGGCGCAAGAAGGCATAAGAGTTGTGGTTGGGTACAGGTTGGGGATAGTGGCTGAGGTGGGTACAGGGAGACATGGGGGCTGAGGTATGTGCAAGGGTTTAAGGTTGGTGCAGGGGACTGAATAAGTTGCAGGGAGACATGGGGCTGAGGTGGTGGAAGGGGCACTGAGATGGGTGCAGGGATGCTGTGGTGGGTGCAGGGAGATATGGAGGCTGTGGTGAGTTCAGGGTGAGCTAAGAAGGGTGGGAGAGCTGAGGGGGGATGAGATGGGTGTAAGGAGACATGAGCTGAGATGGAGGCAGTGTGGTTGAGGTGGGTGCATGTGGGCCTGAGGTTAGTACAGTGGGCTTAGGTAGTTGCAGGGGGACTAAGGTGTGTGCAGGGGGCTTTGGGAGGTGGGTTCAGGGGGGATTAGGTCAGTGAGTGTTGGGAGATATGGATGCTGTGGTGGGTGCAGGGGGACATGGGGGCTGAGGTAGGTGCAGGTTGGGTGAGGTTGGTGTAAGGGGGCTGTGGTAGGTGCAGGGAGACATGGGAGGTAGTTGCAGGGGGCTGATTCAGTCAGCTTAGGGAGATATGGGGGCTCTTTTGGGTGCAGTGGGGCTGAGGTGGGTGCACAGAGACATGGGGTGAGATAGATGCAGTGGGGTTGAATGTGAGTCATGTCTCCCTGCACCAACCACAGCCCCCTGCACCTACCTCAGCCCCCCCTGTACTAACCTAATGCCCACATGCACCGACATCAACCCCACTGCATCTATTTCACCCCATATCTTCCTGCATTAATATCATCCCACCTGCACCCTCCTTAGGCCCCCTGAACCCACCACAGCACCCTGCATCCACATCAGCCCCCATCCCTCCCTGCAAACTCCTCAGTCACTATGATCTCCCTGCACCCACCTTATCCCCCATGTCTCCCTGCACCCAACTCAGTCACTATGACCTCCCTGCAACCACTACAACCCTTATGTCTTCTTGCATCCACCTCAGCCCCATGTCTTCCTGCCCCCTCCACAGCCCCCAAATCTCCCTACGATCATTAACCTCAGCCCCCCTGACCCACCACCCATGTTTTTCTGCACCCACCACAGCACCCTTACCTCAGTCTCCCTGCACCTACATCAGTCCCCATGTCTCCCTGCACCAACCACAGCTCCCTGCGATCACCACAACATTCATATCTCCTAACACTCACTGATCTCAGCCCCCCTGCACCCACCTCCCATGTCTCCCTGCATCCACCACGGCTCTCTACACCCACCCCAGCCCCCCTGCCCCTACCTCAGCCCCCATGTCTCCTTGCAACCACCACACATTTATCTGAAAAAGCCTTGCAAGGCGAAAAGCATTGTAGATTATTTTGTATATTTTTTGTACCAATAAAATACTTTTTTTTAATACCTTTTATACCTGGCATCCTGAATTCATCACTCCAAGCGAGAACCAAAGAATCCTAGGTGGGGATTATACCACCAGCGCCCCATTCATCGAGCAGTAAGTCCGCTCTCAAAAGTGTGAGTATGTTTCTTCTACAAAATATTCAATGTGATTTTATACAGTGAGCACTATATTTGCTACTTTCTTTCTCTTCCCGGTTTTTACTATCTGCCACACATATCCCAGAAGTGGGGATCATTCCACTTTACGCTATATATACCAGAGCAGGATATAGCTCTGGTAAATGTGAGTAATATACTATCTAGTTTTTATTACATATTATATTTTACTTTATACTGTGCCATTGGAGTCCCCTTCTTTTATGTCTTACATGTACCTCTGGAACTACAAGAACTAATCTGCCAAGAACATCTAGTGCAATCAAGCTGAGCCATTTCTTTTAAAGGCTTTTATTCAACATATATTTTATATAAACATATTTTTATCCTTCAATTTTATTGTATTTTATCTGTCTTATAGGATATTTTTATTATTTTGGAATATTTCAATCCTTTTTAGGCACATCCTTATCTCCCTTGCATGTTCTCTCTGTCTAATGTGGGGTATCAAGAGGGAACCCCTATCATTTGAAGGAGTGCTGCCTTATATTAAAATTCACTATAATTTTCTTGTCACTCTATTTAGCGCTGATCCATCCGTGAATCCAATCTCTAAAACAGCCTGCCTGTCAGTAGAACTTGCAAGCTGTGTCGGCACCCCTGTTGCCATGGCGCCCTGTGCAGCCACACAGCTCGCACACCCCTAATGCTGGCCCTGCCTGCCCGTCATCCGAAACTGCATGGCCCGGGCATCGGGCGATAGGAATTGCCCATCCCTGGGAATGGTGTTCCTGCTGTGAAAAAAGTGCAGGAATGCCATTCCCACACATTCCTGCAGGACTCAAGCCCTGGTGAGAAGAGTAGTAGTGCCCAAACAACCTTGTACCAGGAAGGGGGGTAGCAAACTCTGGATCAGGAATAGGTAACCTTAGGCACTTCAGAGGTTTTGGACTATACCTCCCATGATGCATTACCAGAATTATGGGTGTAAGAGCATTATAGGGGGGTGTAGTCCTTAACGCCTGCAGTGCCAAAGGTTGCCTATCCCTGGTCTAGATCAATGGTTCCCAAACCAGTCCAGGATTTAGGGATCACCCAGTTGTGTCTAAGGTGTTTTTAGAAAAAAAATAAGAGAAAAAAAGGTACTAAGGTCTTGCTACCTTCAGACTTTCTTATGATATTTTTAAAACATTTTTTACCTTGATGAATAATGGAATATAGTTTATTATTGTATATTCATCTTATTTAACCAGGTAACAAAACATTTAAAGGGACACTATAGTCACCTGAACAACTTTAGCTTAATGAAGCAGTTTTGGTGTATGGAACATGCCCCTGCAGCCTCACTGCTCAATCCTCTGCCATTTAGGAGTTAGATCCCTTTGTTTATGAACCCTAGTCAAACCTCCCTGCATGTGACTTGCACAGCCTTCCATAAACACTTCCTGTAAAGAGAGCCCTATTTAGGCTTTCTTTATTTCAAGTTCTGTTTAATTAAGACTTTCTTATCCCCTGTTAATAGCTTGCTAGACCATGCAGCTATAAGTGGAGCTATAAGTGAACCAATCTTGTATTAAATCCTGCACCTTTTTTTAAAAAGTTGATGTCAAGAGTTTGATTAGTTCAGATCTAGAGATGTCCCGAATAGTTCGCTGGCGAATAGTTCCTAGCGAACATAGCTTGTTCGCTTTCGCCACGGCGGGCGAATATATGCGATGTTCGGTCCACCCCCTATTTGTCATCATTGAGTAAACTTTGACCCTGTACCTCACAGTCAGCAGACACATTCCAGCCAATCAGCAGCAGACCCTCCCTCCCAGACCCTCTCTCCTCCTGGACAGCATCCATTTTAGATTCATTTGGAAGCTGCATTCTTTTTTTTTTAGACAGAAGTGTGTTATATTTGAGCATGCTAGGCTGAACGTGCGTATATCATGGCTAGTTGCACTGAGGGTATGAGTATATAGCAGTACATTGTTGTGAAAGATGGCTGTTATGTTTAGGATGTAGCTTGCACGTTATCAACTGTGTATTTAAATCAGCAGCTCCACCACTAGTTATAAATCAAGTGTTAGTCGCCCCATGAGATGAGACTAGTGAATAACATAATACATGAATGGTTAAGGTAAAGGCATGTAAGGAACTACGACAATAAACTCTTTAGGAGGGGAAATAATGACATGTTTAAACGATTGCTACTTTACGATTAGTTAATGTGCAGAGAGCAGTTCATGTGATCAAAGGCATGGTGTGGAGGATTGGCTATAGTGGGACATGCTTGGCAGGCTGCTGTTTACTGCTTGTGCTCATCCGATCCCTTCTGGGTGCCAGGTGCAGACCCTGGGAGTCCCTGATACCTGGAATAACAAAGGCAAGTCTCTGGCTGAGTGCCGGGTTCGCGACTTGAGGTGGTGGAAGCTTGTTTTATCGGGTGGTCGGATCTGTCCCGGTGGTGCTTCACGTCCGGTGCGGGATTGTGGTGGCTTAAGGTGGAGGCGAGTGCTTGACGTGGGGCAGGCTCTGCATTTCTGTTTGTGCCTCCGGTCCCGTCTTTGACGCCTTTTGCGTTGGTGGATTTTAATGGGGACTGCTTCGCTTAGCTGTGGTGGAGCTTGTTGGGGCTGTGGTGGAGCTTGGTGGGGCTTCCTGCTTGTTATTTGCTTCCAAAATTGATTAAAGAGTCTGTCCAGCTTAGACTCAATATCCTGCCATGCTTTGCTGGTACCAGGAGGACACGCGGCTGTCGCCATATTGGGAGAGTCGCAGATGAGTTTGTCAGCCTGGGCGGCTGTGCTCTGTGCGTCCATTAGCTCCAGACAGCCTCTCAGAGGTGGACCGGGATAACCCCCACCGGTCCGAGGGTGGGGGGGTAACGGAGCTCCTGCCGGGAAGTAGCTGCTCCTGGGCATCCCAGGATCGGGAGATCGGCCGCCTCTCCCGCCCGGTGAGCACCAGGCCACACACACTTGCCACGCGGAGGTAAGTAAGACACTGTCGAGTTGCTGACCGCTATTAAGCATGTCGGGTCGGTCAGGTAGGAGCAACATTGCTGGGTCATCCCCTTCTGGGGTGAAATTCGCTTGTTGATAGCTGCTTAAAGTGAGATATTGAGGGAGCTCACACGAAGTGCGTCTTTCCTCCATGACAGCTAGGCCCCGCCCCCTGGAAGCTGCATTCTTAGTGAGAGGATGGACAGTGTAGCTGCTGCTGATTTAATAGGGAAATCGATAGCTAGGCTAGTGTATTCAGTGTCCACTACAGTCCTGAAGGACTCATCTGATCTCTGCTGTAAGGACAGCACCCCCAAAAAGCCCTTTTTAGGGCTAGAACATCAGTCTGCTTTTTTTTTTTTTCTGTGTAATCTAATTGCAGTTGCCTGCCTGCCAGCGTGTGTGTCAGGCTCACAGCGTATACTGTGCCCACTTGCCCAGTGCCACCACTCATATCTGGTGTCACAATAGCTTGCATTTAAAAAAAACAAAACTTTTTTGACTGTAATATAACAGCAGTCACACGTGTGCGTTTCAGGGCCTGCCAGGGCACAGTGTCACACCAGTGCATCTCATATCTGGTGTAACAATAGTGTACATTAAAAAAAAAACTAGAAATTTGACTGTGAAATAATAGCAGTCAGTATCCTTCACACGTGTGCATTTCAGGGCCTGCCAGGAAACAGTGTCACACTCATATCTGGTGTAACAGTAGTGTACATTAAAAAAAAAAAAATAGAAATTTGACTGTGAAAAAATAGCAGTCAGTTTCCTTCACACGTGTGCGTTTCAGGGCCTGCCAAGGGACAGTGTCACACCAGTGCAACTCATATCTGGTGTAACAGTAGTGTACATTTAAAAAAAAAAAAAAATTCACTGTAATAGATTGAATAGCAGTTAGTTGACTGCAAGCGTGTGTGTCAGGCCTACAGCGTCTACTCTGCCAACTTCTGCCAGTGCACAGTGCCACTCATATCTGTTGTCACAGTAGCTTGCACGCATAGTACCACTAATCGAAAAAAAAATGACAGGCAGAGGCAGGCCACCCCGCAGGGGCCGTCGTGGTCGTGGTGCTGTGATTCCCTTTGGCCCTAGAATAATGCCCAGTGTTCAGAGGCCAGCATGCATCGGCACCAGGGGTCAGCCAGACAGCAATCAACGCATGCTGTTGCCACCACCAGAATGCCGTAATTGCAGAGCTCAGAAGTGTGGCATTTTTTTTGTGTGTCTGCCTCTGACAACAGCGATGCCATTTGCAACCTGTGCCAAAAGAAACTGAGTCGTGGGAAGTCCAACACCCACCTAGGTAAAACTGCTTTGCGAAGGCACATGATCGCACATCACAAACACCTATGGGATCAACACATGAGTACAAGCAGCACACAAACTCAAAGCCGCCATCCTCCTCCTGGTCCAGCATCTTCAGCCACGTCAACCACTGCTGTCCTCCTTGCCCCCTCTCAACCATCCGCCACTCAGTCTCTCGCCTTGAGCAGTTCCTGCTCATCTGCCCACATTCAGGTGTCTGTCAAGGACATGTTTGAGCGTAAGAAGCCAATGTCACAAAGTCACCCCCTTGCCCGGCATCTGACAGATGGCTTGTCTGAACTCTTAGCCCGCCAGCTTTTACCATACAAAAATTTGTAGCTATTGGGACACCGCAGTGGAAGGTACCCGGCTGAAATTTCTTTGCACAAAAGGCAATACCCAACCTGTACTCGATTGTGCAAAAAGAAGTAATGGCATGTCTGGCACAAAGTTTTGGGGCAAGGGTCCATCTGACCTCTGATACCTGGTCTGCAAAACATGGTCAGGGCAGGTATATCACCTACACTGCGCATTGGGTATACCTGCTGATGGCTGCCAAGCATGGAATGTGTGGCTCTGCAGAGGAGTTGGTGACACCGCCACGACTTGCAGGCAGGCCTGCTGCCACCTCCTCTACTCCTCCTACTCCATCCTCTTCCATAACCTCCTCGGCTGAGTCCTCTTCTGCTGCTGCGTCTTGCTCCACATCAACGGCACCCCCCCAGCTCCCCAGGTACTATTCCACATCCCGGATACGGCAGTGTCACGCCGTCTTGGGGTTGACTTGCCTGAAAGCAGAGAGTCACACCGGACCAGTACTCCTGTCCGCCCTGAACGCACAGGTGGATCAGTGGCTGACTCCGCACCAACTGGAGATCGGCAAAGTGGTTTGTGACAACGGAAGAAATTTGTTGCATGGCACGTGTGTGTAATCTGATCGTACAATGCTTTGTGCATAAGTACCCAGGCGCTTGATTTCCGACAGCCCGACACGTTGGAATTCAACACTCCTAATGTTCGACCGCCTGCTCCAACAAGAAAAAGCCATTAACGACTATTTGTATGACCGGGGTGCTAGGACAGCCTCTGCGGAGCTGGGAATTTTTTTGCCACGTTACTGGACGCTCATGCGCAATGCCTGTAGGCTCATGCTTCCTTTTTGAGGAGGTGACAAACCTAGTCAGTGACAACGAAGGCACCATCAGCGACATCATACCATTTGTTTTCTTCCTGGAGCGTGCCCTGCGAAGAGTGCTGGAATAGGCCGTAGATGAGCGTGAAGAGGAAGAGGAAGAGTTGTGGTCACCATCACCACCAGAAACAGCCTTATCAGCATCGCTTGCTGGACCTGCAGCAACGCTGGAAGAGGATTGTGAGGAAGAGGAGTCAGAGGAGGAATGTGGCTTTGAGGAGGAAAAAGAAGACCAACCACAACAGGCATCCCAGGGTGCTCATTGTCACCTATCTGGTACTCGTGGTGGTGTACGTGGCTGGGGGGAAGAACATACCTTCAGTAAGATCACTGAGGACGAGGAACGGGACATGAGTAGCTCGGCATCCAACCTTGTGCAAATAGGGTCTTTCATGCTGTCGTGCCTGTTGAGGGACCCTCGTATAAAAAGGCTGAAGGAGAACGACCTGTACTGGGTGTCCACGCTACTAGACCCCCGGTATAAGCAGAAAGTGCCTGAAATGTTACCGAATTACCGCAAGTCGGAAAGGATGCAGCAGTTCCAAAATAAATTAAAAAGTATGCTTTACACTGCGTATAAGGGTGATGTCACAGCACAACGGGAATCTAACAGGGGAAGAGGTGAAAGTAATCCTCCTCCTCCCACGACCACGCCGGCAAGGACAGGACGCTTTACAGACGTGTTGTTGATGGAGGACATGCGGAGCTTTTTAAGTCCTACGCATCACCACAGCCCTTCGGGGTCCACCCTCAGAGAACGACTCGACCGACAGGTAGCAGACTACCTCACCTTAACTGCAGATATCGACACTCTGAGGAGCGATGAACCCCTTGACTACTGGGTGTGCAGGCTTGCCCTGTGGCCTGAGCTATCCCAATTTAGGATAGAACTTCTGGCCTGCCCCGCTTCAAGTGTCCTGTCAGAAAGGACCTTCAGTGCAGCAGGAGGTATTGTCACTGAGAAGAGAAGTCGCCTAGGTAAAAAAATTCTAGATTACCTCACCTTTATTAAGATGAATGAGGGATGGATCCTGAAGGGACTGACAGTGGGCGATACATTTGACTAAAAAAAGCCTGATGAGGGGGACTTAACAGGGATTAAACTGATAAGAATAGTACTACTTAACACACCACTCCTATCTGGTGGCACATTAGATTGCACGCGCAGTGCCCCAAATTTGAAGTAGGAGGACCGACCAAGCATCTTTTTCCATCTCCCGGTTCCTAAAATCGATGCCATATACACGTCCCTTGATGGGGGATGTAACAGGGATTAAACTGATAAGAATAGTACTACTTAACACACCACTCCTATCTAGTGGCACATTAGATTACACGCGCAGTGCCCCGAAATTTGAAGTAGGAGGACCAACCAAGCATCTTTTTCCATCTCTCGGTTCCTAAAATCGATGCCATATACACGTCCCCTGATATGGGACGTAACAAGGATTAAACTGATAAGAATAGTACTACTTAACACACCACTCCTATCTGGTGGCACATTAGATTACACGCGCAGTGCCCCAAATTTGAAGTAGGAGGACCAACCAAGCATCTTTTTCCATCTCCCGGTTCCTAAAATCAATGCCATATACACGTCCCCTGATAGGGGACGTAACAGGGATTAAACTGATAAGAATAGTACTACTTAACACACCACTCCTATCTGGTGGCACATTAGATTACACGCGCAGTGCCCCAAATTTGAAGTAGGAGGACCGACCAAGCATCTTTTTCCATCTCCCGGTTCCTAAAATCAATGCCATATACACGTCCCCTGATAGGGGACGTAACAGGGATTAAACTGATAGGAATAGTACTACCTAACACACCTTATAATAACGCAGAGAGAGGCAATGCAGAGAGAGGAGTCTGAAGAAGAGGAGTCAAAGGAGGAAGGTGGCTTTGAGGAGGTGGAAGACCAAACACAGCAGGCGTCCCAGGGGGCTTGTTGTCACCTTTCGGGGACCCTTGGTGTTGTACGTGGCTGGGTGGAGGAAGGCTTGGGTGGCTTGGTATCCAACCTTGTGCAAATGGGGAGTTTGCGGTTGTGCAAATGGACTGTCACTGTGAAGCGGGCGTAACCCTTACACTACCTGATCGATACAACATCATACCTGATGTTTTAAAGCACGTTATTCCAAACAATTTAGGAATGTTAAGTGATTTATGCCCTTTATGGATTAAATCCAGACTCTGCATCAACTATGTAATTTTCCATGGGAGTTTTGCCATGGATCCCCCTCCGGCATGCCACAGTCCAGGTGTTAGTCCCCTTGAAACAACTTTTCCATCACTATTGTGGCCAGAAAGAGTCCCTGTGGGTTTTAAAATTTGCCTGCCTATTGAAGTCTATGGCGATTCGCCCGGTTCGCCCATTCGTGAACATTTGCGGAAATTCGCGTTTGCGTTCGCGAACGGAAAATGTTATGTTCGCGACATCTCTATTCAGATCGATAACTAATGTTCCTGTAGGCCAGCTCAAAAGTGTGGGGGGAAAACTTACTGAGTTGGAAATATTTAAAGAACAGGTGAACATTTGAAAAAAATTCTAGAGAAAAATTATGATGAAAATGTGTTAGAAGAATGTTTTGATAAAGTATTAAAGCATGATAGAAAAAGTTTATTACAACACACAATTTAAATTACACAAAACGAAATGTTCCTTAATCTTACAATATATTGATAACGCAGAAACTCTTAAATAGATTATCAGCAAGCATTGGCCATTTTTACCAAAGGTCCCTATTTTAGCTTAATTATTACCGGAGAAACCACATGTGATTTTCAAAGGGGGCACCTAATATGAGAAATAAATTAGTTAAACACTTTTGTGCACCCATGAGCACAAGTAATTTCCTTAATAGCAGCAAAGGTTGTTATAAATGTGGGCAATGCAGTATATGTATAAGTAGGTCCCCCATATGGAAAAATAGATAAATTTAAGTCTATGATCACACAACGGGAATAAAAAAAATCAATGATCTTATTACATGCTATTCTAAGGGAATGATGTATTTGTCAACTTGCCCATGTAAGAGCAGACTAAAATATTTTTGAAAGGTTAGACTAGCAGAACCTGTAGGTAATTTAAGTAGGGGTTTTAGTAATTATTCACTACCATAAAACAGTTTAATAGTGATTCCAGTCTGCTTAAATATCAAGGAATGCAGTTAGTTAGAAGAATTATTGGCGCTTTATAAATAATAATAATAATAATTACATACAACTTGTATATCAGAAATGTATTAGATATATACTTTGAAGACATTAACACCTTTAGTTTAATGCAGAATTGGAACTCAATGCACTCGGTTAGAAAGTATTTGTCCAACTAGATATTTTTATGGATGTTTAAATAATATAGGGTGCCTTAATTTGTATTGTATTAAATTTTTCTAAAGATTGTAGATTGTATGTCCACAATTGTACACTTGTGCAGTGGGATGTGACATATATTATTTCTGTTTTATCATTTAGTCATCAAAGGATGATTTATTTTTAATATTATTTAAAATTCATTAAATGGGAGATTTTAGTTTACTACATCCCTTGACTTTTTGGAGTTATTATACATATTTTTTTTTTTTATAGGAAACTCTCTATGTAGTCTTCACTATGTTTTTTATTCCCTAGAAACCCCACTAATGGCGACTATCATTAGATCTTCTATGCTTTCACATAGAATATATTCCATTTGAATAGTCTATTTAGCATTAACCTATATATTCCCATATTAATTAACATGGAACGATGTTTTATACATGTTAATTTGCAAATGGGAATTTGAACAATGAGTCTTTGATATATTATTTATTTATGTACATGTTCTTATTTATACATGTCTGCATTGAGAGTCTTTTTTTAAGATACATGATTAAATATATATTAATTATATATTCTGCTTAAATAGTTCATTGTAAGTTCACTTTTTTATTTTTAACTTTATGGATATAGTACTTAATATGGTGATATTTTTATATTTTATATAGTTATGAGTATGTAGATATTTTCCTATTATTTCCTATATGTGAATTTTATTTTAAACATTGTTGAAAGTTCTGATTTAGATGTAAATGATGAATTTCAATATGTTTTATGAATTGGTCCTCTAAATTAATTTGTTTTGATCTTTTTATATTATTATTATTGTTATTTATAAAGCGCCAACAAGTTCCTTAGCACTGTACAATGGGTGGACTAACAGACAAGTATTTGTAACCAGGGCTGGACTGGGAACAGAAAGCAGCCCTGGAAAAACATTATTCCAGCCTTATAATTTATCGGGCCACAGAGTGTTTGTGTTTTTTATCTCAATGTGCTTTGGGGGCTGTTATATTGTTTCTTACCCGCAGCCCCTCACTCCGTATGATCCATGGGTAATACAGTGCTGTAATACCCACCCTCCAGGCTGACACACACAATCTCACAACAGACAAGCTCAACATCACACACACATTCTCTTACTCATACACAAGCTCACTACAGACAAGCTTACTGATACACACAACCTCACTACAGACAAGCTCGCTGACACACACAAGCTCACTAAAGACAAGCTCAATGACATACATACAAGCTTACTACAGACAAGCACACTACACACATGCTCACTGACACAAATACAGACAAGCTCATCTGACACACACAAGCTCACTACAGACATGCTCACTGACATACACAATGTCCCTATAATCTCACTGACACACTCAAGCACAGCACAGACATGCTCACTGACACACACAAGCTCACACACACATAAGCTCACTACAAACGCACTGAAACACTCAAGCTCACTACAAGCTCACTGACACACACAGAGGCTAACACACACACATAAGCTCACTACAAGCTCACTGACACACAGGCTCAAATGCATAAGCTCACTAGAAACATAGAAACATAGAAACATAGAATGTGACGACAGATAAGAACCATTCGGCCCATCTAGTCTGCCCAGTTTTCTAAATACTTTCATTAGTCCCTGGCCTTATCTTATAGTTAGGATAGCCTTATGCCTATCCCACGCATGCTTAAACTCCTTTACTGTGTTAACCTCTACCACTTCAGCTGGAAGGCTATTCCATGCATCCACTACCCTCTCAGTAAAGTAATACTTCCTGATATTATTTTTAAACCTTTGTCCCTCTAATTTAAGATTATGTCCTCTTGTTGTGGTAGTTTTTCTTCTTTTAAATATAGTCTCCTCCTTTACTGTGTTGATTCCCTTTATGTATTTAAATGTTTCTATCATATCCCCCCTGTCTCGTCTTTCCTCCATGCTATACATGTTAAGATCCTTTAACCTTTCCTGGTAAGTTTTATCCTGCAATCCATGAACCAGTTTAGTAGCCCTTCTTTGAACTCTCTCTAAGGTATCAATATCCTTCTGAAGATAGGGTCTCCAGTACTGTGTACAGTACTCCAAGTGAGGTCTCACCAGTGTTCTGTACAATGGCATGAGCACTTCCCTCTTTCTACTGCTAATACCTCTCCCTATACAACCAAGCATTCTGCTAGCATTTCCTGCTGCTCTATTACATTGTCTGCCTACCTTTAAGTCATCAGAAATAATCACCCCTAAATCCCTTTCCTCAGATGTTGAGGTTAGGACTCTATCAAATATTCTGTACTCTGCCCTTGGGTTTTTACGTCCAAGATGCATTATCTTGCACTTATCCACATTAAATGTCAGTTGCCACAACTCTGACCATTTTTCTAGTTTACCTAAATCATTTTCCATTTGGCTTATCCCTCCTGGAACATCAACCCTGTTACATATCTTAGTATCATCCGCAAAAAGACACACCTTACCATCAAGACCTTCTGCAATATCACTAATAAAAATATTAAAGAGAATGGGTCCAAGTACAGATCCCTGAGGTACCCCACTGGTGACAAGCCCAAGCTTCGAATATACTCCATTGACTACAACCCTCTGTTGCCTGTCACTCAGCCACTGCCTTACCCATTCAACAATATTGGAATCCAAACTCAAAGATTGTAGTTTGTTGATAAGCCTTCTATGTGCAACAGTGTCAAAAGCCTTGCTGAAATCGAGGTAAGCAATGTCTACTGCACCACCCTGATCTATAATTTTAGTTACCCAATCAAAAAAATCAATAAGATTAGTTTGGCATGATCTCCCTGAAGTAAACCCATGTTGTCTCTGATCTTGAAATCCATGTGTTTTTAGATGTTTAACAATCCTATCCTTTAACATGGTTTCCATCACTTTCCCCACTACTGAAGTTAGGCTTACTGGCCTATAGTTGCCCGACTCCTCCCTATTACCTTTCTTGTGAATGGGCACAACATTCGCTAACTTCCAATCTTCTGGGACTACTCCTGTTATCAATGATTGGTTAAATAAATCTGTTAATGGTTTTGCTAGTACACCACTAAGCTCTTTTAATAGCTTTGGGTGTATTCCATCAGGTCCCATTGACTTATTTGTCTTTACTTTTGACAGTTGAAATAGAACCTCTTCCTCTGTAAACTCACGTGTAATAAATGACTCATTTATCCTTTTTCTTAACTGAGGTCCCTTTCCTTCATTTTCATCTGTAAATACCGAACAAAAATATTCATTGAGGCAGTCAGCTAGACCTTTATCCTCATCTACATACCTTCCTTCTTTTGTTTTTAATCTAACTAATCCTTGTTTTACTTTTCTTTTCTCATTTATGTATCTAAAAAAGGTTTTGTCCCCCTTTTTTACTGACTGTGCTATTTTCTCTTCTGTGTGTGATTTGGAAGCTCTTATAACTTGCTTAGCCTCTTTCTGCCTAATCTTATAGGTCATTCTGTCTTCCTCACTCTGGGTTTTTTTATAATTACTAAATGCTAACTTTTTGTTTTTTACTATTTTGGCTACATCTGTGGAGTACCACAGTGGTTTCTTGAATTTTTTGCTTTTACTGACAAGCCTAATGCAATTTTCTGTTGCCTTCAGTAGTGCAACTTTTAAATAATCCCATTTCTTTTGGACTCCATTTAAATTGCTCCAGTCTGATAATGACTCCTTTACACATATTCTAATTTTGGAAAAGTCTGTTTTTCTAAAGTCTAAAACTTTTGTTTTTGTGTGGTGTGACTCAGTCACTGTTCTTATATTAAACCACACTGACTGATGATCACTGGATCCTAAACTTTCACCTACAGTAATATCTGATACCAAATCTCCATTTGTTAACACTAAATCTAGTATGGCCTCTTTACGAGTTGGCTCCTCAACGACTTGTTTTAGAGACAATCCCAGTAGGGAGTTTAGAATATGTGTGCTCCTGGCACAAGTAGCTATTTTTGTTTTCCAATTTACATCAGGAAGATTAAAGTCACCCATGATGATAACTTCCCCCTTCATTGTCATTTTAGCTATTTCTTCAACTAGTAGATTATCTAACTCTTCAATTTGTCCTGGGGGCCTATAAATCACACCTACACGAGTTACTGTGTGATTACCAAATTCTAACGTAACCCAAACTGACTCTATGTTCGCCTCACTAACCTTTATTAGGCTAGATTTTATGCTATTCTTTACATACAGGGCCACCCCTCCCCCTTTCTTGCCTTCTCTGTCTTTTCTATATAAAGAGTACCCTGGTATTGCTATGTCCCAGTCATTTTTCTCATTATACCATGTCTCAGTAACAGCGACTAAATCTACACTATCAGTTGCCATTATTGCCACAAGTTCATGGATCTTATTCCCTAAACTGCGAGCATTTGTAGACATGACTCTAAGCTTATCATTTTTTAACACACTTGCTACAGGCACCTTCTGTCCTTGTTTTGGGGGACAATTGGATTGATGTTTTATCACCCTTTTGCCCCCCCCTCCTAGTTTAAATACATCCTAGCAAAACCTCTGAACTGCTCACTGAGAACATTTGTTCCCTTTTGAGAAAGATGCAAACCATCTTTTTTGTACAGTTTATTTCCATTCCAAACAGAGCTACCATGAGAAATAAAGCCAAATCCTTGCTCCCGACACCATTCACCAAGCCACAAGTTAAAGTCCCTAATACGCATCCGCCTGTCATTCTGAGTGTTATGCACAGGCAGAACTTCAGAGAATGACAATGTGGAAGCAACCTGCCGTATATCATTGGCAAAAACACTAAAAACTTGAGACATGCTCACTGACACACACAGGCTCACACACATAAGCTCACTAAAAACTCACTGACACACACAAGCTCACTGACACTGGCTCACTACATGCTTACTGACACACACAAGCTCTCTAAACACACAAAAGCATAATACAGACAAGTTCACTGACACAAACAAGCTCACTATAAGCTCAGTGACACACACTCAAGCACTGTACAAACATGCTCACTACAAGCTCACTGACACACATAAACTAACTATAAACTTACTGAAACATGAGCTCACTACAGACATGCTCACTGACACACACAGGAGCTCACTACAAACTCACTGGCACACACAAGCTCACTACAGACATGCTCCTTACAAGCTCACTAAAGCATGCACAGGCTCACACACATAAAGACTCACTGACACACACATGCTCACTACAAGCTCACTGACACACACACACACAAGCTCTCTGACACACAACCTCACTACAGACATGCTCACTGACATACACAATGTCACTATAAGCTCACTGACACACACTCAAGCACAGTAGACATGCTCACTACAAGCTCACTAACACACAAGCTATTTGTTGACATTATTTTTCACATGTTGTTCTCTAGGGAAAAAAAAATGTGACAATAAATTTAAGGACAATAACTATCCCAGAAAATCTTGAACTACAGCTGAACCTTTTATTCTAATATTAAAAAGGGACAATTCACTAAGGTGTTTATTGGTGATTTAAGAAGCACCTTTAAGACCACATTAGCAAAGTTGGGGAAAAAAAATCCAATTCTACTAAAAAAAAAGGATTTTTTTTTACAACTTGGATATTTGTCCTAAATATTGAAAGACAATTCATCAGCACAAGTCACTTTTTTTTATTTAATAAGCCCCTTAATATTTATATCAAAGGTAACATACGTCCAACAGGTGATTAGAAAAGAATGATTAACTTTTTAGGTTTTTCTACATTTATTAGTGTCTTAAAGGAACACTCCAAGCATCCTAACCACTACAGCCCGCTGGGAATATTGCTAAATTGGATAATTTGTCTACATCATCTAATATCATAAACAAATGCTTTTTAACCACTACACACCTCTGTAGTGGTTATGGTGCCATGAGAGCCCTGTTGCCATTCATCACTAAGGTGTCAAACTTTTTTAGCATGGATTGACATTTATCTAGGTTTTACTGGGCGCCCATCCCGCAACTGTTACATCTGGTGTTCTACAGCAGGAGAAGCCATATTTCACTGCTTAGCACAAACTAGAACTGGAGTCATAAGCTGAGAGTACCAGTGCTGTCCTCCATCTGCATGGTAGCATGCTGTAGTAGTTGTGGTATTTGAATTGTTTAATCAATTTAGAATTTCAGTTTACGGTTTACTATAAACTGGTGCTTAGTGTATATACTCCACAAAGTTTAATTATTTAAACCAGGGCTGCCCAATGGGTAGCTCCCCAGACGTTGTAGAACTACAACTCCCATGATGCCTTTTCATTCTAAAGGCATGAAAAGCATCATGGAAGTTGTAGTTCTACAACATCTGGGGATTTACATTTTAGGCAGCCCTGATTTAAACAGTGGATTGTCTGAAACCCACAAGTGTCCTTTTAAATTTAAAGTCTGTGGTAAATTCCTGTCAATTTTCAGTTTAATGAATACACCTGCCAGTGTTTTCCATAGGGATTAATTCACACACAGAAGCTCACTACAAGCTCTATACACACACACACACACACACACACACACACACCAAACTCACTGACACACACTAGATCACTACAAGTTCTATACACACACACACACACACACCAAACTCACTGACACACACTAGATCACTACAAGCTCTATACACACACACACACACCAAACTCACTGACACACACTAGATCACTACAAGCTCTATACACACACACACACACACCAAACTCACTGACACACACTAGATCACTACAAGCTCTATACACACTCATACTCTCACTCGCTCTCTCTCTATCAATCCTGGGCTGCTTAGTGGACAAATAAGTACCTGTAACTTCACTGTACCTGGACTGTGAGTGCAGTGTGAGCATTTTCCATGAATCTCTTCCACTTCCTGTGTGAAAGGTCACCGGGGAGAGGCTGGGGGCGGAGCTCTAGTGCGGGGGCTGGATTTGCAGACTGTCCATGCAGAGCTGGAGGGAAGCTGGAGGGAAGCTGGAGCTGCAAACCAGCTGTCACCTGTTTCTGTTACCGGCCTCTGGCAGCCATCCAGCAAACTTTCTGCCCCAGCCTCCAGCCCCAAACAAAGATGTCAGAGGAGGGAAAAAAGAGTAATGTGCTGCACTGCCGGCCCCAGGAGCACCGGCCCACCGGGGAATTTCCTGGTATCACACAGTCTGGCCCTGTTTGTAACCAGGCAAGTTGGACACAAATGGACAGAGGGGTTGAGGGCCCTGCTCAATGAGCTTACATGCAAGAGGGAGGTAAAGGTAAGGGTAGGGTAGAAAAGTAGGTTGCTCGGATAGTGCCCTGTGCAACAAAGCAAATAATTTTTCTATCTCTGGATTGATTTTTTTATTGCTGTGTTATATTGTGCAGTACTTGGTATGTATTGATTATTATATTGTGCAATACTTGGTATACATTGATAATTATATGAATGATTTAAACATGGTTTTGAATTTAGAAATTTCACTGTATTTGGCTTCATACTTTGTAATTGATTATTTTAAAAATATTAGCATGTATATCTTTAAGCAGACAGGTTAACTCTTCTCTATAAATACAGGAAAAGTTTTCGGTGCGCTCACCTGGATAAAGGCGAAAATGGGCAAAATGTGTTGAAATGAGCGGTGGTGGGGTGAGCTCCTATCCACGGACACAGAGACTGGTGGACAGTGCTGTGCGGAGG
Source organism: Pelobates fuscus (assembly GCF_036172605.1). Lineage (NCBI taxonomy): Eukaryota > Metazoa > Chordata > Amphibia > Anura > Pelobatidae > Pelobates > Pelobates fuscus. Next base: position 127,788,487 of record NC_086326.1, read on the forward strand.
AGAGCAATAACAGGCACTAAACACTTATCACTACTTTGGGAGTTTAGTGATGTCTCACATTTATTTTGTGTAAGAGTTTTATAAATGGATTTTTCACGTAACATTAATAAATATAGTATCACACTATGGTTTGCATCTCTTTTCTTTAAGGTGATGTTTAAGGTGATGCTTCTGCCAGGCAGTGAAGTTGATACTGATTGAGAATTCCTAAGTTATACTCAAACCGATCCTGACTGACACTTTGTTGGATACAAAGTTTTATTTTTTATTTCAGTAGAAATAATACAAAGGACTAGTAAGAAGAACTCTATACAGTGTTTTATTAGTATTTTACTTTATTATAATTGTTTTTGAAAGTTTTGGATTTTGTTTGATATTTATTTTAGTGCTGACATTATTTTATATTATTTAATAGAGCAAAAGTGATGAACTACATATCTTAAAATCTTGATGGCCAAGGCTTTATGGGATACGCTCAGCTCTAGGTTTTATCCCTTTCCTAGTACACACTAAAAGAAGCATATTTTTATTTATTTTTTTGTATGTCTTAAATTATACAAATATATAGTACATCTTTTGTATATCTCCCGTTTTATATTAATGATAAATAATGATGTATAAACTTTAGTTTTATGTTTGCACCGGGACGCTGACCCTGGCAAGATAGATGCCAAGACTTGTTCATTCCCAAGAAATGCTGTATTAGTTGGCTGCATTTTCTGGGTCTATGGAGCAAAAAAGGGCACATATCACTATTTGGTACACGAATAACTACTTTTATAAATCTCCAATTTTCAGACATGATATTTATTGATTTATTATCAAACATATTTTATTTACCTTTTCATAGTTGTTTTACCATAACGAGCACATATTACCTTATATAAAGCCATTAATACAGTATAAATAACCAATTATAGTTTGCTTCATCCATTTTTTTATGGTAACTTTTAATCATTGAAAAAAAGTTCAACGTATGTAGTCTGAAGATCAAAGGCAATTTGACGTATATGCCAGAAATAAGCAAAATTGTAGCTGAGACTTTCTTAATGTCTTAAACCACTCTGGTTTTCCACCAGTTTATTCATATGGATTCCAACTTTGTAACCACAGGTAACTGTGAAACGTTATGGTGCAAAAAGAGCTTCTGGAACCTGCAGAAATAATAGCCTATGAACCCTGTGAGTTTCATGGTTGGGGAAGTTATAATATATATCATTTTCTGCTGAGCCTTAAAGGTTTTGCTCTAGCACTCCTCTAGTTAAATTGAGAAAACTGGTCTTGATGTAGGCATAGATTATGCCAACATTATAATATGGATTCCTTCCAATTTTACACAACATAATTTATATAGTTTTCATGTAAACATCAGTCATGACATATATTACAATTCCTAGCATGATGTGTAAAGGGTTTCCTGACTATCTCTTCTAGGAGTCTATATCTCTAACAACCTCAAACAGAAAAAAGGTTAAAGAAAAAAAATCTTATTGTCCATGCTAGTCAAGAAGGCTTGATGTAGCATTACATCTCAACTGAGTCTTTCGCACTGACAAATGCCAATACTCACCTCCATAGATTTTATTGTGCTGGCACATTGTGGATTTGTTTAACTGACATACATTGCACGAGAAAAAGTATATACATGTTTAATAAAAACAGCTGTTAAATTATTGGTAATGAATTAGTGAAGTTTTATTTAATCAGCAGAAGAACTCATTTGGCTGTCCTTCTGCTTTTGGTATTGCCTCAGAATCTACACTTGACCGTGCAGATAAAAGTCTATTTGATTCATCTGGAGTATGGCTAGTTAGATATTCCCCTTCAGTCACCTTTGTTTTTGTTGTTGTTGAGAGACTCTCAAATGTGACATAAGAGTCTTGGAGATCCTTGGATTTGCGTAAAAGGAGTTTTTTGCATCGTCTCTTCAAAGCTCCACAGCAAACCACAAGGGTTAAAGGGACAGCAATAACACAAGCCACACTAATGACCACCACATTAATCAGTTTCTGGGTCCCACCAGCACTGACTGCTTCATCTGTGGAAAAAATAATACATTGTTCCTTCTTGGGTATCAGTCCTTTTACACAAACACAGGCAATGTACTTTGTTTGGGGTATCAAGCCAACTATTGTGATCTTTGTCTTGCCAGGTTCTACATTAATCCTTTTCATGTCTCGTTCACCAAAAATTGCATAAAGGACACTAAAGATGGTGCCATTTTTGGCAAGAGGTGCTTTCCATGCCAGAGAGACACTGTGGTCTGTATCGCCAATGACTTTCACACCTCTCACTAGACGCTCGCTTTCTGGAAGTTTAGTTGGTGAACTCAGTAAAATATTGCCCGGTTCCTTGCTGTAGGGTCTTGCACCTGTGCCAGAAATTGGATTCATATTCTGCACTTCATTATTAAATGAACCTCGGTTGCCATTCACTCTAAATTTTTGCATGTCTGGGTTCATTTCCATCGAAAGGTATCTACCTGATGAAGTAGAAGAGATGGGGAAATCATCAAGTAATATTCACCATTGTTTTCCTATACTAAACCTTACTTTATTATTATTATTATCACTATTTATATAGCACCAACAGATTCCATAGTGATTTACAATATTATAATAGGGGGGATTTAACTATAAATAGGACAATTACAAGAAAACTTACAGTAACGATAGGTGGAAGAGGACCGTGCTCAAACGAGTACAGTCTATTGGAGGTGGGGTATAAAACACATTAGGACAGGAAATAGCAATCAAACAAGGTGGGAGTGAAGCAGAGCTGGAGGAGAGAGTAAAGTGCTGCTCTGTAGGAGAGAGGAAGAGACAGGTATGTAAGATAGAGGTAACTCTGGGAGGCCATAAGCTTTCCTAAAGAGATGGGTTTTAAGGCACTTCTTAAACGATTGAAGACTAGGGGAGAGTCTGATGGCGGTAGGCAGGCTATTCCATGGGAAGAGAGCCACCTGTGAGAAGTCCTGCAAGCGTGAGTTGGCCGTAAGGGTGCGAGCAGCGGACAGGAGAAGGTCTCGGGCAGAGCAGAGAGACTGGGAAGGGGCATACCTATGGATCTATGAAGAGATCTTGCATCTTGCGTAAGAAAGGGGTGGATGCGAGCTATGTTTTTAAGATCTACAGGATTTGGCAACATACTGGATGTGAGGCTCAAAAGTGAGGCCAGAATCAAGTATGATGCCAAGACAGCGCACTTGCAATAATAGATTTACCACTAACATACTAATTAGTATTAGGAGGAGGAAAGACAAGGAGCTCAGTTTTAGAGAGATTGAGTTTCAGAAAGCAGGAGGACATCCAGTCAAGCAGTGACACGTTGCAGGATGGCAGGGGAGAGGTCCAGGGAGGAGAGTTATATCTTGGTGTCATTAGCATACAGGTGGTAGTGGAATTCAAATGAGGTAATACGTTTGCCAAGAGAGGCAGTATAAAGAGAAAATAGAAGGGGACCAAGGACATAACCTTAGGGGACTCCAACCAAGACAGGACAAGGGGAGGAGGTATCATTAGAAAAGTAGACACTGAATGAGTGTTGGGAGAGATAAGTGGAAAACCACGAGAGGACAGAGTCACATATATCGAGTAATTGAAGAGTTTGAAGAAGGAGAGCATGATCAACGGTGTCAAAGGCAGCAGAGAGGTCAAGAAGAATTACTATGTAATACTGGCCTTTGGATTTAGCTGCGATTATGTCAGTAATTTTGATAAGAGCAGTCTCAGTAGATTGGAGAGGGTGGAAGCCAGATTGAAGAGCAGAGAGTTGGAATTGAGGAAGACAGACATATGGGTAAAGACAAGTCTTTCCAGAAGCTTTGAGGAAAATGGGAGCAGGGATATTAGACGATAGTTGGAAGGCACAAGACAGGGGGAGAGAGATCTGATAAGATGAGATGGGACAGGATCGAGTGGGCAAGCGGTGTGGTGAGAGGAAAAGAGAAGCGCAGCCACCTCTTGTTCAGTAGCCGGGGAGAAAGTCTGAAGGGTAGGAAAAGCATGATCTATGTGTAGTTGAGAAAGAGAGGGGCAAGGTGGGGAGAATTCTTTCCTTAGCTGTTCAATCTTGTCGGTAAAGTAGCATGCAAAACTACTACTTTGGGGGTGGCCACAGCAGGGCAAAGAAGAGAGTTAAAAGTGTCAAAGAGACACCTGGGATTGCAGGAGTATGAACTAATGAGAGAGGAAAAGTATGACTGTTTGGCGAGGGCAGGGGCTGCGCTGTATGAACACAATATGAATCTATAACGGAGACAGTATGCCTGGGTGCGAGACTTCATCCAGGAGTGTTCAGCACAATGGGAGCATCTTTGCAGGTAGCGTGTTGATTTTGTGTGCCAGGGTTTGGGGCGTGTCCTCCTCGAGGTGCATGTTTGGAGTGGGGCTGCAGCATTCAAGGCAGAGGTGAGGGTAGTGCTATATGTGGAGATGGCCAGTGAGGGACAGGAGAGGGAAGGGATGGATAGGATAGGAGTTGTGAATCAATATCAACTGACAACTTCTGGAGGTCAATAGAATTAAGGTTCCTCCTCAGTTGAGGGAGGTTAGGCTGAGGTTGTTGGGTGAGGGGGTATTCAAGAGCAAATGATAAGAGGTGGAGGTCAGAAAGCGGAAATGGAGTGTTGGAGATATTAGACACTGTACATGCATAAGAGAAAATTAGGTTGAGGGTATTGCCAGCTACATGGGTGGGAGAATTAGCCCACTGTGATGGCACGAGGTAGGAAGTAATTGATAGTAGTTTAGAGGCTGCTGAGGCCAAAGGTGGGTTAATGGAAACATTGAAGTCCCTGAGAATTAGGGATGGAATATTAGAAAAGAGGAAGTAGGGTATCCAGGCAGCAAAGTGGTCAAGGAAGAGGAGAGGAGAACCAGGGGGGAGGGAGGGGGAGGGCGATATATAATGGCAATGTTAGCAGAGAAGGGTCTGGAAAGGTGAATCGAATGAATTGCAAATGATGGGAAGAGCAGGAAGAGCGGGAAGGGGGGGTGGGTAGAGGTTTAAAGGAGCAGTGAGGGGAGAGGAAAAACCCAAAACCACCACCTTTACATTCAGAGTGTCTTGGGATATGGGTAAGTAGTTGAAGACCACCAAAGGATAAAGATGCAGGGGTAGCAGTGTCAGAGGAGGAGAGCCATGTTTCTGTTAAGGCTAGTAAATCTAGGGAACGAGAGATGAAGAGATCGTGGACAGCAGTGGATTTTGTAATATTGCAAACAGAGCATACATTTCAGAGGGCAGTATTGAAGGAGGATTAAGAGGAAGAGTAACATGAGATGGGTATGAGATTGGTGTGGTTCCTTGAGTAAGTACGTGGTGGGTTTGCTGAGATTGGACCGAGGTTTGGAGAGACATCACCAGCTGCTAAAGGAAAGGAAGTGAAGGTGGGAGTAGGATTTGAAAGTTTTGTAGGAGGGTATATATATATATATATATATATATATATAGAGAGAGAGAGAGAGAGAGAGAGAGAGAGAGAGAGAGAGAGAGAGAGAGAGAGAGAGAGAGAGAGAGAGAGAGAGAGAGAGGATTTGGGAGGAGTTGGAAGGTATATGTAGAGTGCATGGGATGAATAGAGAGGGGAGGGGAATTTAGTAATGAGAGAAATTAGTGTAAAAGTGAAAAATAGAAGATAGAACATTATTTAAAGAAAATGTGTTTTGTTATATATAGATATGAAGATTATACATATGCACATATATAATCATAGACATATATATATATATACACACACACACACACATATACACACACATATACACACACATATACCTATGAGTGTTTAAACCATTCACATACCATTATCACTCGGCTCATCAGTTGAGTTTGAGTTTGTGACTAAGACTGAAACAAAGGCTTCTGTCATTCCCAGCATGTTTTTGGCTTTACATACATACTCTCCAGAATCTTTGTAAGAGGCTGTGGGCAAGTTGAGGATGGACCAGCTCATGCCATCACTCGATACTTCCTGATGAACTACAAGGAAACATTGAAAAAGAAAACATTTTAGATAACTATATTATTTAGTTACAAGTCATAGTTCATGCAACTATTAAATAGATATGCATTCATTTACTACCCAAAACCACTTCATAAATCAAAATATTGAAAAAATTTATATTGTAGTCAAAATTGTATTTGCGTACAAACGTCAGTCAGTTACTTGCTGAAAATAAAAATAATTACAAAGAAAAACAAATTGCATATACCTATATATGCTATATGCTTTCTCCACTATGTGAGCTATGTAAGTCTACGGCAAGGTTAAAGTTACTTTCATTATATGGGGGGTAACTTACCACCTGGGTGGTGTAGGACCATGCCACTAAATGGGGTATTTGATGATGACATGTCCACACCCGAAGTATATTTATTAAAAGCCCCTATCCACCACCCATGGGTAGGGGCAGGAGGTAGGGCACTAGGTCCTCATGGCTTGAATATTATAATGAGGGCTGCCAACTACCATGCATTGGTAGTGGGCAGGGTGGATGATACTAGAACCTCCCCGTTGTTTATTATCCTTAGGGCCCTGCCACCCAAAAAAATAAAGTGACGATAATTTGCAAAAGTGCATACTGATTTTTTTAGCATTTGAATCATAAACATTGTATGGGATTTGGATACTAAAGATTTTATTGGAATCCAGTCATCAAATGCATCTGGGCAATTGCTGCATATTTACTCTGGCCATATTTGGCAATTCTGAACATTTTTGGCTTTAGTAAATACGTGAATTGCCATTTCAATCAAAATGGAGGGTGCCAGTCATCAACCGCAAGATTGAACAGGGGCAGTTGGATTCCTCATCATCCCATGAATGTGTGTACCAGCAAATCTCGAGCATTTGTTTGAATGAGTATTTAACATATTTATGTCAAAACAGCAGGTTAACAAAATCATAAATCTTATTTCCCAGATTTATGGAGTGCTCCTACTAGCCATAATAATGCCTTTCTTTCCTTAATGCCACAGTGGAGCCAGCCCATGATGACTGGGCATAGTGGAGAAGGTGAAACATTACGGAAATCCATACTTGAGGCAAGAGCAAGAGAAAAGAGGGCTTCCCACATCCCATCTATGACAGCATGTCAGCACACAGTAGAACTCCACTTCAGACCAGGTGGGAAGCAGAGGACAATCTATAGTTTTACTTCCCACCACTCCATTAGTGTTTAATCTACACTGGAGGAGATTGGGGGAAGAGGATTGAACAAATAATAGGGCAGCTAGTGCCAACTCTTATTTCATTTAGGGATGTTACAGAAACTTTGAGCAACATTGATTTGGGTCATCCCCTTTTTCCCCAACTCATAAATAAATTAATTAAATTACTCCTGATGCTGCTGCTGCTGCTGCTGCTCCCCCTTTTTTTTTTTTTTTTTTTTTTAAATGTATTTTACTGTCATGGTTTTGCCCTGCCTGACTTGGCTTTGTGTTGCATCTATATATATAGTAATGTCATTTTGGCAACTCAGCATTGGCATAGCAAAAAAATGCTGGATATTGTTTTACCAATAGAGTGGGCAATATTGTGCTACAATATATTGCATATCAGCATTTTCACAGGCACCATTTGTCTTGCTTTTTTTGGCTGCCCAGATTGCCTACCTGATTTTTTTTCCATGCCAAAATTTGGCTGAGCTGAGCAGCAGTGTAATCAAAATCTGGCGTCCCCCCCAAAAAAATATATTGTTCCAAAGTGGTTCGTAAGAACCACATTTTGTCTTCATTCACAAATCTAATAAATAATATTAATGATAATGTTAATAATAACAATCCCCTAACACCATCATAAACAGAAAGTATCAGATTAATATTTAATAATACTAATAACATTACCCAACAATAAACAATGCTCTAAGGTTCCTAAAAACCTGCCTTGTCTCTCACCAGTGATAGATTTGGAAAGCCTTATGAAATATTATATGCAGCAATGATCAAGAACCTTTGTCTACTTGATATAAAATATTACAATTTTAAACTCAGTAGAGTAGGTAAAACATACCACTGGGAATTAGCAATAAAAGATAAAACAGTAGCCCAAAGTACTATTATTGCCTGGACCCTACATTACAAATATATATCTCTGATGTTCATATGTTAAAATTCTTGTATATTTTTTTAATAATTTAAGTATTTGGGTTAGGTACTTGATCATTTTTTAATTGATGTGTATTACATTTTTACATAACATGTACCATATGGCAACAGTTTCTGACATACATTTTGGTGGCACACATTTCTCCTACAAGCCTGCCCATCACAGAAAAGTGTAAACCGGCCTTGGTACTTTTCGTTCTGTTTTGAGCCACCTGAATGTGATCTCCATCAGAATTCTACTACATTACAGTTTTAGCAAGGGTTATAATTTCAGTTAGGTCCCGAGAGCATGTGTACTTGAAAAAAAGAGGTGGGTATGGATTTCCTGTTGAGAGAGACGCTCTGGGCATCTTATTAACCGGGGATATAGAAGAATCTACTGAGCCACATGTTGAATATCAGGGGCAAAGCTTTAAAGCAAGTTGCTTGCTCCAAAAAATATGATGGTAAATTTCCATAATTTTTTACATATATTACATTACTCAAATAAATATTTTGAAGTATCACACTTAGGACTATGTATAGGAGCAATAAAAAAATCACATATGCAAATATGCATAGAATATACTTGCATGTACAATATTAACATATTTTATGTAACTCTTCGTCTGTAAAATATATATTCAATGTTATGCAATGTTAGTTGCTCATTGGTTTCCATCAAAACTGTTTTTCATTACCAACACACAGCAGTGATAGTCGAAGGTTTGCTTGAGTAATACTCAGTACCTAAGAATTGCCAGCAGGTGGCAGGTAAGTAATCATTATCTTGTTGGAAACACAAACGATGAAATTGTTGCAGTTATTTATTTTATCACAGTTCTTATATATCGATTGTGAACACTTTATAAATGATGTAAAACAGGCATAGGTTGGTGTTCAGACAGAAGGATATATAGTTATACACATTAATACAAAAGGAGTAGGGAACCTACCCATGAGTTCAATTCAACACCTTCAGCACCTTCAAGTGCTATAAAAAACAGTTTGTGAACTTGCATAAAAAAAAAAAAATACAAATAAACCTGTATATCATAAATATATTCTAATCAACTAAAAAACAGAGGAATCAGTGACTGGGCACTAACTTAAAGGGACACTCCAGGCATCAAGGCAACTTTAATGCATTTGATATCTATTGGCCTCAATAATATGCTGTGTTTTTGTATGCTCAAATCTTTACAGTTTTTGCACAGATATATAAATGTTTTGCAGAAATCCTACAAACACTTACCTTGCAACTTATTTTGCAGCAAAATTGCTTGTGGCAGGACCGCTGCCCGTCCATGAATTGTCTTTATGTGATTGCCTGTATTCCCCCATATATTTGTGAATATTTGCATGTTTTACCTGCTCCCCATTCGGTAGAGCTCATACGAACGTGTTCTGCTCATCTCCCGAACAGGGACCACCTCAAAACCCCATTTAGAATGTTTATTTAGAACATTCGCACCTCACTAATGAGGTGTCAAAACCACAAGCCGCAAGGGAAGCATCGGCGCATGCCGACTCTGGGTGGCAGCCCTTTCATTAGACGAACGCCGTCTAAAGGGAGCATTCGTGGATTGCTTCCCACCTCGTTTGGTTCCCGAGCGAGGACCTCCCCAGTGCCCCTTGGAGTGTTCACACCAATCAATTAGGGAAGTAATTAATGAGTGCTACCCTGGGCGGCCGCTGTTTATATAGATGGACGGCGGCCAGGGGAAGCATTTGTGTCCTGAAAAGAGACACTTCCCTTGCCTGGTTTCACCCAGGGACCCCACGAATGGAGGCGGTTACCATTCTGGGGGTCCTTGAGATTGCTGGGGACACTCTCTAGGGGACAATGGCGGTTTGACGGGCTTTCCCGCGCTGGGACTCCCAGGTACAGAGGCTCATGAGATAAAGATCCCCCAGTCCCCACAGGTGGGATACCCTTAGGATGGGTGGCGGGAAGTGGGGACAAAGGAACTGAAGTTCCTGTCACAAAAACAGGCCCCTGGGAGGGGGAGAACCCTGGGAAGAGGGCATGGAGTGGCGGGAACAGGGAACAAAGGGATTGGGGTTCCAGTTCTGTTGTGTGACCCCTGGGGGGGTGGAGGACCCTGGGAGGGGACATTGTCGTTGTGTATGATCCACCCCTTGCATCGGGAAAGTATAAAGCCGAGTGTGGCCAATAAAGTTGTTGTTGTACCCCTGGAACTGTGTGTTTTCCAGTTACTGGGGGAAAATGGGTCTCTTCCTTCAGTATTAGCCAGGTTACCCTCAGCCTGCTACAGTGTCCTTAATAAAGACTTTTTTAAATACTTGAAATCCAATCACTTCATATGGAGAAAATTTCTACAATTTTTTTTCAAGTGTTTAACTTGCTTTTACTTACTAGTTTAGTAATTCTCATTAACTTGCTATGTTGTCACCGTTTTTTTTTTGTTTGTTTGTGGGGTGGTGTGTTAATTTTATCTGTCTGTCTGTTTACCTTTTTTTTTTACCAAGATGATGCAAAATAGTGGTATAAACCAATTAACATATATCTTGCTTACAGTGTGAAATTATTATGACCCACCTGTTCCATTAATTTGATAGCCATCACTTTTTCTCCAACTTAGTTCAGGGATGGGGATGCCCATAGTCCCACACTTCAGTAGAACCGCACTACCAACCATGGTCTTCAATTTTGCCACCGATGTGTAAATCACAGGGCTTTGGCACTTTCTTAACTCCACCTGGCTAAAGAGCACACCAGCCAGACTCAGCGGGGAAAAGCATTTTAGACGTGGTTCTATAAATGCCACAGATGGAGAATGAAAGTTCAAGAAATGAACCATTTCATACAAACTGCAATCACACAGCCAAGGATTGTCCTGCAGTCCTGAAAACCAAAAATATATATTTATTGTCATTGATCTGTCCATATATAAATATAAAATAATAATTCATACTGTATTTTTAATTAAGTGGGCTGAATGGGTTACTAAATAAAAAGGTACAGGTAAATGAAGATATGAGATATGGTAATAGGTAATATGGTAATGGTATAGGACACATCTATATATAATGAGCAATAGTTTACATACATTTGATTTGGAAACTGCAGTTCCTCAACTAGTATAAAAAGGAACGTGCAATCTTCAATGGTGCTAAAGAGGTGCCGCCAATCCCTATATGGGAATTGATCACCTAATTACCCTAAATAAATATAAATACAAGGAAAAAAAACACAAAAGAAGGAATAACCAATGAGATATATTACAATATGTCCATTGTAAGATATCTCATATTGGTTATTCCTTGACTGTACTACTCTATGTCAAGTTCATCTATCCCTTACAGCCACTTGTGGAAAACCAAACCTTATTAGGGTATAAACACATTTTTTATTTTTTTTATTACGCATACGTGTTCTGCACTTGCACTTTTGTTAAGATTGCATGTAGAGTGCGCCACCCACTGTTTTGTGTGTTTTTTTGTATTAGTTCCTCAACTAGTACTTATGGTAACCAACAAAATAAAGTACTGCCAAGAACTACAAAGGCAGATTTCTCAAGCTTTTCCTATATGTATTCTATGCCTGCACTTTTATTTTTGTTCTTTATATTCTATGTAGGTTCCTCTAGAGGGAGCTTGTCCATTCAGAGCTCTGATAAGAATATGCTGTGTTGACATATATGATGTGTTCTCCTATCTTTTGTGTTCCTAACATCCATAGCTATATCCTTTTTTGATGCTTTATCTTACGTTTGTCTTGCCCTTTTCCAGGATGGATCTGAGAATCTTCTGTTGGAATCTAGCCAAATCTTAATCTAGATATATTTTTTACAGACCTGATGTGAAGTCCTGACGGCCCTGGACCAATTGTTTTTTATGCACACCATTAAACATTTTGTCTGATTTTTGTGCCTGAACTGATCTTTAATTATGCACGATCTTGTTTTTTTAATTATGCATGATGATATAAGCTTGTCCCAGGACCAGTAGCTATATTGGTCCATATATGGTCATGTGCTTTAGCCATTTGAATCTGTATGCTCAACCCCTGGTGACAGGCAATCACACTTTATTATTATTATTCATTATAGAGAGCTCATCCACATGCCCTCAGCACCTGTAAAACACATACACACAAAAGCTGAATTTGGGGTATTAGAAAAAGATCCCCAATTGGGGCAGAAAGGAGACTGCATAAACAAGTGAGTTAGGATGAAGACAGAGGACTACAATTGGGGTAGAATGGAAGACACACAGGAAGCCCCCACATTTGAGTTACTCTCCATCTCAATGCTTATTTGTAGAATGGAAAGAAAGACATGCAACTTGAGTGATGGAACGAACAGGAAAGCCAAAAGTAAAAAAACATTGTGAATCACACAAGCCTCCAATAACCAGACAGCTATACATCACTGCTTCATACATTGGAACATTCGGAACATAAGTAGACAACTCACTAAAATGTGAGTATCTCTTGTACCTATGAATGTATTGTAACGGGCTGCAAGTTTTAGTCTGCAATGCCATTCTGAATCTAAAGGCTAGATTTAAATTGACTTTGATAGCTCTTAAAGGAAAATAACACTTATAGTGTCAGGAACACAAACATGTATTACCAATAGTGGTAAAATAACAGTTTAGGTGTCTGTCCCCACTTACCTCACTTTAAAATGGTGATTCTACTCCCCTTTTTCCAGCGCCATGCCAGTCTTACTGTGGCTGGCCCTGCCTCCGTGGCTGAGATCATCAAATTTGACAATCTTACCCAATCCAATGCTTTCTTATAGGAAAGTGCATGGCTCGGCAAAACGCTGCACTGACCAAGGAAGCCCCTCTAGTGGCTGTCTGAGTGACTGCCATTAAATGTGTTACTAGGCAGCAATGTAAACACTGCCTGTTTTATGAAAAGGCAGTGCTTACATTAAGAAGCCTGCGGGGACAGGCTATGGACACCATAACAAGTACATTAAGCTGTAGTTATTCAGGTGACTATAGTGTCCCTTTAAGTAAGTTATCCAGCCACATTTTTAAGGAGTAATCAATCAGCACATCTTAAAAACCCAAAACATTATTCTGCTAGTAAATGAATACACGCATGAATAAAGAGCAATATCCCCATGCTCATTCTTTTACTTAGAAATAGGGGTGGTAGGGAGTAATGTGTATGATTCCCTGAAACACAAATAACTAATAACTTATAAGATGAGCTAACGAATGCTCTGCTTACATACATACTACATGTGCAGGAATGTGTAAATTATGTGTTCTATTGTACGGCCTGTTGTATAAGGGTGGTCAATAAAGTATCCTTAGGTCCCCAAAACCATATATTGAGAGGAATATCCTCCATAATGTTCCCATGTGCAGTAGCTTGTGGGTTTATCATAATGGAGGAAGGGGGCACTACATTATCCACCTGATTTTAAGAGGTAGAAGTAGCAAATACAAATACCAGATTCATTGGCCCAGTAAATGTGCCATCCTCCAACTGATTGACAAAATGCAAATTGCACCTTACATTAACTGTGCACGTAATCCCCAGTTTATGGGCTAGAAGTAGGGCTAGTCTCAATTGCCAATAATTAAGAAAATGTTCCCTTCCCCCACCCATATTAATATGTAGACATATTCCATTCCCTTAATTTTCTCTTAAACAAAATCTATAAAATAATTTCAAATGCATAAACATGCAAAAGAAAATACCTAATACCAAATCTAGAGATGTCAACAATGCCCATCTACACCAGCTGCTGTCCATTTAAATATGGATCAATGAAAATAAACTAGAAAACCTGAGCTTAAAATAAATAATCCTCCCAGATTTATGTCGGCTTTAACAACAAAGATCAATGAGATTAGCTGGGAGGTACACTGCTCTGTTAATTTCCTGTACAGTCAGGACTGCATAGAGTGACGCATTTCACCATACTGGTTAGTATAGGGCCCTTCTTTAACTCCATATCTGTTTGAAAGGCACATTTTAAGTTATGTATTTATTTATTTATTCTTTTTATTATTATTATTATTTAATGATGTTGCAGCTCAGTGTTGGCATACTTTTATATAGTTGTCATTATATAGTTGTTTAATTCACAGTATTGGGATCATGCAAAATTAAATACCGTATATACTCGAGTATAAGCTGAGTTTTTCAGCACATTTTTTGTGCTGAAAAACCCCAACTCGGCTTATACTCGAGTCAATTGTCTGTATTATGGCAATTTACATTGCCATAATACAGACAGGGGGCTGGCAGCGAGCGCTTATCTCTCCTGCAGCTCCTGTCAGCTCCCTTCTCCTCCGCGCCGGTCCTTTCAGCACCTCGGTCAGCTCCCAGTGTAAGTCTCGCGAGAGCCGCGGGGTCATAGTGCGGCCACGAGACTTACACTGTGAGCTGAGAGAGGAGCTGCACGGACCGGCGCGGAGGAGAAGGGAACTGACAGGAGCTGCAGGAGAGGTAAGTAGACTCTCAGCCAGCCCCCCCTCCCCCCCACTGAACTGCCAATGCCACTGGACCACCAGGGAAGGAGAGCCCCCCCTCCCTGCCATATATCAAGCAGGGAGGGGGGACGAAAAAAAATTAAATATAATAACAAAATTAAATAATTAAATTAAAAACATAATAATAATAAAAAATTATTAAAATAATAATAAAATTGCCCACCCCCCCACCAAGGCTCAGCTACACACACACACACACACACACATACATTGCACACATTGCATTCATACACACACATTGCATTCATACACACATTGCACTCATACACACACTGCACTCATACACACACACTGCACTCATACACACACACGCTGCACTCATACACACACACGCTGCACTCATACACACACACGCTGCACTCATTCACACACACACGCTGCACTCATTCACACACACGCTGCACTCATTCACACACACGCTGCACTCATTCACACACACGCTGCACTCATTCACACACACACGCTGCACTCATTCACACACACGCTACACTCATTCACACACACGCTGCACTCATTATATACACACACTGTAAATAAATATTCAATTAATATAAATTTTTTAGGATCTAATTGTATTTAGAAATGTACCAGTAGCTACTGCATTTCCCACCCTAGTCTTATACTCGAGTCAATAAGTTTTCCCAGTTTTTTGGGGTAAAATTAGGGGCCTCGGCTTATATTCGGGTCGACTTATACTCAAGTATATACGGTACCAGACTAACTAGCCTGACACAAGTTTAGGAACATCTGGAATATTCTTTTGATAAAGGCTATTTTACAACTTGAGTTTGAACGTAATTACAACTTGTCCTAAATTGACTCTTCTGCTCTATAAATGAAAGCAGGGTTATCTAAACCCTGGCCCTCCAGATGTTGCTGAACTACAACTCTTATGATTTGTTGAAATAAACAGCTAGAGAATCATGGGATAATCATTGTAGTTAAGCAACACCTTGAAGGCCAGCATTCGGAGAACCCTGTATTAAAGAGTTACTATAACCGTCATAAACACTACAGCCCTCTGTAGTAGTTATGATAATTGGTGTACACTGGCGTCATTCCCCGGTAATAGGGCAAACTGTTTTACAATGGTTTGTCCTCTTACCTGGTCCTGCTGGGTTCTGGGTCTCTTGTGAAGCAGGGTTTACAACAAATGGTTACTACAGAGCTGCAGAAGCCAGATGTCGATCCTGCCACTTATTCATTGGCTAAGAAAATACTGTGCACCTAAATTTGCTCTGAATTGACATTAGCCATCTCCACCATCTTGTTTCAGGCTACCTAATGGCGCCTCATGACACTGGTGGAGTTATTAGCAATGACATGACACATTTCTTGATTTGCGTGTCCTAGACTTTAAAAGCAAATATAACTGATCTCATCTTTTTTTCATGGTCTTAGATCAGTCCACACAAAACCATGCTCAGGAATCACTTCAATCCCTCATTACTCAGCAATCGATTTCTATGCTCTGCTTCAGTAGTAGGCAATCTTCGGCACACCAGATGTTATGGACTGCATCTCCCATGGTGCTTTGCAAGCATTATGGCTGTAAGAGCATTGTGGAAGATGTAGTCCACAATACCTGAAGTGCTGAAGGTTGCCTATCACTGCTTCTACTTTATAGGAACTACTATACTACTTCATCTGATTTTACATTCGTCCATACAAATGTTTGCACTGTCGTACAATCAACATACTCCTAAATCGTATACATTATTTTTTTAATTTATTTTTTTCATGGACACTTCCTGCTGAGTCTTTTCACACCTCTAGTATATTTATATAAAACAAAAAAAACTCAAAATCTTACCACCAATACATAATACATACATTTAAAAAAAAAAAAAAAAAAATGTAATCAATACATTAGTTCAAATAGGTACCCAAAGGTTAGAAATGAAAAGAGGAAAAACTGTGCAGCTATGATGAATTAAACTATGCTGAGACAATGATGACAGTTTCTGGAATCATAAAAAGACAGACATTCCTGGCAACACTTGTCTCAGATGGTACAAGGGTTCTAAATCACAGAGGAGGATAGATATTTTAGTAGTTTGTATTAAATACATTTTCAGTTATACTTTCATCTACCTGTGTTCAGGGATGTCTACGGATAATGTTTCAAGGTAATGCAAGGTCATCATCTGAATAAGCACTGTCACTTTCAATCACCATTTGTTTACACCATTTAAATCAAATAAAGGGCAAGATTTGGAGAAGGGCAATTTACACAACTTACAAAAATTACGCCTTTTGCCCTTTGCTGCTGTTGATGTTCTGGATTATTTACCTTCTCACTATAAAAACGTGAAATTAGACCCTCATAAAGAGGTTTCGTTTTGGGCCTCTCAATTTGGTTTCCTAATAATTGACAATAAAAGATAACCTCAATTAAACTTTATATCTTCCATCTTCCATTCCCAACATTAATAAGGCATGGTGCTCTACCAAGGAGATGTAATACATCAAGAATCTGGTCAAAAGGCTAAGGACTGTGTGACTTTATATTTGTTGTTCCGTTATAGTGTTTTGTAGACTCTCTATAGTTTCTTCACTCAAATGATCAGTTTAAATAGTCTACTATATCCCTACTCTATTACTCTCCCAGGCTTTTGGAACAGTTAATATGCTCTCTGTTTGATTTCACTAAAATGAAAACAAAAATCACAGCATGGGGCTGATTTGATAGATGGATCTGTAAGAACAGGCAGTGGTAGGCTTAAACATGGTATGACTATACTGATGTTTGTATTTATTTGCTAAGATGATTTTACGTAGCTTTGCAAGATTTAAAACGTTATTGTTGTGTGTCTTCTGTTTCTATAATGTGTATGTTGAATATATTTTAGTCATAACAGCAGCAGCACTATTAAAAGCACATAATGTGTGTGTACCCCCCAATTCCTCTTGTTTTATGTTTTTAAATACTGGCCAAATTGTATTAAAGGCGTTTGGATCACAAATCGTCTGTAGAAAACAATCTCCAGATAAATAGATAAAAAGTATTACTGAATTTAAATGTTGAAGTTAGCACATATAAATATATTTTAATGTGGCTAGACCTTGAGCTCTTTTTTTGGGCTTTACATCGACTGTCATCTAAAGTCTACCTTAAAACAAATCCTGAAGTAAGAAAACAGTACTGAAAATGCCAAGACCTGTCACTTACTACTGGACAGTTACCTTTACAATATAAAGAAAAATGTGTCTTTAGCCACCAGACCTCAATGGGAGGTGAAGGATCAGCTCGATACCAGTGTTTGTTACTAGTGCTCCTCCACGCAATCACGAGGGAGGGGATGGTGCCCCCAGGTGACAGTCAGGAAAACAGGTAGTCAGGTGATGGCCAGAAACACCTGGGGCTCAAGCTCTGGGTACTTCAGGAAGATAGCAGCTCCTCTAAAACACTGTATGATTAATGTTGTTTTTTTTATCGTGCAATGCTAACCATTTTTTTGATATGTAAAAAACTAAAATGGTTAACACTTGGATCCAGACATACCCTTAACTTATCATGCTGGTAAGCTCCCAATCAATGCAATATTTCTGTTATACAGGTGGTCCTCACTTTACAACCTACCTATTTTACGACGGCTCGCACTTACAAACAGTTCTCTAGCGTAGGGATTTAAGGTATTCCCTATTTTAGAAAGCTGGTCTTTGTTCGGGTAATTTTCCCGAACATAGATTTGCGGGATTCCCTGTGCTAGTGAACTGGTCTATGTTCGGGGGAATTCCTGCTCTCTTCGCATGCTTGTTAGCGCACCCTCACTTACTGTCCAATTCATTTTACGTCGGTAATGGTAAATTGTAGACCCCCTACTTCTTTTTCTTAAAAATCATAACACCTATCGTACTGCTCTCTTGATCCCTTTTTTACTTCCTACACACCAAGGCAGTGTAAGACTCTATTAGAGGTTACTTGCACTGTTTACCCTCTACACAGCTTATTTTGGCAATGTAATAACTTCCTTTCGATTTCAAAGCCACCTTTATATTGCTGACCCCATGTTTTATCTCTTTTCTGCATTATGTCTACCTACTTCTTGGATCATTTAAAAAACGTATAGGAACACTAGAGTGCTAAGAATACAAAGCAGCCCCTCTGCCTCTGTGACCCTTCCCCCCCCCCCCCGTGTATCTCCCAGACTTGAAAGGGTTAAATAATCCTTTAAACACTCAACTGGTTCCATTGCCTTGCTGCTGGGTTCAGCACCTCCTCCTGCGATGGCAGATGCATTACGCCTTCCCCATAGAAAAGCATTCACTCAATGCTTTCTTATGGGGATATAGAAGATGCTTGACATCCTCATGTAAAGCGTGAGGATGTTCAGCATCATTTCATTGAGTTACAATCTGTGAAACAGCAAGAAGGGCCTCTAGTGACTGCCTGCTAGACAGCCACCTGAGGCAGTCTTAACCCTGAAATATAAACATTTCTCTGAAACGACAATGTTTTACATTGCAAAGCTAAAGGGACAGAGTCACTGCACCTAGACTGCCTCAATCAGATGAAGTGGTCTGGGTGCCTATAGTGTCCCTTTAATTTCCTATATCTTATTTGGTTGGTTCAAGGTGACTGCGTGAAGCTATAGTTAAATTACAAACATCAGTTGGCCAAAAATGTTTGTATAAAAATAAATTATGCAAATAAAATCAAGTAGAGTTCACCTTAATCTCCCACATCACGTGACACAGAAAGAAACATGACTCTGAATCTTAACTAAATGGGAAGTTTTATGTGATTGGGGGTAATAAAATGAGCATATGTGAAACTGCATCTATATTGAGAAATGGGGCATATTGTTACGTATCCTTATACGTATCAAATACCCAATGAGTGGAATGTCTTCAATCCTTGATACTGGTGACATACACAAAATTCTAAGTCATTCACTGATCTTCATAACATGCGTCCCACAAAGCATCACTAAACCAATTATAGTCTACCAGGGTATTTACTAAAGTGAGAATTCAAACTGAATTTAAAGTGAATTTAAAGTTTTAGGCCAAAGTGAAACTTACCTTTAACTTAGAGATTTTTCCAATTCGGCTAGTTTGACCGTAAGTTTGTAACTCAGTTTGAATTCTTACTTTACTGAATAACCCTGTTAATGTTTGCTGACATATTCCTACGGCATCATCTGCACATTCTTTATTCTCCCAGAATATGGAGTTAAAACAATATCAATAGTTTAAATACATTATTTACAGCTACCCATTTCATTATTTACATTCAAATACTTATTTCTATAATGTCTAGAAATACCTTTCTTATTATACCTTTCTTATTATACCTTTCTTATCTATACCTTTCTTATTATACGTCCACCAAAAATCACATGAAAAGTCTACCGGCAATGATTTTTTTTTAGAGTTACAAAAAAAAAAAAAGAAAAAAAAAAAGAAAACGGGTTAAAGATGAAATAAAACATTTTTAAAACTGGTGTCAATAAACATGGTGTTGAAAACCAACTTTATAAATTTAAGACAGAGTAGTTGGGTGGAAAAATCTCTTATTCATGTCCACACAATATTTTTTTCCTACAAGGTCCTGGTCACCACTCTAATAAGGGAATGGACCCAATAGTCAAGACTACTAAGGGGTCAATAAATAGAGGATTATTTTAAATTAGTGAAATATTATAATCAAATGACGTAACACCCCTTGCATATTTTCCTTACCGAGGATAAGTGTAGAATGGTCATTGGAGAAGTAAGATGATGAGTGTAGGCTTAGCCAAGATGCAATAAGTTCCTGGGGAAGTGTAATAAGTTTATTGCTGGAAAAATCCAGGTACGTAATGTTCTTTATATAACGAGCTGCTTCTTTAGGTATAGCTGAGAGCTCATTGTTATGCAAATCAAGCAATCTTAGACGAGGAGTATTTATTAGAGCTTCCCATGGAAAAGAGGTGAGAGCATTACCATCCAGCCTCAGCTCCTGAAGTTTGTTTAGTCCTCGCAACGTGATCATGCTAAGGCTCACCACAGAGTTATATGGCATCCACAGAAACTCTAGGTTGGAAAGCAGGTAGAAAGCGTCTCCCTGCACCCTCTTTACAGATGTTTTCTCAATTCGCAGTTTAAAGGTGTCCACCGGGATATTAACTGGCGTTGAGGTCATCTCTGGATCATTACAAAGTACTGTTCTGTTTGCAAAAAGAAATACAAGCATGTTTTATAATGCAGTAAAAGGGATTTGTGTGTGTGTGTGTGTTAAAACATTTAATAAATCAGAAATGGCTTTCAAAACTTTACACGGGAAAACACATTGATGGAGGATCAATTCCAATCACAGTAAAAAAAACTAACACTTGTTTAAAAATTGCTCAATGATTTTAATGCATTTTAGAAAAACATACAGACAGACTGTTATACCCTGTTGACTAATGTTATGGATTTTTAAGTGATGGTCTGTTTGTAAGTATTATTCTTGACTGCTCATTTTCCTAGTGGTATTTATATAAAACTCTGGTGGATTCTGCAGACAGGAGGAAACACACATATTAGGTGAAGGGCACTTAGACCAGGGGTACTGGGCATCCATATGGCAAATGACTACATGACTACACTAGGCCCCTAGATAATGTTTGTGCACTATTTATTTTAGAGGCTGATCTTTTACTTCATTGGGGTGATAACACATCTAATGGCACATATGAATTGTTTTACCACCTCCCTTTAAAAATCTAAAGACCAGTTGTGTCACTCCACCAGCTGTACATTGTTGAGAGAATAGCATCCCATGTACACCAACACCACCTCAAGAAAAGGAGGGGCGCATATTTTTGGCTAAGTGATTATTATATTAAAGGAACACTATAGTCACCTAAATTACTTTAGCTAAATAAAGCAGTTTTAGTGTATAGATCATTCCCCTGCAATTTCACTGCTCAATTCACTGTCATTTAGGAGTTAAATCACTTTGTTTCTGTTTATGCAGCACTAGCTACACCTCCCCTGGCTATGATTGACAGAGCCTGCATGAAAAAAAAAACTGGTTTCACTTTCAAATAGATGTACTTTACCTTAAATAATTGTATCTCCATCTCTAAATTGAACTTGAATCACATACAGGAGGCTCTTGCAGGGTCTAGCAAGCTATTAACATAGCAGGGGATAAGAAAATCTTAATTAAACAGAACTTGCAATAAAGAAAGCCTAAATAGGGCTCTCTTTACAGGAAGTGTTTATGGAAGGCTGGGCAAGTCACATGCAGGGAGGTGTGACTAGGGTTCATAAACAAAGGGATTTAACTCCTAAATGGCAGAGGATTGAGCAGTGAGGCTGCAGGGGCATGTTCTATACACCAAAACTGCTTCATTAAGCTAAAGTTGTTCAGGTGACTATAGTGTCCCTTTAACCCACACACTTTTACACAGTTATCAACAAAAAGGTCTGAGGACACTCACATATGTTTTAAATAGAAATTCAAAAATAATAATAAAACTTGTTTTTGTGGTGTAGTATTAGCGCTTACCATAGAGTATGGTAGTCTGGTATGGTTTCTCTCAGTGTAACAAGCCAGAGTACAAATCTTTTTTTCTTATTTTTAATCTTCACAGGATATACTACACTATGTCTTACTATACTTTCTGTCTCCACATATTACTACTACTTCTGGAAACACCTCTACCTCAAGAAATACATCAATAAAATTCTTACCTGCTTGTACATTTTATTGGACCTGATTGAGAGACTCTGGTTTGGGTGCTGTGGCTGCCTACCTGTTTAAATACATACGCGCTAGAGACCAAGCTCACATATATTCTGAGCTATTTACGATATACCTTACGAATCTATAAAGCAAACTGCCAGAGCATACGGTTATGTGGTTAAACGAACCAGGAACCTCGTCTAATCTTCTTTTAGTTGTTTACAATATTTTTTTTTTTCAGTATTACCAATTGGTGGATATATTTTTGATAGTTGAACTTTGAATATAAAGATAAACACGTGTTGCTGTTCGTAAAATTCCCCAATTACTTTAAATAACAAATTAAGTAATATGATTTGTTAGTATATCATTGTGTTAACCCCTTAAAAGTCTTAATATGTCCTCAATTGCAGTATCAATCAAATGATGTCATTTTAAGTACATTGTTTTATTTAACCTTATAACTAAATACATTAACCAGTTCTAGTGTTACTCCAGTATTATTATGGTATGCTCTTACAACATCCGTTCACTTTGAATTCCTGAATAGTTTTTACTAAAATGGGAATTGTTGAAAATTTTGAAGAAAATGTGAAAATGTTACACTGTAATAGCAATCTGGAAAAATAACATAACTGGAGAAAGTTTTCATTTTACCTATTATGGCCTACAAAAATCCCTTTTCAATCCTCTACAATTAAAGTGTAAAGAACAGAGAAAAGTAGGATTGGGATATTTGGACCCTAAAGAGTGCCACCAAACAAGGGTCACTTGTATGATAATTGCACATGTGTGTGTGTCTTTGCCAACAACTGAAAATGTAGAGAGAGAGAGAGAGAGAGAGAGAGAGAGAGAGAGAGAGAGAGAGAGAGAGAGAGAGAGAGAGAGAGAGAGAGTGTGTTCAACTGAAAATGTAGAGAGAGAGAGAGAGAGAGTGTGTGTGTGTGTGTGTGTGTGTTCAACTGAAAATGTAGGTTAGATAAAGAGAATTCTGCCCATTAATGCATGGGCAAGCAGCAATGTGAATTGGCAGAAGACTACATAAGCCTCCCAACCTGCTGCCTCTGATCTCTCACTAATTAATAAATTGAACTAGTGTCATTTTTTAAATTGGTGCACGTAATCATTAATGGGATTACTGACTGTTCCATGTGCCTGTGACCCATTCACCTTGCAAAAGAAAGAGTAATAAATGTAATTAAATGGGGGTGGACTTTTAGCCACTTTGACATACATATTCATTATTACATTCTCAGAAACATATTCCTCCCCTGAACAGCTTTTCAACCATTATCAGAGAGAAAATTAGAAGACGACAATTTAGCTTTTTTATGGTCTATAATTTAGACATATGTTTACAGTTCCAGTAATTTCTATAGTACTAATGATTTGTGATAACATATATTAAGTCAATGTATTTAACCTTATTTATTCAGGTTCATTGTAACTACAGAAAAACTCTCTAATAATGAACATTAGCTCCATAAAGAATAAGCAAATATTTATAATATGAAATAATTATTATCGGCTTTTCTATATTACTTTAAAAATAGTAGTATTTCAATGGAATATACTACAAACAAATAATGCAAACTCTGAGCTCTCTTTCCAACGTAAGCACTTAATGTAAGCAAGTACATTATATAATTATTCATACACTCTTGTAAATACCATCAAGTGTAATTTAAAAGTAATGTAACAGTATCATTATTGTGGTAGTCTTTAAATTACTACTTTACACACATGAATTGTTTGGCATTTATGAAAAAGAATAATTATTTGAATTATTCCCAATTGAGTCACAAAAAAAGTGGGGGGGGAAATCCTTTTTGATTGCAATATGGCATTTACATTTCTCTTTAGATCAACAACCTACTAATGATAATTTCTATACTGCATTCACTACCAAATATACAACTGATGGCTGACATTAAAGTGACACTTTAGTCACTTTTAGACCACTTCATCTCAATTAAATTGTCTGGGTGCAGTGTCCCTGTCCTTTTAACCATGCAATGTAAAACATTGAATTTTTTTTTAGACACAGTAATGTTTACATTGGAAGGTTAAGTCCAACTCTAGTGGCTGTCAGTAAAACATGATGTGGAAACCCAAATAGTTAACAATTTATTCAATGCTTTGGTGGAAGCTTGAATGTGCATGCACTGCACTGCGGTGCTTCCTGGGTCAGTGCTGCACAGTGCTTTCTATGAGAAGATGTTGATTGGCCAGGATGGCATTTGGCATTACCCGGCCCGCCTCCTTGGCTGAGATCATCAGAAATGACAATCTCAGTCAATCCAATCTTTTCCAATGGGAAAGCCTTGTGATTTGCTGAGATAGTCAATTCTAATGTCAGCCAAGGGGGTGGAGCATGGGCGAAGCCAGAGCTGGTGGACTTGGGCGGCGTTGGAAAAAGGTGAATAATTACTATTATTTAAGGGTGGCTATAGTGTCTATATAGTGTTTTTAACACTATTGGGTCAGGAATACACATTTGTGTTTCTGACCCTATAGTGTTCCTTTAATACCACTAGGTATTGGGGAACTATAGTGTTAGGAATACAGGTTTGCATGCCTAATGCTAATGTGTACCTAAAATGGAATGGTTTACTGTCCATTTGGTGTTCAGTATGCAATGATAAAATTATAAAAAAAAAAAATAGTACATCTACAAGCAAGTATGCACTTTTCTACCATAAAACATTTTTGATGGGCCTCATTGTAGATGAATGTGTACTGATGTGTACTAAGCACCAAAAAATCCAAGCTGAGATTTTTCAGAATTCTAATTCAGAATTCTAAAATCTAACAGATGATCCTATTGTTTTTACCAATTTATTTCCTAACACCACGTCTATACATCGTTTTTTGATTCTTCTCTATACTGGGTAAATTTCTCAGTTGATCTCTAAGAGAATTGATCTGTTTGACCACCGAGAAATTTGAACTTATCTCTCAAGCATCTTATAGTATATCCAACATACATCCAAACCGGGATACCAAATTATTGATCACATGTCAGCCATTAAAATGTGAGAAGCCAAGAAATGCAGACTAGTTTTATACATTAAATAAACAGCAACTTGAATTAAAAGCCATTAGCAGAAAATAAGTGACACATTTTCAATATCTGTAGTTCACAACCAGTTCTGAACATTTATTTTTTATTTCAGGAGCCCTGTAACATGGGAACTCTCTGTGCCCAATATTTGAAGGTATTTGTAGAATATTTACCAGTGGCAGAAATGTCAGCATTAAATAGCGATAGCATACCCTGCAGTTGGTCCTTCAGATATGCCATCATTGTCCTTGACTACTGAGACTGTATTATAAATAATACATGGCTTGTTTGAAATCAAAACATTCTGCTTGTTGTGTCATCATCAAATGGTAATGGTAAGATTAGATGGAGGGAAAGTCTAAACTGTGGAGTTTTTGATTTAAGTTGTTTACTGGAGATACATACACTGTATTGCAATATATGCTGGGAAAGGTAACAATTCATTTAATCTAACTGAAGTGACTGGTATATGATTGGGGAGCAATACAATTCCAGTTCAACTTGATTTGTTTGGTTTCAAGAGAGATTACACAAAAGCAGACAGAGACAGAACTTATGTAGAGAGGTCTCTGGTCCAAGAATGTTTTTTGCCCCCTCCTCCTCTAGTGTAAAGGTGGCCAAAAGGTAGATCCTCATCTATCACACAGCTCCAATGATGCTATGTGAACTGGGGATCTGCCATTTGCCTATCCTTGTAAGGTTGTAATTGTGGGCAGTGTTTGTGCATTTGAATGTAAGGATGTGTTTGTATAGAGTATGTATGTGTGCATGTAGGGGTGTATTTGTACTGTGGCCATTGGAATGCAGTGGTGTATTTGTGTGTAGTGTTTGTGTTTGAATGCAGGAGTTTGTTTGTATGTAGTGTTTGGCTTTTAAATGCAGGTGTGCTTTTGTGTGTAGTGCTGGTGTTTGATTAAAGGGGTGCTTGTGTATAATTTTAGTGTATTAATACATGAGAGTGTTTGCAAGTAATATTTGCATTTCATTGCAGGGGGGTGTTTGGATGTAATGTTGCCTTTTAAATGCGAGTGTACATTTGTGTGTAGTATTGATGTTTAAGTGAAGGGGTGTGTTTGTATATAATTTGGAGTTTGAATGCAGGGGGTGTTTGCATGTTGTGTTGGTTTTTGATTGCTTGGATGCATGCATATATGCACATATATATATATACATATATATACAGATATACATACACATTACGACACAGATACATACATATACACACACTGACACAAACACATAGATACACACACCAACACAAACACACACACTGACATATATACATACACAGATGCAGACCCTTACACACATATACACAGGCACATGCACACATCCTGACACATGCATAAACTGACACACAGATACACATAATGACACACGCGCACACAGAGATATATGATGCCCTCAGCGTATCACCTTCTTTAGACTTTTTATGTCAGAACTTAAAATGTAATACAAATGTTTTAATTGTTAGCCCTATTATGTGTCAGTTATTTTCTTTCTTGATTGTATTGTTTTCCTGGATCACTGGTTTAGTAGTTAATATTCCAACTCTATCTAAACTCATCAATGGTTGGTCAATATAATTTGTTATTTGAGGTCCAACACTTGGAAAAAGCAGATTTCGTGCTCGAGTTAAATTTAATCTAAATATTTTGAAATGCTATCTTAGGTATTTATTTTGCAATACAAGTTCCCCGACTTGTCAGTCAACTCTTGTCAAACATAGTCATGCTGACAGCATAGCCCACTATGGTGAGAAGTGATTGATAGAGGAGATCAAGAGGACACTTATACAGACAGTTCTCCTGCTCACCTTCATAATTAATACACTACGTGTGCAGCAGTGGGCTGACATTGTTGTGATTATCCATTTTTTAGCACAAAAAAATTAAATCTTACACTTTGTGAAATGGATATTAAAATGGATATTAAAAGAGTGTCAAATATCACTTTTATGGCAATGAAGACAGATCATAAGCATTTTAAGGGAAGAGTGATGTGTGCCTCCAAGCAGGGTCATCCAGCTAGTAGGTGGGTAGGAGATATATGGGACGCTGCCAAAGGCTAGTATAACACCCACAAACCTGGCATCATGGTGGTCATAATAGCATTAGGTCTTGTCCCCCTGGCTGATGTCTGTGGAGGAGGAGCAGAGGCAGAGCCCGATCCAGCATCCAGCATCCAGCTAAACAATATCATCTGACTGCTATTTTGGGGTCAAGAAGGAATTTTTTCCTAGTTTGTTGCAAAATTGGAAGCGCTTCAGATTGGGTTTTTTGCCTTATTTTGGATCAACAGCAAAAACATATGTGAGGAAGGCTCTTTTCAGCTATGTAACTATGTGACTATGAATATTTACTTTCATTGAATGTATAATTACATATAGATTGCATAAACAAGTGCAAAGTGTAAAAGTGAATCTGTAATTTTGCCCCAATCCAAAGTAACGGACATGTTGGTTGTCAATGTCACCTCAGCAGAAACTATTAGGAACCATGTTATCAACAATAGGATTAACAAGATGAGCGCAATGAAGTATGAGGACCCTGTAGGAGAATTTCCTTTCGAAATTCAGATCAGGCAATCTTCTCCACCCATTCAGGATTCCACCAAAAGTTAATCACTCCCTATTATGGTGGCTTCACAAAGGTTTTTCATTGGGGGATATCCCATGGATAATTTTCAACACAGAGGCCAGCCGTTGGGGCTGGGGAGCCAACTTGGATGACAGATTTGCTCATGGACAATGGAGAATATTGACAGCAATTCCATCAAATATCCTGGAACTGCTTGCTGTCGTCTTGATATTTCACAATTGGGTAAAGGTGAGATTCAACAATGCAACACATGAAGCACAATGCAAAATTTTGACTAGGTTATTTTAATGAATGATGGAAATATTGATATTTCTAAATTCGTGGGTACATTGCTTTCTCCAAGGCCTGGTAGTAATTTACTTACCCGGCCCAGAAAACTCAATAGCAGACTATCTCAGCAGAGTACAGATTGATCAGGGAAAATGGTAGCTATCAGAAATAATTTTTCTGGACATCATTGCCAAATGGAGACTTCCACAGATATACCTGATGGCAAGTTCACGTAACAACATATAACAAAAAAGTAAAATAAATATTTTTATTTCAGATAAGTAGATAACGTGAGGGTTCTTCACTAACGTCTGTATGTCAGAATTCAAATTTAATTTAGTGAATAATCCTCTGAGAGTTCAAGCTGAGTGAATTAAATTGTGATTCATACAAATGAAGTAGCACTATAGACCAACTACTTAGTCCTGGGCTCATTATACATTTCGTAAGATTTTACTAATTATTTTGCTATTATTATGTATTGACTATTCCCTTTAAAACATTTAAATTCTGTAGCATTCTCAATCTCCACATATCTGTCTACAGAAAACCCACAGACAGATGCAGGTTCTTACACAGCTCCAGCTTCCAACCATCTCATACCAAATGGCATCATTAACAACTACAAGGTTCAGCTGCATCTACTCTGACATTAAAGACTGCAACAAACACCTGAACACTCTGTCTTAATCATTCAAACAGAAAGGATAGAAATCAAGACCATAAAAAGGAAAATACACTCTGCTCTGCAAATACCACATGTGCATCTTCTACAATACACATATATCACTAGTCGTAACATGTAACCCACCCTTGAGGCTCATGGAAAATCATCAGATCTACAGATAATGCTCTCTAAAGATGAGGTATTGAAAGGCATTGACCCTGAAGTCCCTTTCCTGGCATTTAGACTGCCATCTAATTTACAAAAAAAAAAAAATGGTCAGTAGGAAACTACCCACAGAGAGGTTTAACACTATGTTAGCAAATCTGCACAAAGTACATAGCTACTCACAACAGTAAAACATGTAACATCAAAGGGTCATTCTCATGTACATCCATAAATTTGGTATACATGACGGAGTGCAGGAAATGTGACTTTGGATATTACATGGTAAAATCATCCAACAATTAAATAAAATAATGAACAAGCACAGATATTCTAAAAAAAAAAACACACCATGAAGAAGACCATTACTGTACACCAGTTGGAAACCACTTCATGCAGAAAGATCATTCCATTCAGGACCATAAAATCAATATACTAAAATAGAGCTTAAAAAATACAAAGGAAATGAAAGAATTGAGTCCACCACTACAAAATGTAGTATTGGAGCTTCTTGGCACACTAGATAGGTTTTATATGAGTACTTTGTTCTTTCGCATCAAACTGTTATATATTTTTTACACTGTGCGTGAGAATTCCTATGTTCCAGAGGCCTTTGAAGGACCAAAGGTCTTTGCACCCTGTGCTGTCAGGAAGCCTCATTTGCACACACCATTGGAACTATACAAACTCTGACTTCTACTGACTCCAGAATACTTCTCTCTCTGCCACTCATGATTTGGAACTAGAGGAGTCTCCATTAATGCCTCATAGGATTGAGTGAAAGCTACCCTGTTTTATATATATATTTATTTATTTATTTTTTACTTTTTTCATACATGGCTCAACACTATATATTAGCCTATACAACAAACGTTTTTATTTCAATATTTGGCCTTGCCTTTTTTTAAACTTTTTATTTTGAACATATTACAAGTCAGCTGCCTTCATAACTATTTGCGTATTGATGGACATTTGAATTCAAGACTTCCCTGAGGATTTCTTTTGTACTGTTTGTCAAGTATAAACATTTTTTGACTATTCTATGTGGCTAGATTGAGGTGTTATTTCGTTGTTAAGTCTATTACCTAAAACGTATTTTTAACAGTATTTGTTAAAATTCTCCATTGCTTACACTCTAAAAAGCCTATGCGATGATTGCTTGATTATACCCTATACTGCTGATTGTATAATTTTTGGTGTTGCACGTCAACTGTTTGTTCAATTACCATTTACCACATTTGATTCACCTACGTTGGTATCCTCTACCGAATACATTCAGTAAAGTATCAGTATCCTTTATAATTTTTTTTTCCAAAAGGTTTATTGCATATATGACAAAACTGAAACACTTCTGATTAATATATTGGAATAGTTTTCGATTTCAGTGTGCATAGTCCTACTTGTTTCACATATTCCCATTTTGCAAACCCTTGTAGAGTGGATTTCCATGGATTCAGCACCTATTACTCTATTTACATTGGGTAGTGCGGTTCAGTATTCATATTTTTTTCTTTGCATTACATTCACCATCACTTGCTTCTTTCACTTTGGTCAGTAATTATTTAGACTTGATAAAGGGAGATAAAGTCCTGAATTGTTGTCGCTACAAATTTCTGTTAGTCCAAGAAAAAAGGTTTTAAACGAAACTGCAATACTATACTATACTAAATATTTAGATCCCGTATATACACAATAGAAAAATAAACAATCACAGACTATTTATTATGACTAGTCAAATAATGAAAAGATGTATTTTTCCAGAATTACGAGAACATATTTAACTGAAGTTTATCGTTTCTGAGTGTTTCACATTGCAATAAGATTTTAATAGGCCTTCCGTTATACCTTTTTTGAACTGAAACTCGACTTCCAGTTGTCTTTTTAATAATGTTAATACAAACCTTTCCATCATTCCTATCAGTATAGAAAGGGGACTGAAAAATCTAAAATAAGTTAGCAAATTGTCAACTCAACAGGTTCATGCTGACCTGATTTGACATGTGAATTTCCAGCATTCATAATATATGTAACTGAATGTCCTTCCGTACAAAAAAATAATACATTTTTTTTTTTTTAATAGTAGCAGTAGACAGTTTCAAGGATTGAGGCAGAAAAAAAATTCTAAAAAATAATAACAGGTTGTGAAAGCACAGTATTTATCTCACTTTAATCATGGCTAAAGGTACAACTGTTTTACACCAAGGATTATATTCACTAATGAAAATAGTAGTTTAAACCAAACCTGTAAAATGTTGGACAATATGATTGGATTTATTATTTTTTTTATATTAGTTGTTTTATTCCAAAGTTTTCAAGTTGGCTGTCATGTACGGCAACTCACTAATTAGTAAACAAGCCCTCTGACTATTTTTTAAAGCCTTATTGCCATATTTTTATGAACTATTACTAACATTCATATTTTACAGGCATTTTCACCTTATGTAGAAGACCTGACTAACTTGTGTAATTTTTTGGAATGTGTTTTGTTAATTTTTAAATGTTATCTTATTACAGGCCTGTGATGTAGTAATTTCACTGGGTTATAGAAAAGCAGGCCTCATCTCTTATCTCGTACATTCATTTTAATTACGCATCATGTACACCGAGCAGACAGCATTTCAGTGCTTTCTCTGAATCCAGATTATAAAGTGCTTTCAAGTTAATCCTTTGGCACACAAAGAGACAGCACAAATCTACTGAATAAAAATAAGATATTCCTAAAATCTGAGCTAAAGGAGAAGGTTGCATGGGAATTGTGAGACAGTGGAAGATGTGTATGTGTGTGGGTGACATAATAAGAACGTACCTGGATTTAGACCCATCACTGAATGAGTGGAAAGTGCAGCTGCACTGGGATGGACAGGAGAAACAGACAAAAGGTAGACTTCCAAAAACCAGGCAGCAGAAAATGCCAACAGTGATCCACATGGTGACCTAAACATGAGCTGGACCTTCCTGGACAGGACAGTAGTGTCTGACGGTGTCTGGTCACATCTTGTTAGGTGTCTTCCGCTTGTAGTCGCAGACTGATGCTTTAGCCGTGGCTCAGCCCATGAGATAAAAAAGGATACGCAATGGGATTAGTGAGGGGACTTGAGTTATTTTCCTATTGCTGCCTATTGCTTTACTGAACTGACAGAAGCCTTTTTATAAGCTGCAGCAAAAGAAGGCTAACAACACTGCTCCCTGAAAGGGTTAAATATTAAGCAGAATATGTATGTATAGAAATGGAAAGAAGAGATTTACTGACCTTTGAAAAATAATAACCGATATTCCCCAATATGATATGTTGTCTATATCTAAATTGTATATTGCAGGTTTATTTTGACTTCTATAGTCCCAATCAGTGTATAACCAGTCCACCTTTAATATTGGGTAGGTATAATACATTGTGGCCTTGATTTAATACTTTTAGCTACATTTCTTTATAATAATTTATTTATTTTTGGATAAACCTTTAGAATGTTGTTTTTGTTTTTCAAAATATTAAACTATCAAATAATATATCATTTATCACAAATTATTCAATATATAATTTTTGATATATTGAGCAGTGAGACTGCAGGGGAATGATCTATATATATATATATATATACACACCAAAACTTGTTTTAAGAAAAAAAAAAAAAAAAAGCCTGTGATTTGCTTTACAGCACTACCGTATATACTTGTGTATAAGTCGATCTCGTGTATAAGTCGAGTGCAGTTTTGTGACCAACAATTGTGAAATATGCTATGCCTCGTGGATAAGTCGAGGGTAAAACTTGGGGCTATGAAATTCTGTGATTTTTATAATTATATACACACACACACTCATACAAACACACACTCTGCATTATATACACACATATACACAGCGTTTACTTACCTTCCCTGCAGCTCCTGTCAGCTCCGTGCAGCTCCCCTGTCAGCTCCCAGTGTAAATCTTGCGGTCTGCGTGCCGCGCGGAGCATTGCCATGGTAACCTGTGGCAACGCTCCGACAGCCGCGGGTCTCACGAGACTGACACTGGGAGCTGACAGGGGAGCTGCAGGAAAGGTAAGAAAAAGCTTCCTGCCGGCCCCCAACAGGACCACCGGGCTTGTAATGAGCCCGGCAATCCTGGTCTGTATTATGGCAATGTAAATTGCCATAATACAGACAGTGACTCGAGTATAAGTCGAGTGGGGCTTTTACAGCACAAAAAATGTGCTGAAAAACTCGACTTATACTCGACTAATTATACGGTATTTGTTTTACAGAGAAGGCCTGGAACCTAACCAACTGTTATTGCGAGCATGCCAGGCAGGGCTTTGCTATTAAAAAAATAAAATAAAAAATAATGAAAAATAATTTAAGGGACATAAAAAGCAGGCAAACGTTTTCCGGCACAAGCCCTTTTTTTAATGCATATGTCCTTAACCCCTTAAGGACCAAACTTCTGGAATAAAATGGAATAATGACATGTCAGACATGTCATGTGTCCTTAAGGGGTTAAACATGCAGTAACACTCACCAGTTTATAAACAATGTGCAATAAATGAAGAACCCAGGTGCCGCCCCCCACAGATCTAATGCAGCTGTTTCATTGCAGTGAAGTAATTAAGGGGGGATTCTCTACTCATCCCACTGGACAACTGGAACTGGACAACAGATCAAACTACGGGGTTTCTACACATACCAGGCAGATTATGTCATTTTTCTCCTGAAGTGTCCATGCGACTTAGCATATGTGGGCAAGACCATATACTCACTTAAAGATCGAGTGTCGCAACATAAAACAACTATACATAGTGCCAACTCAGAGGCATCAGTTGCACAACACCTCAGAGAAGACACAATGTATCGCAATTGCACTACCAGGTTTTGGAAAGAGTTTGCCACTTCCTCGTGGAGGTAATAGGAAAAGAATACTGTTACAGAAAGAGGTTCGCTGGATGTGCCTTTTGGATATGGTGTCACCTCATGGTCTTTATGAGAACCTTGAGTGGCACTGGTTCCTCTATGTACTCCAGCGAACACTCGCTGGAAGGCTGGAGTGTCCTGAAGCAGGGTATGTATAAAATATAAAATATATCTTCCTATGTCTTATGCCTTAATCTAGTGACTAATACCTTTCTATGTTTTTTGCTTTATTTCGTCAGAGGATAGTAATAGTCCTGCACTTTGTTACTCTAAGCTATATGCACAAGATTAGGCACCCTGTATACCATAGTACATAATTGGTAATGTGTAGTTATTTTCTTTATTACATAGTACATATGGGTATAACATTATACACTATAATATTATACACTATACTTTTGCAGCTTTTTTTACTTCACACACTATATAGTCTATACACACTATACTTTCACCTTTATCTTTTCATTAAAATTCGAATATGCGCCTTCCGGTGTTGTAATTGTATGCTTATGACCTGTTTTTGCTATATTCCATATTTGAGGCATATCTCTTTGAACGCTGTTTATATGTGTAATGAATGTCTGCATTGTATACTCGTTTCCTAGCAACCGTGCGTCATGAAGTCATACGCAGTGTCATACACCCACACATGCAGTAAACTGGGAGAGAGCCCCAAGATGGCGGAGGGACACCAAACATTGAGACACAGCTACACTTGATCTGTGGGGGGTGGCACCTGGGTTTTTAATTTATTGCACATAAACTGGTGAGTGTTACTGCGTGTTTAAAGACATTTGCATTGAAAAAGGGCTTGTGCCCGAAACGTTTGCCTGCTTTTTATGTCCTTCACATTGGTGCACACTACAACTGGAAGCGCAGACCTAATGTTTATTTGATTTACACAGCTGGAACTACAGTGGAAGGAGCTGCAGCTCAGGAGATACTTTTGGTATTGCAATTACCTTGGCCTCTACTCCTTTCCTTTAGTGAGAAGTTAAAATGGTAAGTAGCTCAACCCATAGTCAGTTTTAGTTATCTACTGCTTTCTGCTTGGTTTTGTTCAGTTCCACTGTAAAAGGAAACTATAGTGAATACAAAGTTGTATTCCTAGCACTATAGTGCCCTATAGTGTTCACCTCATCAACCCCCCCCCCCCCCCCCCAGCACTGAAAGGGTTAAAAACCCTTTTGTCACTTATCTGATTCCAGCACCAATGTCCCTGGATGCTGGATCGGGCTCTGCCTCTGCTCCTCCTCCACAGACATCAGCCAGGGGGACAAGACCTAATGTGCATGTGTCTCAACTGCATTAAGACTTTTTCCATAGGAAAGCATTGATTTCTAATGGGATTTTAGCTGATGCTGTATGTTAGCACGCAAGGGACGTCCAGTGTTGTTTAGCTGATCAAAAGTCCACTAAGGATCTGGAAGCTCCCAGAAGGAATCTGGTAGACAGCCATTAGAGGTGGAGTTAGCCCTCAATAACTTAAATCATTACAATTGCAGGGTTAAGGGGATTGGGACACTCCACCCAGACCACTTCAAGGAGATTAAGTGGTCTTGGTGCCTATAGTGTCCCTTTAAGCTGTGGTGAGCAAAACTTGGTAAAAGCTGAGAGAGAGAATTCTAGAGAGGAGGAGCCGCTATGACCAATTCTTTGAGGTACATTTTGAAAAGAGTAATGAGATAGACAAAATGTTCATGTAAGATGAGAATGACAGCACAAAATATATAAGATAGGTAACAGAAATTGTTTTTTGAAATGTGATTTCACACGCATGATGACGTATTGTCATTAAAGCATATTACTATTTAAAACATATAGGCAGTTATTTTAGTATCTAACATCAGAAAAGGAAGTTATATTTTTCTTTCCATCCAATGTGGGTACATTATACAAATTTCCACCTCCCGACACAGGCCCTTTCAAAGCACACTGTAAACAATCGCGAGCAATGGTGTGAGACAGTTTGACCGTTCCTCTTTACAAAATGTGAATGAAGCTGTTATTACGGCTGAAAGCATGCACTGTGAGCCAGAGATGTACCTAGGTTACACATATACACAGACATGGTACTGAAAAAGTTGGGTATTTTAGTAGCAGTAGTAGCCATACACAGTTTTGACGATAGTGACTCTTTCTGTGTTGGTTCTGTATACTCATATGGAAAGAAGATGACAACAATGTATACAAATTACAGCAATCCTACAAAGGAAAATGTAAACCCTAAAGGAACAATGAAACAAAGTTTTGAGTTATTCATTGTGTAGATGCTCTGCAATAAATGTCTATTAATTTACCCCCTTTTACTGTAGCTTGGATGTTCGAAGTAGCATTTTAAGTTCCAGGGGAACAGTGGAATATCTCCGTGCTCGTGGCTATCAGATATAAGTTGTGTTTTCTTTTTCTTTTTTGTTTTCTAGAGAAATTTATAGGATTAAAAAAAAAGCAAACAATGTATATAAAATTGACCTCAAAGAATGTCGGGATAAAGTGTCAAAATATAGCTGCAACCTCCAACAAATGCCTTATTTTGCCCACAATACAATAAAATAGGGGAATACCTGTTGGTACTATAGTGTCTAAACGGTTGGGTAAATACAAAATATACTACACTTTGATATGTAGATATAAACTAGAAGTTGTACTTTTGGATCAAAAGCAAAAAGCAAATGTGAGGAAGGCTAAACGTGATGGACACATGTCTCTTTTCAGCCTATGCAACTATGTAACTATGTACTAAACAGCCACTGTACTTATAGAGAACATATCGTGTAACGTTGACTTTGTTGCGGTTATTTGTATCCTATGTTGTATACCACAAAACTTCTCCAATAAAAAGAATATATATATATATATATAAAAAAAATACTGTGCTACAAGAACAGGAATGTAGTTGAAGTAACAAGAGTATACATTTACAAGCCTGATTGTTGATAGGTATATTTCACAAAGTCCACATGTAATACAAATTTCATGTGTATATTGATATTAGTAAATTGAACTCACATTTACAGAAGCAACCACTTGCTCAGATAATGTAGTTCTAGTGATACAATACCCACTCAGGATGTATGTAGTTCAAATTATAATCAATAAAAATAGAATATATTAGACTAGTAAAAATAAAGAAGAGGTCTGCAACTCTATAAAGACATACAAGATTGTCTAATAATTATATCTTTAACCCCTTAAGGACCAAACTTCTGGAATAAAAGGGAATCATAACATGTCACACATGTCATGTGTCCTTAAGGGGTTAAATGGGAGGGGTACATTTAACTTTCGCTTGCTTTCAAGTATACCCTGAGGTCTTGATATTATTAATACTCAACTTAATGGCATTTATTTGATTGAATTCAGAAATAGTAGGGTCATACCATTGAGGAGTTTGTCAAGCCATCACCAATGACAAGCATGAGTTTGATGCCCTAACAGGGCATTCCAAGTACAGAATTTTCACTAAACTTATCCCATTAAATTCTAAATTCTGATTGATGGACCTCTAAAAAGTGATCAGAAAAGCTGTGATTCTTTAAACACCCCTCCTTATATTGTCCACATGTTTACCAATTGGTTTAGAAGTCTTTCCTTCATATTGGTGTCCACATGGCCATTGAAGTA
This sequence comes from Pelobates fuscus, assembly GCF_036172605.1. Taxonomy (NCBI): domain Eukaryota; kingdom Metazoa; phylum Chordata; class Amphibia; order Anura; family Pelobatidae; genus Pelobates; species Pelobates fuscus. Next base: position 127,825,995 of record NC_086326.1, read on the forward strand.
ACAGTAGATAAAATAATCAATATTATATATGAATACAATATTATACTTTAAACTAAAAATTAATTATTTAATTATTTTAGTGTTGGTTTTCTGACGGGCATTGCATGTGCCACGATTATAAAAACCTTTATTCACATTTTTAAAATCACAGAAAAAGTTGTTTTCTTTCTCATTTTCATTTATCTTTTTTGAGAGATAGCTCCTTGTTAATATCTGCCATTTATCCCTTTTGGGAGATAGCTTCATGTTAATTTAATTTATCCCTTTTGGGAGATAGCTTCTTGTTAATTTAATTTATCCCTTTTGGGAGATAGCTCCTTTGTTAATTTCATTTATTTCTTTTAGGGGACATATCTTCGTTAATCAGGCCTGCTGGTGCTGTATCTGATCCAGCACAATTGTCACCACTTGATAATAACGTTATCTCCACTACTACCAGTGCCAGTAGTCAACAGCAACAGGTTGGACAGTAACAGCTGGACCCCCCATAAACTGGTTTATTAAAAAAACAAAAATGTTCCTCTAGCCTATCTGCTAATGCCAGTTCCACTTACAACCACTTCAAATCACTCATTTTTTTTTTTTTTTTTTTTACTGATTTAATTTATTTCTAGTAAAAGACAGATTATTTCCAGTGAGCTTTGCCACTTTAGAAGTTGCAAGCTTTATACACAGTGTGTGGCTATAATTCACTGTACAAGTGAACCCTGCATACACTGAGTACAGTATACAAAAACACAAAAATGTTACAATTTTAGTAAATCCACTAAGCAACAACCCATGTTTCAACACAAACATAACGCATTTAAAAAAAAAAAAAACACTTCAATTACTTGAATTTAAATTAATGTGGCGGGGGGAGGGGGTGAATGACAGCAGCAGTGCCTATTGCGTCACTACCACCCACAGGGAGAGCAGCAGGATGTTGTGGAGAGTGCCAGTAGAAGACAGACAGGCATTTACAGTTGGACTCCTCATCCCAGGGAACTGTCCACCAGCCCACTGTTGAACATTGTATTGGTTTTCGTTTCAGGGCCATGTGAAAACAGTACCCTGACATAATGACCTGCCTTATTTCCCAGTTTTGTGGAGTGCCCCTAATAGCCAGCATGCTCTTCTTTCCTTTACAACACACTGGGCATGGTGGAGGCTCAAACTTACTGCACACCATTCTTGAGGATTGCAGGTGTATGGAGTGTCTAGAGCTGTATAAACAAAGTGATTTAACTCCTAAATGGCAGAGAATTGAGCAGCGAGACTGTAGGGACATGATCTATACACCAAAACCACTTCATAAAGCTAAAATATTTTTGGTTCCTATAATGTTGCTTTAATGAGCTGAAATTGAATAAACCCATCAAGTTCAGCCTTTTATAAATCTCTGCTTCTGCTGTTAATCGAAAAGCGAAAATACCAGTTTGAACTGATTTCTAATTGGGACACAAAATGGAAAAAAAACATTCTTGACTTAAAATTGCCACTCAGATTTCTGCTTGAATTATCAAGCTGTCACCCACATAGCAATGATTATGTCCTTGAAAAGGAGGGGCCAGGTCAGACAAGGCTCCAGAGTACACCAAGGGCTATCCTAAAGCAGGATCAGGTCTTCTCAGTGGTCAGAGTCCAGAGAAGCAACTCAAGGTACACAAGGGGCAATCAGCCAGGGGTCAAAGTAAAATACACACACACACCAGAACTGGTTCTTCCCATGGTAAACTGTGCCATAATTACCACTTTACTAAGTAAAACATTTTTATTTTAAAAATATTAGCATAACTTTAATTTCAATTATTGAATTCATAACTAGAATATGACAGTAGACTAAAACAGCAATTGTGTGTATAGATTACTGTTTGTGGTACATAAAAATGCAATAATGTAAATGTAATTAACATTCATTTTTTATATCAAATTCATTTTTCATTAATTTATTCATACTTTGCTAAAATATCAATTTGTAAGGAACTGTGGGCATTTTGTAAGATTGAAGCATCCTAAAAATATTAACAAGATCCAAACACAATGTCAGTATGTGGTCAAACATCTACAAAGATAGGCCAGCTATATGTATTATACTTGGCTTTACAAACTATTTCTGCAGCCTTTAAATAATCCCTCTAGTACACTCGGAGTATTCACAATTGGCAAAAATCCTCATATCTGACTTTAAATTCAGCTCAATAAAAGTTATAGTTACAAATCAATCACAACTATCACTCCAGCAACAAACACCCTCAAAACATATGACATGAGTCAGTGAGACCTGGATATCTCTCTGCAGGTTTAGATATACTAAACGGATTCCATTCACATCCAATTTTAAACCTCTGTCTCTGTTAAAGTGAACCTGTCATGGTATTTTAGGTGACAACATATGTTAATGCAGTCATTATTTAATGTGTCATAATGATAAATGATATAATATTTAACGGCGTTACGAGATGTGAGATGAATAATTACCCCTCCCTCAGTGTTGTCGTAATACGGATCCATGGGTGTTACACTAATGTGTCATGCCCTCTCCTACCTCCCACCTCCATATGCAAATGGCTCTGCTTAGCACAAGCCACCTGTCCCATTACACTGGCTTCACGCCAAAGCATTAGAAATCGGAGTGAGTGATATTTGTCATTCTGCTCCTATACTTCTCTAGCGGAGTAAGACATGCACTTGCCAGAGGAATATTCAGAGCAACTACAGTGCATGTGATGTAGTTGCTTTGCGGGAGAGCAGGGTAGTTCTCCGTTTTCTTATGTCATTTAATTCTCAGAATGCAAGGCTATTTTGTTGGCTATTAACAAGTAAACCAACAAATAAAGGAGTGAACTGCGCTTAACAACACACGTACATGCATTAAATAGTGAAATCCTTTGTGGAACTTCTATTTTAATAGCAATGCTTAGATACAGGAACCAGACACTACAAACACGCACCATGTTATTCCCTATGCAATGCTTATCACTGTACATCTAGTTTTAATTATATTGCACTATTATCTGTCCCTTTGTCTTTTGTCTTTTCGTTGAGATATGTTTAACAAAAGAAGTTCCACAAAGGATTTTTACCAGTTCGTGTATGTACATTGTTGCTAATTGTAGCTTACTCCTTTGTTTGTTTGATTAGCACAATGTTGTGGAAACTCTTTGTAGGTGCAGCTCACACCTTTTGTTTGTTGGCTTGTTTGATTTACACAATGTTGTGGGAACTTTTTATTTTGATATTTGTTTGGTATTGTTTTTTATAATTGGCTATTAACAAGTGCATGGAGGAACCATATTTTGTATTGATTTATTGCAATGTATAGAAGAAATAACTGTGTGTACCACGACTGAACCACCATTGCCTTCATCCACCCCTTGTGCAGGGTGCTATTAAGGAGCTTGTTCAAACTCTTGTAGTTGCTTGCATTGATTACTGTTAATTCTCTCCTAACTGGTCTTTCCAGAAACCATACTACCTCTCCACTGCCCATAATGAATGCTGATCCCCGACTGATATAGCCCTTTTGTGGCTCCTCTTACACATCACCAATTGTTACATTGGCTCTCTGTACGCTATCTAATTCAAACTATTAACTCTAACCTACAAACCTCTCAAACAGTCTAGCACCTGCTACTTTCCTTCACATCCATACACCCCTGCTCTGCCAGTGACCTTCTACTGTTTCTGTCTTCTGCTCATACTTGCTATACTTACTCTCATTTACAGGGCATCTCACAGGCAGCTCCATTCTCATGGAACAGACTCTAACCTGCGGATTAATCCTTCAAAAAGTCCCCTAAAGCCCACCTCTCCAAAATAGCCAATGGCATCACAGTATAACTGTCATCCCTCAAACCTATATCCTACTCTTTAAACTTAATTAGAGGGTCCACTCTCTACTTCTCACCAACCTTCCAGTACTGCTACTTGTCTCCTTGTCTCTTGGTTACTATCCCATACACAGATCTTCCTTTTGTATTTTTATACTCTGTCTCCTTTAGATTGCAAGGTTGTTTGAGCAAGGTCCTCATCAACCTAGCATTCCTTTCAAAATTCGTGAAGAGTTTGTCTCATTCATTTGTTGTTAAATTCCCCCTGCCCACTTATCCTTTAACCCCTTAAGGACACATGACATGTGTGACATGTCATGATTCCCTTTTATTCCAGAAGTTTGGTCCTTAAGGGGTTAAAGCTCTGTGAGATACATTGGCGCTATATAAATGGCAATAATAATAATAATAATAATAATAATAGAATAATTACAGATGACTTACCAGAAAACAAACAAGCTATTTTTATGACGTTTGTAAAATAGAATTGTCCTAAAAAAACATGTAATTGATTCATTAAGCTTTAAATTGGTGCACATTAAAATCTGCATAGCAACATTTAGGCCAAAGTAGCATATTTGGACAGATTTCCCAACTCTACTATAGTCACAGCTTGGCTATTTTAGATGAAATATTGCCATTTGGACTTTTATTCACTACGATTCTTAGTTTAATGAATAGTCCTATATGTAATGTTTCTGTAAAGGAAAGAATACATTTTCATAGTAAAAGCACTTGGATTTCGGTTATTGATGTAAAAAAACTGCACCAGCAATTTCACAATTCTAAAATAAATCAATGCGCTCATGTCTAAGTTGACAGACATCATTCTGTCCTTGCATTCTGTTTGCTCAAAGCATTTGCTGATCTGCTGCTAGTACACATTAGTAGCATTAAAAAAGAGACAGTTTTCATAATTGTGTCTTCACAAAAACCTTGTTGTCAATTGAATGAAAGCATTCTTTTTTTAACATGGTATGCAAATACGATTTAGAAAAAGGTGGAGGGAAAAGGGGGATTGTAAGAGCCCAGACTGGAATCATGCTTTTATTCACATCATTAGAGAATTCTTTGGAGGATTGGGATGGTTCATATACAACTTCTGAAAAGCAAGACTTTACATAATGATTGTGCATGGTGAAACACGTGAAACTGACCCTATAAAAGGGAGTGTTTTAACTCCCAGTGCCTGAGAAGGGAAAGCACAAGACATTTCAGTATACTACGGATACCTCATTGCAAATATGGTAACCTCTTACCCTGTTCCAGAGGGATTCACAGAGATTGAGGTATTTGGCATTGGTACAACGTTACTGGTCGAAGGTAAGGAATGTCTTTATAGCCGCAAGATCCTGATGTTTTATAAGAGAAGGGTTTTATTTACAAGCCGATCAGAACTGCTCAGCTTCCAGATGCAACAGGCAGCTCGATAAAAAATGATATCTAACAGCCAATATTAGCTCTGCTAAAATGAATTTTGTGTGAAACAGGTATTTATGGCGTATGCGGAGATGATGATGCACTTGGATAACTACTATGATGTCTTTTTGATTTATAGCCTACAAATAATATCAATCTGGTAGAATTCTATAATCAATCTGCAGTAACGTCATGTAGAATGCATTCATTTATCAGTGCATAAAGGCATGGCTATTAATTGACTAAGAAGCAGTAATGGTATACACGCTGTCATAAAAAGCAGTTTTTTAAGAAGCCTATTATAAGATGTAATGACTAAATAAGCAGGGCACACTGCATTTTGCATACGTTATGCAGATATCAGATTGGAATTACAGTGAAGGGTCAAATTTGGTCATTAATGTATTAAACGTCAAGTGTCAGTGTTTTCTAATGTTTTTGTAACATCTCAGCATGGTGCAAGTGAAGAGCTTGTTCAAACCGCAGGTTGCAGGTTATATTCCCGGCAGGGTCATCTCAAATATTCCCTCTTCTCAGGTTGATGAAGTTAATTCCATTAATTCAAGTTAATAAATTAGTAATAGTTTTTTTAATCTGAGAAGATGTGCTTAACACTCTCGGATACTTAAAAAAAAAATGAAAAAAAATTATTAACTGCATTTAAAAAATGTCTCAATGTTTGTTCCTTCTTATTTTTAATCATCAAAAAATGAAACTAAGAATTGTCAAAGTGAATCTTTGAAAAATGAGTGATTAGAAATTCAATGAAAGCATGTCTCATTTGAAACAGTATATAATACTTTATGTATGTATTTCTATACTGATGACATACAACATGCTAAAAAGGTTTGTGAACATAGCTATGATATACAGGGTTATTCACTAAACTATTCAGAAAAAAATTAGGTGAATATGACTGAATTCCAACCGCACCGGCACTTCGCAAATTTATAAAAGCCTAATATGTGGTCAGGATTTGGTTTTTATGACCATTTCTGTATCAATTATTCCTAAAATTCAGAAACTTTGTCATATTCACATGTCAACCATTATAAATCATAGGAATCACACATTTAGTAACGGTCGCATGGCAACCGAATAAAAAAATGAACGCATTCACCCACATGTGGATCAGAAAATTATTGTTCACTTGCAAGTGAATTGATCATTTGAAGAACTATTTGCCCGCTGGCAGCACTAACAACAAGCTGGAAAGTACTTAAAAAAAACAAAACTTTGAAGATGCAAGGCTTAATTATGTGGAGGCTAGCATTACTTAAAAAAAATTTAAAATAAGAAGGTCCCATCCCAAGGTGGTAGGGCCTGTGAATTAAGGAGAAGGGGACAAAGTCACCCTGTTCTCTCACCCAGGAGCATTAAGTTGGGTACCTTTTAAAAAAGTAATAGGGTGCACCCTGACCCCACCCACGGCCAGTGAGTGTGGATATTTCATTTAAAAAAAAATGGGGGTAACATGCTGATGTACCACCCATTAGTGGTCAGCGGATCATGGCTTTTCAAATATTCATAAGGAAGGAACTAATGTCTACCCGTAGTCCCGCTCACTGGTGATTAGTGGGGGTACTTCTAATATTAATCAAGGACAACATAGAACCCTCCAGCCCTCATCCATTGGAGGGTGCCCTTATTGATTATACAATGGGCGTGTGGACATGCAATTGTCCACCTCCCAAATAGTAGTATGCCCCGTTCATCCCCCCAATTTCCTAGCCACCCCAAATAGAAATAAAGAACCCTATCCACCCATCAATCACTCTAATAATAATGAAGGGGCAATTAATCGAATAACTGTGAAAAAACATTAAAGGTCTCCTTTATTCTAAAACATATAAAAATCCATTATGTGACAAATTAAAAAAAAACAATGTAATCAAATGAATCCATCTTCACTCATGGAGGGCTCGCCGCAGACTAAGCTCAGATATTGAGGAAAGTCCTTATATGGTCTTTTCCATGCTATATCAGTTTTGCAATATGAGCAATAAGAATGCTCAGACAGCCAAGTCTTGGGCCTTTTCTAGAGACTGGGCAGCAATCCTTCTGGCAGACACGCCCCTACCTGCAATATGGCAGGTGGGATATATGAAGGTTTAAAACCTCCATTATAGTAATATGGGGATCTTATTTACCCCATTTTCAATGTGGCAGCTGTGACCCTAGCATGAGGATTTTTACCATTTGCTCATTGGCTAATAGCGCTGCAAGCGGGCAAACAGTTATGATTTTTTATTAATTCAGGGCACGGATTAGAAGCCTCAGGCCCTGATTTCAGCTGTCCAACGGCGTTCCGTTTGGCTTAAATTGAGACCATATTTAGGCCCATTGCTCAATTGCATATATCTTTTTCTATAATATCTCAGTAATCATGTATGTACGTAGTGGGGAATCGTGATGCAGCATAATAACGGAGAACTATCCAACTTACCACCCAAATAATGACAGACAACATAGTATGGATGAAACAGGCCAGCATTTATTATAACATATGATAAATACTGTATAACACATCCATAATTTATTTTAATCTTTATCTTTACTTGATATAAACCAAACATCAAACATAAATAACCATACCGTAACAAAGAGGTTAACATATAGTATCATACAGTATAACCAAGCCGTCCTTGCCAATATACTGACCATGAGCCCAGGGCCGCCATCAGAAATTTTGGAGCCCCTAACACAGCTCAAGGTCTGGGCCCCCCTTCAAGCCCGCCCACAGGGCCCGCCTTCAAATCCCGCCCACAGGAATACACACACACACACTAACAGATACAAATACTGAAACAGACATACACACATGCATACACACTGGCATACACACAGTGCACAAACACTGGCATACACACAATGGCTTACACACACTGGCACACATACACTGGCATACACAAACACTGACATACACCGGCATACACACATACACTGGCATACACTGACATACACTGGCATACATACACTGACATACACTGGCATACACATACACACTGGCATACATGCATACACTGGCATACATACACACATGCACTGGCATACATACACACATACACTGGCATGCATACACACATACAGCGGCATACACACATACACCGGCATACATACACTGGCATACATACATACACTGGCATACATACACTGACACACATACACACTGACATACACTGGCATACACATACACTGGCACACACACACACTGGCATACATACATACACTGGCATACACATACTGGCATACATACACTGGCATACATACATACACTGACATACACATACACTGGCATACAGACACTGACATACACATACACTGGCATACATAAATACACTGGCATACACATACACTGGCATACATACATACACTGGCATACACATACACTGGCATACACAGGCATACACACACACTGGCATACACACATACACTGCCATACATACATACACTGGCATATACATACACTGGCATACATACATACACTGGCATACACATACACTGACATACACTGGCATACACATACACTGGCATACACAGGCATACACATACACTGGCATACCTGCACTGGCATACACACACACTGGCATACACATACACTGGCATACATACACACACACACTGGCATACATACACTGGCACACACACACACATACACTGGCATACACATACACTGACATACACATACAGTGGCATATACAGGCATACACATACACTGGCATACACACACACATACACTGGCATACACACACAGATACACTAGCATACACACACACATACACTGACATACACATACACTGGCATACACACATACACCTCATTTTCAGCTGGGGATGATGTGAGTCGGCTGCCTCTCCTCGCGGCCTTTCTCTCCTCCTTCCCGCGCGGAGTAAACTGGGAGGAAGTGACCGGACGTCACTTCCTCCCAGCAGCACTTGCTTCCGGCTGCATTTTTATTTTTATTTCTTAAACGGGCCTGGTCGCGCTATTACAGATAATAGGGCCCATCAGGTGGCCCTAAATGCTTGGGTCACCTGATGGGCCCCATCAGCGTGTGGGCCCCGGTGCAGATGCACCGGCGGCAGTTCTGCTGATACAATTGTGACAATTGTGACAATTGTTACGGTTGTCATGCCCTGATGGCGGCCCTGCATGAGCCTATGCACCACTTCTTCTCACCTCCCCCCTCGGCATAAATTCCTTTTTCATCCCAATGCTTACCACCAGCCAACCTTTTTCCTCGCTCGGTGGGCACGTTCAAACAGGTAACCTAAGGTTAAAGGACCACTCTAGTGCCAGGAAAACATACTTGTTTTCCTGGCACTAGAGTGCCCTGAGGGTGCCCCCACCCTCAGGGACCCACTCCCGCCGGGCTCTGGGGGGAGGAAGGGGTTAAACTTACCTCTTTCTCCAGCGCCGGGCGGGGAGCTTTCCTCCTCCTCTTCTTCCTCGCGACGTCATCGGCTGAATGCGCATGCGCGGCAGGAGCCGCGCTCGCATTCAGCCGGTCGCATAGGAAAGCATTCATAATGCTTTCCTATGGACGCTTGCGTGCTCTCACTGTAATTTTCACAGTGAGAAGCACGCAAGCGCCTCTAGCGGCTGTCAATGAGACAGCCACTAGAGGCTCTGGAGGCTGGCTTAACCCTCAGTATAAACATAGCAGTTTCTCTGAAACTGCTATGTTTATAAAAAAAAGGGTAAAAGCTAGCTGGACCTGGCACCCAGACCACTTCATTAAGCTGAAGTGGTCTGGGTGCCTAGAGTGGTCCTTTAACCCTTTAGAGCAGGGGAGGTTGAGACCTTATTCCACATATTGACATAACCGAAAAAAATCAATAAATAAATACATTTAACTCGGATATGCCTACATCATGAAACTGCAATTTACATATTAAGGAGAAACTTATGAAGGCAAATTCTTAAAAGAAGGACCAGATTAGGGGCCTGAAAGTTTTGATGGGCCTAATTATATGAGTATATTAAAGGAACACTTCAAGCACCATAACTACTACAAAGCACTTTGGTGGTTATGGTGGCTTGTCGTCCTCATTGTAAGTGATCAAACTGTTTTAGGATGGTTTTAATTCTTACTTAGGCTTTGCTAGATGCGGTCCCCCAACTTCACTACTTCAGACCCGGCTTGTTTAGTTGCATTCATTAGTTAAGCTATGCATAGAAACATAGAATGTGATGGCAGATAAGAACCATTCAGCCCATCTAGTCTGCACAATTTTCTAAATACTTTCATTAGTCCCTAGCCTTATCTTATAGTTAGGATAGCCTTATGCCTATCCCACGCATGCTTAAACTAAGTAAAGGGTTGCAGTGAAGGGTTAGCACATTGGCTGAGAGTGTCAGCTACCTGTTTTCAGCCAAGGGGCTTAGCCATGCAGTGCAGGTTCCCTGGATTCTGGCTCCATTGTTCAGGTAATGAAGGCAGGAGCAGACCCATACCTTCCAACATCTCAAATAGACAAACAAGGACATTGGGACACTTTATTTTTAGAGGTGTCAGTGGGGGGCGGGTGTTAGGGGTTGCCCGGGGCAAGGTTGTTATAAGACATTTTAATAAGTGACTTACTAATAACTGGAAGTTGCAGACATATTCAAAAATATACCTAAGTGCCTATATAAATGATCAATTGTGGGCAAATATGAACACATAATTGGATTCACATACACTGATTAGGCACTACCTTAAAACCAAAGACATATGGGTGGGATATATTAGGCAGTAAATGAACAGCCACTACTTGAATTTCATGTTTCGGAAGCAGGAAAAATGGGCAAGTGAAAAGATCGACTTTGACAAGGACCAAATAGTGATGACTAGATGACCGGGTCAGAGCATCTCCAAAGAGGCAGGTTTTGTGGAGTGTTTCCAGTATGCAGTAGTTAGTATCTACTAAAAGTGGTGCAAGGACAACCGGTGAATCGGCATCAAGATCATAGGCGCCCAAAGGGCAATGATGCATGTGAGGAGCGACGGCTGTTGTTTCCTCAAATTGCTGAAAAACATAATGTTGGCCATGATAGAAAGGTGTCAGAACACACAGAGCATTGCAGTTTGCTGTGTATGGGGCTGCATAGCTGCAGACCAGTCAGAGTGCCTATAGCACTATGCGAAGAAGACTTGCCAGTGGAGGCAGTGTTATGCTCTAGGCAACGTTCTGCTGGGGAACCTTGGGTCCTGACATTCATGTGTGTGTTAATGTGACATGGACCACCTAACTAGAGATTGTTGCAGACCACATACACCCCTTCATGGCACTGGTGTTCCCTGATTGCAGGGGGCTCTTTCAGCAGAATAATGCACCCTGACACACTGCAAATTGTTCAGGAATGGTTTGAGGAACATGATAAAGAGTTCAAGTGCAGCATTGGCCTCCAAATTCCAGATCTCAATTTGATTGAACATGTGTGGAATGTACTGGAACAACGAATCCCATCCATGGTGACCCCACTTTGCAACTTGCAGACCTTGCAGGACTGCTAATGTCTTGGTGCCAGATACCACAGGACATATTAAGGGGTCTTGTGGAGTCCATGTCTCAATGTGTCAGAGCTGTTTTGGAAGCATGGGGGGACAACTACATGTTATTAAGCAGTTTTGACTGGTCAGGTTAGTGGATAGATCAGTAATATATTTCACCCAGTGGTGGAACTACTGCCGGTGCAGCAGGTGCATTGCTGAGCAGGGGCCCGATCGTTAACCGCAAGACCAGGCCCCTTTCACATTGGCAACACCGGGAGCAACTCAGAGCATGTGGGAGGGAGTAAGACATATGCTAAAGGTGGACTTAACCCAACTCAGAAACCTAATCTCTGAAACTAGAGTGTTTTACATTACAGGGGTATACAGTCAAGGGCACTGCATCCAGATCACTTCAGTGACATTAAGTGGTCTGGGTGCGTGTAGCATCCCTTTAAAGGTACACAACAAACAGTTTAGCTTTGAATTTAATTTATAAGACATTAATAATAAAACACCACCATTAAATCATGTTTTGTTTTTTTACTGTAGTTTCATGGAATGCCAAATGATTAAATCTACTGTTCTGTGCCGCATTGTTGTTTTTGTTCTACATTACATTTTAATTGTATAAATTAGCACGTCCCCTAAAACTTCTCAGAATAGCCCCACCCCTGACCTCACCCAATCACACTCCTAAAATTAAAGTATTCATCTTAGTCTAAATCAAATGAAAACAGCAATGCTTGATAACATCTAAATAGACCCTCCGACCCATGCCAGTCCCCGACCTTACCTTAATCCTCCCTCTGACCTGGTGACCTCTCCTCCCACTCAGACGTCAGCTCGCAAGTGGAGCGGAATGTGCATGCACGGCAAGAGCCGCGTGCGCATTCAAACAGTCCATAGGAAAGCATTTCTCAAAGCTTTCCTATGGACGTTCTGCACACTAGATGCGATTTTCACATCCAGCGTCGCAGAAGCGCCTCTAGCGGCTGTCAGGAAGACAGCCGCTACTCTAGAGGCTGAATTAACCCTGCAATGTAAACATAGCAGTTTCAATGAAACTGCTTTGTTTACATCTGAAGGGTTAAAACATTCGGACCTGGCACCCAGACCACTTCATTGAGCTGAAGTGGTCTGGGTGACTATAGTGTCCCTTTAAGTATTACAAAGGAGAGGACTGAGAGGACTGAGAGGACTGAGGCTGCTCGTTGACTTTCCAAAACCATGACTCTTAGCTGACCCTCCATACTGGTTGACTGTTGGCCTTGTCCAATGTATCCAACTTAGCCATGCAACAACCCCAGTGCATATTTATGCAGTTGTTATTGTGAAACTGAAAGAAGAAAATGGAGACATAAATGGAAACAGTATGTATCAGAAAAAAGTAAAATGAAGAAGCTTTTTTAGCAGACCAAGATGTAAATAATTAAATGCATTCACCCTTTACAAGTTAGTGTCACTTTAAAGTCCCTTTGGAGACCTATTTTTCAGTTGACTAAATAAATGTTGCAGTTTTGTTTTGTATTTTGTATAGCACATTTATTCATATTTACGTTAATATAATTGCCATTATTACAACTTCACACTAACAGGTCAATGTCAGTATGGATTTCTCTATCACACCCTAACCAATCTCCCAAGACAAATGACTATGGAAGTTAACATATTTTCCCCAATGTTTCTGGACTTCTAGAATATAGAAGATCTGGAGGAAATGTGGAGAAAATAAATTGGTTAGAATTAAAAAAAGAAAAAAAAAAGAATTAATTTTACAAAAAAATAATTTAAATAAACTATTGATTTTTCCATACACTCATACTCTCTTTAAGAAATATATACAATTGTATAAGCTAAACAGGAATTGTGGTTTACAATTTAATACAAAACAAATATGTAACAAAATTTTCCAGCTCAAGTATTTCAGTCTAAGTATTTAAAAACCCTTATCAGGTCCACACAGCCCCTGACAAATAAACCCAAAAGTGTTAAATGGATAAAACCACCAAAACAGAAATGCTGAACTTTATTATAAATGGAGAAATGTCACTTTCCTGAAAACTACACATAAAACATTGAAGCGTTACATAGAAAATCTAGATCTTGTCTTAATCTTTTTTCAAGAGTTGCCTCTTTTAAAAGTGTAAATAAGATTTAGCATCCGGTTCAATCCAGTTCAGTCTTGGCACAGTCAGGGCACACATGAAATTGAAGAAGGAGAAAGATAAACACTGGGGGGCAATTTATCAAACTGTTCTGAAAATTGTCTTTTTCTTTTTGGTTTTCTAATCTATTTATATTTATTAAATGATTTATACAATTATTCTAAAAAAAAATGTGGCTTTCCTAAATCAGGCATTTTTTTTTTACTGAAGTATCTATTTTGGAAAATACCACCAAACTTAGAGTGGCAAATAAAATAGAAGTGAGACAGAATACTTTAGTGGTTGAAAGATTATTAAGACATTTGCATCTAAAAAAAATGGCAACAGATGGATTTAATAAAATGTACCAAAGAAAAAAAAAAGGGTTCAAAACTGTCTGAGACACTTTGATAAATCTCACCTTTTGTTTGTTTCTCTACTGGCAATTGCATTCAATGACAGAAAAGACAGAGATTATAACAATGATTGACAGAAGGATATGCTGTGTTCCAGGATAGATGCAAATAATGTTGATCTTATTCTTCATATACACATATTTGTTATATTGGAGTTAAATAACCATAACATTAAAAATCCTGAGAAGTGACAATCCCTCTTTAATGAAAGTCATAAAAATCACTTTCAGACTATTCAAATGATTATTTGGGACCTGGAAAAACATGTAATTCTTCCTATTTATTATGACATAATAGCAGACTTTAAACAAGCCCTCTATACAAATAAACAGTTTTTGATTATAGTGTTCCTAGGGTTATGATCAAATGCTTTTACTCACCGGTAATCCAGTGCCGGTCAGTCTCCACTTAGCAGCTACTTCTCCACTACTATCATCCATCCAGATAATCTCAAGTCCAATCAAATATTTCTCATAGTAGGAACCTAGTGGGCATTTGTGGCAATTGTCACGTTCAATCAATCGGATGCTTCTCAGAGAGAATCAGTGAAACCAATGCTTCTCTATGAGAAGCATTCAAAGTGTTTGGCAATGATGAAAAGGCAATGTTTACATTTTTCAATACTGCAGCAACATGGTATTTATACCAACATCATTACGGCATTAGTTTTGGTGCTTAGAATATCCCTTTAAATACAAATAATCTAACATTTAACTTTTCCATTTTCCACTTATATCCACAGCTCTTCTTGGATTCCTGTTGAACGGTCTGACAATTCTTTCTTTCTACAAAGTCCGAGAGCTCAGAACGCCCAGTAATTTGTTGATTATAAGCCTGGCAGTGGCAGACATCGCCCTATCTATTAATGCTTTCGTTGCTGCCTTTTCCAGTTTTTTGAGGTATAAAAATGCGTTTACCCGAAAAAAGAGAAGGGTCAGTCTAACAAATAGAATAACTGACCTGTAATTAATGAGACAGATATAGGTTTAACGCAAATACAGTCTAGAGAATAGATTTTGCTCTAATGTGTGTATGTATTTGCCTAGGATAGATAAGGATGTCAAAGATACAACCCCATGTGTTACAGAACTTCATTAGCATTATAATTATTCACACTAAACTACACGCTGACCACACTACACCCTCTGATAATACGGATAAATGACAGTTGCATAAATAGTTCTTATAAGAGGTATACATAAACATTCTTATATTTTGTGTAGAACAAACATGTTTATATTTATTCTAAGTACAGGCAGTTCGTTAAGCAGGTATATTCCATGTATAATGCAAGTGGATTTGGCCATCATTGCTTACATCAGTGGAGCATCATATCTATGGAACAATGTCCACAGCTGTCTTTTACAAGCTATCCATGTGTGAAGGTCTCTTGCATGGGAAAGGGACCTGTGTCATGCGCACTGCTATGTTTGCTTTTAACTTTTCTTTGGTGTCTCTCTAAGGAAACCAAGGGACAAAAAGGCCAGGAGGGAGTACTTTGCATGCACTTGGTGACTAATTATGGTATTGAGTATGTTTATGTGGTGTGGTGTGGTATTTTGTGTGAATTAGTTGGTTGCAGTTGTGTTGTGTGTCTACTGGTTGAGAGTGAGAGAGTGTATATGTGCTGTAGGGGGGATGTAGCGAGTGTGTTCATAGCGGCTGTAGTGTAGGAAGATGTAGTGAATGTGTAGGGACTGTAAAGAGTAAGCGTGTGCAAGGGCCCCGCCTCCCTTCCTATTACCTTTTGGCATGGAGGGGGGGGGGGGGACAGCTCCACCAGGTGCAGGCCAAGATCCCTGTTCTTACGCACTCTGGAACTGTTCTGTGTTGGAGCATTGCTATAAGACTCAGACTGCCCATCAGGCAAACCATGCATATGCTGAGCCGTGATGACCAGGGGAAATTAAAGGATAATGCAGTTGGCGACATGCTTCATATTTTCATAGCCGGCTCGGTGGGCAGGTCAGCAGTATATAGGAGGACTAGGGAGGCTCTCTGAACTTCCACCAAGTTCAGAGAGATCCTTTTGTGTGTTCTGTAATTCAGAGTGTTCCCGTGAGATACCACGGCAATGCTCCGACACAGAACAGTGCCAGTGCTCACAAGAAGAGGGATCTCGGTCTGCACCCAGTGGAGGTGCAGGTCTAGAGACACCAGACATCACTGGACCACCCAGCCTTTAAGTGTCCCTCTTTCCTGCCCAAAGGTAATATGAAGGGAGGTGGGTATATGAAATATTTTTCTCCATTCATAATTAAACTGCACCCCCCTCCCCTCACACACACACACACACACACACAGTACATCCTTGACACACACAGTACATCCCATATACACACTATGAATTATTATTATTATTTTATTATTTATATGGGGCCATCACATTCCGTAACGCTGTACAATGGGTGGACTAACAGACATGTAATTTTAACCAGACAATTGGACATACAGGAACAGAGAGGTGGAGGGCCCTGCTCAATGAGCTTACATTCTAGAGGGAGTGGGGTATAGTGACACAAAGGGTAAAAGTAGGAGTAAGAAGTAGGTTGTTAAAAAAGTATTCATTGAGGGCTTAGTAGGTAATTTTTGACAGTTGCAGGAGAGGAGTCATGGGGGATGGGGGATAAAAACCTGCTAACAGTTTAATTGATATGCTTTCTTGAAGAAGTGAATTTTCAATGATTTTTTGAATGTGTGGAGACTGGGTGAAAGTCTTACGGAGAAGGGATGAATCCCTTACAAACACACGGATACCCTCCATACCCACACAGTATATCGGTGACACACAAAATAAATGCCATATACACACTAAGCATGCCCTACACACATATACACACAGTCACATATACACACAGTCACTCTCTATAGTGCCTACTCTACAGCTGCTATGCACACATTCACTACATCCCCTACACCTATCCACTCTCTACAGCCAATAGACATACATACTTCAGCCCCTTGCCACGCAACACAACTGCAACCAACTTATTTACTCAAAACACCACACCACAAACAGCTCTCTTTACACATATGCAATGCCACAATTAGCCACCAAATGCATGAACAGTACTCTCTCCTGACCTTTTTGTTCTCCAGTATCCTAATCGAGACACTAGAGACAAGGCAAAAGCAAACACAGCGCTGAACATTACACAGGGTCTTTTCCCCATGCAAAGTTCTCCGCATGTGCTGCTCTAGAAGAGCATTGAACCAACATGCTCACTTTGAGGAGATAAGCATACTATTGGTGATAGAAAAGATAGATATCAGGTGTATTGAATAACAAATATATGGGACTGGCAGCTACATACATACACAAGCGTCTAAAAATGAGTGGTAGCTCAAAAAAGTAAAAAAGTATGTGCGCTCAGAAATAAAAAATATCAAAAAAAGAAACTATTGTATATACTGTGATTTAGCACTTATACAAAAAATAAATATATTTATTTAAAAATCAAAACAAAGCATTGAATCAAATAAAAAGTCACAATGTGTGCATGAATCCACTTTAGTGAAACAATGTATCAATCAATTATCTCTATATAATATGTAACACAATACAAAGTGTAATGCAGACGCTAATCTGTCAACTAACTCTGTGTAGAGAGTACAAAGTATCACATACGGTATCAGAAGCAGCTGCCAAAAAAACCACAAATAAAAAACTAATATATAAAGAATATATATAAAGGGACTAAATGCATAAATAATAATGAAAAGTACCTGCCTCGGTGTGGGCCCCCCACCGAGGTAATAGAGGAAAAAAAACCCCCAGAAAAAAGGAAAGGGTATTGAAGAGGATTCTATGCCGCCGGTATCCGATTCACTTCAAAAAGGGGGTCCGTCGAGGAACGGTGAGATGCACCGCGGTCGGGATCTTCGAAAAAGACCGCGGTGAACGCTGTAACAGACCACTCACACAGGCACCTGGTAAGTCACTTGTGATATGACTATATATAAATATACCGCGGTCGGTATCTTCTCAAAAGACCGCGGTATGATTGAAATGGAGCAGCCTTGAATATAAAGCCGTCAGTTCCCGGCTTCACTGTGTCCGGAGGTATAGAACCCTTCACTATCCTGAACAAAATTGGTAGGTAGAAGGGAAAAAAATATATATAAAAACAAAAAACTAAACACAAAGAATATATATATATAAAAAAACAAATAAATGAATAAGTGAGTAAAATAAAATAAATCAAAAATAAGGAGAAAACAGATGAAGGCAGCCGAAAAGGATCCGGTGGAACCAGCCACACATGCAGTCACGTCTACGCGTTTCGTCCCGTCCACGGGACTTTCTCAAGACTCCTATACTATTGGTGATGACACAACATGCCCACTCTCTGGCTCCACCCCCCTACCATTGGGACTCTCTGATTAGATAAAGCCCGGGCCAAATTTTCTTCCTCAGTCTGGCTCTGGTTGCCTTTGTAGCTCACAGCAACACTCTGAATCTCGGAGCTCGCAGAAAGAGTTCTTTGCACCTGGTGGAAGAACAGAGAGCTTCCTTGGTCATGCTGCTGATCTCCCCACCAGGCTATCCATTAATTGTGGTTGGTGCCGGCTCTGCATGGGCAGGCAGGGGAGACCATTTGATCTGCCTTGCCAGCCTGCCCGATTGCCAATCTTGGCCTGGTTAGGGATGTATAATTAGTTATAATCACATAACTTGGATTAGCTCATATTAATACAGATTACATTTTATTACTAGGGTGCACCAAAAGTCTCTTTCTTTTTTATAGATACTGGCCTTATGGCTCTGAAGGTTGTCAGATTCATGGATTTCAGGGATTCGTGGCTGCTCTGTCCAGTATTAGCTCATGTGCCGCGATAGCCTGGGATCGGTATCACCAATATTGTACACGTAAGTGCATTATACTGTTCTGACATGTAACATTACACAACATACTGTAACATAATCGTGCTTAGATTTTGCAGATTTTTCCACGGTCAACAAAAATAAAAAGTTGAGCATATAAAGGGATTATTTAGAGGAATTTTTAAAAGCATAAAGAGATTTTAATGTACAAAAATCTGTATTATTTCAGATACCAGATAGAGGTCCCAAGAAAGCAAAGTTCATGACACTGACACTCACTAATATGACAGGAGATGCAGGCCAGTGTGAAACTGAATCCCCATACTTGTTTGATGAGATAGGTGATTTTAAGTAGCCATATAGAATTGAGAAATGTATTTGTATGTGTGCGCTGTTCCTTAATCTATATTATGTAGGAATTTCGGTCACTAAGGCCGCACCATTCCTGCAAGATACATGTGTGCCCCCAATTCCTTTTGTCTTTCCTTCAGAGCCCTAATGGCATTATTTTTCCATAAAACACAAATGTACTCTTCAGGTTTATTCATTGTCTTTCTCTCTCACCAGTGATTTACTTTTCTTCATGATAAATAGGTTTATAAAAACTGATATGAGTCATACACAACTTTAGGTCCGCAAGAATTGATCACATTTTTTTCACATTCAAAATGAGCTGAAATCTGGAAGGACAATATTCTGCTCCTTGCGATCATATCTCTTATTCTTCTATATTCTGACTAATTTGAACACACATCTCCGTAGAATGAAGACCAGCTATGGGCAGTAAATGCATGACTTCCTGGCCTTTGTGTTAATAGTGGGCACATGTTGGTTATTTAATATTTCATTGTGTCATTGCAGGAAGCAAGTTGCACTGGAGCACAGCAATCTCAGTCATTATGTTCCTCTGGGGATTTTCAGCCTTTTGGTCTGTCATGCCATTGCTTGGTTGGGGGGAATATGATTATGAACCGTTAAGAACCTGCTGCACATTGGACTACTCAAAAGCAGACCGGTCAGTCGAATTCAGATTATCCATATGAATCACCTGTAATGAAGTTATTGTAATCAGATGTGGTTTTCCCTAAATTTAAAAAAATGTTGTATAATACCCGCTACTAATGATACTACAAGATTTATGTATTACAGCAAACACGCAAAGTGAACAGCAGAAAAAAAAATTGTATACCGGTATATATATATATATATATATATATTTTTATTTATTTTTTCTTTTTTACTTATAAAATATTTTACCAGGAAGGATACATTGAGATTTCTCTAGTTTTCAAGTATGTCCTGGGTCCACAAAACATTGCATTGATACAATAGGTACAATAAAATACAAAAACAATATTAATACACAATATACACAAAATTTAACATGGAACAGGTAGGAAATATCTTATTAACCATGACAGGTGCATTCTGTTTTGCGGTTTGTAGAGAGGAAACTCTTAAAGGATTTTAGGCTTGGGGACAATTTGAAAGTGTGCGGGAGGTCGTTCCATGATTGTGGTGCTCTGTAGGAAAAGGAGAATCGAGACGCTTTCTTTTTGTATTGAGGTAAACTAAATAAAGTTATAGAAAGAAACAAAAGAGGTCTCCCCTAGGGGAGATCTGCTGCTGGCAAACTGAAGAATAAGACAACTTATATAGAAAGCTTGAACCACTGGTCCTAGAAAGTGTGGCAAATATATAGAGGGGACGGAATTAATAAGAAACAAGAGTATGTGCCTCTCATTAACTCAACAGGTATCCTTGTAGCAAAATATGTAAAATAAAAAAGTCTTTATTGGATCCTTTAAAATCAAATGAACAAGGAGTACTGTATTAACCTCCCTCAATTCTGGCTAATTAACATGCAACAATAGTAACACTTGACTTGTTATATGTTGAAGCCCTCAGCAAGGGGGGGGGGGGAGGGGGGGGTCCCTTTAAATCTATTAGTTTGGGCAAGTGCCTGCGCAGGGTAGAGTGATGCTTTGATGCCAATACATGGATGTACAAAAATGTGCTGCACCTAAATCACTCTCGTGACATAGGTGTATATTTTCACATAAATCAGCAAAAACTCTTAAATAAGGGCTTCTGAGCAGGAGAGGTTAGCTTGAAAGAGAATTCTCTATGCTAGACCCTAATTCTCCTGTAACACCTTCAAGGGTGTTCTGTGCTGAGCCTTAACTGATGCGGTTTGCCTTCTGCTTAAACCCCCAGCTATTAGGTATAGGCTTCTATCCAGGCGAGATGGGCTAGAAAGAAAAAATCTCTGAGCTAATCCCTAATCCTCCTGTAACACCTTCAAGGGTGTTCTAAGCTGAGCCTTATCTAATGCGGTTAGCCTCTTGCCCAAACCCTCATTGCCATTTATCTAGGAAAAAACACAAAAAGTGAATTAAAAAATGGGTCTAAATACCCATAGTGAAATACAGTGTCCCTTAAGTGAGCAAGAAAATGTGAAAAAGAAAAGCGAGCTGGAGCCCGACGCGCGTTTCAGTGTGCAATGACACCTTCGTCAGGGGCTAAACTAAATAAAGTGCTGGTACTAGATCGGAGATTATGGCATTCTTCTCAGGTAGGGTGGGAGCTTCCCAGAAAAGCTCTTAAACACTTGGCTGGAAAGATGAAGGGTGCGTCTGGATTTCAGCAACAGCCAGTTTAGTTCTTTTAGCATGTCACAATGGTGGGTCATGTAATTACATTGTAGCACAAGGCGGCAGAACGAGTTATACAATGTATTAAGCTTGTTAAGGTGAGTTTACAGTGCTGTTGCATATACTTCATCCCCATAATCAATTATTGGCATCAGCATTTGCTGTACAATCTTTTCCTTTACTGTAGGGCTTAGGCAGGATTTGTTTCTGTACAGGGCACCTAATTTTGGATAAAGTTTAGATGAAAGATTTTCTATGTGGAGGTCAAAAGATAGATTGGGGTCTAACAACATACCCAAGTATTTGAAAGAGTGGACTGCGGTCAGTGTGCTATTTGATTTTGTTTTGATGCATAGATGGGAATTTTGTAATTTATGTAATTTAGGTACTGTTCCAAAGATCATTGTGACAGTTTTGTCAGTGTTTAGGAAGAGTTTGTTTTTTGTGATCCACTTTCTTACCTCTGTAAACTGGTCTTGGAGCACAGCCTCAAGCTGCGGTAGATCGGATTTGCTTGCATAGATTACTGTGTTGTCTGCGTACATGTGTACATTTGAGGTTTTACAGACATTAGGCAGATCATTTATAAATAATGTGAATAGTAGGGAGGCAATAATGGAACCTTGGGAAACACCACACGTAACGGGGAGATGGAGGGAGTCGCTGTCAGAAATGGACACCTATTGTGAGCGATCCGATACATATGTTTGAAACCAGGTTAGCGGATGATCACCAATACCTGAGTTTTTTAGTTTGTGCAGTAGAATGTTGTGGTCTACTGTGTCAAAGGCCTTTGCAAAATCAAGGAAAATAGCTCCAGTTAGGTCTCCTTGTTCCATGCCAGTTTGGATGTCATTGCAAACTTTTAAGAGGGCAGTTGTAGTTGAGTGATTCGGGCAAAAGCCTGATTGGTCGGGGATCAGATAGTTTGATTTTTGGTAATACTGACATAGTTGCATATGGATGCATTTTCCCAAGATTTTTGACAATACTGGGAGCAATGATATTGGGCGATAGTTAGAAACCAAAGTAGTGTCACCACTTTTATGGGTAGGTACTACTCTCGCAATGTTCCAAAGTTTTGGTATGTATTCAGACACCAAGGATTTGTTATTTAGAGTTGTGGCGGGCTTAGCAATTGCTGGCAATGTAGTAGTGACATACAATTGACAAATATATATAAAATATCCCCTTCAAATATCGCACTCACAATTCTTTAAACCTGCTTTAATAGCTGTCTCAGGTAAAATAGTTAAAGTGGGATATTGATATTCCCGGTAGGGCAGATGTCAGCTGCATCCTCAGTATTGAACACAGAGAAAGGCAACACCAGTTTGGATAAAATATATAACAGTTATTCCAACAAAATATAGAAACCTTATATTTAGGTATCGAGAGTGCCAGGATTCACAGTCCATACAATAAGAACAAGCACAGTGCATATAATATAAAAAATTTTCTGTCTAGTTTTCTTGGATTAGTGGAATCTTGACCAGTAGAAATCAAGATAGCAAAAACAATTGTTTTTTGTTTTTTTTTTATCTGGATACATGCGTCAAAATATAAAATGTAATTTATTGGTATAATTTTAAGGATACATCTGATATTTCTCAAAAAGACATTATACAGTCCTAATGATAACCGTTTTTATAGTGAACTTTCCATGAAACACACATAGACTTTGTCATAATTGGATTAATTGTAGACAGAATTTAGTTCGAGCCACTGTTTGTTTTGGACGAATTATGTGAATGAAAAATATGCAAGGTGGTCATTTGGTGGAGATGTGTGTATATATATATATATATATATATATATATGTGAAAAAAAACAGATACAATGAGTATCTTGTAATACCTTTTTTATTGGACTAACAGAATTTTTTTAATGACAAGCTTTCGGGAGAACCTCCCTTTCTCTAGTCTGAAGCATTTCTGAGCAAGACGACACACGGAATTCACGGAATTCACGTAAAGTTGAGTCGTGATACAGGGGTTAAAGCAACATGAGTGTAGATAAGACACAGGTTTGATAGAAAATAGAAAACATTCTTGCAGAGGGTCATGAATATCTTTTTGAAGATCAGAGTGAGTACACCCCTCACATTTTTGTAAATATTTTATTATATCTTTTCATGTGACAACACTGAAGAAATGACACTCTGCTACAATGTAAAGTAGTAAGTGTACAGCCTGTATAACCGTGTAAATTTGCTGTCCCCTCAAAATAACTAAACACAAAGCCATTAATGTCTAAACCATTGGCAACAAAAGTGTGTACACCCCTAAGTGGAAATGTCAATATTGGGCCAAAAGTGTCAATATTTTGTGTGGCCACCATTATTTTCCAGCACTGCCTTAACCCTTAATGGGCATGGAGTTCACCAAGGCTTCCCAGGTTGCCACTGGAGTCCTCTTCCACTCCTTCATGAGGACATAATATAGCTGGTGGATGTTAGAGACCTTGCGCTATCCCACCTTCCATTTGAGGATGCCCCACTGATGCTCAATAGGGTTTAGGTCTGGAGACATGCTTGGCCAGTCCATCACCTTTACCTTCAGCTTCTTTAGCAAGGCAGTGGTCATCTTGGAGGTGTGTTTGGGGTCGTCATCATGTTGGAATACTGCCCTGCGGCCCAGTCTTCGAAGGGTCACAGTACATGTTGGCATGCATGGTTCCCTCAATTAACTGTAGCTCCACAATGCTGGCAACACTCATGCAGGCCCAAACCATGACACTCCCACCACCATGCTTGACTGTAGGCAAGACACACTTGTCTTTGTACTCCTCACCTGGTTGCTGCCATACACGCTTGACACCATCTGAACCAAATACGTTTATCTTGGTCTCATCGGACCACAGTACATGGTTCCAGTAATCCATGTTATTAGTCTGCTTGTCTTCAGCAAACTGTTTGTGGGCTTTCTTGTGCATCGTCTTTAGAAGAGGCTTCCTTTTGCAGTGTATGGTCTGATCACTGACAGGCCGACACCCCACCCTTCATCCTCTGCAGCAATGCTGGCAGCACTTGTACGTCTATTTCCCAAAGACAACCTCTGTATATGGTGCTGAGCAAGTGCACTCAACTTCTTCGGTCGACCATGGCGAGGCCTGTTCTGAGTTGAACCGTTACCGTGAAAGCGCTGTATGGTCTTGCCCACCGTGCTGCAGCTCAGTTTCAGAGTCTTGGCAATGTTCTTATAGCCTATGCCATCTTAATGTAGAGCAACAATTCTTTTTTTCAGATCCTCAGAGAGTTCTTTGCCATGAGGTGCCATGTTGAACTTCCAGTGACCAGTATGAGAGAGTGTGAGATAACTCCAAATTTAACACACCTGCTCCCCATTCACACCTGAGACCTTGTAACGAGTCACATGACACCGGGGAAGGATAATGACCCAATTTGGACATTTCCACTTAGGGGTGTACTCACTTTTGATGCCAATGGTTTAGACACTAATGGCTGTGTGTTGAGTTATTTTGAGGGGATAGCAAATTTACACTGTTATACATGCTGTACACTTACTTTACATTGTAGCAGAGTCATTTCTTCAGTGTTGTCACATGAAAAGATATAATAAAATATTTACAAAAATGTGAGGAGTGTACTCACATTTGTGAGATACTGCATATATATATATAAAATCATACTTTCCAAAACCCCATATAACATGGGAGTTACTGTTGTACTCGTGAGACATCGCTGAACACAAATATGAGTGTTTAACAGCAGTAAGAAGCATAATGGTGATGATTGTGCATTGTTTGTTTGTGTGAAACAAATATGAACATTAACGTTGGCCAGGGTTTGGGACTAAGTGACTACTAAAAATTCCCCATTTTGAATACCCTGGGTTATCTACTTTTAAAAATGGTCTCATGGTCTGCCAAACGGTTTTAAAGGCAACATCCCCAACCCGCCACCTTGGCTGAGATCATCAAAATTGATGATCTCAGCCAATCCAATGCTTTCCCATAGGAAAGCATTTGGAGGCTATTTCGCATGTGCGGCAAAACACTGAGCTGGCCAATCAGCATCTCCTCCTAGAGATGTATTGACTCAATGCATTTCTATGGGGAAAGTTCAGCGCCTCCATGCAGAACTTGGTGTGGCTGAATGCCAGTGCTGCACAACCCAGGAAGCACCTCTAGTGGCCATCTTAGTGACTGCCACTGGAGGTGTCCCTAGGGAGCAATGTAAATACTTGATCACTTGAACGGTGAATAAAATCAACATTTAGTGGCTGTCCCATAACCATTAATCATCTTTGGTTTTTGCTACCTCTTGATTGGACAGGAGATCTAGCCCACACAAGTGGACAGACCTCTTGTCCATCATGGGAATTTGAGCTGCTTTTACGGCCCCATCCAATGCAAGTAAGATACCCTGAGATTCTGGCACATGTTATTGTTGTTTTATTTGATATATATTTTTAAACTTAAAGTGATACTACAGTGCCAGGAATACAACGTTGTGTATGCGGAAATAGCTAACACTGGATGTCCTAATGCAGAGCATGAGGACCTCAAGCATCAGATACCGGACCAAACGTCCGTTTCCAGGAACCCTCTAGTGGCAGTCTGGTAAACAGTACTGGAGGCAGACTTAGTGCTGCAATGTAAACATTGCAGTTTTTATGGACTAAGTAAAAGAGGGACACTGCACCCGGACCACTTTAATGTCCTTTTAATACCAGGACAAAAAAAGCAGAAACAGGAATTTGTTTTCCAATTACTTTATGGAGATCGGTCAGTGCAGACTATTATGTCCATCTTATTAGTCCGTTCCTGTGCATTTTAAGATGTGCTTTAATGTATTACTTTAACAACATTTTTCTGTACATCTTGGTGTCTTTGGGAAAATAATCAGAGCAGAAGGAAAATGAGAATTTTTACAGAGAAAGAAAAAATAAAGTGGTGTTTCTGAAAGTATGTCTTCAATTTCTTTTTTAAATTTCAACAGAAATTTCATCTCATTCCTCTTCCCGCTGGCTTTTTTTGAATACCTAATTCCACTGTTCATTATTATGACCGCTTACCAGTCGATACATCAGAAGATGAAGAAAAGTGGACAGTTTAAGGTAATCCATGCCGCCACTAATGCAAGTTTACTGGATTTCTCAATTATTGACGACGCAAAGAAATCACCGGGGGATCTCTACATAATCCTCTGTTCAATGCTTACTGAATAGAATTAATTGTTTCCACTGTGAAACTGTTAAGCATTTGATTTTATGCTGACGCAATATTTTGGACAATTATAGAACTTGTTCTGTGAGGCATTTATAATGCTTTTAATGTGGTTTTGAACATATTTGAATTCTAGATATGTCTTAGAAGTCTGCAGAATGTTGCCAGCTGGTCTGCTCAACAGCCCGCGATACAATGCACCCATGTAAAGAGACATCTGAGGATAGTAATATGGTCAAAACAAAGTTCGAGACTTTTGGTGGAAAAAATAGAAATGAGTAATAGAAAACAGTGGCACATTTTAATTGCTTAGTGCTTGAGTTATATATGCACTGCTCAAAAAAATAAAGGGAACACAAAAATAACACATCTTCGATCAGAATGAATTAAATATTCTTCTGAAATACTTTGTTCTTTACATTTTTGTTAAATGTGCTGTCAACAAACTCACACAAAAATTAAAAAAATGGAAATCAATTTTTTCAACCCATGAAGGTCTGGATTTGGAGTCACACTCAAAATTAAAGTGGAAAAACACACTACAGGCTGATTCAAATTTGATGTAATGTCCTTAAAACAAGTCAAAATGAGGCTCAGTAGTGTGTGTGGCCTCGACGTGCCTGTATGACCACCCTACAACGCCTGTGCATGCTCCTGATGAGGTGGCGGATGGTCTCCTGAGGGATCTCCTCCCAGACCTGGACTACTCTGCCAACTCCTGGACAGTCTGTGGTGCAACGTGACGTCGGTGGAAGGAGCTAGACATGATGTCCCAGATGTGCTCAATTGGATTCAGGTCTGGAGAACGGGCAGGCCAGTCCATAGCATCAATGCCTTCTTCTTGCAGGAACTGCTGACACACTCCAGCCACATGAGGTCTAGCATTGTCTTAGGAGGAACCCAGGGCCAACCGCACCAGCATATGGTCTCACAAGGGGTCTGAGGATCTCATCTCGGTACCTAATGGCAGTCAGGCTACCTCTGGCGAGCACATGGAGGGCTGTGCGGCCCCCCAAAGAAATGCCACCTCACACCATTACTGACCCACTGCCAAACCGGTCATGCTGGAGAATGTTGCAAGCAGCAGAACGTTCTCCACGGCATCTCCAGACTCTGTCACGTCTGTCACGTGCTCAGTGTGAACCTGCTTTCATCTGTGAAGAGCACAGGGCGCCAGTGGCGAATTTGCCAATCTTGGTGTTCTCTGGCAAATGGCAAAAATCCTGCACGGTGTTGGGCTGTAAGCACAATCCCCACCTGTGGACGTCGGGCCCTCATACCACCCTCATTGAGTCTGTTTCTGACCGTTTGAGCAGACACATGCACATTTGTGGCCTGCTGGAGGTCATTTTGTATGGCTCTGGCAGTGCTCCTCCTGTTCCTCCTTGCACAAAGGAGGAGGTAGCGGTCCTGCTGCTGGGTTGTTGCCCTCCTACGGCCTCCTCCATGTTTACTGATGTACTGGCCTGTCTCCTGGTAGTGCCTCCATGCTCTGGACACTACGCTGACCGACGCAGCGAACCTTCTTGCCATAGCTCGCATTGATGTGCCATCCTTGATAAGCTGCACTACTTGAGCCACTTGGGTGGGTTGTAGACTCCGTCTCATGCTACCACTAGAGTGAAAGCACCGCCAGCATTCAAAAGTGACCAAAACATCAGCCAGGAAGCATAGGAACTGAGAAGTGGTCTGTGGTCACCACCTGCAGATCCACTCCTTTATTGGGGGTGTCTTGCTAATTTCCTATAATTTCCACATGTTGTCTATCCCATTTGCACAACAGCATGTGAAATTGATTGTCACTCAGTGTTGCTTCCTAAGTGGACAGTTTGATTTCACAGAAGTGTGATTGACTTGGACTTGTGTTGTTTAAGTGTTCCCTTTATTTTTTTTGATCAGTGTATAATTAAGTCATGGAGCTTCCTCAGGAGTGGACGTTAGCATACGATAATTGTGTTAAACTTTTTTTGCTCATCCATTGTATAAATTATTTTTGTGAAATAACATTTATGTTCTCAGTGCCTTACATGTTTTTTCTTTAGTTTAACACAGGATTACCCATGAAGGCATTGGCTATCTGCTGGGGTCCATATTCTTTGCTGTGTTTTTATGCTATAATTCAAGATGCAACTATCCTCTCTCCAAAACTGCGCATGGTAAGAACGATTGGACTACAGAATACTAAAATCAATTATTGAATTGACTTAGACTGTGTAGGGCATGTATTAGATATAATAGGTATGTTTAATTAAAGCTACATACAGCCTGATTCAATTTATCTCTCACTTGTTTTGAAACTGAGCTTTAAAACAACTCAATGCGCTCTCTTTGCCTGTGTTCTGTTAGAACATTGGCTGCCTGCATCTTCCCTCACTTCCTCTGGCATATATCGGCAGAGTAAGCACCTGCCACCCAAGTGCCCAATTTGCCTTACTGCATTAGCATCATATCCTCTCAGTGCCACCACCTTCGGGCACCTGAGCATGGTGCACCCTGTGCAATATCCCAGGATTGGCCCTGGGTATATCTAAAAACAAAAGATGTAGACCTCTTGACTGCCACCTTTGCTAGCCCTCCCCTCCTAACCCAGCCTAAACTTTCGGCTTAATGAGAAGTCTTTACGAGGCAGGTTTTCTGAGCAATTTCTGTCTCTGGAGTTCAGCTCCACCGAGCTAAGTAACCAGGAAATAACAAAACCGGTTGTCTTATTGACAACAAGGGGGTGTAACAATGTTATTTTCTAAAAGTGTCAATTAAAATCTGCACTTTTTGTAAAATATTTTTTTTTTACAAAAATAGGACATACTCCACACATAAAGCACTTCAGCATACCTTCCAACATTTCAAATGGAAAAAGAGGGATACTTTAATTTAAGGGTGAGTGGGTGTGAGTGGGAGTGTGACCAGGTGAATTTCTAATAATTTATGCAACTAAAATGGAATTTAGAACAAGAACAATGTTTCATTTTAATACAGACCGATTTCTAAACACATTTACTGTTGTTTTAAGACACATAACAGTGAGTATTATTGCTGTGGATCCCTTTTATGCGCTGAGACACACCAATAATATGGAGCTTTTTGAAAACATGGACATTAGGATAGAAAAGAGGGAAAGGGGAATAGTGACCCAAAATAGAGACTGCCCCTCCTAAATAGGGACACTTGGGAGGAATAGCAGTTGGGAGTTCTTAAAACGGACTTGAAAAAGGTACATTTCTTTTAAAGCCAGTTTTATGAATGGGGATTCACTGATTGGCTCAGAGCGTAAGCTGCCCAATTCAGCAAGAGCCTTCAGTTTTAGAGAGTTTTTGAAAATGGAAGTGCAGAGAAGCAGGAAGATTTGGCACTGGAACAAAGACTTTGGGGTTAAACCATTTAACTCCTTAATGTGAGCACGTGTGAGGAAACTTCTGGTAACATAACAACTTCATTTTGAAGAGATTGCTACGGTGCCTCAACTGTCCCTTTAAATCTGCAGCTACTGTGCAGCTAAAAACATCAATTTTTATCTAAAAGCATTATTGGCAGGAGTCAGGTTCCAGTGGTCATTGTACACATAACCTGCTATGTTCCATCCCAATACATTTTCAACCTGTCATTACTGGAAGCTGTGCAGTTAGCTAAGTTGCAGGGAGTATTGCTTCCGAGTGACACCTGGGAACCCTGAATTAATTTGTAATGACTCCAGCTGTGACTCGTTCTCTGGCTTTAAAAGCTTGGCTCTCCATCTGTGACTATTTATTTTGCCTCTCAGTTTATACTTTCTGTCCCTTGTATTAAACCTATAAGACTGAAGCATCAATAATGTAATTTGAGAAATTGAATTTATTAATCACATGTTAAACATCAAATATTCACAAGGTTACATGTATACATGTTACAGTACATGCATAGTTTTAAAGAGACACTCAAACACATAAAGCACTTTAGTTTGCTTAAGAGCTTGTTCTATTTTTTTAATTTTACAAAATGTGCATTTTTAATAGAAACGTAAAAAAAAATAACAATTATTAATGTTACTTCCTGGTTGTTTAGCTTAGTGGTGCTAAACCCAAGTGTCAGAGCACTTGCCTTGCTAAGACTTTCAAAATAAAAAGCTTTGGAAGTTCGCAAGCTTTTTCCTTCTTCACCAGCCCAAACTTTATGTGGGTGTCCAATCACAAAGTCTACAGACAGGAGATCTGCAGCTTTTGAAAGCTTTTTTTAGATATATATTGACATTCTTTTTTGCATTTGTTCAGTGTAGTGTCCCTTTAAGTTTGGAGGACCCATATAGTGTGTCTGTGAACATTTAAAAAATAAACATTTCAGGGTCATATGCCTAATAGTAGTTAACCTACTAATCAGTTACTGAATTTAAAGCTAAAACTGCTTAACAAATGAGCATTACCAGGAAATGTGGGATAATGACCCAATGTTGTCTTGGCATCACTAACATCGATGAGATGAAGTACTTGCCAATTGCTGTGGCACCATGTACCACCTCAACATTTTGCATTATCCATTGGTAAATATATCCATACATAGAAGATATAGGTCTCTACCATTAGAATAGGCCAGTGTTGACTAAAAGTGCAAATGGTTAAGTACCACATTTAATGTCTAAACTCAAGTTTTGGAAAGGTAATCTTTATTAAAGGATCACAATCTCAATGAAGTGGGTTGCAGTTTTGTAGAAATGACAAATTGAAAGGTAAAGTACACCTCAAGTGTCGATCTTCCTGACTGCCGCTAGAGGCACTTCCACCTTAAGAACTGAGACAAACGCATTCTCAATTATGGAAGACATCAGCAGGCATTTCTGAGGAAGCCTGATTGGTTGGGTGAAACATGTCACCTGTTACATCACCACACCGATATAGAGGACAGAAATGCAGAAATCACTGGGGACTGCACAGCTTATTTTAAGTGCAGTTAGATAAATATTGTGGATTGCTGCACCCCCTGCATGAGACTGTCAAAGCTTTAAAACATCACTCTAGTAAATAATTAAATGTACAGTGTGTAACGGAGCTCCCTGTACCCTGGCTGCGTACCTCCGCCGACGGATGCTCCTAGTGCTTCTCAAGGACCATCAGCACCGCACCGGACACCATAGCCACCGCAGACTCTACGAACCGCCGTAGCTTGGTTGGGATCTCGCCGTCTCCTTCCCACCCTGGTACAACCTCTGGATCCAGGACCATGTGGGAAGGACCTCTCCTCCAGGAGAGTATAGCTGTATAGCTGAAGAGAGCTCTACAAAAGCCAGCAGTGATATAGCAGTTATAGCTGTTCCGTACAACACAAAACGAGGCTGCAAGTTGAGAATAAGAAGGTCTGGCTTATTGAGCACAAAGGCATTTATTTTATTTACATTCTCAGGACAGAAGCACCCCCCCTGGACCTGATGGAACACAGGGACAAAAGGAACATAGACCAATAGGAACAATAATTATTACTGTAACACTCCAACATACAGTCAGCAAGCCCTCCCCTCTGCCTGTGATATAATTAAGATAGCGAATAGAATAACTTAATTATCCACAGGCAGAAAATACACATTTTTACCCAAAGTTCAGAAACACCCCAAAACGCAAACATATCCCCATAAATTATACATTTATACATACAGTTCCATGGAAGTCTCTTTTGACCAACTGCACGCATGATTTTATGCCCAAAACAGTTCCAGAGAATTTGGCTGTGCATCCAATCTATTTCCAATAGTTCAAATACTGTTCAAATGGATGGATGACATTCACCAAATGGGCAGTGGTGCACTTATTTTGGTTCCCAAAACCATGACAGCAATCCAGATAGAAAAGCAAACGGGAGAATTGGTACACAAAAACTCCCAGAACCCTCTAGCAAAGTTGCAGCCTCATTTAGGGCTCTTATTATGTCCTTATTGAATTGTATGAATTTTTTCTAAAAAAAAGACCAAAAATTGTCGAAACACATTTTTTTTCAAAATGTTTGCACAGTTTTGACCACTGGTGTAACCTAACTTTATACCTCCTTTATCAGATTCCTAAGTAATGTTGAGTTAAATGTAGTAAACTGTGATATATTCATTGAAATGTTGTTCCCCATTTAGATTTGTTGGCCTTTACTAAGAATGAATAGCACAATTTTATGCAGAATGGGTAAATGCCAAGATAGACTGGTTAGCTAGCTATATCAGAGCTGTTCCTAACTGGGCTCCTTGACAAAAACATTTTAGAAGTTTTTATAAGTTGGGTAGTGATCTCTGGGAAACCTTACCCGCCCATCTATTTCACCCAGGACTGACTCCATTTTGCACCATGGAAGGAGATCTTGTAGCAAAGGCAATGAGAAAGCTCTGAGCTAGGTATTCTAATTATTTAGAGAACGGTGTTTTATATTTGCTTCACTTAAACCATACTGAGTCCGATGAACATGTTTATCTCTTTGCAGATGCCAGCTGTTTTAGCCAAGATTTCGCCTGCAGTGAATGCTTACATCTATGGGCTTGGAAATGAGAATTATCGGGCAGGAATATGGCAGTTCCTCACCGGACAAAAGGTTGAGAGAACAGAAACAGATAACAAATCAAATTAAAGTTCTCTCACTCTGTCTCGAAATTGCTTTCTTTTAGCACTGTGAAAATTGTAATTTTACATCATTTGTGTTTCTGTGAATGACAGGTATACGTGTTTGGATACTTGATATGCCAATAAATGCATTGTTTGACTTTTGTTTTTTCTTTGTATTCTGTTTTATTCAACACAAATATCTACTTCTATAAGATATACATTTTTTTTTAAATTATAATTTACGTTTTGGCATTAAAAGTAGAATAATAAAAATAAAGAATACTTTGACTAATAAAACATTTGTGAAAATGTCAGCAAAAGAATTATAAGACAATGACCTATACATGTATAATCAAATTTTAAAAGTAAATTTGCAAAAATAAGACTGACAACAAATGATAACTATTTAAAAATAGACAATAGAAAATGAATGCTAAACAAACGATCTCAAAATCTAGCTCCCCAGGTGTTGATGGCTTACGACTCCCAGAATGCCTTGAATGTTATAGATGGCTTGATAATCATGGAAGTTGTAGTGCAGAGATATCTGGAGGGCGGAGTTTGGGAGGGCTAAGGTATGTTGAATAGTTGTCAAATAATGGTATTAGAGTCTGTGAAATATAGATTACATTAATTATATCTTTATTAAAGGGACACTATAGTCACCAAAACAGCTTTAGCTTAATGAAGCAGTTTTGGTGTATAGATCATGCCCCTGCAGTCTAACTGCTTAATTATCTGCCTTATAGGAGTTACATCACATTGTTTATGCAGCCCTAGGAACACCCCTTGCATGCGACTTACACAGCTTTCCTAAACACTTCCTGTAAAGGGTCATCTAATATTTACGCATCCTTTATTGTAAATTCTGTTCAATTTAGAATGTATTATCTTCTGCTGTCTTAATAGCTTGCTAGAGCTTGCATGAGCCCCCTGTATGTAATTAAACTTCAATTTACAGAGTAGGAGATAAAAAATTTTAAATTAAGTTACATCTTATTGATAATGAAACCATTTTGTTTTCATGCAGCCAGAGGAGGGGTGGCTAGGTCTGCATAAACAAAATAAAAGTGGTTTAATTCCTAAGTGGCATAACATTGAGCTATGAGACTGCAGGGGCGCAATCTATACACAAATATTGTTTTAAACAAGCTAAAGTTGTTTTGGTGAGTATAGTGTCTCCTTAATGTATAGGTATACTCTGTGCCATGTTAGGTTGAGGAAGCCAGTTAAGCATTTTGTTGGTTTCAAGTCCCAGTAGACACCTACATTTTGATCAATTGATAGACTTTTTCCAATCCTAAATTTACAGTCTCACTAAATATGTGCAAATTGCCTTTGGGACAGCCATTTTAAATACTCTTAAAGCTTTTTTATGTTGATAGCTGGCCCTAACAGTGTTGGAATGAGAATCTTGGTGAGTTTAGGTAGAAAAGAAACATTATGCAAATTTTGGCCTACATACTTCTCGGATTATCTTTGTTGCAGTAAATTAATTCCTTGGAGTAAAACATCTATAAAACCGTTACATAACTGAAAGAAAATGCAAAATAAAAAAAAACAAAAAAAAACAATTGTCAATTACCTGCTAATTTCTATATACCTTGAATGTTTACATAGTTACCTGCAAATAAAAAAAATTAAAAAAAATGTGTCAATTACCAGCTAATTTCTATATGCCTTTTATGTTTACCTAGTTAAATTTTTTTAAATTTGTCTTTATTTTATTTTATTTACATGGTGTTCTATAATGTTTTGAAAGGTACAAATAAGGAAAATTAAATCTATTTTCATAATCATTTCTACGATTATTTTTAAAGTTTTGCCAACATTCCCAACTGAAATCCTAGGTTGTAACATACTTGCATAACTGTATCTTTGAATATTTATAACATAGTGTATGCAAGTGTAAGAAACAATTAAAAATGTGTTTGTAGAGTCACTTCACTCCATTAAACATTTACAATTGAAACATTTGTATTTGTTAGTTTTTGTAAATTAATTCTAAAGAAGCAAATATATATTAAAAAAAATTAAAGAAAAGAAAATGTGGTTTACAGTGCTTTCTTATATATATAAAAAAAACATTTCTATTTCTCAACAGCGAGTATTAACAATTAAATCTTCCTTAGTCCCTCTAGTCTTGGATAAAGCTGAAAGCAATTTTACGAAAATATATCATAGTTCATAATGCAGTGCAATTTCATAAGTGATCTCTATGAGTGATCTAATGTGCAATGTTGTGTATATCTATAGGTAGACCATTGAAATGATTGTGGTGCTAGGAAGCTGTCCCTGCACACTAGCAATGGGACCTGGAGGAATGGCTTGCATTCACATTATCTCTCAAAGGGATCACACAGTGTTCCAACCATATAGAAAATCACTACAAAATTATATACCGGTGACACTGGGCTCCTTCAAGACTTCATAAAATGAACACTAAATATTCAGTTAGGTGTTGGAGGGGTTGTGGAGTCCTTGGTAATCTTACACATATATGGTGGCACTGTGCAAAATCGCAGCCGTTTAGCAGGGAGTCCATTCACTGATTAAAAAGATAGATCAGTCAACTATAACATTGTCTCCCCAAGACATCAAGTAAATTAGATAGAATCATAGTATGCCACATTCTTATTGAGGCACGTTGATTTATTTATTTTTTGGGGTTTTTTTTATCCCTTCTTATTTCTGCTCATTTCTATTGTTAAATGTTGATTTCTTTATATATCAAATTAATGTGAAATATGTTGTTTTTTTTTTGTAAATACTGTTTAATAAAAATAGTTTGAAAAGAGAGCTTACGCAAGGGGAGGAGCCTAAATTTTGAACGGCATGAGAATGTGCACACCATGTAAGAGATGGTGTAAATTTCCTATAGGGCGTCAGTGGGTACAGGGTTCGGGTGTGGATGTTGTAGATTAATAAAAAATAAATACAATGGAATAAAATATATGTTAAAACCAGAATCACTTCATGATATGTTCATGGTGACTAGTGTATCCCTTTAAGCATTCTCATTCTGGCCATACCTGTGTTTGACATTTTTATTGAACACAAACGTTGCAGTTAAAAAACGTTTACACAAAAGGACAACTTCACCTGTATGCAGGATTTACACATTGCAAAATAAAAAAATAAAAAAAAACATGAATTCAAATATTGGCGTTCTGTTAATACATATAAATATATTAATGGCTGTTAGTATTTCCCAGAGATGAGATCTTACTCAAGCAGTACATCTTTATCCACTGAACTCTAATACATACCACCTTTTGCATAAAACACGTACATGCACACACCTCGTACAAGCCAGCTCTCCCAAGGATCAATTTGTAAGCAGCAGATGTTACTCACCGAGAACTGGCTTGTAACAAAAAAAAAAAATCAAGGTCAGTAGACAACATCTGGAGCTGAAGCAAATTCTAGGACGTGACCTAAAAAAGGAGCTTGTTATAAGCTGTGTTATTCTCTGCATGTTTCATCAAATGCATCGGTTCAGCAAAATCCCAGAAAACAGTGCTATTCAAAAGTATAATTTACTGCGCATTATCAAATGCCAAATGCCTCTGCTGAAATTTTAAGGTAGAAAAATATTTGCAATTACCAAAAAATATTTGGAGCAAAATATCATTCAGATGCAAAAACTGTTAGAAAACAATATATTAATTTAGTAATGGTAATGCTTTATTCAATTTCCTAGGTCATACAGTACGCTCTTTTTTACAGAAATTAAACTTTATTAAAGAGTAAATCAAACACCATAAATTTAACTGAAACATACAAGCGGTAACTAGGGCCCTGCTCATCTACATGAAAAGCACGCGCTAATCTTGAAGCCGGTGGTTATAAATGTGAGTAAGCAATAAGTTAGGTACTCTTGGGCACAAGCTAACACAGAGCATAATTCGATTCCCTGTCCCTTGTATAGGCCTCTATGCGCACTTTTGCATGAGTTTTGGTTAGCTTGCGATATTCTTGTCAGGGTTTGGCACTGATCCAATGCATTAACAATGGATCAGAGCACAAGAATTGCAAAAATAGAGAAAGAATATTACCCTGTCTTAAAATAGTTCGGTAGAACGCACACGATAACAGTGAAAGAATTGTCCAAGTACAAGTCAAGATCAGCAAAATTTTACAGAAAACTGAATGAACTAGCCGGTTAGGGGTTCACAGAAAACAAGCTGAATGGTAACCATTGTAATTGTACCATGACTGGTTTAACGCATATTTACAAAAAAATACAAATAATGTCATAAAGAGCAAAAATAGACTTTTATAAGGTGTCATTCAAACTGTATTACAAGCAGTTTTGGTGCATAGATTAGGCCCCTGAGGTGACGCTATAAAGCTTTGTATTCCTAATGCTACAGTGTTTCTTTAAGCTCAAGACGTTTTGATACCTGTAGCATCCTTTTAATGATAAATGCCCCAGGGCTCATATCTTTGACTGTTGTCCTACGAAGTGTCCTAATGTTACTGAAAACCATATTCTTGGTTCATCCGCCTCTTGATCTGAGTGACATTTATGATTTTACTTTTTTGCATCTTTTATTTTTCAGTTCAAAATATTTCCTTTTTACGGACATATGCATTTTTATAATTTCATTTTCAATAAACTTTCAATAAAAATAATCTCACTGGGGTAAAGCTGCTGGAATTTCTGTCCTGGACTGTTCTTGTGGGTGAGCTTTGTCTGATATGCAAGTGGTTACTGATGTACTGACTGGTCTCCAGCCTAGGAGCCAAATCTGCCCCCTCTATTTTTTTTCTTTCCTTCCCCCAAGCAGGTACCACCAAAAGAGCTATGTTATCATGGACTGCTGCTGGTGTGGAGATGTACAAGTCTCCACACCAACCGCCGTCCATAGTATCAGGGAGCAGCTTCTGGTCTCCTTGATGGAGATCTTGTGTGATGGACTTCCTCTGTATTTACATGCAGGTAGATTTAGTGCTCAGTGCAAGTCTCCACATCAGGAGCTTCCATGGTAGCAGAAAGCAGTTTTGTTCCATTCATCCTGTCAGATAGCACAGTGTTTCCCAACCCAGTCCTCAAGGCACACCTACCAGTCCAGGATTTAGGGGTGACCCAGTTGTGTCTAAGGTGTTTTTTCTTTTTTTTCTTAAAACACCTTAGACAAAACTGGGTAATCCTTAAATCCTGGACTGGTAGGTGTGCCTTGAGGACTGGGTTGGGAAACACAGAGAGAAGAATGAGCAGAATGCATCCCTGGCATAAAATGTTACAAAAGAAGGTTAGCCAGCTGTCTAGGTACAGCTACTATTAAATTAAACGTTCTGCAGATGCATTTTCCCCACTTGTAAATTTTCTTCTCTACCACCTTTTGCCTGTTGGCTGTTCCTCTTTTAAAGTGGTTGCCAAAGACAACATGGCCAAGAAGGACTCTCCAGCCTCTCTTTCCAAAATGCCTGGCTCGTGCAGATGTTATAAGGCAGGAGTGCCCAAAAGGTTGATTCCCCCATATATTTTAAAACTACAGCTTTCATGATACTTTATTGCTAAAGAGCTCTGTAATTAATTTATACACTACTCATAATTACATGATTGCTAGTATATTTATTATTTCTTATCAATTTGTGGCATACCAGTATAAAACAGTCAATGCTACATCACAGACTTTGTGTTTACTCCTTCTTTGCTGTGTAGGAATATTTAATTTTTTATATTGCAACTCACTGTATCCTGGGTTATGGCATGTAACTCATAAGAGGTTGGCATTAGAAGCACTTCCTATGTAATCCATTTTATTCTGGTTTGGAACAGGTGAGGTTTAAATGATGGGCAGAGTCAGATTCAATGGAGCCACCATTGTTTGTGAGGGGTGTGAGCAAGCCATTTAACTTTAATAAAAACCTTTGTATTAAAGAATTAAAAGTAAAAAGTGCCTCAATGCTGATGTCTGGACTTTCAGTGAGGATACAATCGAAACTTTTTTTTAAAAACTTCCTGTAGAAATTGTAAGATTCGAGGAACAGAAAATCTTTTCCAGATTCTGTGGTCAACTTTAAATGTGGATTTTCTGGTTCAGTCGAGCAAAAGATTGATTAAGTCTTCTTCCAGACCTTTTGCAGAAAGAATCTTCCTTTCAGACTCAATGCTGTAAGGCTGAACATCTCCAAAACGTTCATGGACTCTTTCCTGTTACGTAATATTCTGTCTGTTATTGGAACTTTCTAGTAGTTGACTATGGAATGAGGGAGAAGATCTGGAAACCAGTAGAACTAAACACAAAAGATTGTTCCATACTGTATAAAGTCACAGAAATCAACCATATAAGGGTGTTATGGTAAAAAATATGGATATAAATGTAAGATTGTTTCGGCAGGGCCCTCACCCCCTTTGTTCCTGTGTGTCCAACTCATCTTGTTCCACATAATCGTCTGTTCGTCCATCTACAACGCTGTGGAATTTGTTGGTGCTTTATAAACAATAGTAAGATCCAGACCACATTACTTATCAATCATAGTTTTAAAAGAAATTTCAATATTACACTGCAAATATGATAAATAACTAATGCAATTCATGCTCAAATGAACCTGTTCACAACCAAATTAACCAGTTTATATCCAAATGACCATAACAGAGTGAGTTTAGACTTCTCCCAGTTTATATCCCAACAATGATGTTAAAGGACTAACAATTTTCGATTCACCCCTCTTTAACAGCCTTTCTACTGTGTTGGTCAGGCAGAGAGTAGGTCGGCATGCTGGTGAGCATTGGTACAATTAGCCGTGCTCTGCTAACCTTTATCTTAACTACACTTCAGTGAGGGAGAAGTTTTGTTTCATGCTAGCTAGAAAATGTACTAGGGTAGGACGATGTTTATCTTAACCCACAGTGGCTACACACTGTAGACTACTTCATTATGTTCATATGGAAGGTGTGTTGCAAACATCTGAACATTGGGCCCTTTATCTTTCCTTATTTGTGTATCTGTTTTTTTTCTTTCTACAGTCTCCAAGGATATTATAACAGGGTTGTGGGCTACATAAATCCATCTGTAATGACACACAAATGGTTAATAAAGGAAAGAAAATTATGAACAGGCGGTAGTAAGCAAAATCTTGTTTGAGACCTAAATGGGGAGTTACAGAAGTGAATGCTTGTAAGGTGCTGTCTTAAGGCTGTTTTTCAATAAGGGCTTAGCCCATATCAGTGCTTTATCAGCCATTAAATTAACTGTGAAACTCACTTATCATTAGAATAGGAATGAGGTGACAGTTCAAAGTGAATGCCAACTATTCTTGAATGGAGAATAGTGCAAGTCCTAGGAAAATTGCATACATTAGTGTCTGAAATAGACACGTACTGAGACACCATGCATTCAATCACAAGTTACCTTGCCAGGTAACTAGAGACAGAGAGGAAGACCTTGGGGGCAAGTATAACTGATACTAAAGTAGAATGATACATAACAGACATAATCCCAAAAGAATAAGCCAAGTCCGGCACATGGGCAAAAATAGGGGTCCGTGAAGTCACTTCAAGAGTATCCCTTATGTTTGTAGAGTAACTCCCAGCAGTAGAGCTCATAAGAATGAAACTCATTGGTTGTGAATGTTTTACATACTTCTCCAGTCCATAGCAAGCTTAAATTGAAGGGAAGTTTATGGAGGCACTGTACATAGTGGAGAGCAAACTAGCAAGCAATCAATGCCCAAAAAAGGCAGCCATTATTAAAAAGAGCATGTCATTTAAAGGACTAGGTAACTCACCACTCATGGGATGCTAGGATATGCCTGTTGGATAAGGTGACCAATGCAGCAACAGGCCAAAACCTGCAAATACTAACCAATATTCAACCATAATCGGCACCATACTGCAGTGTAAATGCTAAAGATGATTCTCCTTTCTTGGCCCATCCATGTGGATCAAGCCACATAGAGATTGTACAGTGATTAGATTCTTTTAAAGTATCTGTATCTAAACTATGAAAGGGTGTAAGACTTGTCAGTGCACAGCTTTAATCCCATGAAGGTTCTCTGTTACTAGCCCATAAAGCTATCCTTCGCGTACTGACTTAGACAAGTACTCATGGAGAAGATAATTCTTTGATA
The DNA here is from genome assembly GCF_036172605.1 of Pelobates fuscus. Classification (NCBI taxonomy): domain Eukaryota; kingdom Metazoa; phylum Chordata; class Amphibia; order Anura; family Pelobatidae; genus Pelobates; species Pelobates fuscus. Next base: position 127,867,557 of record NC_086326.1, read on the forward strand.
GGAGACCTTGATGGCTAAACAAGAAAAAAAAGATAGGAGTCTTGCACAACTTGAAGGACATCAGCATTGATGAAGGGCTATTGCCCGAAACATTTGTTTTACTTTGTCCTTCTGAAATTAAAGGTGTAGCACCAGAGGGGGATTGCAAATTCAAGTTGCGCAAGACTCCTATCTTTTTTTCTTCTTTAGCTATTATACACTGTTGGAACTACAGTGTGGGGATATTGGTGCACTGTGGAGATTTTTTTTGTCCATATTGAAATTTGTGTAGGCAGACGGTTTGCCTCTACCTCATCTATTCATAGAGACCTTGATGGCAGTAGAAACTAATAAAACTTACTGAGCCTTAAATAATTTAACCATCACAAGCAAGTTGGAAATGTCCTGTGGAAGTAACATGAAGGAGTAGTGTTGTACAAGTCTTTCCGTGATTGTAACCTTTACAGTTAGAGGATGCAATATCCTGCAAATACTGGATCTAATGGTTTCTTGTGGACTGTAACTGCATTAAGGTAAAAAGTAAACTTTAAGACCAAGACTTTTCACAAACATTTAAAGGCTAACAAGGGTAATAGCTGCTTGATTCAAGGATAAATCTGACTGCCATTCTGGGGTCAATAAGGAACTTTTTGTCCTAGCTTGTTGCAAAATTGTGCTTCAAACTGGTTTTTTTTTTTTTTTTTCTTTTGGATCAACAGCAAAAAACAGGTGTGAGGAAGGCTGAACTTGATGGACGCAAGTCTCTTTTCAGCTATCTAACTATGTAACTATGTAAGATTGCACAAAAATGAAGGAGCCATTCATTGATACATGGCAAAATAAAACTCCTTGACATCATCAATAATGGATAATCACTGTAAGAAGAGAAAAGAAATAGGACTGTGTCTAGAGGGGTGTCTTATCGGTTATTTTACATCTTCAAAATAGTCCTAGATATTTATTTTTAGCAAATCTGCATATATTGAACTATAATATTAAAATGGTTACTTCAACCCATTTTAGCTAAACTATTCATGTAATGTAGAATGACCAATAGAGACCTATTGGTCATTATTCATTGACCTTCCCCCCACAGATTAAAATTAAAATAAGCTTTAAACTTACCTAGAACACACCCTGTCTGATATCACTCCTTCCCCTCTCTGAGCAATGTTCTCCCTGACTATTCACCAAAATGGAGAGAATGCAGGGGGGAGGAAGGGACTTGCTGGGAGCTCGCCTACAAGGACAGAATCTGACCATGTGTGTCACCGGCACGCTCTGTGTGCTGATGAGAGAAGTCATTTTTGCACAGAATTAACATTAGGCTGCCCAAAATCCGGTCACGTGTGCCAGTGGTGCACCTAGTTCCTGGCACAAATATCTCTATATGTGCAGCATACACATGCAGATTTCTATCAACATGGCCACTTCCAAAAGCAGAAGTGGTTGTGGCGGTTGGGGCAACCCCTCTTCATGGAGTGTATTAATGATGAGTAGAGAATGGTCAAAACTCTTTTTGGCATTTGGTGGAATGTTGAGGATGTTAACCCCTTAAGGACGGCGGGCGTGCTATGCCGTTCTTGGGGACCTGGCTACACATACACTGTCTAAGTATATTTTAATTAGTATATATCGTCATGATATCGTCAGTGAAAGTTAAATGTTTTGCATTTTTCACACACAAATGGCACTTACACTGACTATATAATTGTTGTGATACGTTTTACTGTTTTGAAACCCTAATATTTGTGTTCACTGAAGCCTCCTGAGTATAACAGTTCCCCTCATGTACAGGTTTTATGGTGTTTCCAAAAGTTACAGAGTCAAATATAAGGCTTGTGTTTCAGTTTTTTCACATAAAAATATGCCAGATTGGTTACGGTGCTTTGAGACCGTATGGTAGCCCAATAATGAAAATTACCCCCATGATGGCATACCATCATGCGGGTATGTCCAGTCTTTTTTAGTAGCCACTTAGTCACAAACACTGGCCAGAATTGGCGTTCAAATGAGTTTTTTGCATTTTTCAAACACAAACAAATATTAACACTAAATTTGGCCAGTGTTTGTGACCAAGTGGCTACTAAAAAAGACTGGACATACCCCATTTGCAATACATTGGGTTGTCTACAATTGCAAATGGTATGCCATAATGGGGGTAATTCTTATTCCTGGGTTACCATACGGTCTAAAAAAAGCAACGTAACCGATCTGGCAAATTTCAATGTAAAAAAACCCTGAAAAATGTAACATGCTATATTTGACCCTGTAACTTCCCAAAACACCATAAAACCTGTACATAGGGGGTGCTGTTTTACACGTGTGACATCGCTGAATACAAATATGTGTATTGTATTGCAGTAAAAGCAAACAGTATTATAACATTCACAGTTAAAATGTCACGTAGAACTAAAAAAAAAATGCAAAAATATTTTTTCTTCCATTTTTTTTATATTTTCTTCATATTAAATTATGTTTCATACCTAAATAGTTGATGTTAAATGAAATCCCTGTTTCCCCTGAATACAATGATATATAATAAGTGTGGGTGCACATAATATGAAAGAGGTGAATTACGCCTGAATAGACATATTGCACAAATTCAAGGTTTTGTTTACGTTTTGTTTTGATCACGTGTACATTTGGCTCAGTGCTTAACCCCTTCAGGATCGGCCTGTTTTTGCGATGTTTGTACGTTAAGGACCAGAGCAGTTTTAACACTTTTGTGGTGTTTGTGTTTAGCTGTAATTTTCCGCTCTCTCATTTACGGTTCCCATACAAGTTATATACTGTTTTTTTCACGACAAGAAGGGCTTTCTTTACATACCAGTATATATATTATGTCATATATTGTATTTAAAAAAAATAATAAAATATGGTGAAAAATAAAAAAAAAAACATGTTTTTGGACTTTTACTTGAAAAATCTTTTACTTATCTACAAAAGCTAATGAAAAAAACTGCTAAATAGATTCAAAATTTTGTCCCGAGTTTAAAAACACCCAGTGTTGTCATGCTTTATTGCTTTTTTTTGCAAGTTATAGGCCTATAAATACAAGTAGGAAATTGCTGTTTCTTTTTTTTTTTTTTTTTTCAATGTATACTTTTTATTGATTTTGTCAAATAAAAACAGGAAATAACAGAAAAAGGAAAAAAGGATAGAGAAAGAGGTACATCCAAATTGTTAGATAAATGCAGTCTTTGACATGAATTTTACATCTTTGAGTAGAAAGATATAAGACACATACAATTACGGTGAGTAATACTGTTAATAACATTGGCTTTAACGTTACACATTTTATAGGTTATCATAACTTCATTGCCTATATACAATGAGTAATACTGTCAATAATATTGGCTTTGATAATACACATTTTAAGGGTTGTCATACCTTCAATGCTTATGTCCAAAACACTTCTGCTTGCTCATGTTACAGGTTGCGTGGATGTGAGCGATCTAATTGCTGTTTCAATATATATATATTTTAAATGTATCAATAGTGACATTGTTACACCGTTATCTGTCATAAATCCCTGAAACACACCTAACATGTACATATTTTTTAAAGTAGACAACCCAGGGTATTCAAAATGGGGTATGTCCAGTTTTTTTTAGTAGCCACCTAGTCACAAACACTGGCCAAAGTTAGCATTTATATTTGTTTGTGTGTTAAAAATGCAAAAAACGCTAACTTTGGCCGGTGTTTGTGACTAAGTGGCTACTAAAAAAAGCTGAACATACCCCATTTGCAATACCTTGGGTTGTCTTCTTTTGCAAATGGTATGCCATCATGGGGCTAATTCTCATTCCTTGGCTACCATACGCTCTCAAAGGCAACCTAACCAATCTGACAAATTTCAATAAAAAAAAAAAGTAAAATCAAGCCTTATATTTGACCCTGTAACTTTCACAAACACTATAAAACCTCTACATGTGGGGTACTGTTATACTCAGGAGACTTCGCTGAACACAAATATTAGTGTATCAGAACAGTAAAATATATCACAGCAATAATATCCTCAGCGAAAGAGCTGTTTGTGTGTGAAAAATGCAAAAAACTTCACTTTCACTGACAATATCATCGCTGTGATATGTTTTACTGTTTTGAAACACTAATATTTGTGTTCAGCGAAGTCTCCCGAGTAAAACAGTACCCCCATGTACAGGATTTAGGGTGTCATAGAAAGTTACAGGGTTAAACACAGTGCTAGCAAATTAAATTATCTGGACTTTTGGCCTGGGTTGGCAGGCAGGTCCCTCAAATTGCAATCATTAAAATTACTTAATTAGGTAAAAATATTACATAAATATGCACGTAGAATTTTAATATATATACATATTTATATATTTGACGTCTACGTGTATATTTATGAAATTATTTATGTAATTATGTATGTGGACATATGTATATTTCGTATTATTTTTATTTATTTATTTATACATAGATATATATATCATTACATTCTAAGTGTATTTTGATATAAATATATATATATCAATATCAAAATACTGTTAGAATAAAACTGAATATATATATATAATTTTTTTTAATTATTAAAAATTATTTTTATTTTTTGTTATTTATTTTTATTAACATATTATTTGTATTTTATAATAATATATATATACCATATATATAGTTATTATATATATTGTATATATTCGTGTGTAATTTAAATATAAGTGTATTTTTATAATTATATACGTATATATAAATATAAAAATACACTTAGTGTGACATTATATATATGATATATATACATATATTATATATAGGTATATATAGATATAATACATGTATATATAGCATATATATACACATATTATTTTTTTTTTTACACAGATTTTTTTTTTACACTTTATTTTGGATTTTTCACTTGCAGGGAGACTGCCTGTCAGCACAGACAGTCCCCCTGCAGGCAGATACACAGACCCCTATTGCGGTCATGTGATCGAGTGATCACATGGCCGTGGGGTCCTGATCTGCCGAGGGGGGACTGCCCGGGCAGACAGGCAACCCCCCTGGACCGGGAGGAGAGCTGATCGCCGCCGTGGGACCGACGGCGATCAGGTAAGTAGTCCAAAACCGTTATGACGGTTCAGGACCGTCAGCGGTCCAAACGCACGTTTTACCGCTGACGGTCCTGAACCGTCAGCGGTCGTTAAGGGGTTAAAGGGACACTATAGTCACCTGAACAACTTCAGCTTAATGAGGTTGTTCAGGTGAGTGCTACAGCTACCCGGAGCCTTTTTCTTGTAAGCACTGTATTTTCTGAGAAAATGCAGTGTTTACATTGAAAGCTTGGAACACCTCTTGTTGCAGTCAATCAGACGGCCACCAGAGGGACTTCCGAGTTCAGAGGCCCTAAAAAGGCCTCTCGTCCGATGCATTCTGGGTGAATGCATCAGACGGGCTATCAGCACACAAAGCACTGTGAACGCGCTTTGTGTGCTGAGGCTGTCAGCACTGCTGTGGGCGTGGCTTCAGCTGACAGCTTCAGCTTCAGCTGACAGCTGAAGCCCGAACCCACAGGGACGCTTACTGTCCACAATAGTGGTTGAAGGGGGGGGAGACCTACTCTCCTTCCCCCCCCGGCCCCCACCGCTGTGCGGCGGGTGGGGGCCCTAAAATTATCAATAAGGGGGGGACCTACTGTCCCCCCCCCGGCCCCCACCCCTGTGCGGCGGGTGGGGGCCCTAAAATTATCAATGAGGGGGGGACCTACTGTCCCCCCCGGCCCCCACCCCTGTGCGGCGGGTGGGGGCCCTAAAATTATCAATAAGGGGGGGACCTATTGTCCCCCCCGGCCCCCACCCATGAGCGGTGGGTGGGGGCCCTAAAATGATCAATAAGGGGTGGAGGGACCTACTGTCCCCCCGGCCCCCACCCCTGAGCGGTGGGTGGGGGCCCTAAAATTATCAATAAGGGGGGGGATCTACTGTCCCCCCCCGGCCCCCACCCCTGTGCGGCGGGTGGGGGCCCTAAAATTATCGATAAGGGGGGGGGACCTACTGCCCCCCCCCGGCCCCCACCCCTGTGCGGCGGGTGGGGGCCCTAAAATTATCTATAAGGGGGGGGACCTACTGTCCCCCCCCGGCCCCCACCCCTGTGCGGCGGGTGGGGGCCCTAAAATTATCAATGAGGGGGGGACCTACTGTCCCCCCCCGGCCCCCACCCCTGTGCGGCGGGTGGGGGCCCTAAAATTATCAATAAGGGGGGGAGGGACCTACTGTCCCCCCCCGGCCCCCACCCCTGAGCGGTGGGTGGGGGCCCTAAAATTATCAATGAGGGGGGGACCTATTGTCCCCCCCGGCCCCCACCCCTGAGCGGTGGGTGGGGGCCCTAAATACAAAGGGGGGGGGACCCTAGTTAACCCTCCCCCCCGCCCAAAAAAAAAAATTATCTCCCTACCTACCCCCTCACCCTAAAAATAATGAGGGGGGGGGGGGAACATTAACTAAAAACCTGTAAAAAAAAAAAAAGAGAGATAAAAAAACTTACCATTCGATGTTTTCTTTCTTCTAAAATCTTCTTTCTTCAGCCCCAAAAAAGGGCAAATAAAAATCCATAATAACCGACGCAATTTAAAAAAAAAAAAAAAAAAAAAAATAATCCATCTTCACCCATGGAGGGCTCCGCGCAGACTGAGCTCCGCAGGGTGGGGAAGGCTTATAAAGCCTTGCCCCGCCCTGCAATTAGGCTAAGAACACTCTGATTGGTGGGTTTAAACCAATCAGAGTGCTCTTTGTCATTTTACAAGCGTGGGAAAGTTCTTTGGAATTTTCCCACGCTTGTAAAATGACACAGAGCACTGTGATTGGATGGATTTCAAGCCATCCAATCACAGTGCTCTGTGTCATTTTACAAGCGTGGGAAAGTTCTTTGGAATTTTCCCACGCTTGTAAAATGACACAGAGCACTGTGATTGGATGGATTTCAAGCCATCCAATCACAGTGCTCCGTGTCATTTTACAAGCGTGGGAAAGTTCTTTGGAATTTTCCCACGCTTGTAAAATGACACAGAGCACTTGAAATCCATCCAATCACAGTGCTCTGTGTCATTTTACAAGCGTGGGAAAATTCCAAAGAACTTTCCCACGCTTGTAAAATGACAAAGAGCACTCTGATTGGCTTAAACACACCAATCAGAGTGTTCTTAGCCTAATTGCAGGGCGGGGCAAGGCTTTATAAGCCTTCCCCCGCCCTGCGGAGCTCAGTCTGCGCGGAGCCCTCCATGGGTGAAGATGGATTATTTTTTTTGCGCTTGTTTTTTTTTTTTTTAATTGCGTTGGTTATTATGGATTTTTATGCGCACCACATCGTGAAGACGCTTCTCTGTGAGAAGCGTCCTATTGGGCCCCGCGATTTCGTCATTTTGACGAAAAAGGGGGCGCGGCCTAGCGGGGAGCTCGGCGCTTCAACGGAGGTAAGTTTTTAATATAAAAACACCTCGAATTTTTTTTTTAATGAATGAAAGTACATATAAAAGCAAGAAGGAAGGCTGGGGGACCTGTCTTTCTTGCTTTTATATGGTGACTATAGAGTCCCTTTAACCCCTTAAGGACACATGACATGTGTGACATGTCATGATTCCCTTTTATTCCAGAAGTTTGGTCCTTAAGGGGTTAAGGGCTTAATAGATGTATTTTTTTTCCCATAATGAATGACCATGTTACTGTTATCAGAGTCTTACTTTTTGCCATCAATCAGAGAGTGTGTTGGTTAACACGCACACTGGGAATAATCTGACATGCCTTGACATGGTACTTCTGTCTGCTAGAAGCAAATTGGCTTTTGGAGCTAAACCATGAGCTAGTGCAACCTTTTAGATGCATCTACTCCAATGATTTAATACATATAGTGGCTGATTAGAGCCGTGGTAACATCACTGCCATAGAAGTAGGAAGCCTAGATTCAAATCAGACCACCTCACCACTAAGTGTCCTTGGACATGACTCCTCACAATATATATCTCCCTACTTCAAATTCTCATAGGCAATAAGCTTGCTTGAACAGGGGGTTTTCACCTCTAAAGATAGCTTTTCTATATTTATAAAGCACTAATAGTAATAGTATAAACCAAACTTCTCTATGAATGAGTGGTTCGGCATCACAATTCTACGAAAATATAGTTATGTTTTCCTGTTGCTACTCATCAAAAACACAAGAGAGAGAGAAAAAAAAATAAACACAAAATCACTTAGAGAGGAAAGAAAAACGGAATAGTTTTATGGATTTTTTTTGTTTGTTTGGTTTTTTATTTTTATTTTTATTTTAATACTTAATAGCATTTAAAATTAAATGGGATTAGAAATGGCAATACAATCCAAAGCTATTCTGTTTTGTCTTGATTCCCTTAGTGCTGTAAAATCCCATTACATGGCTGTAATGAGGATCACGGCTTTGCTTGCCTTTTATGGCTTTAAATGATGTCCTTATTCAATCACACACGCTCAGAATTTAACAATGTTGAATTGTTGTGTGTACAGCCATGTGCTAATTCCAGACGCTTGCACTGAGTAAGCACAGCTTTGTCTCTTTTTATTCTTTAACTTCATACATAAATTAAAGGGCACACCAAACCTCTAATTATTGGTTAAGTTCTTGAACTTCACTATTCATTCAAACAAACATTCCTTGATTGTATTTTGTTTAAATAGAGCTTTTGTATCCTGACTAAAACAACTCAACACTTGCATAGAAATTCTCCCATTATATTTATGTAAATTAATCTCCCATCTAAAATATAATTATCAACAAATTCAGCAATTTATAAATTCTTCTTAAATGTCCTGTCTCAATACTTAACATTTCAGAACAGTATTTGGCCCATCTTGTCCTATTCATCGACTATTACCAAAAAAATGAATAATTTTCCCAAAAGGCTTAGAAAAAGCCAAAGGAAAAAAGTGTGTCCCTCTGCTTTTGGACGCAACTTATTTGATATAGGAACACCGTGACATTAAAATTAATAGATAGATAGATAGATAGATAGAACAATAGGTTAGTCTTCAAACTAAAAGAAATTGGTCTAGATGAATATTCTTGTTCTTGGGTAGAACATTGGCTTAAGGATAGAGTACAACGAGTTGTCATTAATGGTACATTTTCAGGCTGGACAAAAGTGGTAACTGGTGTCCCTCAGGGTTCTGTTTTGGGACCGTTTCTATTTAGTGATGTACCGAACTGTTCGCTGCTGGCGAATAGTTCCCGGCGAACATAGCGTGTTCGCGTTCGCCGCCGCGGGCGAACACATGCGCGGTTCGATCCGCCCCCTATTCGTCATCATTGAGCAAACTTTGACCCTGTGCCTCACGGTCAGCAGACACATTCCAGCCAATCAGCAGCACACCCTCCCTAGCAGACCCTCCCACCCCCCTCCCAGCATCCATTTTAGATTCATTCTGAAGCTGAATGCTTAGATAGAGGAGGGAAAGGGTAGCTGCTGCTCATTAGATAGGGAAATTGATAGCTAGGCTAGGGTATTCAGTGTCCACTACAGTCCTGAAGGACTCATCTGATCTCTGCTGTAAGGACAACACCCCTAAAAGCCCTTTTTAGGGCTAGAACATCAGTCTGCTTTTTTTTTCTGTGTAATGTAATTGCAGTTGCCTGCCTGCCAGCTTCTGTGTCAGGCTCACAGTGGATACTGTGCCCATTTGCCCAGTCAGTGCCACCAGTCATATCTGGTGTCACAATAGCTTATGCTTGACATTTAAAAAGAAAAAAAATGTTTTCACTGTAATAGATTGAATAGCAGTTAGTTGCTTGCCAGCTTCTGTGTCAGGCTCACAGTGGATACTGTGCCCATTTGCCCAGTCAGTGCCACCACTCATATCTGGTGTCTCTATAGCGTGCTTTTAAGAAGAAAAAAAGTTTTTCAGTGTAAGCTAATAGCAGTCAGTGTCCTTAAAGGGGGTGTGTCAGGCCTTCAGCGTGTGCTCTGCAGACCCCTGCCAGTGTACTTTGACAGTTGCCACTCATATCTGGTGTCTCTATAGCGTGCTTTTAGAAAGAAAAAAAGTTTTTCAGTGTAAGCTAATAGCAGTCAGTGTCTTTAAAGCGGGTGTGTCAGGCCTTCAGCGTGTGCTCTGCAGACCGCTGCCAGTTTACTTTGACAGTTGCCACTCATATCTGGTGTCTCTATAGCGTGCTTTTACAAAGAAAAAAAGTTTTTCAGTGTAAGCTAATAGCAGTCAGTGTCCTTAAAGCGGGTGTCAGGCCTTCAGCGTGTGCTCTGCAGACCTCTGCCAGTGTACTTTGCCACTCATATCTGGTGTCACAATAGCGTGCATTTAAAACCCCAAAACTTTTTTTCACTGTTATAGATTGAATAGCAGTTAGTTGTCTCCAAGCGTCTGTGTGTCAGGCCTACAACGTGTACTCTGCCAACCTTTGCCAGTTCACAGTGCCACTCATATCTGGTGTCACAATAGCGTGCATTTAAAACCAAAAAACTTTTTTTCACTGTTATAGATTGAATAGCAGTTAGTTGTCTCCAAGCGTCTGTGTGTCAGGCCTACAACGTGTACTCTGCCAACCTTTGCCAGTTCACAGTGCCACTCATATCTGGTGTCCCAATAGCTTGCATTTAAAAACCCAAAAACTTTTTTCACTGTTATAGATTGAATAGCAGTTAGTTGTCTCCAAGCGTCTGTGTGTCAGGCCTGCTCATCTGCCCACAGTCAGGTGTCTGTCAAGAACATGTTTGAGCGTAAGAAGCCAATGTCAGAAAGTCACCCCCTTGCCCGGCGTCTGACAGCTGGCTTGTCTGTACTATTACCCCGCCAGCTTTTTACCATACAAGCTGGTGTAGTCTGAGGCGTTCAAAAAATTTGTAGCTATTGGGACACCGCAGTGGAAGGTACCCGGCCGAAATTTCTTTTCACAAAATGCAATCCCCAACCTGTACTCGATTGTGCAAAAGGAAGTAATGGCATGTCTTGCACACAGTGTTGGGGCAAGGGTCCATCTGACCACTGATACCTGGTCTGCAATGCATGCTCAGGGCAGGTATATCACCTACACTGCGCATTGGGTAAACCTGCTGACGGCTGCCAAGCATGGAATGCGTGGCTCTGCAGAGGAGTTGGTGACACCGCCACGTCTTGCAGGCAGGCCTGCTGCCACCTCCTCTACTCCTCCTACTCCATCCTCTTCCATAACCTCCTCGGCTGAATCCTCTTCTGCTGCTGCGTCAACGGCACCCCCCCAGCTCCCCAGGTACTATTCCACATCCCGGATACGGCAGTGTCACGCCGTCTTGTGTTTGACTTGCTTGAAAGCAGAGAGTCACACCGGACAAGCACTCTTGTCCGCCCCGAACGCACAGGTGGAAAAGTGTCTGACTCCGCAGCAACTGGAGATCGGCAAAGTGGTTTGTGACAACGGAACAAATTTGTTGGCGGCATTGAAGTTGGGCAAGTTGACACATGTGCCGTGCATGGCACATGTGTGTAATCTGATCGTACAACGCTTTGTGCATAAGTACACAGGCTTACAGGACGTCCTTCTTGTCTCTTTACTTAACTGCCAACAGCTCCTCTTGGCGCAGAGCTGAGGTCTCCCCCCTTCGTAGCCGGGTGCGTGCAAGTTGTCCTGGGAAACCTGTGCTGTTCTTTTTAATTGTGCCGCAAGCTACTGTATCAAAACAGTACAGTAGCTTGAACAAAGGGACACTTGTATAAAAATTGTCAGTATACAAGTGGTACCCTTTGTTCATCAGGGGAAATATCAGGTCCCAGACAATCTTGACACTGGTTCCCATATGTTCTGGGCAACCTGGAGGGTCAAGTTAACTATCCTTTCCCTCGTACACCTGGAAGGCCTGAGTATACCCAGTCTCGCTATCACAGAGCTTATACATCTTTACACCATACCTAGAGCGCTTGGAAGGAACATACTGCTTGAATCCCAGCCTTCCCTTATACTTCATCAGGGATTCATGCACGCATATATTCCTTCCAGGTGTATAAGCCTCTGCAAACCTGGCAGCAAAGTGGGTAATCAGGGGGTGGATTTTATACAGCCTGTCAAACTGGGGATGCTCCCTAGGGGGACACAGGCTGTTGTCGCTGAAGTGCATGAAATGCAGAATCATTTCATACCTCTTCCTCGACATACTTTGAGAGTAAATGGGGGTAGAGCAGATGGGGCTACTGCTCTAGTAGGAGGGGATGGAGGGCTTCTTTATGATGCCCATCAGCATAGTCAATGCCCAGAATCTTTTAAATTCTGGCACAGTGTGTATCTTTGCCAAAAAAGAGTCTGGATTTGTAGCTCGGAATTGATGGGCATATAAATTAGTTTGGGCGACAATGTTCCCCAATACAGGGATCCTTAGGACAGGTGTCAATCCATATCTGCCAAGTGACCCTATGTAGGGGTAACAGTCTCTATTCTGCTCTGTGTCAGTGTGTATCATGGTCCCTGAGGAAAGGTGTCAATCCATATCTGCCAAGTGACCCTATGTAGGGGGGACAGTCCCTATTCTGCTCTGTGTGAGGAGGAGGGACGGGAAATGAGTAGCTCGGCATCCAACCTTGTGCAAATGGGGTCTTTTATGCTGTCGTGCCTGTTGAGGGACCCTCGTATAAAAAGGCTGAAGGAAAACGACCTGTGCTGGGTGTCCACGCTACTAGTCCCCCGATATAAGCAGACAGTGGCGGAAATGTTACCGAATTACAAGTCAGAAAGGATGCAGCATTTGCAAAATAAATTAAAAAGTATGCTTTACACAGCGTATAAGGGTGATGTCACAGAACAACGGGAATCTAACAGGGGAAGAGGTGAAAGTCATCCTCCTCCTCCCACGACCATGCCATATCTGCCAGTGCCAAGTGACCCTATGTAGGGGGAACAGTCTCTATTCTGCTCTTTGTCAGTGTGTATCATGGGCTCTGAGGACGGGGAACAGTCTCTATTCTGCTCTGTGTCAGTATGTATCATGGTCTCTGAGGACATGTGTCAATCCATATCTGCCAAGTGACCCTATGTAGGGGGAACAGTCTCTATTCTGTTCTGTGTCAGTGTGTATCATGGGCTCTGAGGACGGGGAACAGTCTCTATTCTGCTCTGTGTCAGTGTGTATCATGGTCTCTGAGGACATGTGTCAATCCATATCTGCCAAGTGACCCTATGTAGGGGGAACAGTCCCTATTCTGCTCTGTGTCAGTGTGTATCATGGGCTCTCAGGACGGGGAACAGTCTCTATTCTGCTCTGTGTCAGTGTATATCATGGTCTCTGAGGACAGGGGTCAATCCATATCTGCCAAGTGACCCTATGTAGGGGGAACAGTCCCTATTCTGCTCTGTGTGAGGAGGAGGAACGGGAAATAAGTAGCTCGGCATCCAACCTTGTGCAAATGGGGTCTTTCATGCTGTCGTGCCTGTTGAGGGACCCTCGTATAAAAAGGCTGAAGGAGAACGACCTGTGCTGGGTGTCCACGCTACTAGACCCCCGGTATAAGCAGACAGTGGCGGAAATGTTACCGAATTACAAGTCGGAAAGGATGCAGCATTTGCAAAATAAATTAAAAAGTATGCTTTACACAGCGTATAAGGGTGATGTCACAGCACAACGGGAATCTAACAGGGGAAGAGGTGAAAGTCATCCTCCTCCTCCCACGACCACGCCATATCTGCCAGTGCCAAGTGACCCTATGTAGGGGGAACAGTCCCTATTCTGCTCTGTGTCAGTGTGTATCAGGGGCTTTTAGGACAGGTGTCAATCCATATCTGCCAAGTGACCCTATGTAGGGGGAACAGTCCCTATTCTGCTCTGTGTCAGTGTGTATCATGGGCTCTGAGGACAGGTGTCAATCTATATCTGCCAAGTGACCCTATGTAGGGGGAACAGTCTCTATTCTGCTCTTTGTCAGTGTGTATCAGGGGCTTTGAGGACAGGTGTCAATCCATATCTGCCAAGTGACCCTATGTAGGGGGAACAGTCTCTATGCTGCTCTTTGTCAGTGTGTATCAGGGGCTTTGAGGACAGGTGTCAATCCATATCTGCCAAGTGACCCTATGTAGGGGGAACAGTCTCTATTCTGCTCTGTGTCAGTGTGTATCATGGGCTCTGAGGACGGGGAACAGTCTCTATTCTGCTCTGTGTCAGTGTGGATCATGGTCTCTGAGGACAGGTGTCAATCCATATCTGCCAAGTGACCCTATGTAGGGGGAACAGTCCCTATTCTGCTCTGTGTGAGGAGGAGGAACGGGAAATGAGTAGCTCGGCATCCAACCTTGTGCAAATGGGGTCTTTCATGCTGTCGTGCCTGTTGAGGGACCCTCGTATAAAAAGGCTGAAGGAGGGGGGCGGAGCCAAGCAACGAACACGAGCGGTCGCATGCCTCAGGAGCTCCGACCAAAACGGCTAGAAAAGGCGAGATTTCACGGCACAATAGCCCGGAAAACGAGGGAAAATTACCGACAACAACCATGGGTCGTAAGACCAAGAAACAGAGAGCAGACGGACCGTCGGGCGGCAGGAACATCGAGGAATTTCTCCGCCGGGCGCAGGGAGCCTGTGGGCCCAAGATGGCCGCCGACATAGAGGGGTACTCTGACTCGTCCGACGAGATTCTGCAAAGCCGAGGAGCGGCGGACCTACTACCCGCGCTGCAAACATACTCGGTCCCACGGAATCCGGGCCAGACGCCGGTAACAGTGGCCACACTGAAGGAGATGCTGAATGACCTCCAGACAACACTGCAGGCAGATGTGGCTGCACTCCGGACCGACCTCAAAGGCATGGTTGGGCGCCTGACAACGCTGGAGGCAAAGACAGACAGCCACGCACAGAAAATAGAAGCCTTGGAATCTGAAGTACAAGCGATGAAACTACAACACGCCACCCTGGCGCAACGCTTCGCACAGACAGAAGACACCAGGCGCCGCGCTAACCTGAAGGTACGAGGGCTGGCGGAAGAGATCCCGAACACGGAGCTCCCACACCTTATGAGACGGCTGGTGGGGACTCTCCTGCCGCCTAAACAGGCTAAGAACATCACCTTTGAAGGCGTATTCCGGGTGCCGAAGCCACGGGGGGCACCAGCGTCGGCCACCAGAGACGTGGTGGCGCGCTTTACCAGCCTCAGAGATAAATCAGCAGTACAGGCCGCGTTAAGAGGGGCCATGCCACTCCTCTTTGAAAACATGCAGCTCACCTTCTATGCCGACCTCACGGGGGACACAATGCAGTGGAGGAGATCCCTACAGCCCCTCACGGCACGGCTCAGGGCCAAAGAGATCAGCTACAGATGGAGATCACCTCGGATGTTACAATTCCAACATGGAGGCATCACCCACACGATCCAGGGCATGCACCAAGCAGCTGAAGTAATGGAGACCCTGGGCCTCTCAGGAGACATCATGCCGCAACCTACACCAGGAGAGACCACGGCGCCGCAACGCATGAGAGCCCCGGTGCAGCCGGCCCCGCCGAACGACCCGAACACTAGCCTCTACACTAAGGCACTAGCCACGACCTGATGTGAAGCGCACACACCTTGAACAAGGGGAAGCCCGCTGCCACCAGAATGGCCCCCATGGCGCGGCTAATGCCGCATAAAGAACTGCTGCACATCCCACGTTGTATTATTCTCCCATATGTTTTCAATTTCTCCCTTACTCCCCTTTTCTTCTGGTTACAATAGAGCGTAGACTCCCATCGACCGCAGAGACCGACAATACCTACCTAACGCCCTCATAGACCGGCGGAGACTTATACATAGCACACTCTCACAGATCTAGCAGAGAGCCCACAGTCATAGCGGCTCCAAACCCCCCACCTCTGCATCATATGCAGCAGTGTAACACATAAGGCCATTAGCCCGACGACCTCTAAACCCTTACAACATTAAAGAGCAGACCTTGGACTATGGCCTCCCCGCTAGCCCACACGACAGCCCACACCACAGGATGACCACGGAACAGAACGGCACCAATAAGACAGTCTCAAGAGACACATTAGACCTTAACTGGCTCCACGGCCTTCGCCATGGAGCATCCATCCACTATCTCAGGGGAACATACCCACAGATGGAGTACACTCACAGAGAGAATAGCTCCCCCACCGACAAACACCGCAGGGGCCGTGGACCACACTTAGCCCAGAGCACATATACCCGACGTAAGCGATTTCTTTAACACATAAAACCCCCGACTCACCAGGTTACCGACTGTACTATCCCTAGTTGGAAGGACTAATACCAGAATATGCTTGTTTATATTGCAATGTTTGTACCGCAATAATTTGCCCTTCTCTGACTTATGAGTGAAGGGAATAAATAAAGAATTAAAAAAAAAAAAGGCTGAAGGACCTGTACTGGGTGTCCACGTTACTAGACCCCCGGTATAAGCAGAAAGTGGCAGAAATGTTACCGAATAACAACAAGTCGGAAAGGATGCAGCATTTGCAAAATAAATTAAAAAGTATGCTTTACACAGCGTATAAGGGTGATGTCACAGCACAACGGGAATCTAACAGGGGAAGAGGTGAAAGTCATCCTCCTCCTCCCACGACCACGCCATATCTGCCAAGTGACCCTATGTAGGGGGAACAGTCTCTATTCTGCTCTGTGTCAGTGTGTATCATGGTCTCTGAGGACAGGTGTCAATCCATAACTGCCAAGTGACCCTATGTAGGGGGAACAGTTCCTATTCTGCTCTGTGTCAGTGTGTATCAGGGTCTCTGAGGACAGGTGTCAATCCATATGTCAAGGTGTCAATCCATATGTCAAGGTGTCAATATGTCATATGTCAGGTGTCAATCCATATCCATTGCGATTTAAGAATGTTAGGTGATTTCTGCCCTTTATGGATTAAAACCAGACTCTGAATCAACTGTGTAATTTTCCATGGGAGTTTTGCCATGGATCCCCCTCCGGCATGCCACAGTCCAGGTGTTAGTCCCCTTGAAACAACTTTTCCATCACTTTTGTGGCCAGAAACAGTCCCTGTGGGTTTTAAAATTCGCCTGCCCATTGAAGTCAATGGCGGTTCGCCCGGTTCGCCGGTTCGCGAACGTTTGCGGAAGTTCCCGTTCGCCGTTCGCGAACCGAAAATTTCGTGTTTGCGACATTACTAGCTGTAAACGCATCCCAACCGTGACTTGAGGCATCTGACGTCAGAGTGACCGCCACAGGCTGCTCTAACAGGGGACGAGGAAGTGGAATTTCAGAATGGACTTCAATTCTTCTCTGACCTTTTGGGGAGAACGAATTTTGATCCCCAATGGCTGCCCTGTCTTAGTCAGTTCCCTAAAAACAGCTGACTTCTTCTGCAAAATAAGGGGGAATTGTTGTATGCTGGTTTTAAGCTATTAATTTCCCGATAATCTTTGCTAGGTCTCTCAATGACCAACTCTGGTGCTTGAGGGATTCCTAGAGACATAGTCCTGGTGTTCAGTATGAAACCCAGAAAGAGGATGCTTTGAGTGTGAATTAGGACTGATTTCTGTAAATTTACTACAAATCCTAGGTCTTGTAGAAGGAAAGCAAGGTAATCCCTTTGACAAGCAAGGGCTTCCCCATCTGGGTGCATGAGCAGGATGTCGTCTAGATAGTATAGACACATGAAACCTTTTAGTCTGACATGAACCATTACTGATTTCATAATTCTGGAGAATGTGTATGGTGCGTTGGATAGGCCAAACACCATAACGTTCCACTGCCACACTTTTCCTTTCCACTGAAACCAGAGAAAACGCCTGTGTTTTTTGGCTATGGGGACTGAATGGAAGGCATCTTTTAGGTCTAACTTTATGCAGAAAAAGGCTTCTGTACTAAGCCTGGAAGATCTGATAAACCCTCCATCCTGAACCTTTTCCTTTTGATGAAAGCATTCAGAGACCTCACGTTTAGAACCGGTCTCCAGGAACCGTCTGACTTTGGGATTGGGAACAATGGATAGTTTAGCAATCCTGTAATAGACATGTCTGCCAACTCTATTTTCCCTTGACTTAAAGCTAGGGAAAGGGAGGCATCTAGCACTGGGTTCACCTCTCTGTGGGGTGCAAATTTCTGGAATGGGAACCTTAAAAGGGGGAGTTGTAAACCCATTTGAAAAATCTTTAGAACCCATTTGTCTGAGGAAATATCCTTCCAATTTAGTGGCATATGAGGAGGCACACTTACTTGAATGGATAGGTTTTCTTTTGGGAGCTGAACCGCCTCTGGAATGTGCTCCTCTGCCACCGCCTGGGAGCTTGTGTCTTCCACTGTAGTGGCGGTACTGGGCCAGGTGAGAGGCTTCTCGGGACGCTCCTGCAGCCCTATAGGGGCGACCCTCTGTCCGAAAGGGCTTTTTGTAGCCAGGGACAGACTTCCTGAGTTCTGGAAAGGATCTCCATGCCTTGTAACGGCCTTTAACCTCCTGAATGAACGAGGGACCGAATAGGTAAGAATCCTACAAATTTGGGAACTCATGCGATTTGGGGGCTAGGTCGGACAGACCTGCTGCATGGAGCCAGCGGGATCTGCGGATGTTTGATATGTAATTAAAGGATTGACCAATAATTAGCACTGCCCTGCCAGACGCTTTTAAAAGGGCCATCTTAGATGCCAACAGAGATGAAGCGGAAGGTTTCTGAGCATTGCCTTCTTTTTCTGCCTTATCCAGCACCAGTAATAGTGGGCCCACAGCATCAGCAATTTTGAACTGTATATTGCAAAAAATCTGGTCTGTGGGATCAGAGGATACGCTGCTCCCTGTGATGGATAACAGAGCAGAATCTACCTCCTGGGCCATTGAAACCTGAATGTCCGGGATACCGATGTGGTTCCTGAGGAGAAGGTCATCCTCCTTAACCAAGGGGGAACTGAAGGCTAGTTTAGCAAAATCTCTAACCTAAGAATCGTGCTCCATAGCCCATCTGGAGTGAAATAATTTTGATGGGAGAGTCTTTCCTAGGAGACTTACTCTGGCCATTTGAACATTGCTTAGCTTCCCTCGCTCAGTGGAAGCTGCTGAACGAACCACTTCCTCGGATTCCCAGTCTATTTCTGGAGAGCCATATCTGGAACTGGGACGGCTTTGGGAGGAAGAGTGAGCAAACGCTCTAGAAGAGGAAGGAGAGGGACTATCTAACCTCCAACGAGATTTGTCCTTTTTCTCTGGAAGGTGTTTCTGGTGCTCAAACGAGGGAAACACGCTATTCCTTTTTTGGGGTCCTGTCCCCTTAAATTTACGCTTACTCAAATGAGTATGAGGGAAAGGAGGAGCAGAGAAGTTTTCCTTAGACGAGGAACTGGAGGAAGAGACCAGCCGCCTTCCTTTATGCTTTTTACTTAAAACTGGTACCAAATCCTCCTCAGAAGATGAAGAGGATAGATCCTTAGCAAGGAAAGCTCTCTTATGGAGCTTTCTAACATCGATGGGGCTGCCTTTAAGAGAGGCATCCACTAAATCTGTGACAGACACAGAAATAGAGTCCTCCATCAATGATGCCATTTTAAAAATCTGAAGTAATCAGGATTCACGCGCTCAGCACGGCTCTCCTGATTACCTGATTGGCTGAAAGGCTGTTGCTGTGCAGATGCACAGCGCAAGCCTTTTCAGCTCTGGCATTTGACTCCGGGAGGCTGTCGCATACCCACTAGCTTTGCTAGGTGGTTATGCCTCCCGGAGGACAAAGAGGGAGAGATCTCTGTGGGGTGACAAAGCAGGAGGAGTGAAATGGAAAGAGAGGGGTGGTTGGAGAGTAACAAATGTGGCAATTGGTAGACAATAATAAGGGGCAAAAAAATAATAATATTTTTTTGCAGTAAAATGTTTTGTTGAGATTTACAATAGAGGCAACAAGACACTAGAATGTGTGGCAGTTCCATACAGTAAGTGAAAATGGTGCATTGTAAAAACAAAGGCAAGAATAATAATATCAGTTACTTTTGAATATCATAAAGTTAGAGAAAGAATGATCTCTTATGCCTGCAGTTTGGGCAAAATCATGTATTTGGATATGCAAGACTTTGGTCGCCGTTGTATATTCGTGCGGCCACTTTTTGGGGTCTACGAATGGATCGTCGTTATTGATGTTATTACTATGATGTTTTTAATTATGTTGTAATTTTGTTCTTTCCCTACTTCATGGTCTGTCTGGGGAATGAATTCTATGGTTGGTCACTGGATTGTAAACCCAGAAGGCGTGACCTAATGGCTACCTATCATAGTCGCCATATATGATCCCGGCAGCCATTGCTCTGGTGGGAGTCTGATTTCATACACACCTGATTTGGTTCAACCCATGTGGGGAATCCATGTGTACATTGATTGGTGGGGTTTATAAGTTTGAATTGCGGGGACTGTATCCAGCTCTACCTTGAAAAAGTCCTGAGGATGAAACCGGTCGGACACATTTGGAGCCTTCAGAATTTTCCACTCACTCCATTTGGAACATCTACATCCAGAACTCACTCTTCTATTACTCCTTGGGATCCGGAACCTTGGTGTATCTAGGAGCTAACTGAGAACATCTTGGAGTCCCTCTGTGGCAGGTCTTTTGACCTATTGATGTGCCTTTCTGGCCACTATCAGTGGCAGATTGTTTGTGAGTGCAGTAATTACCTTATCTGTTGTTATTGCATCTTATGGTTTTACACTATGTTTTGTTTTATATTTATGTTTTTAAAGTGATTAAAAGCTGTAATTACCATTTCCTAACTGGAGTACTACCAGTATCTTTTGAAAGACCTGTAACCAGTGTATGTATATTAATCGATTGGTCATCTTCACATATGTTTACATAGCACACCACACCATTCCTTTGGGGTTTTTTTTGTTATGGATTTGGATATACCTGAAAAAGCCTTAGTCAAAGTGCATTCATTTTTTTAGATTGGTAAAATTGACAACAGAACCATTTACTCAAAGATGAAGATCGGTTCCCCAATTTTTTCAAATCTCTGGGTCGCATACCTGGTGGGAATAAACTATTGTGTCACAGGGGAGAGGGGCTAGGAGCCAAGTTAAATCAAGATCTTAACCAATTCCAGATACTTAGAAAAATCTAAATAGCAGGACACAAAATACGGAACTTTGGAGTTTATTAAGCCATATATAAAAAGAGGGAAGATCGGAACCCAACAAGATCGATTCCAGATCTACCCATCTAGTTCTCTTGTGGGAGCATGCCAAATTACCATCTGTGCCCATTGGCTGCGTTATAAAATATTATTAGATTAGGCAAACCGAGACTATCGACAGTTTTTGGCATACATAGAACATGTTTGGGGATCTGTGCCTCTTATTTTGCCAAATAAATGAATCAACGGCTTTATCTTAAAAATGGAATAGTAATCTGTGGAGAATATTTATTTTAAAACAATGGATTCTACCCTTCAAAGACATGGGTTTCTTCTCCTAGCTTTCTTCTCCTAGCTGTAAATACCTTCATATAACTGTTCAATCTCCATTGTATAATTTAATGTTTCTGACCAATATTTCATGTACACAGTTATTAATATTTTGGGCGATAGAATTTGGTTGCTAAATTTTCCAATCAACACATGACTAGTCTTCTCCCCGCCTCACTGTCTCTCTCTTTGCTATGCTTCTCCTAGCTGTAAATACCTTCATATAACTGTTCAATCTCCATCTCTGTTCTTCAGGCCTCACTTCACACTCAAACTCAGTGAAGCTCTGCATTTTTTCTCACCACTTCTCCGAATCTAGAGCTGGTCTCGTTGGCAGGGTGCGGGGTGGTGGAGGAATAGATGAAAGTAAAAAAAAATCCAAACAAACTAGATAAACCATTTTATACCTATCATTAGTGTTCAAATGGTCTGGTGTATGATTATACACTGCCTGGCCAAAAAAAAAGTCGCCACCTGGATTTAACTAAACAAATAGGTAAGAGCCTCCTATTGGATAGTTACTGCATGGACGATTATCGTTCAGCTGGCAACAAGTTATTTAACCCCAATTGATTCAATGAGTAGCTTCTCATTTCTTTAACAACCATGTCGAAAGACACATCCCGTGGTCATGGAAAAGATGTTAGTCTGTTTGAGAAGGGTCAAATCATTGGCATGCATCAAGAAGAGAAAACATCTAAGGAGATTGCAGAAACTACTAAAATTGGGTTAAGAACTGTTCAACGCCAACCCACAAGGGACTCACTTCGTGCGCCTCCCTTCTGGAGTCAGCCCGAAAATTACTCTATAGGTGGTATATGACACCCGCACGACACAAAAAAATGTACCCAAACACGAGTAACAAATGCTGGAGGTGCCTAACCCAGGAGGGGACAATGCTCCACATCTGGTGGACATGCACCTCGGTCCAGTCATACTGGAAAAAAGTAGAAGAGTTGATACGAGGGGCCATAGGTTGCATCTTAGAATACAAGGTTGAAACTTTTTTACTCAAACTTTTACCTCCTAACATGCCACGGTGTATATCTAAACTAACATTCATCATCCTCTCCTCGGCCTCCACGTTATTAGCACGTCAGTGGAAAATCCCAACAATTCCCTCCATAGCGGAAGTAACCACACTGGTTTCCACAACACTGGACTATGAGACAATAGTGTGGCACCAACTGAAAGTGGGTACAGGGAGCACCACAGCAAAATAACTTTGGACAGCTTATGTAGAGGGATGGGCCCCTAGATAATTCCCTAGAGTAGCCAAAAGAGACAGATCGAAGACGATTGAGCAGATTGAGACATCCCAGTGAAGACATACTAGTTACATTGTTAGACCCAGTTACTTCCCCCTCCCCCCACCCCACATGGTAGATAGCCACAAAAGGAAGAGTTATAATCCATCTACATGGGAGCGCAACGAGGAATGACCAGCCTCGGCGGCGCGAGCGTCAGAATATCACATAGTGGGAAAGAGGGAACAATAACTCCCCAATAAAACATAGTACTGTATGACCTCCGGAACAAAGGCCTAAAGAGGTGGCAATAAACTAGGGACAGGAGCGGAGGGATTGAGGGGAAGGGCACAAATGCGAGCAACCCTAATTCCTTCATAGGACACCCCACCTTGTGCCCCAACACCAGGCACCTGCGTTCCGCCCACACTCTGATTCAACAACATTACACCGAGGTTGATTACCTAACGTTACAGAAAGGCAATTGCACATGTGATGTTTAAACTATGCTATACAACGCGATGTACAGATGTGATATACACTGGCTTATCTGCAATTTCCCCTATCCCCTTTTCCTTTCTGTACCCCCAATAAAAAAAAGAACTGTTCAACGCATTATTAAAAACGGGAAGGATAGTGGGGAACCATTGTCTTCGAGGAAGAAATGTAGTCGGAAAAAAATCCTGCTTGATTGTGATCGTCAATCCCTTAAACGTTTGGTGAAATCAAATTGTAGAAAAACAACAGTAGAACTCAGGGCTATGTTTATTAGTGAAAGTAATAGCATTTCCACATGCACAATGTGAAGGGAACTCAAGGGATTGGGACTGAACAGCTATGTAGCCTTAAGAAAACCACTAATCAGTGAGGCTAATTATCACAGGTTATTTCAGATAGCCTAAAAATGTAAAAAGCCAGGGTTATTCTCTGCTCTAAGGATACATAATTGCATCAAGGAAGTTAAAATACCAAGCCAAATAAACCAAGATAAAACCATGAATTTGAGAAATTTTCCAATTTTACTATTTTGGTCTAACTTGTGATATTCCACAATCCACAGTTTTATGAAAAAAAAAATGCAATAATGGAAATAGGACAGTTGGCCAATATTATAAAATGATGACTGCTTATTTTTCATTTTCAAGAGCTGCCTGCCATATTCAGACACACTGTGTAATCACCTGACATATCTCACTGTGATGTCAGCCAGTGACATCATTATTACCTGTAAAAACCCCATGCATGTTACCATCTGCACAGAGCTCAGATAGGCTTGTAATAGGGACCTGTGCTTGTCACTGTTCCTAACTGAAGTGAACTTTTATTGATTTATTGACTGATTATGGACGGTGGGCAAAGGAGGAGAAGCCAAAGAGTACATAATAGATTGGAAGAAGCAGCTTCCCGATCAAGTGAGTGATAGCTCCACATTTGCACTATTCTTACCCAGACACCAAATACACTACAAACAAAGCATACCAGCATTACACAGGCTCACTTGAACACACCACACGGTATCATGATCACCAGACACATTTCATGTAAAAGGAACACAGGTGCTATAACTCTCTCCTATAGAGAACATTCTTAAGAGCACTACGAAGAAGACATGCAAAACCTTTGAACAATATTTCAGGAGAATGTGTTTCAGACTGATGTTAAACTCCGTGAAGTACATCCACACTTGTTTTCTCCCCTCAGAAAATGTCATAAAATACCAATAAATAGAATATTCTCTTGAAAGTTAAGAAAAAAACAACTGACATAACTCCATAACAATCTTGTCCCCTTTTAACCACAGTACAATCTTAAATTCATTAAAAATCCAACATTGTGCTGTGCTATAACCAAAATCTGAGGCTTTAAGATCAAATGTCATAACATGTCCTGTTTTCAAGTCATCAGTACATTGTAGGTCCATAGGATTGACTGTTTTGAGCCATAGAATCTTTTACTCACAGAAAAGAGTGAAAAATGGTCAGTAGGCGTTAAAGCAGTGGTTTCCAAAACAGTCTTCAAGGCACGCCTACCAGTCCAAGATTTAGGGATTATCCAGTTGTGTCAAGGTGGTTTTTATTTTCTTTCTAAAACACCTTAGACACAACTGGGTAACGCCTAAATCTCGGACTGGTAGACATGCCAAGAGAACTGGTTTGGAAACTGCATTAATGGGACACTCTAGACCCCTAAATCACTTACCTTGCTAAAATGTCTCATGTGTTTTATTTTACATTTGGGCAGTGGAGTGTCCGTTTAAAGGGTTAATTTTAAGTTAACCATTGAGAATTTCAACTATATTTTGTAGGTCTTATTATTTACCACCACCTATAACATATTTTAATCTTTGGAGTAACCCTTGCTGACAAATCCCTTCCCTTTTAAAATGTATCCCCTTCAATCCAGATCTGAGACATTTCAAAGCAGGTCAAAGGATATCACAAAGCACTCAGTGAACCATGTTCATACGTTTTAGTAAACTTATCTTACTATTATCACAGGTAATGTCAGATAGTAGTCTAAAAATGTAAACATCCAGGGTTATTCT
Organism: Pelobates fuscus; assembly: GCF_036172605.1. Taxonomy (NCBI): domain Eukaryota; kingdom Metazoa; phylum Chordata; class Amphibia; order Anura; family Pelobatidae; genus Pelobates; species Pelobates fuscus. Next base: position 127,892,684 of record NC_086326.1, read on the forward strand.
CTAGAATAAAGGACAGTTTAGCATGAAAAAATGCTAAGCCAAATTAGCCAACATGGTTTGGCAGTAACTCTTTAATTATACTTTTTTCATTAGGGTCTCGGGGAAGGCATGCTAATCAAAGAACAAACAGATCTCGAACGCCATTGGCAAGGCAAGAAACAAGGAGGGGTCGGAGAAGTCGGAGTCCTCATGTCCCGGAAAGACGCCCCACCAGAAATAACAGACAAAGTCAGGGAATAGGACGGGAACGCAGAGAAAGGCAAGAAAATTCCCCAACACGGGGAACTGAAAGAGTAACAGACAGAGCAAGAAGATGGTATTTAAGGACTCGCAGGCACAGAGACAGATCGGAAAGTGAAGGAGGAGAAGATAGGCAAAGACCAGGGAGAAGCAGATCTCCCTTAAATCGTGATGATGTGCCACCTCCTCCTATCATTTATCATTTAGAATAGTCAGAATACAAGCCGAGGTCAGGGAACACAGAAAGGGACGCAGCGATGAGGAAAGCCAGGAGTCAGGATACCAGAATACAGAGAAGTCAATAAGCAAAGCCAAAGTCAAAAGCCAGGTAGAAAACTATAAACAAGAATGCGCTCTCGGACAACCACAAGGGAAACCATGAGAGGGCACTGAGTGAAGGTCAGACTAGGTTTTTATATCCATCCTCCCTTTCCCATTGGTCAGACCCGCATTTTGGCTCCAAAATGTGCGTGTCCGGTGCGCGCGTTTACGTGCACACCTGCGGTCACGTGGGCACGCGCGCTCGCGGTCACGTGCGCGCTGGGTTATTTCCGCCCATGGATGTGCAGCGGACGGCGCCAGACTGTATGCTGAGACAGTCAGGACTGCAAGCTTCCGGCAGCTGAGCACCAGGTGAGGGAAAAGTGTCGGATATGTGACAGATACACTGACAGACATACATACACAATCACTCAGATACACAGACAGCCAGACACACATATGATGTCATATTCCAGCTCCCGGCATCACTCTGCGGCGCAAGAGGGAGCTAAGCAGAGAGCTCACAAATCAGTGCTCCCTCACCAGCGCCGCCCGCAAGGATTCTTAGTTAGTCGCCCGCCTGCCTGGATTGTTTGTTAGCCGCCAGGCTAACAAGGTATTTGCCTGGGCATTTGGGGGCGGAGTTTTTTGCCGCCCCCTTGAAATTGCCACCCAAGAAAAATGCCTTGTTTGCCTTGCGGCTAATACGTCCCTGCCTACGACGTCGGACGTTCGGCGTGCTCAATGCGATTTTAGCATTAAGCGTCGCAGAAGCCCCTTAGCAGCTGTCAGGAAGACAGCCACTAGAGGCTGGATTAACCCTGCAATACTAAAGTCTCAGACTAGGACGCATTATTACTAAAACCGAAAAGAACATTCATTTCCCCATACACAAAGCAATCAGAAAATTTAACTTTTATATAATTATAGGATTCAGATTAAGTTAGAAAGCCATAATGTCTGTCCACTCAGTTTAGTTTATTTAAATAATAATGTAATAAAATATTTCATTCCATTTCATTCTCGTGGCTTCAGGAGAGTTCCGTCTATCCCAACTGCAGAGCTGAAATAATTCTGGATTTCAAGCTGCAATAAAGGTATGTATCTCTAGAATTGTACTATACCCTAAAGGAGAGATGGGGTTGTGGTGTGGGTAGGGTGAGAGATATTTTATAACTGGTAACTAGAGTCTCCGACTTGGACGAGTTATTCCCACAACCGATAAGCACATAAATTCCCCCATACACAAAGCAATCAGAAAATGTCACTTGTCTATAATAATTCAGGTTGAATTAGAAAGCGATAATGTCTGTCCCCTCAGTTTAGTTTATTCAAATAATACTTTAATTAAATATGCCATTACATTTTATTCTCATGGCTGCAGGAGAGTTCCATCTATCCCAACCGCAGAGCTGGAATAATTATGGATCTCAAGCTGCAATAAAGGTATGTACCTCTAGAATTATACTATACTCTAAAGGAGAGACAGGGACGTGGGTGAGAGAGAGATATAATTTCAGAATTAAAGGACCTGGGCTGAAGGGATTATTTCTCAATGCTTTCCTATGGACGTTCTGCGTACTCAATGCGATTTTCTCATTAAGCGTTGCAGAAGCACCTCTAGCGTTTTTTTTTAGGAAGACAGTCACTAGAGGCTGGATTAACCATGCAATGTAAACATAAGAGTTTCTCTGAAATTGCTATGTTTACAGCTGCAGGGTTAAAATCTGGGAGACATGGCACCCAGACCACTTCATTGAGCTGAAGTGGTATGGGTGACTATAGTGGCCCTTTAATAACTAAAGTCTCAGACTAAAACGCATTATTACTAGCATATGTCAATTAAGAATCTGTCAGTGATTAATTAACATTTACCAAACTTTACCAAAATTCTCTAATAAGACATTCAGGTGTTAACAAAACAAATAGCTTTCTCAACATTTCTCAATGACAAAAAAACATCGTCTACTATTTGATTTCAGACAGCTACGAAATGGCAGTAACAACTTTTTCTTAATTGTGAACTGCAGTGTGTGTAATACAATAATATTAATATTTTCTATCATAATATGTCTGACACACCTGTGCCACCGAGGTCCTCCCCGCAGCCTCGTCTCTCAGACATTCCTCCTCCTACAATAAGGCGGATTGACGTCATCGAGAGAAAACTTGTTCTCTGCAGCGGATATAAAGGATAGTTTAGCCGTTAGTTCTTAAACAGTGTTTTTTGGTTGGAATAACCTGTTAACATATTGTGTTTTTATTCTCATTTAATTTATTTTTCTTGTTTCTTTTAGGATCTATCCCATGTGCACAGTTACATCATGCAACAGCGACAAAACAAGATACGTTACAGGAGAAAATGATGTAGATTAGGAACACTATAGTCACCTAAATTACTTTAGCTAAATAAAGCCGTTTTAGTGTATAGATCATTCCCCTGCAATTTCACTGCTCAGTTCACTGTCATTTAGGAGTTAAATCACTTTTTTCTGTTTATGCAGCCCTAGCCACACCTCCCCTGACTATGACTGACAGAGCCTGCATGAAAAAAAAAAAACTGGTTTCACTTTCAAACAGATGTAATTTACCTTAAATAATTGTATCTCAATCTCTAAATTGAACTTTAATCACATACAGGAGGCTCTTGCAGGGTCTAGAAAGCTATTAACATAGCAGGGGATAAGAAAATCTTAATTAAACAGAACTTGCAATAAAGAAAGCCTAAATAGGGCTCTCTTTACAGGAAGTGTTTATGGAAGGCTGTGCAAGTCACATGCAGGGAGGTGTGACTAGGGTTCATAAACAAAGGGATTTAACTCCTCAATGGCAGAGGATTGAGCAGTGAGGCTGCAGGGGCATGTTCTATACACCAAAACTGCTTCATTAAGCTAAAGTTGTTCAGGTGACTATAGTGTCCCTTTAACATTGTATTAATTGTAAAAATTGCTCACGTATTTTATCAAAGTATCGTTTTGTAGTACAATAAAAAAATAAAAAAAAGCATATAACGGATATTATGCTATGTATTATTATTGTACAGTACATAAAAGACCATTCCATGCTCCAATTCGTTACAATTTACTGAAGTGTTGAGGGTGCACTGTAAGAGCAGTCCCCCTGTTATTTCTCAGGGGATTCAAATAATTTGTCAAAATACAGAACACTCCCTGCGCTATAAAGCTCAGCCTATCTGCAGCTCGCAACAGCATGCAGAACTTTCACTTTATCCATGTTACTGTTCAAGTTTATAAACCAATGACAAGCTTTGCTCAAACAAATGCTGCAATGATTTCGTTAAGCAAGGTTAGTGCGTTTTGGGTTTCAATGCACAGCACGGGTATAATGCAAAGCTAAACACTGAGGAAGACAAAACAAGTGGGATATATCAGAGTTTGCAGGAATCTATGATCTGCAAACTTTCTTTGTCTTAGGGATGAGCATAACCACCTAGCAAAGCTAGTGGGTATGCAACAGCCTCCCGGAGTCAAATGCCAGAGCTGAAAAGCTTGCGCTGTGCATCTGCACAGCGACAGCCTTTCAGCCAATCAGGTAATCAGGAGAGCCGTGCTGAGCGCGGGAATCTTGATTACCTCAGATTTTTTAAATTGGGAAACTGCGGATGGTTAACACATCACACAAAGTACTAAGGATAAATATTTCCCACAGTGTACAGGAATATAATTAAACATCTAAACACAAAATAAAACAATTCAAGTTGCCAATAGTACAGGGGAACAAGAAAAATGTTTAATAAATCATGAAGACATTCAAGATATACTTGAAACTTTGTATAAAACAGCTGAGCTGAAAAACAAGGCAACAATGTATACCAAAGGAAAGTATCAAATGAACACTGGTACCATTCATCATAAATTGCAACAAGATAAGTTCAATAAAGAGAAAAGAAATGTGGTAACAAGTCCCAGCAAACAGATTCTTTATGCAGGGAGTCCATGAGAATATCAAACCGACGAGACTACTAGCATCCAATCCTCCTACTTAGGTGGATCCTTGGTTTGTTGGTCTTGTCTTGGAGTGTGGCTATAGTCTGTAAAAACAAAACAGAGAACAGTTATCAAAAGGCTGATTAAGCACCAGATAACCTTATGTTTTAGAAAACCAACCACCAGCATGCAAAACCCTTAACTTAGAGGAGGGTGGGACGGGCGCTATTGCTAGGTGGTCATGCTCATCCCTAAGACAAAGAAAGTTTGCAGATCATAGATTCCTGCAAACTCTGATTTGTCCACCGGGAGGCATAACCACCTAGCAAAGCTAGTGGGTAGAATAGCACACACCTGGTGGTGGTCCTAAGAAACTGAAGGCGTTCAACTTCTGATGGCCTCCAGTAAAATATAACAAAGGTTTTACTGGACAACCATCTTGCAGCTTTCAAGATAGTAGGGAGAGGAAGGCCCTTTCCTGCTGCTTTAGTAGCCGAGGCTCCCCTAATTGAATGGCTTTTGAACACTGAAACATCAATTCCAGCCGAAGATATGGCGGAAAGTATCCAGCCTCTAATTGTATTAACCTTGGCTGGACGAAAGGGATTCCTTGATGTAATGAATAATTGACTGATATCATTTCTAAATACAGCAGAAAGTTGAAGGTATGATTGTAACAAACTGACTAAACATAAGCCTGGTTCGGAAGGATCTTGGACTAAGTCCAATTCTACCAGACCAGGAGAAAAATGGGATGTTTTTTGTCTGCCTTTTAGTATCATATGGAAACCTCCCGGGGTCCTGGACAACCAAGGGTCTGAAATATGGATTTGAGTTAACTCAGCTCCTCTAGCTGCCAGGGCCAAGGACAGCAGAGAAGCCAACTTAATAGCAGTCCATCTTAAATCAATTTTAGCATTATCCAAAGACTTTAGGAAATGTAATAAGACATCTACATCCCAAGTAGATGTGTAGCGTGGGGTATATGGGCGGCAGACGGATAACCCTTTTAGTAATCTCAAATACAGGGCATCCTGAGTAAGGTTGGGGATCAGGAAGTTTAAAGCAGATCCATAGGTCTTGATTGAACTGACAGATAAACCAGAATGGAACTTAAGGGTAAGAAATTATAACGCCAATGGAATGGTATCAGATCCTTGTGTGTTAGACAGAAAAGAAACCTCCCATTCTTTGAATTCCTCGATCATCTTTCTATATGTTACCCTAGTTCTACGTCTTAAAGATGAGTTAATAATATCCAAGACCCGATCCGATAAAAGGGGATGTGTTAACAGCCTACCAGGGCTGCGATCCACAACAGATGCGGGAGCTTGAGCAGAAGATCGCTGGTTCCCTGAAAGCAGTCCACTGTCATGCCCAATGGGATCTTGGTTCCCTTGACTAACTGATGGATCAAGGGATACCAGGGTCTGGAGGTCCATACTGGATAAACGAGAACTAAGCTCTGCACTCTGTCCCTGCGGATCTTCTCCAGCACTTTCATGAGTAAAGATCGAGGGGGGAAAGCATAAGGGGCTGGAACATCCATCCATTGGAAAGACATTGCATCCATTTTCCAAGCTCCCTTTGTCCAGGTCCGGGAGACGAACCTGGGAGTTTGTGCAGATGTTTGGGATGCAAACAGATCTACCTGTCTCTGGCCAAAATTGCTTTCTATCCGTTGGAAAAGAGCAATCTTTAATTGAATCGTTGCCAGGGACAAACTTTGTCGAGAGAGAGAGTCTGCAAGCTTGTTCACCTCTCCCGGAACATATTCTGCGAAAACCTGAACATTGCTTGCTAAGGCCCAAGACCAAAGATCTAGAGCCTCTAAGCAAAGACCCCTTGATCTTATGCCCCCTCTGTGGTTTATATAAGCCACCGCTGTCCTGTTGTTCGATTGGACTTTTACCGACATCGGTGACTGGTTTAGAGAAACTAGGCCCTTGAGAGCTAATTTTATAGCTCGTAACTAGTGATGTACCGAACTGTTCGCTGGCGAATAGTTCCTGGCGAACATAGCGTGTTCGCGTTCGCCACCACGGGCGAACACATGCGCGGTTCAATCCGCCCCCTATTCATCATCATTGAGCACACTTTGACCATGTGCCTCACGGTCAGCAGACACATTCCAGAAATCAGCAGCACACCCTCCCTAGCAGACCCTCCCACTTCCCTCCCAGCATCCATTTTTTTTTAGGGCTAGAACATCAGTCTGCTTTTTGCCTGCCTGCCTGCCAGCTTCTGTGTCAGGCTCACAGTGGATACTGTGCCCCTTTGCCCAGTCAGTGCCACCTCTCATAACTGGTGTCACAATAGCTTATGCTTGACATTTAAAAAGAAAAAAAATGTTTTCAATGTAATAGATTGAATAGCAGTTACTTGCCTGCCAGCTTCTGTGTCAGGCTCACAGTGGATACTGTGCCCATTTGCCCAGTCAGTGCCACCAATCATATCTGGTGTCTGTATAGCGTGCTTTTACAAAGAAAAAAAGTTTTTCAGTGTAAGCTAATAGCAGTCAGTGTCCTTAAAGCGGGTGTGTCAAGCCTTCAGCGTGTGCTCTGCAGACCTCTGCCAGTGTACTTTGACAGTTGCCACTCATATCTGGTGTCTCTATAGCGTGCTTTTACAAATAAAAAAAGTTTTCCAGTGTAAGCTAATAGCAGTCAGTGTCCTTAAAGCGGGTGTGTCAAGCCTTCAGCGTGTGCTCTGCAGACCCCTGCCAGTGTACTTTGACAGTTGCCACTCATATCTGGTGTCTCTATAGCGTGCTTTTACAAAGAAAAAAAGTTTTTCAGTGTAAGCTAATAGCAGTCAGTGTCCTTAAAGCAGGTGTGTCAAGCCTTCGGCGTGTGCTCTGCAGACCCCTGCCAGTGTACTTTGACAGTTGCCACTCATATCTGGTGTCTCTATAGCGTGCTTTTACAAAGAAAAAAAGTTTTTCAGTGTAAGCTAATAGCAGTCAGTGTCCTTAAAGCCGGTGTGTCAGGCCTTCAGCGTGTGCTCTGCAAACCCCTGCCAGTGTACTTTGACAGTTGCCACTCATATCTGGTGTCTCTATAGCGTGCTTTTACAAAGAAAAAAAGTTTTTCAGTGTAAGCTAATAGCAGTCAGTGTCCTTAAAGCGGGTGTGTCAGGCCTTCAGCGTGTGCTCTGCAAACCCCTGCCAGTGTACTTTGACAGTTGCCACTCATATCTGGTGTCTCTATAGCGTGCTTTTACAAAGAAAAAACGTTTTTCAGTGTAAGCTAATAGCAGTCAGTGTCCTTAAAGCGGGTGTGTCAGGCCTTCAGCGTTTTCTCTGCAGACCTTTGCCAGTTCACAGTGCCACTCATATCTGGTGTCCCAATAGCTTGCATTTAAAAACCAAAGAACGTTTTTCACTGTTATAGATTGACTAGCAGTTAGTTGTCTCCAAGCGTCTGTGTGTCAGGCCTGCTCATCTGCCCACAGTCAGGTGTCTGTCAAGGACATGTTTGAGTGTAAGAAGTCAATGTCAGAAAGTCACCCCCTTGCCCAGCGTCTGACAGCTGGCTTGTCCGAACTATTAGCCCGCCAGCTTTTACCATACAAGCTGGTGGAGTCTGAGGCGTTCAAAAAAATTGTAGCTATTGGGACACCGCAGTGGAAGGTACCCGGCCGAAATTTCTTTTCACAAAAGGCAATCCCCAACCTGTACTCGATTGTGCAAAAGGAAGTAATGGCATGTCTGGCACACAGTGTTGGGGCAAGGGTCCATCTGACCACTGATACCTGGTCTGCAAAGCATGGTTAGGGCAGGTATATCACCTACACTGCGCATTGGGTAAACCTGCTGACGGCTGCCAAGCATGGAATGCATGGCTCTGCAGAGGAGTTGGTAACACCACCACGACTTGCCGGCAGGCCTGCTGCCACCTCCTCTACTCCTACTACTCCATCCTCTTCCATAACCTCCTCGGCTGAGTCCTCTTCTGCTGCTGCGTCTTGCTCCACATCAACGGCACCCCCCCAGCTCCCCAGGTACTATTCCACATCCTGGATACGGCAGTGTCACGCCGTCTTGGGTTTGACTTGCTTGAAAGCAGAGAGTCACACCGGACAAGCACTCCTGTCCGCCCTGAACGCACAGGTGGAAAAGGGGCTGACTCCGCAGCAACTGGATATCGGCAAAGTGGTTTGTGACAACGGAACAAATTTGTTGGCGGCATTGAAGTTGGGCAAGTTGACACATGTGCCGTGCATGGCACATGTGTGTAATCTGATCGTACAACGCTTTGTTCATAAGTACACAGGCTTACAGGACATCCTGAAGCAGGCCAGGAAGGTGTGTGGCCATTTCAGGTGTTCCTACACGGCCATGGCGCACTTTGCCGATATCCAGCGGCGAAACAACATGCCAGTGAGGCGCTTGATTTGCAACAGCCCGACACGTTGGAATTCAACACTTCTAATGTTCGACCGCCTCCTCCAACAAGAAAAAGCCGTTAATGAATATTTGTATGACTGGGGTGCTAGGACAGCCTCTGGGGAGCAGGGAATTTTTTTGCCACGTTACTGGACGCTCATGCGCAATGCCTGTAGGCTCATGCGTCCTTTTGAGGAGGTGACAAACCTAGTCAGTTGCACCAAAGGCACCATCAGCGACATCATACCATTTGTTTTCTTCCTGGAGCATGCCCTGCGAAGAGTGCTGGATCAGGCCGTAGATGAGCGTGAAGAGAAAGAGGAAGAGTTGTGGTCACCATCACCACCAGAAAGAGCCTTATCAGCATCGCTTGCTGGACCTGCGGCAACGCTGGAAAAGGATTGTGAGGAAGAGGAGTCAGAGGAGGAATGTGGCTTTGAGGAGGAGGAGGAAGACCAACCACAACAGGCATCCCAAGGTGCTCGTTGTCACCTATCTAGTACCCGTGGTGTTGTACGTGGCTGGGGGGAAGAACATACCTTCATTGACATCACTGAGGAGGCGAAACGGGAAATAAGTAGCTGAGCATCCAACCTTGTGCAAAAGGGGTCTTTCATGCTGTCGTGCCTGTTGAGGGACCCTTGTATAAAAAGGCTGAAGGAGAACGACCTGTACTGGGTGTCCACGCTACTAGACCCCCGGTATAAGCAGAAAGGTAGCAGACCGACAGGTAGCAGACTACCTCGCCTTAACTGCAGATATCGACACTCTGAGGAGCGATGAACCCCTTGACTACTGGGTGTGCAGGCTTGACCTGTGGCCCGAGCTATCCCAATTTGCGATAGAACTGCTGGCCTGCCCCGCTTCAAGTGTCCTGTCAGAAAGGACAATCAGTGCAGCAGGAGGTATTGTCACTGAGAAGAGAAGTCGCCTAGGTCAAAAAGTCTAGATTACCTCACCTTTATTAAGATGAATGAGGGATGGATCCCGAAGGGACTGACACTGGGCGATACATCCGACTAAAAAAGGCCTGATGAGATGAGCTGCCTTGGGCTAAAAATGGTCCACACGCTGCTGTATTTTAGCTCTGAATGCCGGTTGACTTGCGTGACTTATCCGCCACCAACTAGGGTTCAAGCCGCCATGTTTTAGGGCACTTTCTGCCTGGGAAACAAACATCAATTTTTCTAGCCGCTGCTACAGCAGCGGATGCAACAATACCTAATTTTTCAGGCATGTGTACATGCCTAATTTTTCGGCCCTCTGGTGCTACACTGTGGCTTCAAAAACCAAACCAAAAAAAAGGCACATAGTGACCCTATGTAGGGGGAACAGTCCCTATTCTGCTCTGTGTCAGTGTGTATCAGGAATCCTTAGGATAGGTGTCAATCCATATCTGCCAAGTGACCCTATGTATGGGGAACAGTCTCTATTCTGCTCTGTGTCAGTGTGTATCATGGTCTCTGAGGACAGGTGTCAATCCATACCTGCCAAGTGACCCTATGTAAGGGGAACAGTCTCTATTCTGCTCTGTGTCAGTGTGTATCAGGGGCTTTGAGGACAGGTGTCAATCCATATCTGCCAAGTGACCCTATGTAGGGGGAACATTCTCTATTCTGCTCTGTGTCAGTGTGTATCAGGGTCTCTGAGGACAGGTGTCAATCCATATCTGCCAAGTGACCCTATGTAGGGGGAACAGTCTCTATTCTGCTCTGTGTCAGTGTGTATCATGGTCTCTGAGGACAGGTGTCAATCCATACCTGCCAAGTGACCCTATGTAGGGGGAACAGTCTCTATTCTGCTCTGTGTCAGTGTGTATCAGTGTCAGGGTACCTGTGGTCTCTACCTCCGAAAGAGGTAGAGACTTAGCTGTTCCTCCATCCAGACGGTCTGATGGCTCCCTTCCCCGCGGTCTATCCGGTCATGCTAGGCCGGCCGCGAGGGAGTGACTGCCTTTTACAGCATCTAGGCAGGAAGTAATCATCAGGACACTCCCCCGGAACAACCTGTCAGTCAATGGCTGCAGGACCAATCAGGACGCCTTGGAGGCGTGGTTACTGCTCTGAACAGGGTATTTAACAGAGCTTCTTTCATTAGCTCATTGCCCTGTCGTGGTTCTAGCTTGTTCTAGTCACTCAGTGCTTGTGTATTCTATTATCCCTTTTGGTTTTGACCCGGCTTGTTTACCTTACTCTGCTTATCTCTGTTACCCTTGATTCGGCTTGTCTCTCGCTTACCTGTCTTCTGTTACCCTCGACCTCGGCTTGTCTTTGACCATTCTATACTGTACTACTTACGTTAGTCCGGCCATTCTAAGGTCCGGTATACGTATCTGGCTACTGTTTGTACTCTGCGTGTTGGATCCCTGTCCCGATCCTGACATTACGACAGGGCCAATGGATCCTGCAAGTACAAACAGTCAGCTGGCTGCTCCTGATCCTAGGTTTGAAGCCATGGATCACAGAATGGATCAGATGGCGCTTGCGCTACAGGCTCTATTAGCTTGTGCCAATAACCCACCAGAGGAGATACGTAATACCCCTGTTTCTCCTGTCTGTTCAGGTCTAGAGGTAACCACAGTGGGTGCTTCTTCTCGCATTACCCCCCCAGTACCCTATGGTGGGGCTCCTGAGTAGTGTCGTGGTTTTTTAAACCAAATTAGTATCCACTTTGAATTGCAACCTCGCTCTTATCCTACAGATAGGGCAAAAGTAGGATTTATTATCACCCTACTCATTGAGAAAGCTCTGAGATGGGCCAACCCACTATGGGAGAACGATAACCCATTAGTTTATAACTATAACGCATTTGTAGCTGCTTTTAGAAGAACATTTGACCCTCCAGGTAGAAAGGTTAATGCAGCCAGATTACTGTTGCGCCTGAGACAGGAGAACCGAACACTGGTGGATTATGCACTAGAGTTCAGGTCTCTGGCGGCAGAAATCAAGTGGAATGAGCAGGCGTATATGGATGTATTTTTGAATGGCCTATCTGATGTAATCCTTGATGAGGTTGCTACCAGAGAACTCCCTGAGAATTTAGAGGATTTAATTTCGTTCATCTCTCGTATAGATGAACGTCTAAGAGAGAGACAGAACACTCGAGAGAGGAACCAGAGACCTTCTTTTAGGTTAGCTCCTGCTTTTCCAAGTCCTGACTCCACGATATCTTTGCTTACTGAACCTATGCAGATAGGGTATACCCGCCTCTCTGAGGAGGAAAGACAGCACAGGAGAAGAGAGGGTTTGTGTATGTATTGTGGAGCCAAGGGTCATTTACTCTCGAACTGTTCTAACCGCCCGGGAAACGCTCGCACCTAAGTACCTCTAGAGTACAGGCCTTGGGTGTTTCTATTTTGTCCTCTACTCCTAATTATAAGGATCACAGGCTTCTGCTACCAGTTTCCTTAACTTGGGGGAAGGAAGTAGTAAGGGCTATGGCATTGATAGATTCCGGTGCTGCTGAGAATTTTATCGACCAAGCCTTTGCTAGTAAGAACAATTTTCCATCCCAGCTAAGGGAGACACCTTTGGCCGTTGAGGCCATAGATGGTAGACCACTACTAGACCCTGTTATCTTTCGTGAGACCGTACCCATTGATTTAAATGTTGGTATCCTACACGTGGAGAATTTATCTCTTCTGCTCATTTCGTCTCCTTCCGTTCCCATAGTTCTGGGGTACCCATGGTTGAAAAAACATAACCCTATTATCGATTGGGAGTTAGGAGAGATACTCTCGTGGGGCCAGGGCTGCCAGGATCGGTGTTTGTGCAAGGTTTCTCCATTAGCTAATATTAACATACCGGAGAATCCTACTCAGTCCACAGAAAGACAAATACCAGACCTTTACCTAGACTTAAGGGCAGTGTTTGACAAGAAGAATGACGATTCTTTGCCTCCACACAGGTCATTTGACTGTAAGATTAAGCTGCTACCCGGCACTATGCCTCCGAGGGGCCATGTATATCCTTTGTCTGTTCAGGAAAACTCGGTTCTAGAGGAGTATATTCGGGAGAATTTAGAAAAGGGATTCATCAGGAGGTCTTCTTCTCCGGCCGGGGCTGGGTTCTTTTTCATTAAGAAGAAGGATGGCACGCTGAGACCTTGTATCGATTACCGAGGCTTGAATAAAATAACTGTCAGAAATGCCTATCCTATCCCACTGATTACCGAGTTATTTGATCGTCTTAAGGGCTCCAAAATCTTCACCAAGTTAGATCTCAGAGGGGCTTACAATTTGGTGAGAATCCAGCAAGGTCACGAGTGGATGACGGCATTCAATACCCGGTATGGCCATTACAAATACACTGTTATGCCATTTGGACTATGCAATGCTCCTGCAGTATTTCAAGATCTGATTAATGAGGTACTTAGGGAGTTTCAGCATGATTGTGTTATTGTTTACCTGGACGACATACTAATACACTCTAAGGAGATTGAGACTCACCATAGACAGGTCAGAAAGGTATTACACAAGCTGCTGCAACATGGTCTATATTGCAAATTGGAAAAGTGCAGTTTTGATCAGTCTCAGGTAGACTTTCTTGGATACGTGATTTCTGGGGAGGGTTTTAAAATGGATCCTGTAAAACTCCAATCTATTTTAGACTGGCCCTTGCCCAAAGGACTCAAGGCTATCCAAAGGTTTATTGTTTTTTCCAACTACTATAGGCGCTTCATTAAAGGATACTCCTCTATCATTGCGCCTATTACCAATATGACCAAACAAGGGGCTGATACTAAGTTCTGGTCTAAGGAAGCTCTTGGTGCTTTCAAGACTCTCAAGGAACTTTTTGCCTCGGCTCCCATTCTAGTCCATCCTGATACGACTCTGCCTTTCTTGCTCGAGGTCGATGCCTCTGAGACAGCAGTTGGGGCTGTTCTGTCTCAAAGGTTAGGGGTGGATAAACCGTTACACCCTTGTGGTTTTTTCTCTAAGAAATTTTCTGGGCCTGAGAGCAGATATGACATCGGGGAAAGGGAACTGTTAGCAGTCATTAAAGCCTTAAAGGAGTGGAGACATTTGTTGGAGGGGACCCTACACCCTATTACGATTTTGACGGACCACAAAAACTTGTCCTATATTGGGGAGGCTAAGCGCTTATCCTCTAGACAAGCTCGTTGGTCCTTATTCCTGACTCACTTCAATTATGTACTGACTTACAGACCTGGTTCTAAAAACTCTAAAGCCGATGCATTATCTCGCCAATATGAACCTTCTACTGTACCTGAACCAGTTCTTTCTTCTATAGTTCCGAAATGCAATATCATTGCTAATACGAATCTCAGGATTCATTCTCCATTACTGGCCGAGATCATTAAGTTGCAACATCTAGCACCTAAACAGACTCCTGCGGGCCGTCATTTCGTTCCTCCTGCTCTTCAACTGGAACTTTTACAGTGTTTACATAATAGCAAGATGGCGGGACATCCTGGTATTCGCAAAACTTACGCGTTGATCTCTAAGGACTTCTGGTGGCCTGCTTTACGGAGGGATATTGAGGAGTTCATCGCTGCATGTGAAGTTTGTACTAAAACCAAACAACCCCATACGCTTCCATGTGGATTCCTGCACACCTTGGAGGTTCCAGAAAAACCATGGTCCTGTTTGGCCATGGACTTTATTGTCGATCTACCTATCTCTAAAAGACAGACTGTTATCCTCACCGTGGTTGACAGGTTTACTAAGATGGCACACTTCATTCCCCTGCCTAAACTCCCGTCTTCTCCCGAATTGGCAGAGATATTCGCTAAGGAGATTTTTCGCCTACATGGGATACCCTCTCAAATTGTATCGGACAGAGGCTCCCAATTTGTTTCCCGCTTTTGGAGGTCCTTCTGCTCTCAACTTGGTATTAAATTAAACTTTTCTTCTGCCTATCATCCTCAGTCTAACGGAGCTGCTGAACGTACCAACCAGAAAGTCGAACAATATTTACGATGCTTTGTTTCTGAACACCAGGATGATTGGGTCGGTTTGATTCCTTGGGCGGAGTTTGCACACAACAATCTCGTTTGCGATTCTACTCATTCAAGCCCCTTCTTCATGAATTATGGTTTTCATCCGTCTATTCTTCCTTCGGATTCCCCTTCCCAGGGGGTGCCGTCGGTTGATGTTCATGTTGCCAATTTGAGGAAGTTGTGGGATCAAACTCGACAAATCCTTGTGCACAACTCTATGTTGGTCAAGAAACACGCTGATAAACGTAGAAGGGCGGCTCCGGTCTTTGTTCCAGGTGATAGGGTATGGCTGAGCACGAGGAACATCCGTTTAAAAGTGCCCTCCATGAAGTTCGCTCCTCGGTATATTGGACCCTACAGGGTGCTGATCCGTATCAATCTGGTTGCGTATCGTTTAGCTCTTCCTAATACCTTACGCATTCCGAACTCGTTTCACGTTTCATTGCTGAAACCACTCATATGTAACAGATTTTCCTCCACAATAGCCCCTCCTCGCTCCGTTCAGGTGGAGGGTCAGGAGGAGTATGAGGTCAACTCTATTATTGATTCTCGAATCTCCCGGGGGAGAGTACAATATCTGGTGGATTGGAAGGGATATGGTCCTGAGGAGAGGAGTTGGGTACCTCAGGAGGATGTTCATGCTCCCCGTCTCCGCAGGGCGTATCACTCTCGCTTCCCATCTCGTCCCGGTTCATTCCGCCCGGTGGGCGTATCTGAGAGGGGGGGTACTGTCAGGGTACCTGTGGTCTCTACCTCCGAAAGAGGTAGAGACTTAGCTGTTCCTCCATCCAGACGGTCTGATGGCTCCCTTCCCCGCGGTCTATCTGGTCATGCTAGGCCGGCCGCGAGGGAGTGACTGCCTTTTACAGCATCTAGGCAGGAAGTAGTCATCAGGACACTCCCCCGGAACAACCTGTCAGTCAATGGCTGCAGGACCAATCAGGACGCCTTGGAGGCGTGGTTACTGCTCTGAACAGGGTATTTAACAGAGCTTCTTTCATTAGCTCATTGCCCTGTCGTGGTTCTAGCTTGTTCTAGTCACTCAGTGCTTGTGTATTCTATTATCCCTTTTGGTTTTGACCCGGCTTGTTTACCTTACTCTGCTTATCTCTGTTACCCTTGATTCGGCTTGTCTCTCGCTTACCTGTCTTCTGTTACCCTCGACCTCGGCTTGTCTTTGACCATTCTATACTGTACTACTTACGTTAGTCCGGCCATTCTAAGGTCCGGTATACGTATCTGGCTACTGTTTGTACTCTGCGTGTTGGATCCCTGTCCCGATCCTGACAATCAGGAGCTTTGAGTACAGGTGTCAATCCATATCTGCCAAGTGACCCTATGTAGGGGGGACAGTCTCTATTCTGCTCTGTGTCAGTGTGTATCAGGGATCTTTAGGATAGGTGTCAATCCATATCTGCCAAGTGACCCTATGTAGGGGGAACAGTCTCTATTCTGCTCTGTGTCAGTGTGTATCAGGGGCTTTGAGGACAGGTGTCAATCCATATCTGCCAAGTGACCCTATGTAGGGGGAACAGTCTCTATTCTGCTCTGTGTCAGTGTGTATCATGGTCTCTGAGGACAGGTGTCAATCCATATCTGCCAAGTGACCCTATGTAGGGGGAACAGTCCCTATTCTGCTCTGTGTCAGTGTGTATCAGGGATCTTTAGGATAGGTGTCAATCCAGATCTGAAAAGTGACCCCATGTAGGGGGAACAGTCTCTATTCTGCTCTGTGTCAGTGTGTATCAGGGGCTTTGAGGACAGGTGTCAATCCATATCTGCCAAGTGACCCTATGTAGGGGGGACAGTCTCTATTCTGCTCTGTGTCAGTGTGTATCAGGGATCTTTAGGATAGGTGTCAATCCATATCTGCCAAGTGACCCTATGTAGGGGGAACAGTCTCTATTCTGCTCTGTGTCAGTGTGTATCAGGGGCTTTGAGGACAGGTGTCAATCCATATCTGCCAAGTGACCCTATGTAGGGGGAACAGTCTCTATTCTGCTCTGTGTCAGTGTGTATCATGGTCTCTGAGGACAGGTGTCAATCCATATCTGCCAAGTATGGGGGAACAGTCCCTATTCTGCTCTGTGTCAGTGTGTATCAGGGATTATTAGGATAGGTGTCAATCCATACCTGCCAAGTGACCCTATGTAGGGGGAACAGTCTCTATTCTGCTCTGTGTCAGTGTGTATCAGGGATCTTTAGGATTGGTGTCAATCCAGATCTGCCAAGTGACCCTATGTAGGGGGAACAGTCTCTATTCTGCTCTGTGTCAGTGTGTATCAGGGGCTTTGAGGACAGGTGTCAATCCATATCTGCCAAGTGACCCTATGTAGGGGTAACAGTCTCTATTCTGCTCTGTGTCAGTGTGTATCAGGGATCTTTAGGATAGGTGTCAATCCATATCTGCCAAGTGACCCTATGTAGGGGGAACAGTCTCTATTCTGCTCTGTGTCAGTGTGTATCAGGGGCTTTGAGGACAAGTGTCAATCCATATCTGCCAAGTGACCCTATGTCGGGGGAACAGTCTCTATTCTGCTCTGTGTCAGTGTGTATCATGGTCTCTGAGGACACGTGTCAATCCATATCTGCCAAGTGACCCTATGTAGGGGTAACAGTCTCTATTCTGCTCTGTGTCAGTGTGTATCAGGGGCTTTGAGGACAGGTGTCAATCCATATCTGCCAAGTGACCCTATGTAGGGGGAACAGTCTCTATTCTGCTCTGTGTCAGTGTGTATCATGGTCTCTGAGGACAGGTGTCAATCCATACCTGCCAAGTGACCCTATGTAGGTGGAACAGTCTCTATTCTGCTCTGTGTCAGTGTGTATCATGGTCTCTGAGGACAGGTGTCAATCCATATCTGCCAAGTGACCCTATGTAGGGGGAACAGTCCCTATTCTGCTCTGTGTCAGTGTGTATCAGGGATCTTTAGGATAGGTGTCAATCCAGATCTGAAAAGTGACCCCATGTAGGGGGAACAGTCTCTATTCTGCTCTGTGTCAGTGTGTATCAGGGATTATTAGGATAGGTGTCAATCCATACCTGCCAAGTGACCCTATGTAGGGGGAACAGTCTCTATTCTGCTCTGTGTCAGTGTGTATCAGGGATCTTTAGGATTGGTGTCAATCCAGATTTGCCAAGTGACCCTATGTAGCTTGAACAGTCTCTATTCTGCTCTGTGTCAGTGTGTATCAGGGGCTTTGAGGACAGGTGTCAATCCATATCTGCCAAGTGACCCTATGTAGGGGTAAAAGTCTCTATTCTGCTCTGTGTCAGTGTGTATCATGGTCTCTGAGAACAGGTGTCAATCCATATCTGCCAAGTGACCCTATGTAGGGGTAACAGTCTCTATTCTGCTCTGTGTCAGTGTGTATCATGGTCTCTGAGGACAGGTGTCAATCCATATCTGCCAAGTGACCCTATGTAGGGGGAACAGTCTCTATTCTGCTCTGTGTCAGTGTGTATCAGGGATCTTTAGGATAGGTGTCAATCCATATCTGCCAAGTGACCCTATGTAGGGGTAAAAGTCTCTATTCTGCTCTGTGTCAGTGTGTATCATGGTCTCTGAGGACAGGTGTCAATCCATACCTGCCAAGTGACCCTATGTAAGGGGAACAGTCTCTATTCTGCTCTGTGTCAGTGTGTATCGGGGCTTTGAGGACAGGTGTCAATCCATATCTGCCAAGTGACCCTATGTAGGGGGAAAATTCTCTATTCTGCTCTGTGTCAGTGTGTATCAGGGTCTCTGAGGACAGGTGTCATTCCATATCTGCCAAGTGACCCTATGTAGGGGGAACAGTCCCTATTCTGCTCTGTGTCAGTGTGTATCAGGGATCTTTAGGATAGGTGTCAATCCATATCTGCCAAGTGACCCTATGTAGGGGGAACAGTCTCTATTCTGCTCTGTGTGAGGAGGAGGAACGGGGAATGAGTAGCTCGCATCCAACCTTGTGCAAATGGGGTCTTTCATGCTGTCGTGCCTGTTGAGGGACCTTCGTATAAAAAAGGCTGAAGGAGGACGACCTGTACTGGGTGTCCACGCTACTAGACCCCCGGTATAAGCAGACAGTGACGGAAATGTTACCGAATTACAAGTCGGAAAGGATGCAGCATTTGCTAAATAAATTAAAAAGTATGCTTTACACAGCGTATAAGGGTGATGTCACAGCACAACGGGAATCTAACAGGGGAAGAGGTGAAAGTCATCCTCCTCCTCCCACGACCACGCCATATCTGCCAGGTGACCCTATGTAGGGGGAACAGTCTCTATTCTGCTCTGTGTCAGTGTGTATCAGGGATCTTTAGGATAGGTGTCAATCCATATCTGCCAAGTGACCCTATGTAGGGGGAACAGTCTCTATTCTGCTCTGTGTCAGTGTGAATCAGGGGCTTTGAGGACAGGTGTCAATCCATATCTGCCAAGTGACCCTATGTAGGGGGAACAGTCTCTATTCTGCTCTGTGTCAGTGTGTATCATGGTCTCTGAGGACAGGTGTCAATCCATATCTGCCAAGTGACCCTATGTAGGGGGAACAGTCCCTATTCTGCTCTGTGTCAGTGTGTATCAGGGATCTTTAGGATAGGTGTCAATCCATATCTGCCAAGTGACCCTATGTAGGGGGAACAGTCTCTATTCTGCTCTGTGTCAGTGTGTATCAGGGGCTTTGAGGACAGGTGTCAATCCATATCTGCCAAGTGACTCTATGTAGGGGGAACAGTCTCTATTTGGCTCTGTGTCAGTGTGTATCATGGTCTCTGAGGACAGGTGTCAATCCATACCTGCCAAGTGACCCTATGTAGGTGGAACAGTCTCTATTCTGCTCTGTGTCAGTGTGTATCATGGTCTCTGAGGACATGTGTCAATCCATATCTGCCAAGTGACCCTATGTAGGGGGAACAGTCCCTATTCTGCTCTGTGTCAGTGTGTATCAGGGATTATTAGGATAGGTGTCAATCCAGATCTGAAAAGTGACCCTATGTAGGGGGAACAGTCTCTATTCTGCTCTGTGTCAGTGTGTATCATGTTCTCTGAGGACAGGTGTCAATCCATATCTGCCAAGTGACCCTATGTAGGGGGAACAGTCCCTATTCTGCTCTGTGTCAGTGTGCATCAGGGATCTTTAGGATAGGTGTCAATCCATATCTGCCAAGTGACCCTATGTAGGGGGAATAGTCTCTATTCTGCTCTGTGTCAGTGTGTATCAGGGGCTTTGAGGACAGGTGTCAATCCATATCTGCCAAGTGACCCTATGTAGGGGGAACAGTCTCTATTCTGCTCTGTGTCAGTGTGTATCATGTTCTCTGAGGACAGGTGTCAATCCATACCTGCCAAGTGACCCTATGTAGGTGGAACAGTCTCTATTCTGCTCTGTGTCAGTGTGTATCATGGTCTCTGAGGACAGGTGTCAATCCATATCTGCCAAGTGACCCTATGTAGGGGGAACAGTCCCTATTCTGCTCTGTGTCAGTGGGTATCGGGGATCTTTAGGATAGGTGTCAATCCAGATCTGAAAAGTGACCCCATGTAGGGGGAACAGTCTCTATTCTGCTCTGTGTCAGTGTGTATCAGGGATTATTAGGATAGGTGTCAATCCATACCTGCCAAGTGACCCTATGTAGGGGGAACAGTCTCTATTCTGCTCTGTGTCAGTGTGTATCAGGGATCTTTAGGATTGGTGTCAATCCAGATCTGCCAAGTGACCCTATGTAGGGGTAACAGTCTCTATTCTGCTCTGTGTCAGTGTGTATCATGGTCTCTGAGGACAGGTGTCAATCCATATCTGCCAAGTGACCCTATGTAGGGGGAACAGTCCCTATTCTGCTCTGTGTCAGTGTGTATCGGGGATCTTTAGGATAGGTGTCAATCCAGATCTGAAAAGTGACCCCATGTAGGGGGAACAGTCCCTATTCTGCTCTGTGTCAGTGTGTATTAGGGATCTTTAGGATTGGTGTCAATCCAGATCTGCCAAGTGACCCTATGTAGGGGTAACAGTCTCTATTCTGCTCTGTGTCAGTGTGTATCATGGTCTCTGAGGACAGGTGTCAATCCATATCTGCCAAGTGACCCTATGTAGGGGGAACAGTCCCTATTCTGCTCTGTGTCAGTGTGTATTAGGGATCTTTAGGATAGGTGTCAATCCATATCTGCCAAGTGACCCTATGTAGGGGGAACAGTCTCTATTCTGCTCTGTGTCAGTGTGTATCATGGTCTCTGAGGACAGGTGTCAATCCATATCTGCCAAGTGACCCTATGTAGGGGGAACAGTCTCTATTCTGCTCTGTGTCAGTGTGTATCAGGGGCTTTGAGGACAGGTGTCTATCCATATCTGCCAAGTGACCCTATGTAGGGGTAACAGTCTCTATTCTGCTCTGTGTCAGTGTGTATCATGGTCTCTGAGGACAGGTGTCAATCCATACCTGCCAAGTGACCCTATGAAGGGGGAACAGTCTCTATTCTGCTCTGTGTGAGGGGGAGGAACGTTAAATGAGTAGCTCGGCTTTCAACCTTGTGCAAATGGGGTCTTTCATGCTGTCGTGCCTGTTGAGGGACCCTCGTATAAAAAGGCTGAAGGAGAATGACCTGTGCTGGGTGTCCACGCTACTAGACCCCCGGTATAAGCAGACAGTGGCGGAAATGTTAACGAATTACAAGTCGGAAAGGATGCAGCATTTGCAAAATAAATTAAAAAGTATGCTTTACACAGCATATAAGGGTGATGTCACAGCACAACGGGAATCTAACAGGGGAAGAGGTGAAAGTAATCCTCATCCTCCCACGACCACGCCATATCTGCCAAGTGACCCTATGTAGGGGGAACAGTCTCTATTCTGCTCTGTGTCAGTGTGTATCAAGGTATCTGAGGACAGGTGTCAATCCATGTCTGCCAAGTGACCCTATGTAGGGGGAACAGTCTCTATTCTGCTCTGTGTCAGTGTGGATCACGGTCTCTGAGGACAGGTGTCAATCCATATCTGCCAAGTGACCCTATGTAGGGGGAACAGTCTCTATTCTGCTCTGTGTGAGAAGGAGGAACGGGAAATGAGTAGCTTGGCATCCAACCTTGTGCAAATGGGGTCTTTCATGCTGTCGTGCCTGTTGAGGGACCCTCGTATAAAAAGGCTGAAGGAGAATGACCTGTGCTGGGTGTCCACGCTACTAGACCCCCGGTATAAGCAGACAGTGGCGGAAATGTTACCGAATTACAAGTCGGAAAGGATGCAGCATTTGCAAAATAAATTAAAAAGTATGCTTTACACAGCGTATAAGGGTGATGTCACAGCACAACGGGAATCTAACAGGGGAAGAGGTGAAAGTCATCCTCCTCCTCCCACGACCACGCCATATCTGCCAAGTGACCCTATGTAGGGGGAACAGTCTCTATTCTGCTCTGTGTCAGTGTGTATCATGGTCTCTGAGGACAGGTGTCAATCCATATGTCAAGGTGTCAATATGTCATATGTCAGGTGTCAATCCATATCCATTGTGATTTAGGAATGTTAGGTGATTTCTGCCCTTTATGAATTAAAACCAGACTCTGCATCAACTGTGTAATTTTCCATGGGAGTTTTGCCATGGATCCCCCTCCGGCATGCCACAGTCCAGGTGTTAGTCCCCTTGAAACAACTTTTCCATCACTTTTGTGGCCAGAAAGAGTCCCTGTTGGTTTTAAAATGTGCCTGCCCATTGAAGTCAATGGTGGTTCGCCCAGTTCGCGAACGTTTGCGGAAGTTCCCATTCGCCATTCGCGAACCGAAAATTTCGTGTTCAAGACATCACTAGTGAGGAAGGCTGAACTTGAAGTCTCTCTTCAGCTATCTAACTATGTAACTATGTAACTATGATTCACTTATGAACCACAAAAAGAGCCAGCCTGTTTTATGTAACATTACATTTCTTCCAATTTTATGAAGAAAAGTAAATGTAGAAAAGGCATATACCTGATTATTCTGGTGATGGGATCAAATTCAAAATCACGTCGCTCCACACTCAGGGTTCAGAGATTTTATTGAGCTAAGTTACAACAGGTAGACCAAACAATGTTTCGGTACCATAGCACCTTTGTCAAGCCAGTAATTTGAGTTAAATGAGGACAAAACGTGGCCTGGACCAATTGAATGTCATCAAGTAATAAGTATAGAAACCTTTTATGTAATTGAATCCATACACATTGCAACAAAAACAGAGAATTTGAGAACTCTGAGAATGGATAAAAGCTTATAGAAACTCAGTAGCTTGCCCTTCAGTAAATCCCCGCTCAGGTATCAAAATAGTTTTTGCTCACTTGTACCATACACATGTCTACAGAGTGTGGAAATGCAGCATATATTAGAAGGTAGTACATGTGTGCATAAATGCAAGCATGCATTTTGGGTGTAGTGGAAGTGCTTAATAATGAAAAAGTATATTTATATATGGTGGCAGTGTGTGAATCAACAAATGTGAATTAATGGGATTCTATAGTGCCAGGAAAACAAACCCAATTTCCCTGCACTATAGGCTCCTGCAGTTCCCCCTTCCCTCGAGTTCCCCCTCCCATAGTGCTAAAGGGGTTAAAAACTCTTCAGTCACTTACCCAAAGCCATTGCCAATGTCCTTCGGCGCTGGGTCAGGCTCCGCCCACGCTCTATTACAAAGCCGCGCTCGCATTGGGATTTTACCACGAGAAAGCATTATATAATGCTTTCCTATGGGGAAAAATCTGACGCTGGAGGTTCTCATGCAGAGCCTAAGGGCGTCAGATAACAGACCTAAAGGTCTGTTTGGATTCCCGAATCCCTCTAGCGGCTGTCTGGGAGACAGCCACTAGAGGTGGAGTTAACCCACAGAGGTCATTATTGCAGTTTCTCGGGGTGGGGGCCGGGGGGAGGACAATAGGTCACCCCCCTACTGGTATTAAGGGCCCCCACCCACCGCTCAGGGGTGGGGGCCAGGGGGGAGGACATTAGGTCCCCCCCTTATTCTTGTTTAGGGCCCCCACCCACCGCTCAGGTGGGTGGGGGCCCATCACTATTGTGGCCAGAAAGAGTCCCTGTGGGTTTTAAAATTTGCCTGCTATTGAAGTCTATGGCGGTACGCCGGGTTCGCCCATTCGCGAACATTTGCGGAAGTTCACGTTCGCCGTTCGCGAACGGAGAATTTCATGTTCGCGACATCACTATTTAAATATAATTTTATTTTATGAATAATAACCATTGCGTTCACTGGATCTAGCAAATAGCATAAATTATATTTTTATATATCATTTGCAAACCTAGGCATAACTATGCACTATTAACAGTAACAACTGTAGCATTTCACCTAGGAAACATTACAAGCTGTATACCGATACATTCTATGCAACTAACTTGCTGGTGACACTTTGAAACTAGACAGGCAAACTCACTTATCAAGTGCAGATCCTGTTTTTTTACCATCACTTTGAGCACTAAAGCACTATTATTACTAAATATAACCTGTTTTTTATTCTGTCGACCTAGTTTTATTGAGAAATAATAAAGGTTAAGTTTTATACTTCTATTAGGGAACTCAATTCTTGTTCTCTCATTACCACACACACTGTATCTATGTGGGTTTGCATCTTTGTATCTGTATTTGTTTGTGTGTCAGTGTTTGTATCTGTTTGTGTTTGTATCGGTGTACCTATGTGTGACTGTGTGTGTATTTGCATGTGGGCACCTGTATGTGTTTGTATTTGTACGTGTGTTTGTATCTGTGTATTTGTGTCGGTGTTTGTGTCTGTGTAGCTGCATGTGTGTCAGTGTGTGTGTGTATCTGTGTGTGACTGTGTGTCTATGTATCTGCATGTGTGTATCTATGTGTCTGTGTATATGCATGTGTGTGTAGCTGTGTATCTATGTATCTTCATGTGTGTCAGTGTGTGTCTGTCAGTGTGCATCTGTATGTCTATGTATCTGCAAGTGTAACAGTGTGTGTATATATGTGTGTGTGTGTATGTGCATACATCTCAGCATCTTGCCAACACTACACACAAATACACCCCTGTATTCAAACCTCAACGCTACATACACACCTAATTATTAGAACACCACCATTATATATAAATACACCACTGTATTAAAAAAAAACACTACACACAGATACACACCTGCATTCAAATGTCATTAATACATACAAACACACACCTACATTGACTTACATACTCCATACAAAAACATGCTTACATTCACACACAAGCACTGCTCAGTGCTACATACATTAAAAACAGTTTGCGTTTTTTTTTCTTTACATTTTAAAGTTTGGGGGGTGTCACATTTAGGATCAGCCCTGGGTGCCAAATGCTCTAGGTACGCCCCTGCCTGGAACTGTTTGGGACCCAAACCAACCCACGAACTGCGCACCACTTCTGAGCTTATTGACACTTGTTAACCTCTCCTGACACTTCCATCAGTGTGGGTTCTAATTGTGCGTCCAGGTGGTTTGCGGCCAGGTGGTTTGCGGCCACCTTGTTCGCGAGAATGCAGACAGCGGTGTTTGGGCATCAATAGCGTGGAACTAAAATCGGACACTGAAATTCCCGAACACCGCTGAACTTTAACGGATGCCTGCTTCTTCCCCACACATCAGGAGAGCGCCGTTCGATACGTTTGTACATATGAACAAATGCTACCAATCAGCCACCGTGTGTGTTCGGTATTTCGTTCAAAACTCCCAAAGTTGACCGGCCACTACCACTGTATCCCTGGAACTGTTTTGAGCAGGAGCCTCATGTGCGGTCGGTCATAACTTTACCCTGGTGGCGTTTCAGCTGTGTTTGTGAAATCTGAGCGCTTTTTGGATATGTTGGGCGCTCAGATCCAGGCTATCCGGGGATGTATGGACTATGGGGGTTACTATGTGGGAAATATGCATTTTTATGGTTTTTCATATTTGTACATTTGTTACTGAGTCACGATGACAATGCATTTTGTGGTTACATTTTGGGTGTGTTTGTGGCAGTGTTTTGGGGAGAGTCTATGGTACCAGATTTTGTATAAATGTGAGCCATTTGGCTGGGACAAAACAGTTCTTCTTCACCCTTCACTAAGCCTTGGCTTGTGTTATCACTGGCAGCTAAAATCACTCTGGAGCTGTCCAAACTAGGAAGGGGCAACCACAGGTGGTAGAAACTCATCTTTAAGAGGGTATACCGCTACAGGCACTATTTAAATACCAATAATAATTTTTGATATTCTGGAGATATTAGTAGGAACTTGCATTGCCAACAACATCAAATGACATCTAAATACCCATAAGCAAGTATTCAACCATTTTTTACCAATGTATGTTAAAAACAGTGAGTTTCTATGTCTACCTGTCTGATATATTGCAAGATAAGTGATATATCATCTATAGCAGGCTTCCTCAAACTCCGCCCCTCCAAATGTTGCTGAGAATCATGGGAGTTGTAGTTCAGCAACATCTGGAGGGCCGGAGTTTGGGGAAGCATGCGCTATAGCATGTTATGCCCCAAATATTGTTGTAAAAGACAACATGTAACAATATGTAATATTTACTTAGCTACATATACAATTTCTGTTTTCTAATAATTGTGTATTTACTTTGCATCCAATAGTAATAATTCAAATAATTATTAAATGTATAATTTTTTTATTTATTTATAAACAAAAAGTGCTTAGCAGTAAAAGGGTTAAGAAGTTAGTGGGTCAAACAGATTTATCAGCACAATAACACAATGTTATGGAAGGCGGTTAACTTGGCATCAATAGGATTTGATTGATCTAGTAAGTACACCTGATTTAGACTCTGCACTTCCATTAGCCAAAGCAGTAGGAATGAAAAAGTCCATTGTATTTAATATGATTAAGTGGAAAGGGACAAAAGATGATGCTGGAGGATATAAATGCGTCAGAGGATAAGTTACGGTTCCTTAACCCCTTGTCTGCTTTGGGTAGTCCTCAATGCTTTGTTGTGTCCTGTTTATTCGTTGCTACAGAAGTTATTCAGGGAAGTGCCTGCTATAAATAGGGTTGGATTAGCTCAGGGTCAATTGTTTCTATTGGATTTCCCTATGTTACCAAAATGTTATCCTTAAGTAGAGTTCTCTTGTGTAACATGTGAGTCCCTACATGCTTTACTTGAGAACGGTCCACAGGCAAATCAGAGTGGAATACCATCGATGAGGATTTATTTTTATCTGCTCACGAGTTGTTGCTTTTCTGTACATTAATCCATTTAAAACCATTCTTGAAATGCACGAATATCTGCCTTTATCTGTATTTTCTCTCATTGCTCAGAAGATTTTTTTTTTCGAGACAGCGGCTTTGTGGTTCACGCGTATTAACAACCTGCCTGTGAAGTATTGTCCGTTCCTAAACCTGTTCAAGCTAATTTCACGTAATTCCTGTGAAGTCTTGTAGAATGAAATGGTTTTGTTCATAAAATAAAATAAAAAATAGAGAAATGGGAGGAACCTGGGATTTGCTTCCACTGTGGATAAAAATCGGTTTATGACCAGAGTACTACCTTGATTACGTGGCAGCCAGGCGGAGATGTATTTTGCCCCTCCTCAAACTGTAAAAAGAAAAAGTAGATCTCCCTCTGCACCCAAACTCATTTTGTTAGGGAAATCACACACACACATATATATATATATATATATATATATATATATATATATATATACACACACATATATATAGACAAACATATCCACACAAACATGCACATACTGACTGTCACTGTGCACCCCGAACCCTGTGTGTCCTCCCCTTTAGGAGATTTGAACTCACAGCTCTAGCATCAGGTTCTCTACCTTGCTGTCCACCAGGGGGCTTCAGTATCTACTGTATTTGTCTGCTTGCCTGGATGGAGCAGTGCTGATCCACCTACAGGCCCTTACCAATTAGGGTCAGCGGTTCCTAATCAGAAGGCTGTAAAAGCCAGCCCTGACTGAGGCCTGGTATCTGTTTGTTTTGTTTGTTTGTTTTTTCCTGATGCATCTTTGTTACTCTGCTGACTAATTTCCTGGACCCCAACCTCTGCCTGCCTTATTGACTACGATACTCCACTGCCAGCCCTGACTTCTGCTACTCGTTTGAACCTGCCTTTGGATTACCCCTTCATCTGTATTGCTCTTTGGTTTTTGCCTTCTCCTTGTGCCATCTCCTGCCCTTGGGCTCCAACTCCCTGGTAAACTGTGTGTGATGATACCTTACCTGTTCCATTTGGACCTGCGCGGCACAACTTCCTCTCCTCGCACTTCCGGGAGGCGGCACAGTCCTTCTGACACCGGCTGCTCTGAGAACGCCCCTTTTTATGATGCGGCACATGTGTGCCGACGTTGGATCGAATCTGCCGCACCAAGTCTCGTGATACCACGCTCCCTGACCTTTTGGGGGCGTGGATTTAAAGTAAAAGACACTACACTATAAAAGGGTGCCTTTTTCAGTTAGTCAGCGCCCTATTGTGGTTCTTGTTAGTTCCCTTTAGTGCTCTTGAGATTCTGTATTGTATTCTGGTATTTTGACTTTTGGCTATTCCTCTGACTATTCTTCACTCTGGTATCCTGACTTCAGCTTGTTTCTCCGTATATCTGTCTTCCACACTCCCTGACTCTCGGCTATTCTCAGACTACTCTTTGACGTTTAACCCGGCCATTCTAAGGTCCGGTAACACGTCTCTTTCTGTGTTACTTTCTGCGTGTTGGGGTCACTGTCGTGACATTACAATAGGGCCATGGACCCTGCAGGAGGTAATCCACATGGGCCTGTTCCCGCCAATCGTTTTGAGGAACTGGACCATTGTATGGACCAGATTGCTATGGCTGTGCAAACATTGTTGGTTCGTACGGCTCATCTCCAACCTGATGAGCAGAACCCTGCTCCTAGACCAATCGACCCTCCTATAGAAGTAGCCGCAGGGGGTTCTTCTAATAACCCCATATACCCTCTTCATTATGGGAGTGATCCAAACAGATGTTGAGGTTTTCTTAACCAAGTGAGCATCATTTTTTTAGCTCCATCCTAGAGCATATACGACAGATAGGTCGAAGATTGGATATATGATAACACTCTTGGTTGATAAAGCATTAGTTTGGGCTAACCCCTTATGGGGAAATGATAATCCCATAGTCTTTGATTATGCAGAGTTTATTGCTGCCTTTAGAAAGACTTTTGACCCCCCGGGTAGATGGACTAATGCCTCTAAGACACTCTTACGCATGAGACCGGGATCTCGTTCCTTAGTTGATTACGCTTTAGAGTTCCGTACTAACGCTGCTGAAGTGAGATGGAACGAACAGGCATTCGTTGACATTTTCTTAAACAGTCTCTCAAACAAGTTTTTGGACAAAGTAGCTACCAGAGATCTACCCAATATGTTAGAGGAGCTAATTACCTATTTAGCTCATATAGCTGAACGTCTCAGACACAGACAAAATACCAGGGAAAGACCAAGGCGTGTTACTGAACGTCTTGCTTTACCCTTCCCTTGCTCGGAGACAAGCGTTGTTGCTCACCATGAACCTATGCAATTGGGAGCCACACGGTTGTCCGAGGCCGATAAGCAATACTGAAGAAAGGAGGGACTTTGCCTATATTGTGGAAGGAAGGGTCATTCTCGCCTTGCCTGTCCTAGTAGGCCGGAAAACTCCAGCACCTAAGCCCTCCAGGAGGACAGGCCTTGGGTGTGATGTGTATGTCCTCCTTTAATGACAAAAGTGATCTTAGGCTTCTTCTACCCATTATTATTGAATGGGGGAGAATGAGAGTACAGACTGTTGCTCTGATAGATTCTGTGGCTGCTGAGAGCTTTATCGATGTTGACTTCAGTCTAAATCATTCTCTCCCTTTTCAAACAAGACCAACACCCTTGGCCGTTGAGGCCATAGATGGTAGACCACTGTCAATTCCTCTTATCACTAGAGAAACCAAACCTCTAAGATTAACTGTAGGAACCTTGCATCAGGAGATCATAACCCTACAACAGATCGTTTCTCCCACATTTTCTGTCATCCTTGGTTTTCCCTGGCTCTCCAAGCACAATCCTATGACAGATTGGGAGAAAAACGAGATTATAAAATAGTGTGAGTCTTGTTTTGGAGGCTGTATTACCTAAGTGAAGCCTATAGGTCTACTTAATATACCTACCATGAAACCTTTAACAACCCAAATACCGAAACAATACCTGGATCTCAAGGCAGTTTTTGAACAAAAGGAGGCGGAAAAACTACCACCTCATTGGTCATATGACTGCACTATCAAAATATTACCTGGTACCATGCCTCCTAGAGGTACTGTGTATCCTCTTACAGTTAATGAAAACAAAGTACTAGAGGAATATATCGCCAAGAATGTTAGAAAGGGTTTTATCACAAAATCTTCCTCCCTGGCTTGGGTCGGTTTCTTTTTTGTATCTAAAAAATAGGGGGATTTAAAACCGTGTATTGACTATCGAGGTTTAAACAAGATAACCATACTTCTGCCTACCCTATACCCTTGATTACCGAACTATTTGACATGTTAAAAGGGGTACTATATTTACCAAGTTGGATTTAAGGGGGGCTTACAACCTGGCCAGAATCAAGAAGGGAGATGAATGGAAGACTGCCTTCAATTCTCGATACGGACACTACGAGTATCAAGTAATGCCCTTCGGCTTATGTAATGCTCCTGCAGTATTTCAAGACTTCATGAATGATATTCTTAGGGATTATCTGCAGATGTTCGGAATCGTTTACTTAGACAATATACAGATTTATTCTAAGAATATCCGGGAACATCATAACCATGTCAGATTGGTCCTTTTGAAATTGTTGGAAAACTGTCTTTTTTTGTAAATTAGAAAAATGCCTTTTGGATAAAGACAAAATACACTTCTTATGGTATGTAATATCAGGTTCAGGCTTCCAAATGGACCCTACTAAACTAGAGGCCATCTTACATTGGCCTTTACACGTTGGGCTGTACCCATACAAGTTTTCTAGGCTTTGCCAATTACTACAGAAAATGTATAAAGGGGTTTTGCTCTATTTCCGCTCCTATTACATCAATGACCAAAAAGGGAAAGAATTATATGGATTGGAGTCCTGAAGCCAGGCACGCTTTTGAAGAGTTAAAAAAGGCTTTTTTATCAGCACCTTTACTGAGACATCCCGATCCCTCTCGCCCTTTCCTATTAGAGGTGGATGCATCTGAGACTGGTATTTATCACAAATACCCTCAGGTGACCAACCTCTACATCCTTGTGGGGTTTTTTTCAAAACATTTTACAGAAACTGAAAAAAGATACAACATTGGGGATAGGGAACTTTGGCTATCCTTTCAGCACTCAAGGAGTGGCGACATATATTGGAAGGGTCTATTATACCAGTCACCATACTTACTGACCATAAAAATCTCTCCTATTTTGCAGAGGCTAAAAGAATGACAGATAGGCAAGTTCATTGGTCTTTGTTTTTTAACACGCTTTAATTACTTTGTGACATATAGGCCTGTTTCCAAGAATACCAAAGCTGACGCCTTATCCCAACAGTATGAACATCTATCTCCAGCCAAAACCCAAATGTCTTCCGTAATACCATCCAATCACATTGTAGCTGCTGTTCATGCTAGGATCTCTTCTGGTTTACTGGAAGAGTTATCCAAACTCTAACACCACACTCCTTCACCCATACCTGGGGGGTAGATTATATGTGCCTCTTGTTTATAGGGAAAGAGTCTTGTCCCACAGTTCGAAAATAGCCGGTCATCCCGGTATCCACAAAACTGAATCACTTCTTGAAAAACAATTCTGGTGGCCTTCTTACAAGAAGGATGTCAGAGAATTCGTTCTGGCCTGTAAAATTTGTTCTTCCACTAAACTACCAAAAAATCGTCCTTGTGGCCTTCTCATGCTATTACCCATTTCCGATAAACCCTGGACTAGTATTGCCATGGATTTTATAGTGGACCTTCCGCCTTCTAAAAACCATTGTGTCATATTCACTATTATCGATAGATTTTCTAAAATAAAACATCTGGTCCCCTTAGTCAAACTGCCGTCTTCTTCTGAGTTGGCTACAGTATTTATAAAAGAGGTAGTTCATTTACATGGTATTCCTAATGACATAACTTCAGATAGAGGTTCACAATTTGTCTCCCGGTTCTGGAGAGCATTTTGTAACCATTTGGGTATTCACCTGAATCTTTCTTCTTCCTATCATCCTCAATCAAATGGCATCACTGAAAGGATGAATCAGTCATTGGAACAATATATACGTTGTTTTATTTCCGGTCATCAAGATGATTGGGTAGATTTACTTCTTTGGGCTGAATTTGCCCCCAACAACCTAGTTCACGAGTCTACGCAACACAGTCCCTTTTTTTTTTTTTACCAATTATGGCTTTGACCCTATAACTCTTCCGAGTTCCCTTTCTTCCACTGGGGTACCAAGTGTTGACAGCACTATAAACAGTATTCAGGAAACTTGGCTATGGCTTAAACAAATATTGGTACAAAGGGCTGAGGTACAAAAACGGAATGCGGATATACATCGCAGAGCTACGCCTGGTTATGTTGCAGGAGACAAGGTCTGGTTGAGCACTCGTAACGTAAGACTAAAAGTTCCTTCAATGAAGTTTGCTCGTTATATTGTTCCTTTCAAGATACTGAATCGGGTTAATCCAGTCTGTTACAGGTTGCTCTTGCTGGCCTCTATGAGAATACCTAACACCTTTCACGTGTTGCTCCTTAAACCCTTGGTATGTAACCGTTATACTCAAAGTAATTCCAAACCACCTGCGGTGCTCGTGGAAGGTCAGAACGAATACGAAGTAAAGTCGATTCTAGACTCGTGTTTCCAGGGATAAACTCCAATACCTTCTGGATTGGAAGGGATATTCTCACGAGGAAAGGTCATGGGTAGATGCATCGGACGTCCATTCTCCTCGTCTAGTTTGTGCTGTTCGCAGTCGTCATTCTGGTGGGCCGGGTCCTTCCCACCCTGTGGGCGGTTCTCGAGGGGGATACTGTGAAGAGGTATTGCCTGTTCCATTCGGACCCGCGCAGCACAGTTTCCTCTCCTCGCACTTCCGGGAGGCGGCACAGTCCTTCTGACACCGGCCGCTCTGAGAACGCCCCTTTTTATGATGCAGCGCATGTGCGCCGACGTCGGATCGAATCTGCCACACCAAGTCTCGTGATACCACGCTCCCTGACCTTTTGTGGGGCGTGGATTTAAAGTAAAAGACACTACACTATAAAAGGGTGCCTTTTTCAGTTAGTCAACACCCTATTGTGATTCTTGTTAGTTCCCTTTAGTGCTCTTGAGATTCTGTATTGTATTCTGGTATTTTGACTTTTGGCTATTTGTCTGACTATTCTTCACTCTGGTATCCTGACTTTGGCTTGTTTCTCCAAATAACTGTCTTCTGCACTCCCTGACTCTCGGCTATTCTCAGACTACACTTTGACGTTTAACCCGGCCATTCTAAGGTCCGGTAACACGTCTCTTTCTGTGTTACTTTCTGCGTGTTGGGGTCACTGTCTTGACACTGACATTCATATAGACATGTATACACATTCATATACACATGGATACAATGGATTGACCGATTACTGATTTTGCAAATAGCATACAATATCCTCATAAACAATACTGGACTCATGGGACTCCTTTGCTGCAGCAATGCGTACATTATACAATGACACTCTGAGACCCTCTGCTGCACGCACTGCCCTCCGTTCCCTCCGGCAAGAGCGAAGACCCGTGGAGGACTACACAAGTATCAACTCAAAATTAAAAAGAAAATGTAGGCATGTGCGCTATCATGGGACTATGAATGTCTTCAGGTACTACTAGATCTTCATGATGAAAATTAGGTACCAACTTGCATTACATCAATGAGACCTCATACCTAAAAGCTACTTTACTCCGGGTTTTAGTAATTTAAACAAGCTAAAAAAAATTCAAGATGCAGCAGAGAGAATTTTTT
The DNA here is from genome assembly GCF_036172605.1 of Pelobates fuscus. NCBI lineage: Eukaryota > Metazoa > Chordata > Amphibia > Anura > Pelobatidae > Pelobates > Pelobates fuscus. The sequence continues at coordinate 127,926,414 of NC_086326.1, forward strand.
TTTTAAATGTCACTATTGAGTGTTTAAACATATGTCCCAATAGCAATTTAATTAAAAAAAGATCATGCTGTGTTTTATTAAAGAAAAACAAATACATAAGCATCAAATCAGATGACATAGGGGGAAATATCATTAAAATGGATAGCAGTAATTATTTCAGTCTGTTTCATAATGTGCTTGATGTCAGAGATACATACAGATTTCCAAAATTAGATTCATCAAACAATATACAAATATCTTGGATAAAGGTCAAAGTAGAGAGTTGCTGTCAGGGGACAAATCCAATTTCATCCTCAACAGACGGCCTTTGAGAGCAACCTTTTTCTTCCTCCCAAAAGGTACACAGAAGTTTAAATTAATCTGTTGGTATTTTTTTTTTCATTAATTGTGTCAGATTCTGACAATCTGACACAAAATGGCAATAACTATGTTGACAAGATTTTAGCATCCAACAAAATCATGAATTTGTCAGATTTCACCCTTCAACCTCGACATATTTCTCTACTAAACAAAGGTTTATCCTTTGTACCGACTCCTTCATGTAACAAATTTGATTCGTCAAAAGACCTCAATCTGGCAGAAATTTGGACCTAAACATTATCCATACCAAAAACGCTTCAGAAATAGCCAATGACCTAGGACTAATGATACATGACTACCACCTTGCTCAGACTCTTACTGAACTTCTGGAGGAACAAAATCCATGTAAACCATTAACGAACTGTAAACCCCAAAGTTGGTTCACCCCCAACTTTAAAGATACACCACATGTTGATATAAAATAATGAATTTGAAAACAGTACCAAAAAATGCAAAATATTGCTTATACCACAGATACATCTTAATACGGTATAGATATATTGAGGACATGCTGCTCCTTTAGACAGGTTCTGTACCAATTCTTTAACACTTTGTCACCAAACTGAACACCAACAACGTGTTGCGGTCACCGGGCCGCCGAGCCTCACGGCCGTGCCCGACCGGCACGACCGTACCGACTACACGAGCTTACCTGCTCGTCGGCGAGCCGGGAACCGCGCACTCACTTCTTCCGGGCATCACGCCCGAATCCAATATGGCGCCGACCACGTGGTCGTGTCTATGAATAGCCCCGCCCCCGAGAGTTATACCAACGTGTGCATGACGTCACGACGTCAACGCACACGCACGTTTTGGGGTCAGAGGTCGCCCTCTGACCAATCATAGCCTAGATAGGGGTATTTAAACCCCTAGCTTTTCCCAGAACTTTGCCCTGTCGTGGTTTCAGTTTCCTGGTTTCCCGAGAGTGCTATTTCCGTGTTTCTGATTTCCTGGTATCCTGATCCTTGGCGTTTCCCTGATTATTCTGATCTCTGGTTTCCCTGACTTGGCTTGTTTTATCGGTATTGAGTATTTTCTGGCTTCCTTGACCTCGGCTTTCCCTTTGACCATTCTCTGTCTCTAGCGTATTAGTCCGGCCATTCTAAGGTCCGGTTTACGCTCTATCCTGTTATTTTCCTTTTCTTACTTATGTATATATTTACATAGTTTCTGCGTGCTGGACCACAGTTAGCCGTGACATTACGACAGGGCCATGGATCCTGCAGAACTATGCAAACATATGATCGCCTGTGAAAATAGGGTGGAGGATATGGACCACAGGTTAGACCAATTTGCCCAGGCATTTCAGACCTTGCTCCAGAGGACTGCCTATTTAGAGGTCCCTCCTGTACCACCTGTGATTCCGCCACCTGTAGTGGTTCCCGTACCACAGAAACCACCGTCCATAACCCTGTCACCTCCCCCTCGTTATGGAGGTGATTCTAAAGAATTCAGAGGTTTTTTAAACCAAATTGAATACCACTTTGAGGCCTCCCCAGGTTCATTCCCAACAGATAGATCAAAAATAGGCTATCTGATGAACCAACTAACTGGAAAAGCCTTAACCTGGGCTAACCCTGTATGGGAAAGTGGTGACGCAGTAGCCCGTGATTACAGTGCCTTTCTCACAGCTTTTAAGGCTACATTTGAACCTAAAGGCAGGGAGAAGAACGCTGCCAAAGCCCTTATGAGAATAAAGCAAGGCAGTCGTTCTGTAGCCGATTATGCAATAGAGTTCAGGACATTGGCGTCTGAGGTTGATTGGACTAATAGTGGTCTGGTGGCTGCTTTCTCTGAAGGTCTAGCTGAGAGTATACAAGATGAGACCGCAGCTAGAGACCTTCCGGTTAATCTTAATGAGTTTATTGCCTACATGATAGACATTGATAACCGGCTCAGAGAGAGAGAGAAAAACAAACAACGTAACCGACGTTCTAATTTGTCCATAGCTCCTCGTTTCTCTAACCCAGTGGTGAGTAGCCAAGCGCCTCTTCCAGAACCTGAACCCATGCAATTGGGTAGCGCTAAACTCACTGAGGCAGAGAGACAACACAGACGTAACGAGGGGTTATGTATGTATTGTGGCAAGAAGGGACATCTAAGATCGTCATGCCCGGTTCGGCCGGAAAACTTGCACACCTAAGGCACGTACGGGGACCGACCTTAGGTGTGATGTATATGTCCCCTAAATTGACTAAGAACCGTTTCCTTGTCAAAGTTACCTTGTCTTTTAAAAAGACTACTATCCAGTGTGAGGCTATGATTGATTCTGGGGCAGCGGAGAATTTCCTAGACAAAGAGTTCTCTGCTAAACATCTCCTGCCCTTAAGACAAAAAGAGAAACCTATAGCAGTCGAGGCCATTGATGGAAGGCCTCTTTCCCAGCCTTTCATCACACACGAAACTCTGCCAATCACTGTCTCAGTGGGTATTCTCCACTCTGAAGAAATGACCTTTCAAATCATATCTTCCCCTACATGTCCGATAATACTCGGTTTCCCTTGGCTCCTGAAACACAATCCACGTTTGGATTGGATTGAAGGAGAGATTGTGAGTTGGGGTGAGAGATGCAAAGGTGTGTGCTTGAAGCAAATCCCATAACCTATTGGCACCATTAATGTTCCTATTACACCTCCCTTGACCACACAAATACCACCGCAGTATATGGATTTAAAAGAGGTATTTAACAAGGTCCAGTCAGAAGGGTTACCTCCTCATAGACCTTATGACTGTACTATAAATTTATTACCTGGGACTATGCCTCCCAAGAGAGGAGTTTATGCCTTGTTCCCCCAAGAAAATCTTTGTTTGGAAGAATACATAAAGGATGCTCTCAAAAAGGGTCATATCCGTAGATCCTCCTCACCAGCCGGGGCTGGGTTCTTCTTTGTCTCTAAAAAAGAAGGAGACCTACGCCCCTGTATCGATTATAGGGGTTTGAATAGGATTACCATAAAAAATGCCTACCCTATTCCCCTTATATCAGAGCTGTTTGACAGATTGAAAGGAGCTCGAGTCTTTACCAAGCTCGATCTCTGAAGTGCTTACAATCTAGTCAGAATTAAGGACGGTCACGAATGGATGACCGCATTTAACACCAGAATGGGACATTACGAATACCTGGTTATACCGTTTGGATTATGTAACGCTCCAGCGGTATTCCAGGATTTTATTAACGATGTCCTAAGAGAGTACCTTCACATGTTCGTTCTAGTGTATCTAGACAACATACTCATCTATTCCCCAGACCTAGAGACACATCACGAACATGTGAGAATTGTACTTAAAACCCTGTTACAGAACGGTCTTTACTGTAAACTGGAGAAATGCCAGTTTGACCAAACGGAGATACAATTCCTTGGATACGTTATATCTCCGTCTGGTTTCCAGATGGATCCCCGCAAACTGGAGGCAGTCTTACAGTGGCCATTGCCCAAGGGCCTTAAAGCTACTCAATGCTTTATAGGTTTTGCAAATTACTACCGCAAATTCATAAAGGGATTTTCCTCCGTGATTTCCCCTATAACCAATTTAACAAAAAAAGGAGCAAATTGTATATCTTAGCCCAAAGAAGCAAGAGAGGCATTTGAACGGTTAAAATCTTTATTTTCCTCAGCACCTGTCCTGACCCATCCTGATCCAACCAAACCATTTATCCTAGAGGTAGATGCGTCAGAGACAGGAGTTGGAGCCATTCTGTCTCAGAGAGAAAGTCCTGATACGCCTTTACATCCCTGTGGATTTTACTCTCGCAAACTCACACCTGCCGAGAAAAATTATGACATAGGGAATAGGGAACCTTTGGCCATTGTACTTGCCCTTAAAGAATGGAGGCATCTCTTGGAAGGTTCCAAAGAGCCACTTCTGATCTTTACTGATCATAAGAATTTGGCTTATATTGGGGACGCTAAGAGACTATGCTCTCGTCAGGCTAGATGGTCATTGTTCCTCTCCCGATTCAATTTCGTAATTACGTATAGGCCTGGTACTAAAAACACCAAGGCAGATGCACTTTCTAGGCAGTTTGAGACAGAGGAAGTTCCAGAACAGGAGATATATCCTATTATACCTCCTGAATGCCTCATTGCCACTACAGTTTCCGAAGTGTCTTCTCCACTCCTCGGTGCCATAATAGCAGATCAAACTCAGGCACCTGTGGGAAAGCCTCCGGACAAACTGTATGTGTCTCCTCAGTTCCGAAAGAAGGTACTAGATATGTTCCATGACAACCTCACAGCGGGCCATCCTGGAGTCCATAAAACCCTCTCTGCCATCTCCAGGAGATTTTGGTGGCCTGCTCTTAGGAACGATATCAAAGATTACGTTGGGGCATGTCAAATATGTGCCGTTTCTAAAGTACCTCCTAGATCGCCCCCTGGACTGCTACAACCACTGCCCATACCTAGTGCTCCATGGACCCACTTAGCCATGGATTTTATTGTAGATCTACCCAGTTCAAACGGGTTTAATACAGTCCTTATGGTTATCGATAGATTCACAAAGATGGCACATTTTGTCCCACTTAAAAAATTACCATCTGCTCAGGATCTAGTTCAAATATTCTTGAGAGAAATCTTTCGGTTGCACGGTGTACCCAAAAACATAGTATCTGACAGAGGCACCCAGTTTGTTTCTAGGTTCTGGCATTCCTTCTGTAAACAATTGGGCATCGAACTCTCCTTTTCATCAGCGTATCACCCTCAAACAAATGGAGCAGCAGAGAGGGCGAATCAGTCTTTAGAAGCCTATTTACGTTGCTTTATAAATGCCAATCAGTCTAACTGGTATGAACTCTTACCCATGGCTGAGTTCGCCAGGAACAACGCCACTTATGAATCTTCTAATCATAGTCCATTCTTTGTAAATCAGGGTTTTCACCCCGCTGTTTTTCCTTCTGAATTCTCAGACACGGAAATTCCTGCTTTGAACACCCGTTTAGAATCGATTCATGATACCTGGGATTCCGTCCATTCAGCTCTGCAAAAAGCCTCATTACGAGCAAAAGTCCAAGCTGACAAAAAACGGGGCGCTAATCCTGTCTATCTTCCAGGTGACAGGGTGTGGCTCTCCACAAAACATATCAAGCTCAAGGTCCCGTCCATGAAATTTGCCCCTCGATACATAGGTCCCTTTCGAGTTACCAAACGTATTAATCCAGTGACCTATTCTTTGGCACTACCGGCTCATATGAGAATTGCAAATACTTTCCACGTGTCTCTGCTCAAGCCCCTTACTTGCAATCGCTACACCAAGTTATCCACTCCTCCTCCGCCCTTGGTAGTGGGTGATCAAGAAGAATATGAAGTCCGTTCTATCATGGACTCCAAGTTATCCAGAGGTGTCTTGTCCTATCTCGTTGACTGGAAGGGTTATGGCCCCGAGGAACGTTGTTGGGTTCCTGCTGACCGGGTCCATGCGCCCCGTCTTATCCGGTCATTTCACAACCGCTTTCCTCTTAAGCCGGGTCCTTCCCGCCCGGTGCGCGGTCTTCGAGTGGGGGGACTGTTGCGGTCACCGGCCCGCCGAGCCTCACGGCCGTGCCCGACCGGCACGACCGTACCGACTACACGAGCTTACCTGCTCGTCGGCGAGCCGGGAACCGTGCACTCACTTCTTCCGGGCATCACGCCCGAATCCAATATGGCGCCGACCACGTGGTCACGTCTATGAATAGCCCCGCCCCCGAGAGTTATACCAACGTGTGCGTGACGTCACGACGTCAACGCACACGCACGTTTTGGGGTCAGAGGTCGCCCTCTGACCAATCATAGCCTAGAGAGGGGTATTTAAACCCCTAGCTTTTCCCAGAACTTTGCCCTGTCGTGGTTTCAGTTTCCTGGTTTCCCGAGAGTGCTATTTCCGTGTTTCTGATTTCCTGGTATCCTGATCCTTGGCGTTTCCCTGATTATTCTGATCTCTGGTTTCCCTGACTTGGCTTGTTTTATCGGTATTGAGTATTTTCTGGCTTCCTTGACCTCGGCTTTCCCTTTGACCATTCTCTGTCTCTAGCGTATTAGTCCGGCCATTCTAAGGTCCGGTTTACGCTCTATCCTGTTATTTTCCTTTTCTTACTTATGTATATATTTACATAGTTTCTGCGTGCTGGACCACATAGTTAGCCGTGACACAACGTGAATCTCAAATTGACACATGTCAATGATGACTGGGAATTGATTTTTCTAGACTTGAGGATTCTCCTAATCGAAGATGAGACTATTTAAACACAACTTTTCAGAAAGTCTACCTCTACTGGGAAAGTCATCATCCATACAACCTTAAAGCCTCTATCCTGTACAGCCCATACATTTATGCCAGGTGTAACTGTTCGGAGGTCTCCTCTTTCTATCAAGAATGTAAACTTCTAAAATCATGTTTCAAAACATTGGCTTATCCAAACAGAGTCCTGAAAAAAGCTTTCCAATGAGCCAGTCAGACAGACATACTTGAGAACCTTATATCCACCAGAACTGCCAATAAATCTTCTACCCCAAGGTGAATAGCCACATATGACAGAAGTTGGACTATGTCCACATTATGTCAAAAAGTTGGCCTATACTCCATAATCTCATTCTCCAACAGACCCTACCGGATCAGCCTCCTCTTACATCCGCAGATCCAAAAACTTACAGGATCTACGTGTACACAGCCATCTGGAACCCACTCCATCTCAGTTATATTGGCTCACACAGACTAAAGATACTTACAGATGTAGTCACTGCAAGGCCTGCCAATATATCACCCCATCCAAATTGGTAAGATCAACTCAGTCCAATATTACTCTGCACACCAATGCATTCATATATTGCAGCACCACTCACATTATTTATCTCATTACCTGCAGTTATGACTCACAGTATATTGGATAAACCTTCCAGAAATTTAGGCGTAGGATTTATATGTAGGATATATTTTATATGTAGGATATTATTTTTTTCAGTGCATATAAATGTTACAAGCAGATACTCCCCCCCCCCCCCGACACTCTGTATTACTGCAGATACTCCCAGGGCCGGACTGGCCCACTGGGATACCGGGAAATTTCCCGGTGGGCCGTCGGCACCTGGGGCCGGGGTGACCTGCGGCCGCAGGGAGAACTTGAAAGGCGGCCGCAGGGGAAGCTTTTCATGAGGCCGGGAGCAGGCTCTTCTGGGGGAGCAGGCTGTTCTGTCTCTGCTCCCCCTCCCTCGCGCGCTAGAAAGAGACCGGGGCCGGAATATGACGTCATATTCCGGTTCCGGTCTCATTAAGCTGCGCGCGAGGGAGGGGGAGCAGAGACAGAACAGCCTGCTCCCCCAGAAGAGCCTGCTCCCGGCCTCATGAAAAGCTTCCCCTGTGGCCGCCAGCACAGCAATCAGTCTGCCCACCCACAGGTACCAAAAAGTGTGTGTGTGTGTGTGTCTGTCTGTCTGTCTGTCATGCTGTGTGTGTGTGTCTGTGTCATGCTGTGTGTGTGTCTGTCTGTGTCATGCTGTGTGTGTGTCTGTCTGTCATGCTGTGTGTGTGTCTGTCTGTCATGCTGTGTGTGTGTCTGTCTGTGTCATGCTGTGTGTGTGTCTGTCTGTCTGTGTCATGCTGTGTGTCTGTCTGTGTCATGCAGTGTGTGTGTGTGTCTGTGTTATGCTGTGTGTCTATCTGTGTCATGCTGTGTGTCTGTCTCTGTTACGCTGTGTGTGTGTCTGTCTGTGTTACGCTGTGTGTGTGTGTGTCTGTATGTGTCATGCTGTGTGTGTCTGTGTCGTCTATGTCACGGTGTGTCTGTATCATGGTGTGTGTGTCTGTATCACGGTGTGTGTGTCTGTGTCATGGTGTGTGTGTGTGTGTCTGTGTCATGGTGTGTGTGTGTGTGTCTGTCATGGTGTGTGTGTGTCTGTCATGGTGTGTGTGTGTGTCAGTCGTGGTGTCTGTGTGTGTTTTTAAAAATAGTGTTTTACTCACCTTTTTTTTTTCCAACGTCGTGCTGGTCTCTGCCTCTATGACTGAGATCATCAAGCTTGATGATCTCAGCCAATCCGCACTGACACAGGAAGCGCCTCTAGTGACCGTCTGAGTGTCTGTCACTAGAGGTGTCACTAGGAAGCAATGTAAACACTGCCTTTTCTCTGCAAAGTCAGTGTTTACATTCAAAAGCCTGCAGGGACAGGCTATAGACACCAGAACCACTACATTAAGCTGTGTGTGTGTGTGCGCCTGCTAGTGAGCTTGCTTGCTTGCATGTGTGTGTGTGTGTGTGCCTGCTAGTGAGTGAGCTTGTGTTTTTATGTCAATGAGCTTATGTATATTAGTGAAATTGTTTGTCTATTAGGCTGTGTATCAAGGAGCTTGTGTGTGTCAGTGAGATTGTCTGTGTCTGCATGTGAGTATGCTTACTGTATAATTAAATGTTTTACTCTGAAAGGACCAATATATTATATTAGAAAAAGCAATATATATATATATATATATATATATATATATATATATATATATATATATATATATATATATATATTACTCAATCATCTGGGGTGGCATAGATTTTTTTTTCCAGGGCTGCTTTGTATCCCCAGTCCGTCCCTGGACACTCCCCCCAGACACTCTGTGTTACTGCAGATACTCCCCCCAGACACTCTGTGTTACTGCAGATACTCCCTCCAGACACTCTGTGTTACTGCAGATACTCCCTCCAGACACTCTGTGTTACTGCAGATACTCCCCACAGACACTCTGTGTTACTGCAGATACTCCCTCCAGACACTCTGTGTTACTGCAGATATTCCCCCCAGACACTCTGTGTTACTGCAGATACTCCCTCCAGACACTCTGTGTTACTGCAGATACTCCCTCCAGACACCCTGTGTTACTGCAGATACTCCCTCCAGACACTCTGTGTTACTGCAGATACTCCCCCCAGACACTGACACAGAGCAGAATAGGGACTGTTCCTCCTACATAGGGTCACTTGGCAGATATGGATTGACACCTATCCTAAGGATCCCTGATACACACTGACACAGAGCAGAATAGGGACTGTTCCCCCTACATAGGGTCACTTGGCAGATATGGATTGACACCTATCCTAAGGATCCCTGATACACACTGACACAGAGCAGAATAGGGACTGTTCCCCCTACATAGGGTCACTTGGCAGATATGGATTGCCACCTATCCTAAGGATCCCTGATACACACTGACACAGAGCAGAATAGGGACTGTTCCCCCTACATAGGGTCACTTGGCAGATATGGATTGACACCTATCCTAAGTATCCCTGATACACACTGACACAGAGCAGAATAGGGACTGTTTCCCCTACATAGGGTGTGTATCAGGGACCCTGAGGACATATTGACACCTGTCCTCAGGGTCCCTGATACACACTGGGGGGGGGGACCTACTGTCCTCCCCCCCACCCCCACCCCTGCGCGGTGGGTGGGGGCCATAAAAATATTGAGGGGGGGACCTACTGTCCTCCCCCATGGCCCCCACCCCTGCGCGGTGGGTGGGGGCCATAAATCACAATGGGGGGACCTACTGTCCTCCACCCCCGGCCCCCACTCCTGCGTGGTGGGTGGGGGCCATAAAAATAATGAGGGGGGGACCTACTGTCCTCCCCCTGCCCCCACCCCTGCGCGGTGGGTGGGGGCCATGAAAATAAAGAGGGGGGTACCTACTGTCCTCCCCCAGGTCCCCACCCCTGCACGGTGGGTGGGGGCCATAAATCACAATGGGGGGACCTACTGTCCTCCACCCCCGGCCCCCACTCCTGCGTGGTGGGTGGGGGCCATAAAAATAATGAGGGGGGGACCTACTGTCCTCCCCCTGCCCCCACCCCTGCGCGGTGGGTGGGGGCCATGAAAATAAAGAGGGGGGTACCTACTGTCCTCCCCCAGGTCCCCACCCCTGCACGGTGGGTGGGGGCCATAAATCACAATGTGGGGACCCCACAATGGGGGGACCTACTGTCCTCCCCCCGCCCCACCCCTGCGGGGGGAGGACAGTAGGTCCCATGTTAGGTGAATTATGGATTAAAACCAGACTCTGCATCAACTGTGTAATTTCCCATGGGAGTTTTGCCATGGATCCCCCTCCGGCATGCCACAGTCCAGGTGTTAGTCCCCTTGAAACAACTTTTCCATCACTATTGTGGCCAGAAAGAGTCCCTGTGGGTTTTAAAATTTGCCTGCCCATTAAAGTCTATGGCATTTCGCCCGGTTCGCCGGTTCGCAAACGTTTGCGGAAGTTCGCGTTCGCCGTTCGCAAACCGAAAATTTTATGTTCGCGAATTCACTACCTATAGCATAGCTGAGCCAAGTACACACTGAAGAATGAAAAGTATTACAGAAGTAAAATGCTGCTAAAGATTCACCATAAGGTTGTTCAGAAAGTAAAAACTATGCTGCAACTAGAGGATGTTGGCAAATCACTCATTCACTACTGACTGCTGTTCCGGATCAACAGAGTCACTAATGAGTCCTTCATGTCACTTCATTGACAATGGATGGATAAAAAGGCAGTTGGTGTTAAAGAAAAGGTGATGCAAGGATCCCACACTGACGAGTACATTAAGGAATGTCTCTAGGCATGCTGGATTACTGGGGGATAATCAAAGATCGAGTGATGCTTGTGCTGCGAGACAGTGGTGCAAATATGGCGAAATGAATGAGGTTTGATGCAGTGTCAGACCTCAGCTGCATGGCACGCACACTGCAACTTGTGGTAAATCATGGTTTGTAAAACCAGAGTGCTTTGATCAACATTATTGCCATGCTAAAGAAGTGCACAAGCCATTTCCACCATTTAGTCATTGCCAAGCAGCGACTGAGGAGCATACAGGAAGACCTTGGCCTGCCCAAAAATAACCTGATGCAGGCTGTTCCAACACAATAGAACTCAAAACGCCACATGTTGCAAAGACTGTTGGAACAGAAAAAAGCTCTTGGCATATATTCTGGTGAACATGGAGGATATTCTTGTCCTAACGATGATCAGAGGGACATTGTAGCCAATTAAATGAAGATCCTTCTCCCAATCGAGGAAGTGACACTAGAGATGAGTTATGACTCATCTGTGTCATCGGTCATTCCATTTGTGAGAGTGCTGAAGATGCTTCAAGGGAATTAAGGGCCAACTACACGTGACATTAAAACACTAATTCAGGTCATGAGGGACAGCCTCAAACATTTTAAGAAGCATGGAGAGAACAAAAGTGTGGTGTTGGCATGTCTTTTAGGTCCTCAATACAAATATCATGCTATGCTCTCTCTTCAGATAAAGTGTTGGTTCAGTCAAAAAAATAGCTGGCAGAAGATATGCAAGAGGAGGTGCAGGTTCTTACAGAAAAGTCAAGTCTGGAAGAGCATGCTGCTAGTCCGGAAGAGCAGAATGCTGCAAAAACAAGTTCCCAAAAAGAAAACAGACAGAAAAGAGTCTTCATCATAACCAAATTGATGCTATGTTTAGTGTTTTATTGGGCCTCATATGGAGGATTCTCCAACTGTACCAATAGTCAGCCTTGATGATGAGCTGCATCTCTATTTGAAGAATCAGAAATTGATCGAAGAAAGGGAAATCCACTTCAGTGCTGGAAACAAATGTGGGACACTTCAAAATACAGTACTTGCCTCTTATGCCAGAAGATACCTTTGTTCCCCACCTTCATCTGCACTAAAAGAGCATGTTTTCAGTGAAGTGGATGAAATATATGAAATAAACAGAAGCCATTTAACAAGAAAGCATGCTTAAATGTTGTGCATTCTGCATTACAATGTAGTCCTACTCAACTAGGAGTATTCTATACTTTTCTGATTAGTTTAGCTTAGCATAATTCTTTGTCCTGGCTTGCCTTCTCACTTGGAAGCTGGGTGGTAACTGTCCCTGCCTTCAAGCCAATCTGCAGTCTCCCAAAGTATGATGGCAGGTCTTCCTAAACCTCCATCCCTTAGCTGTCTTTAATGCAAGGCAAATGCTGCAGCTGTCCTGGGCCCAGTTACTCCTGGGGTTCCTGAAGCAGCTGCCCTGTGGGCCCACTGCCCTCAACAATTCATTTTACATATGGACCCGCCGGTGGGCATTTGTCAGCAGGGGCCTGGTAAGATGCTGTGAATCTTTAACAGCGTGACTGGGCCCCTTATCAGCCTGGGAGGAAGTGACAGTCGCAAGTCACCTGCTCCTACAGAGTACACAGAGCCGCGCGGGAGGGCGGAAAAGGAAATAAGCTGGGGGCCTGGAGATCCAGATCTTAACTCCTTATTAACTTTTATTGGGTGTGTATGGCCCTTTAAGAACCGTCTGGGGACATATTGTGACTTTGCTGAACAATACCCCTTTAAGACTATGTCCCCAGACCTGTAAAATAACTTACCCCTGGCTTTCCCCCACTTGGTTCAGTAAATAGGGCTTACTGAACCAAATACCACACAGGCGGACCACCCAGAAGTTAAAGTATGCAGGCAATTTACCTCCCAGCCTGTGAGGTTACTGCAGGTTAATTGCACGTGGCGGCGGCCATCTTTGTTCAGTCGAACGCGGTCAGCGGTGTATGCTAAAGATTCTGTGGAACTGAAATCGGCTACACATTTTACCGAACACCTCTGACCCTTACCTTCTCCTACACTTCGTTTTTCAGCTCCAGAGACTAAGTCCCGTTCGAAATGGGACTTAGTCATTTTTCGGCATGAAATTTACCGACCGCACAGCCCAAATCTATGGAACTGTTTTGGGCAGGAAATTGTGCTTGCGGTCGGTCATAAAGGGACCTCCAGCTAACTTTTGATCCACTGGAGGGATTTGGCTGATTTTTTGAAGTGTTTATGTTTGATGTATGCTGAGTTCAAATATATAATTTTCATGGAGATTGAATGTATAGTTTTAAAGTTACAGTGTATGTGTGAAAACTGTATTTTTACTGTATGCTTTAATTATGTTATATGTTTATCTGAGGGGAAGAGACGTGGGGGTGGTACCATGTATGTGATTGGTTCATTTCAACCTCCCCCTGGGAGTGTCCTGTGTGTACCTTTTTGTAATAAAAAGCAGGCTGGGTGTCCCAGTCCTGAGTTCTTCTTGACCCTTCAAAACGTAGCCTTGTCTCGTTATTGGAGGGAATTGCTGTATCACACTGGGGATTGCTATGCTCTGCATATTCCCCTGAGCTTAATCACTTAGCTTTTTTAAGAGCTTGTTCCGGATACGCTCTCCTGGAGGAGAGGTCTTCCCCCACACGGCCCTGGAGGACAGAAGCCGATCCCGGGTGGAAGGAAGACGGCACGGCTCCAGTCAAGTTACGGCGGTTGTGGAGTCTGCGGTGGTTGTGGTGTCCAGTGCGGTGCTTGTGGTCCTCGGCGCAAGCTAGGAAGCATCCATCAACGGAGGGTACTCGGTCGGTGTACACGGAGCTCCGTTACAATTTGTTTTTCTAACAAGCTTTTCCACATCTGATTCTAATTATAGTATACTTTATCATCTCTTGTACAGCATTAAATGGACACAACTTTCCAAATGAATAAATAATCAATGTTAAGTAATATATCCCCAATGAAAATATGATTGCATTTAGTAATGCTTTTTTCCCCATTGGGGATATATCTAAAACAACTTGCAAAAGCTGCAGTTCTCTTATCTACAGCATTTGCAAGCTCTTCCCTTCTTTCTCTGCCTATTCAGTCACAGACATTTCCAATGCAACTCAGTAAGAAGTCTTTGCAAGGTCGGTGCTCTGGGCAATTGCCTGCCTATTGAGTTTAGCTCCTTCTGAGCTAAGCAACCAGGAAGTAACAGTACCTGTTGTATGATTGACAGCCAGGGTGAGTAGCAAGGTTTATTTATAAAAGTTTCAAGCTAATGTAACTTAGGGGTCTGGAGTGTCACTTTAAACTTTTTACAATATTTATTTGAGCCTCCTTATATTTCCTTGAAGCTATTTTATGTAATAATTTTCAGTGTAGGGGTGTGCAGTACATTTTATAAGAGCAGGCCAAAATGAATTTTTATACAGAGTAATAAAATATATTTATGTTTATTCATGAAACTAAAGAAAATAATCAACAGTACAGTCCGCTGACATAGGCAGTATACCTGTCCCCAGATACTGTGACAACTGGCATGAAGTTGCTGCACGTGGGGTGCCCATTGGTTTATTCATTAAACTGTATATTGTTGGAAATTGAACAAGAATTTTTACATTGTAACACAAAACAACCGACTGTAAATGGTAGCTTGGCAGTTGGAGTGGACTGGAGGTCAGCCTTTCCCACCGACTATGGGCCCTGAACTAAAAGGTTTTTTTGTTTAAGTGAGGCAAGTACATGAGGTCATTTGGACTACTCCCCCTCTCTGGTTTACCACGTTTCCTGAGTGCCAAAAGACTCTCAGAACCTCTGTTAAGATACCGGGGATCTGTGTTTCGAAATGTGGTTTTGCAGTCTGTTTTGTACCTAGTTAAATTTATAGAGTTTGTTTCATTGTACAGGTATCAGCTATTGTTTGTATTTTCTGTCCTTCGGTAAAAGGCACACTATAGTCATCAGAACTACAGCTTAATGTAGTTGTTCTGGTGAGTATAATAACTCCCTTCAGGCATTTTCATGTAAACACTGCCTTTTACATGCCGATTTTAGCCAATCCAATGCTTTCCCAATAGGAAAGCATTGGATTGGCTAAAAAAAAAACTGCAGTTTTGATGATGTCACCAAGGGGCCGGGGCCAGCGCCGGCAGACCCATTGAGAGCTGAAAATAAGGTGAGTTTTAATCCATTCTGAGTGGGGTGGGGGTGGGGCAAGCCACCTAAATGGTGGGTTTTCACTATAGTGTCAGGAATAAATGTTTGTGTTCCTGGCCCTATAATGATCCTTTAACGTTATAATCAGGGCCGGACTGGCCCACCGGGATACCGGGAAATTTCCCGGTGGGCCGGTGCACTTGGGGCCGCACAGTGCAGCAGCCCTTCCTCTCCCCACACAGTACACACAGTCTTGTGGAGGTTTGATGAGCTGAGCAGCTCCAGATCGCACTGTATTGCGTCCACTCGCGAGCAGCAGGCACTCCAAAGTGAACTGTCAATGCTGCTCGCGAGTGAAGGATAAGGAGCAGGGAGGGAGGCAGTCCTGTGCCTGCCTGTCAGCCTTCACACACAGGAAGCATGTGACCCGGCAATCAGGCAGAGCAGGGCAGCCCACGCGGGTCCTCTGCCTTTTGCTTCCTGTGTGTAAAGTGCTGGCAGGCAGGGAGTGGAGTGGGGCCAGACAGATCTGCAGGCAGGCTGCTTCTCAGCCAGGAGCTGAGGGAGCACGGAGCAAGGAGCAAGGTGGGCTCAGTGAGCTGTGGCAATCAGGTATTTAATGTTCATTTCCAGGATTCATAGGGTGTGTGTATATTTGAGTGTGTAATTGTGTGTGGGAGGTGTTTTTGAAGATATTATGTGAGTGTCAGTGTGGAATTCTGTATGTGTGAGTGTCAGTATGGATCAATGTATGTGTGAGTGTCAGTATGGGTCAATGTATGGGCCAATGTATGTGTGAGTGTCAGTATGGGTCAATGTATGGATCAATGTATGGGTCAATGTATGTGTGAGTGTCAGTATGGATCAATGTTTGTGTGAGTGTCAGTATGGATCAATGTGTGTGTGAGTGTCAGTATGGATCAATGTATGTGTGAGTGTCAGTATGGGTCAATGTATGGGTCAATGTATGTGTGAGTGTCAGTATGGGTCAATGTATGGGTCAATGTATGTGTGAGTGTCAGTATGGGTCAATGTATGGGTCAATGTATGTGTGAGTGTCAGTATGGATCAATGTTTGTGTGAGTGTCAGTATGGATCAATGTGTGTGTGTGAGTGTCAGTATGGATCAATGTATATGTGAGTGTCAGTATGGATCAATGTATGTGTGAGTGTCAGTATGGGTCAATGTATGGGTCAATGTATGTGTGAGTGTCAGTATGGGTCAATGTATGTGTGAGTGTCAGTATGGATCAATGTTTGTGTGAGTGTCAGTATGGATCAATGTTTGTGTGAGTGTCAGTATGGGTCAATGTATGTGTGAGTGTCAGTATGGGTCAATGTATGGATCAATGTATGTGTGAGTGTCAGTATGGGTCAATGTATGTGTGAGTGTCAGTATGGGTCAATGTATGGATCAATGTTTGTGTGAGTGTCAGTATGGATCAATGTGTGTGTGAGTGTCAGTATGGGTCAATGTATGGATCAATGTTTGTGTGAGTGTCAGTATGGATCAATGTATGTGTGAGTGTCAGTATGGGTCAATGTATGGATCAATGTATGTGTGATTGTCAGTATGGGTCAATGTATGGATCAATGTATGTGTGAGTGTCAGTATGGGTCAATGTATGTTTGAGTGTCAGTATGGGTCAATGTATGTGTGAGTGTCAGTATGGGTCAATGTATGGATCAATGTATGTGTGAGTGTCAGTATGGATCAAGGTATGGATCAATGTATGTGTGAGTGTCAGTATGGATCAATGTATGTGTGAGTGTCAGTATGGGTCAATGTATGGATCAATGTATGTGTGAGTGTCAGTATGGGTCAATGTATGGATCAATGTATGTGTGAGTGTCAGTATGGGTCAATGTATGGATCAATGTATGTGTGAGTGTCAGTATGGGTCAATGTATGGATCAATGTATGTGTGAGTGTCAGTATGGGTCAATGTATGGATCAATGTATGTGTGAGTGTCAGTATGGGTCAATGTATGGATCAATGTATGTGTGAGTGTCAGTATGGATCAATGTATGTGTGAGTGTCAGTATGGATCAATGTATGTGTGAGTGTCATTATGGATCAATGTATGGATCAATGTATGTGTGTCAGTATGGGTCAATGTATGGATCAATGTTTGTGTGTGAGTATGGATCATTGTGTGCCAGTGTATGTGAGTGTGTGGGCATCAGTACGTGCCAGTGAGTATCCATTAATCAAAAAAATAACATGTTGAATTAAAAAAATAAAATATAGCTTTGCTTTATCTATGTTATTTGTGAAAGTATTCTGCATAGATACATATGCACAAATGGTATTATATCACTATATATATATATATATATATATATATATATATATATATATATATATATGTATGTATGTATGTATATAAATCGCAAGCATCATTTTAATAATTATTATGTTTATAATATATAATATTTTCATGCATAATACACTTGGAAATTACACACACACACACACATATATATACATATATAATGTATGAAGGGTTTGACATTTGCCAAAGGGTTATTACTAATAGTTTTAATTTTAAAAAGTGAAAATCTAAATTTCATAATTTAAACCAAAATAGCGGATTTGAAACAAAATTTTAACTTGGGTATAGTGACAGCTTGACTATTGTAGCCTAAATTTCGCAATTTACATTCTCATTCACAAAAATATTAGTTTAGTGGATAACCCTGCCTACTCCCAGTCTTTCATTTCCTGGTATCAAACTACATACAACGAAGAGTGCACTCATAGGAATGAGGACTAACCAAAATAAGATTAATTTAAATCAGACGTGCAGCAGCATTCAGTCAATGTTTCATTCTCATTACTGGACCTTTCAAAATTATAAGGATGAAACGTTGAAGTAAGATGTTGCACATCTGATTAGAATAAAACAGCTCTTTTGTTTATTTTAAGTCCTGTGAGTGCGCTCCTTCTTGTTGGTTAAATAATTGTAACTGTATATCTGTCACAGCTGGCACAATTTATGATGGGGCTGGTATAACATTTTTCCAGGGCTGCTTTTTATTCCCAGTCCGGCCCTGGTTATAATCCCTCCCTGTTGTGAGCAATTCGTTCCTGTAAAATCTGAATGTATTGTTTTATCACCTACAGAGAGCAAGGTGCCAGGGGGAATCTATTGTACTTTTGTTCTCCTGGAGTGTGAATACCTTGTCCTGCAAGTCTTTGTTTATTAGTTGATTTAATTTTCTCCTGAAATTTCCACTGTTGTGTTCTAATTGTCTTGAGGTGAGGTTTGATATAATATGTGTGCACATTCCCCAATAATGTTTCGATTTGGCCCTCAAGCATTCAGTCTTCACTAATGTTCTTGAGGTTAGCTATATCAACTTCAGTGGCCGACACTCTGATATTGACCAGGAACCAGCAAGAGATTTAACGTTCGTTATTTGGCAGGGGAAATGGGATTGAAGCAGATATATCAAGCAGGGATACCAAGACCCACTACACCCACCAACATCAGTACAAGAGAATTTGTTTAATATGACTTATTTGTCTAGCAAAAAAGGCAGGATTTCCTCAATACAGAGCAAATCTTACTTCCCAGATTATCGCACCGTCATCCTCTCAGTGCCTCATTTTTTCACAACAATGAATCCAATCTACTCTAAGACATGGATTAACCTATTCAGTACTGAAAGGAAAATACTAGATATATTTTTATTTATAGTCAAATATTGTAATTAGTGATGTCGCAAACATAAAATTTTCGGTTCGCGAATGGCGAACGCGAACTTCCGCAAATGTTCGCGAACGGGCGAACCGGGCAAACCGCCATAGACTTCAAAAGGCAGGCACATTTTAAAACCCACAGGGACTCTTTCTGGCCACAATAGTGATGGAAAAGTTGTTTCAAGGGGACTAACACCTGGACTGTGGCATGCCGGAGGGGGATCCATGGCAAAACTCCCATGGAAAATTACATAGTTGATGCAGAGTCTGGTTTTAATCCATAAAGGGCATAAATCACCTAACATTCCTAAATTGTTTGGAATAATGTGCTTTAAGACATCAGGTATGATGTTGTATCGATCAGGTAGTGTAAGTGTTACGCCCGCTTCACAGTGACAGACCAAACTCCCCGGTTTAACGCACCGCAAACAGTCCATTTGCACAACCGCAAACTCCCCATTTGCACAAGGTTGGATACCAAGCTAGCCATGTCCCGTCCCTTGTCCTCACTGATGTCATTGAAGGTCTCTTCCTCCACCCAGCCACGTACAACACCAAGGGTCCCTGAAAGGTGACAACAAGCCCCCTGGGACGCCTGCTGTGTTTGGTCTTCCACCTCCTCAAAGCCACCTTCCTCCTCTGACTCCCCTTTTTCAGACTCTTCTCTCTTTGCGTTGCCTCTCTCTGCGTTATTATAAGGTGTGTTAAGTAGTACTATTCCTATCAGTTTAATCCCTGTTATGTTCCCTATCAGAAGACAACCCTGGAGAAGGTCCCAGCGGGACTTCACCAACTAATGATAAAGAAGAAGCTACAGGTTCCAGCCCTGACAGAGACTGGAGGACAGCGCCAGAAACGCAGTTGGTCCCTTCTACCTCTGCTCCTTCTCCTTCTTCCCCCTCATCTGGATTGAATCCTGAAAGTCCCAGCTTTGTCCCTCATTCACCAGTTAGGGACTCTAACTCTATACGAGGATCTGGACCTCTGTCTACCAGATCCCTTCCCAATGGTGTGGGCGAAAGACCCTGTAATGAAGAAATTAGTGGACAACCACCGAGCAACCTAGGTAGAGGCAGAAGAAATTGGAGGGCCCCGAGATTCTTGACCTATGACAACATTGGGGAACCCACATATTCTCAGAACCCCCACACGTGCACTAAGTTAATCAATGTATTGCATACTTTGACTGAAATATTGAATGATAGAATTTCCCTGTATTAGATTGTATTGTACCATCTTGTTAAACGGTTATAAAACAGATGGACTGCTCTTGCCAGTGGAAGTCAAGGATTCTACAGAGGGGAGGATGTAACAGACTGCTATATTTTACTGTTTTTACTTTAAGTTTTGAGATATTGAACTTTGCCCTTTGCCCTGTCTTGTGAGGAGGAGGGCTAGGATGGTAGGAAGAAAAGGACAGGGGAGAAGCCATGTTCTCTGAGTCTGCTATAAAGAAAGTGTGTTCCTACCTGTTTATATGGTCTATTACTGCTGGGACCAGGGGCGTATTAGCCGCGAGGCAAACAAGGCATTTGCCTTGGGCGGCATTTTCCAGGGGGCGGCAAAAAACGCCGCCCCCAAATGCCCAAGGCAAATGCCTTGTTAGCCTTACGGCTAACAAGACATGCTGGGCTGCTGGTCGGTCGGGCGGCATTGGCGAGGGAGCACTTCCTCTGAGCTGTCTGCTCAGCTCCCTCGCGCGCCGCAGAGTGAGGCTGGGAGCCGGAATATGACGTCATATTCCGGCTCCGCCTCCCAGCCTCACTCTGCGGCCGCGAGGGAGCTGAGCAGACAGCTCAGAGGAAGTGCTCCCTCGCCAATGCCGCCCGCCCAGCAGCAGCCCGCCCAGCAGCCACTGGACCACCAGGGAGGAAGAGACCCCCCCCCAGCATTCCCAAAGGTAAGGAGGCTGGGGGGGTGTTTAAATAAATGTAAAAAAAGGGTTAATGTGGGTGAGTGTGTGTGTGTGTTAGTGTGTGTTAGTTTGTGTTAGTGTGTGTGTCTGTTAGTGTGTTTGTCTGTTAGTGTGTGTGTGTCTGTTAGTGTGTTTGTCTGTTAGTGTGTGTGTGTGTGTGTGTGCTAGTGTGTTTGTCTGTTAGTGTTTGTCTGTTAGTGCGTGTGTTAGTGTGTGTGTGTTAGTGTGTGTGTGTTAGTGTGTGTCTGTGTCTGTTAGTGTGTGTGTGTGTGTGTATGTGTCTGTTAGTGTGTGTGTCTGTGTCTGTTAGTGTGTTTCTGTTAGTGTGTGTGTGTGTCTGATAGTGTGTGTCTGTTAGTGTGTGTGTCTGTTAGTGTGTGTCTGTGTCTGTTAGTGTGTTTGTCTGTTAGTGTGTTTGTCTGTTAGTGAGTGTGTGTGTGTCTGACTGTGTGTGTGTGTTAGTGTGTGTCTGTGTCTGTTAGTGTGTGTGTTTGTTAGTGTGTGTGTCTGACTGTGTGTGTCTGACTGTTAGTGTGGGTGTTTGCCTGTGAGTGTGTGTGTCTGCTAGTTTGTGTCTGTTAGTGAGTGTGTTTGTCTGTTACTGAGTGTGAGTGTGTCTGTTAGTGTGTGTGTGTGTTTCTGTTAGCGAGTGTGTGTTTTTGTTAGCGAGTGTGTGTTTCTGTTAGCTAGTGTATGCGTATCTGTCAGTGAATGTGTGTGTGTGTATTTAGAATGCGGGGTGGGGGTGGCGTGGGGGGCCTGAGTTTTGTCCTCCCTAGGGCAGCACAAAACCAGGATACACCACTGGCTGGGACAGTGAGATAATAACAGGGGAAGGCTAATGCACTGCAACTACAAGAAGTTGGAGACGGTCTACTGCTCTGCTAGGAGAATTAGAAGACTGTCATTTTATGTTCAACTCCCTGCAGATTCTGGAACTTTCTGCAGGAGTGTGAATGAGCTCTTGCATCCTGCCAGCAGAAGGAAGAGAAAGGATTGCCATTGATGTTCTGCTGCTGTCCTACATTCTGCTGGATCTCTCTGGAAATATCTGCAGTTACAGAAGTCACTCAAAGGTACTGTCTCCAGAGATTGCTTCAGGATTCTCCCTTATAACTGTACCTGGGTAGCGCTACCTACACCTAAGGGCCCCAACATTGTGCACATAATTTACCTGCAGGTACCTAGAAGTTTAACTGTTCAGATGTAGTTATTAATGTTAATAAGAGAAGTTTGTTGTCTGCATTCCTGCTGCTAAAGACTCTTGTGACTGTGTTTAACATTAGCCAGGAACTGCGTTGTTATATGTGGCTGTTATATGTGTATCCCTTTGACCACAATACAGTGTTTATTCCCATGTCTGTATTTATTTAATGTCTCTGAGGTATTAAGTGGAGGGTACTCATCTACTCAGTGGGGTGAGTTCCCCATAAATAGAAGTTGCACTGAGTGGAGGCACTGCTTCAGAACAAGATGTCCCGATCTCCCAACTATAGCGGAGGCTCAGGATCCCTGTCAGCCACAGAAGAAGGTGTAACTGCTGCTAGCTACGGCTTGTTGCCAGGAGCAGGGCAAAAAAGGGTTACAGGGTTACAATGGCATCGATTTTAGGAACCGGGAGATGGAGAAAGATGCTTGGTCGGTCCTCCTACTTCAAATTTGGGGCACTGCGCGTGCAAACTAATGTGCCACCGGATAGGAGTGGTGAGTTAAGTAGTACTATTCTTATCAGTTTAATCCCAATGTCACGACTACTAGTGTGGTCCAGCATGCAGAAACTATGTAAACATATACATAGGCAAGAAAAGGAAAATAAAAGGACAGAGCGTAAACCAGACCTTAGAATGGCCGGACTAATACACTAGAGACAGAGAATGGTCAAAGGGAAAGAACCCTGGGATGCCTGTTGTGGTTGGTCTTCCTCCTCCTCCTCAAAGCCACATTCCTCCTCTGACTCCTCTTCCTCACAATCCTCTTCCAGCATTGCCGCAGGTCCAGCAAGCGATGCTGATAAGGCTGTTTCTGGTGGTGATGGTGACCACAACTCTTCCTCTTCATGCTCATCTACGGCCTGATCCAGCACTCTTCGCAGGGCACGCTCCAGGAAGAAAAATGATATGATGTCGCTGATGGTGCCTTTGGTGCGACTGACTACGTTTGTCTCCTCCTCAAAAGGACGCATGGGCCTACAGGCATTGCGCATGAGCGTCCAGTAACGTGGCAAAAAAATTCCCAGCTCCGCAGAGGCTGTCCTAGCACCCCGGTCATACAAATACTCGTTAACGGCTTTTTTTTGTTGGAGCAGGCGGTCGAACATTAGGAGTGTTGAATTCCAACGTGCCGGGCTGTCGCAAATCAAGCGCCTCACTGGCATGTTGTTTCGACGCTGGATATCGGAAAAGTGCGCTATGGCCGTGTAGGAACGCCTGAAACGCCACACACCTTCCTGGCCTGCTTAAGGACGTCCTGTAAGCCTGGGTACTTATGCACAAAGTGTTGTACGATCAGATTACACACATGTGCCATGCACGGCACATGTGTCAACATGTGCCTAAATGCAATGCCGCCAACAAATTTCTTCCGTTGTCACAAACCACTTTGCCGATCTCCAGTTGGTGCGGAGTCAGCCACTGATCCACCTGTGCGTTCAGGCCAGACAGGAGTGCTGGTCCGGTGTGACTCCCCAAGACGGTGTGACACTGCCGTATCCGGGATGTGGAACAGTACCTGGGGAGCTGGGGGGGTGCCGTTGATGTGGAGAAAGACGCAGCAGCAGAAGAGGACTCAGCCGAGGAGGTTATGGAAGAGGATGGAGTAGGAGGAGTAGAGGAGGTGGCAGCAGGCCTGCCTGCAAGTCGTGGCGGTGTCACTAACTCCTCTGCAGAGCCACGCATTCCATGCTTGGCAGCCGTCAGCAGGTTTACCCAATGCGCAGTGTAGGTGAAATACCTGCCCTGACCATGCTTTGCAGACCAGGTATCAGTGGTCAGATGGACCCTTGCCCCAACACTGTGTGCCAGACATGCCATTACTTCCTTTTGCAAAATCGAGTACAGGTTGGGGATTGCCTTTAGTGCAAATAAATTTCGGCCGGGTACCTTCCACTACGGTGTCCCAATAGCTACAAATTTTTTGAACGCCTCAGACTCCACCAGCTTGTATGGTAAAAGCTGGCAGGCTAAGAGTTCAAGCAAGCCAGCTGTCAGACGCCGGGCAAGGGGGTGACTTTGTGACATTGGCTTCTTACGCTCAAACATGTTCTTGACAGACACCTGACTGTGGGCAGATGAGCAGGAACTGCTCAAGGCGAGAGACGGAGGGGCGGATGGTTGAGAGGGGGCAAGGAGGACAGCAGTGGTTAACGTGGCTGAAGATGCTGTACCAGGAGGAGGATGGCAGCTTTGAATTTGTGTGCTGGTTGTACTCATGTGTTGATCCCATAGGCGTTTGTGATGTGCAATCATGTGCCTTCGCAAAGCAGTTGTACCTAGGTGGGTGATGGACTTCCCACGACTCAGTTTCTTTTGGCACAGGTTGCAAATGGCATCGCTGTTGTCAGAGGCAGACACACAAAAAAAATGCCACACTGCTGAGCTCTGCAATGACGGCATTCTGGTGGTGGCTATCAATTTCCCTATCAAATCAGCAGCAGCTACACTGTCCCTCCTCTCACTAAGAATGCAACTTCACAATGAATGTAAAATGGATGCTGTCCAGGAGGTGGGAGGGTCTGCTGCTGATTGACTGGAATCTGTCTGCTGACTGAGGTACAGGGTCAAAGTTTACTCAATGATGACGAATAGGGGGCGGACCGAACAGCGCATATGTTCGCCCTCCGTGGCGAATGCGAACAAGCGATGTTCGCCAGGAACTATTTGCCAGCGAACCGTTCGGGACATCACTAATTGTAATATAAAAACCAGAAGGTCAACTATGCATTTCCTGACAGTTTATTGACATGGTTTCTCTTTCTTTCTATGTATCAATGTATTCACACATCCATGTTTATTCATTAAAATAAACAATTCTGAGAATTCTAAATCAATTTCAAAATGAAGGCCAAAACAGTTGATTTTAAAATTTAAGACAAAAGTAGCCATACCGTCTATGTCAGCTATGCTTTTGGCTTACTTTGGCCTAAAATTTGAAATTCACTTGGTCTTCTAGACAATTCTAACTTTGGTGATTATCCCTGACAGAGTGTAAGACAACATTCAAGAAGCTCATCTAAATAATAAACAAGTAATCACAATCTAGCTTTTGATATAGCTCTCAGTTCTCTCAGGTTGGAATGCAACTTTCCCTTGTAGATGGACTATATCCCCTGTCTCTAAGCTGTACCATAATGGGCTCCCCAGCCATGAAGACTTGCATCTGTTATAGTTTTCAAATTTGGTTCCTCTAATGAGAGAGATTCTTCCTTTTTGTCCACCATTCTAAATTATTTTTTGTAGATGGCAGAATAACAATGGGTTGATCCCAGTTGGATCTTGCTGTAGCGGAGCTCCCTGTACCCCAGCTGGGTACCTTCTCCAAGGATCGCTTCATAATTGGAACAGGGGTAAACTTCAGCACTTCCGCCCCAGTCGCTGTGTCTTGACTGGGGTCGTCCTGGAGCAGGATAGGGGACTAACTCTATTCCCTCCCAGGGACTGGATGACAGACCCTGGGAGGGATTACAAGGTCTTTCCCCACTAAATCCTACATGAGCTGGAACCAGATGCTGAATAGTGAATAGCCCTTTCCCCTCCCAGTAACTAGATGATACATAGTTCTGGGAGTACAACTGATTTTAATGAGCCAATCTCTGCCTTTTATGCACATAACCCAGCAGAGGGTCTCCAAACAATACAATACACGCCCTTCCCAGGAATCTCTGTCCCTGGGAGATAATGGAGTTAGAGACCAATAAGCTAATTAACTCCCAGGAACAGAGAGCCAAACACAAAAACATAAAAAAATCCCAAAACATCATAAACATATAATAACTCTACATCCCCAATCTGAGTGCCCAAGTTGTCCAAATAGTGCTTAAATCCATTCAGTATAGGTGAAAGGCCACCGGTGCAAAGTTCTGATCAGCCGCACACATTGTCCTATGCCCAAAATAGTCCTAGAGCATTTGGTGCTTTTGTCGGGAGCTCCTGCGTCCAAAATACGGGATGCTCTGCCTGGCTCTCAGGGAGCGTTTGTTCCACTAATCTCACGCACCTTCCCTCCAAAAAGCGCTCTTGTGGCGGGTCGCAAAATGGTTCAAAACCTCAGACCAAGTAGTCCGGGAACGGCAAGGACACCTAGCCGAACAAACGTTTAGCATCCAAATTGATGCTGGATGTCACTGGAATGCAGGCAAAGGTGAATGTGCATCAAGAATGATAGGAGATAAGCAGTGGTCTGCAGCTGAGAATGACACTGTGTCGCAGATACTGCAACACAAAAGTTTATTATATTATTTATTTATTTTTAATGAAGAAAACTTGGTTGTGAAAATGATGCCTAAATATATACCACTTTTCATGGATTTGGCATGCATTATTGAATAGCAAATAATTTGACTACGATCTGAAAACCCAGAGCAATAAATAATACATGCTGATAACATTACAAACCTCGGCAGCCTTTTCACAAAGGACAGCCTGTACTGCTAAAAATCCCCATCACATGTCTGTGTTAAATGATGATTGAAAGCAGGGACACAAAAGGTCAAAGCTAAGTCTTTGAAATGCGTTGGCTGTTTAGAAATTAAGTGTATAACAGGATTTTATTTAAAAAAAAATAAATTACTGAATGTTCTATTTGATGGAAATCTTAAAGCGTTAGTGCGGCAGATTATGGTTCGGGCTGGAAAGATTCAGCAACTCGATAGTCATTTGCACTTTTTATATTGCATTAATCAAGGCTTCAATAATTCTTTATGGAGCGATGCAGTATTTGTGTCATAATAGTCTGATGAAATGTCTTATTCATTTAGGGACAATAGATCTGTACAAAGCAGTTGATGCAAAATAAGCATGGCATTCCATGTTGCAATAGGATTTATATAAACCAGATTGAAATCCAAAAGATTATCCACTATGCCCATTTCATAATACATGCCTCCCAACATTGTAAATGGACAAAGAGGAAGGCCAATGTTAGGGGAGTGAGTGGGAGTGTGGTCAAGGGTCGGGGCTGCTCCGAGAAATGTTTGGTGACTTTCTAATATCAATTTATGCAAATAAAATGTAGTTTAGAACAGGAACAATGTATCTTATTTGAGCAGACTGATCTCTAAATTAATTAATTGTAGTTTAAAGATAAATAGGAGTATTATTGCTGTGGAGCTCTGTTATAAACTTAGACACAATAACACTATGGAGCTCCTAGAAAAGAGGGACATTAGGATCGAAAGGAGGGACAGGCGGGCTTGGGCCCAAAATAGGGACTGCCCCTCCTTACTATGGACACTTAAAAGGTATGCATAATTTATGATTGCATAAGATAAACGTACTTTCATAAGTGTGTCTGTGTACGAGTATCTATTACACTGGGAACCAGTAAATAGACATAGGTCTGATGTTAGGTGTCTGTTGGTTATGTAGGGTAACTAGTGAATGAAACATTTAATGAATAATAAATGATAATGGTATTACATGGCTGGATGAACTATGAAATGGAATGTGTCAATCTGTATGTATACTACATTCTGTATAATTTGAATGGTTGTAAAGTAAGAGTCTCAGTGTTCCAGCTGTGTCAGGAAATCTAACTTCTGGTGGGACTTGAACCCCTGTTTTGCCTCTGCCTTTGCACATTGCTCACAGTGACACCTGTTCTCCTGTGAGGATTCCAGAGCATTGCTTGATTACTTCTCACCTGCTCCAATTGCATTGATTGTTTACTTTATGGGAAACCTGTATAGGGCTGACTTTCTGTGCGGATTCTCCCAGGAAGCTGAGCCAATCATCTACAGGAAGGCTCTATGGCTGTTCTGGACCCTATCATGGTTTCTGAGCCCTTTGGTGTCTTATGCTGTATTGATTCCTATATTTGACCTGCCTGATCGCCGGTATTAAACCTGGATACTCTTTATAAGAGCTGGCTCTTTCATCGACCTGTTCTAGTTTGTAATCCTCACTTTGGCCTGTTTGACTACATTTGCTGTTCTTACTTTCCATGTATGTCTTCCTCTCTGGCCCAATGTATTTTCTTAATTTAGTCCTGTTAGTTCCTGCTTTGCGTTAAGCCCAGCCACTCTAAGGTCCTTTTTATATGCCTATTCTGCCTTTCAAATCTTTGCCTTTTTAGGATTGCTGTCTCTTATCTTGCCGAGGGCAATTTTCCGCTTGCTTTTGGTAGTGAAACAATTTTTTTTTTTTAATCATGAGTAGAAAACACACCTGTAAATCCCAAACAGACTAAACCTAAAGAACAACAGAGCCTATTGATCAGCCCTGGTGTTCTACCATGTAGAGATCAGCTGGTTACTCTTAAGAGTTGCTCATATATTTCCAGCTTTTTCACATGTTGTCTGTGTGGCAGTCTATACATAAAGGACCCAAGTGTGAAGGATTCACTTCCCATCAGTGAATATAACTCCCAGATTATATTTCAGTGTCTATAGCAGTGCAGCAGATTCACCTAAGCACTAGCTGAGACTTGGCATTGGGGAAAATTGGAACTGATTTTAATGGGAAAAACACACTTTTATACCTAGGTCCTCAACAGGAGGTCCCCAGGAGAACAATAGGAATTGCAACATACCTTGTGTCTAGGTATCTATACCTGAGCAGGTCATTTAATCAAATCAGCCATACACGCCGGCTCTAGTTAACATTTTTACTTAAAACATGAAGTTCCCTTGCCCACATCCCCAAACAAATGGTGTCCTAGGAAAGTTTTGACTAAGCTGCAACAATCCTCCAATCCGGTGCAGAGTTTCATAATGCTGGGTGGAAAGTCCCGCTTGTTGGTTCAGGGACAGAGAGCACCTGTGGTGGTTCAGAGGACCACAGCTTGTCTGCGACCCGATCAGAAGTTCCAGGGCATTTGGTGGTTGCTCCCAGTCAGACGCGCCATGCCTCTGATGCTCCTGAAAGCCGTTTGGAAGGTCGCTGGACTGGGAGGCATGACCTGGAGGGTGAAGCATGGCGATAACAACTCTTTTTAGAGGTAGGTGGTGGTTCAGAGCCATGTACAGTTCCTGGCTGACCGGGTGGTCTGTCACCGTGGGAATATTGTTAAATATGATCTAACTAAATTTTAAGTAAGA
Source organism: Pelobates fuscus (assembly GCF_036172605.1). Classification (NCBI taxonomy): domain Eukaryota; kingdom Metazoa; phylum Chordata; class Amphibia; order Anura; family Pelobatidae; genus Pelobates; species Pelobates fuscus. Next base: position 127,955,343 of record NC_086326.1, read on the forward strand.
TTCCTGTGCCAAATTCTAACATAGCTTCCAATTTGACATACACTATATGGACAAAAGTATTAGGACAGCTGACAATTATACCAACAGGTACTTTCATGACATTGCATTCTAAATACATAGACATTAATATGTAGTGGTTACCCCTTTTGCAGCTGTAACAGCTTCCACTCTTCTGGGATGGCTTTCCACAAGATTTTGCATTGTTTCTTTGGAAATTTGTGCCCAATCATCCAGTAAAGCATGTGGACAAGAAGGCCTGGCTTGCAATATTGGTTTCAGTTCATCCCAAAGGTATTTGATGGGGTTGAGGTCAGGGCTCTGTGTGGGCCAATCAAGTTCTTCCAACCATGTCTTTATGGACCTTGCTTTGTGGACTATGGAACAGTCATGATGGAATAGAAAAGGGACTTTCCCAAACTGTTCACACAAAGTTGGAAGCATAGCATTGTACAAAAATGTCTTGGTATGCTGAAGCATTAAGATTTCTCTCCACTGGAAGTAAGGGGTTTAGCCAATACCCGAAAAACAGCCACATACCATTATCCCTCCTCCACCAAACTTTAAAGTTGAGAATTAAATCAGGCAAACCCAGACTCACCCATCAGACTGCCAAAGAAAAGTGTGATTTGTCACTCCACAGAACACTTTTCCACTGCTCCAGAGTCGAGTGGCTACGAGCTTTACAGATGTTTGGCATTGTGCTTGGCAATTTAAGGTTTGTATGCAGCTGCTCGGCCATTCCATGAAGCTCCCACTGCACAGTTTTTGTGCTGATAGTAATGCTAGTGGAAGTTTGGAACTCTTCAGTTATGGAATCAGTATAGCCTTGGCGACTTTTATGCACCATGCACCTCAGCATTGTGACTTTACATGGTCTTCCGCTTATTGGCTGAGTTGCTGCTGTTACTAAACGCTTTCACTTTCCAATAATACCACTTACAATTAACAGTGGAATATCTAGCAGGGATGAAATTTCATGGACTGACTTATTGCAAAGGTGGCATTCTATAACCGTACCAAATTTGAATTCACTGAGTTCTTCAACACGACTCATTTTTTTCACAAAAGTTTGTAAATGCAGACTGCATGGCTAGGTGCTTGATTTTATACACCTATGGCAATCTGTCTAAATGAAACACCTGAATGTATGTGATAAGATCACATAGGTCAGGCTAAAGTCCATTAATCTAGAGATTTGTATGCAGAGTGGGTTGATTCTCAATTGTACATTCCTGTAAACACAGAAAAACACTCAAAAATAGTGGTTCTTGTGCAACGATGCTGTCTTTCAGTTGTAAAAACTGTTCCCTATGGCGGTTTTGTAATCTTTGTAGGACCAACATGTGGTGTTGGTTTTATGCTCGAGCTAGTGCATTTCTGTGAGATGTCGATGGCACAGGAGCAGCAAATTGTCACACGTGCAGTAATCTTCCAACGTTTCCCTTAGAAGAAGCAATAGATTGTGGGACTATAGGTAAGACACTCGCTGTATTTAACTTGAATAGGAAGGAGAGCATACAGAAAGATCTAAGAAAGCTGGAGAACACTCTAATTTTAGACATACTGACATACTTGTTTGTATTGTTCACGCACTCCTTAAACATGCCCAAACTGCTGATGCTATTAAACAATCAAATGAGGTTCAGAAGTAGTTTCCATTGTGCTGGGTTGCAAAGAAGAACGTATCAGACGAGTATTGGAACCATTGGATCAGAGTCATTAACTGGAGAGAAAGTCCACTTTAAATTATTTGTCGTAAATAGAAAGTACAGTACCAGCCAAATACTTGGACACACCTAACTGCAGGTTTCATATAACCTTAAGGATTGATGCTTAAATGCGGGTAATTGGCTATGTATACAATTATAAACTGTAACGCCAATACATTCATATACATTAAATTCACCACCAAGTAGTTTTCATTTAATCTTTCAGTGAAATTAAAAAGGTATGAGGTGCTAAACCACAGTGATTAAATTAATTTAAAGGTACATTTTCCTTAATATTTGCATCTGAGCTTACTATTTAATGGCCATTTCAGTGAAAAAAAAAACGAAAAAAAAAAAAAAACTAATATAAAGCACAGGTAATTTCCCTGCTTCCAGTTGGGCTAGCGTCAAGGTGCTAACCCAACATGCAAACAAGAAACAACAATATTCTATGCTAAGACAGCATGTTTTACTGGACCTCACAGACGCCGGGCATAATGAGAGTAAAAAAAAAAAATATGTGCAAACTAGCGCTAAAAAGTGAGACAAGTGAAGCTGTATTCACCATGAAATAAATCACTCCAATGTCACCATATAAATATACACAGAAATTAAACAAGTGAACAGCGCAAAACACAAGCTATCCCACATTTTAAAAACACAATTTTCCCGAAAGGGGTATGATAATAAAGTAGTAGAAAAACAATGGTGCAAAGTTTTTCGCAAACCACGGAAAGACTTGTTGGTGTATAAAAATAAAATAAACCCACGACAGGAAGATTAACAGGTTAATTTTATTTGTGATTTTAATGCCCAAAGTAATGTTTTAAAGAAAATTCTTAATAACCATTGGCATATTTTAAAACAAGATGAAGATTTATTAAGATATATTGGAGAAAGACCCAAAATCGTATATAGGGAAGCAAAGAGTTTTATAAAAGTTTAAACTAGAAGTCACAACCCGAGAAAAAAAAAAAAACTACGAGATGTTGATATTTTAGGTGAATCTTTAAAAAGTTTTTATAACTGTGGGCAGTGTAAAGCATGCTAAAGCATGAATGTTAAATCCAAAAGAACAGAAAAAGTTATCTCCAATACCATTGTGAAAAAGAAAGAGTATGATTTTAACAATTGTATTAAGTGTGACACGAACCACGTTATATATTTGATAACGTGTGAATGTGGCCTCCAATATGTAGGGAGGACCACGAGATCATTCAAAACCAGGATCAACGAGCACTTAAGAAATATTCAAAATAAAAGAATAAAAGTATAAGCCGCTCTATTCTATTCCGTGTAAAAGAGGTTCATAATGGAGATTTTACATTTCTAAATTTTATTGATATGCAAAAAGTGGATAGACCCCAGAGGGGAGGGGACCATATCAAGTTATTAAACAAAACAGAAATGAGATGGATATTTGATTTGGAAACCCTCTACCCTAGGGGATTGAATATAGATTTTGAGGTTTGCGTCTGCATATAATCCTACTATGTTTGTATATGCAGTATTTTTTCCCTTTTTACATGGTATTACAGTTTAACAGTTTTAAAAGATATATATATATATATATATATATATATATATATATATATATAAATAATATATATTTTCCTTTTTCTCTCTCCCTTTCTATGTTTTTTATATATGCTGATTATTTATTGGGGATATTGATAATGGTTGTCTGGACTTTATTTATTCTTGGAATGCTCTGTGAGCCTTCTAAAATGCTATAAGATATAAAAGGCAAGCAGAAAGACTATCCAGGACTTCATACATCGATTTCCAAGATGGACGCCGGACAAATGGAACGCAAAAAATGAACACTGGAGCCAATGAAACCGGAGGCGGAAGTGAAGCGGTACACCCTTGCGAGCACCAATATGGCGGCCGCAAGGGATACCAATATGGAGAGACATCTTTGGGCGGGGTTTAAGCGTTTGTTTGGTGCCAAAATTTGATTTAAAAGGTAGACATTTACCATACTGTGTTCATAGCACCTAAGGAAGACGGTGATCTGTTGAAACGCGTTGTGCTGCTTGTGGACACCATATGGTAACAGTTTTAATACCTCAATGTAAGGCTTTTATTGCTTTGTTTTCAATAAATGTTTTTTTGATTCTGAGGAGATGTATCCTGCCTTTCTTCTGCTTTGTCTCTGAGGAGAGAGCTGCTGCTACCCTGCCTCCAAACTCCAGTGTCACACTCAAGCTTGTGTACCTGAGCCAGTTAATAGAACAGGCTCAATAAAATGTGTGATTGATACCAACTATTCCTATAACCTTAGGGGAATATCTCAGACAGAAACGTATTCCAAGAGGTTTAAGAGTACGGCTACACCCGACTCTTGGGAAGGATAACCCTGACCATTGTGAGATTTGGTATAAGATACTAAATAAGTGTTCAGTTGATCTTATGGTTTTAACCATAGACACATTACAGAAAGAATTAGTCAAACTTATCAAAGAGATAGCAACTTTGGAAAGAGAATTGGAATTATCGACAACTCAGACAGAATTAGAGAAATTGAAAAAAGATATTGAAGACAAGTTAGTCCAATACCAGAAAGACACAGAGGAATATAAGAAAAGGAAATTCCAGCGGGACACAAACGATTATCAGAAAGAACAAGTATACACTTGGTATCAACAAAATTACAGACAATATAGACCCAACAGGGGCAGACCAAATACAAAATGGCAACAGGATTCAGATGCACCATCCACATCCTCCTCTGCCTCCTCCTCCTTTGGGGCTACTTTTTTAGAGAACACTACAGACCACCGAGACCAGTCAGGAGGGGGGGGGGGGGTTACCACAAGAGGTTCACAGGACAGAAGGAAAGGGAAACTACCAACCAACAGGAGGAGAAACTAATATACAATTTATCAGGTAGGCCACTGACCACACAGGAAGAACAAGTACTCAGTAAAGGTCTTTCCTTTGTCCCCACCCCCACACCACAATGGTATGAATATGATGTTGCCCTATATAAGTTTTTAAGACAACTTAAACTCAAAGCCTATTTTTTTACTCCAGACTCAGACAGGGGGCGCATGAACCCTACAACGACAACTATGGCGAACATTAGCATGACCTCTACAATCCAGAATAGAATCCAGGGACAGGAGGAAACATCTACAGACACACAACATCTGATATTCATTATGAGTGATCCATCACTTCGGCTTGATACAGGTTTGAAACCTAATAGCAAATTCACACCTTACACTTTCAATCAATCTATAGACATTTTTTCCAATCTGGTGAAAAGGGATATTAAGAAATTGAGGAAAAAGAAACAGAGAAAAGGTAGCCATTACCAGTTAAAACCTAATTTTACTAGGAAAGAATGGCAGGTCCTGAACAACCTGAGAGAGGACAATTCAATTATCATCAAACCCGCCGACAAAGGCGGGGCTTTGGTGATAATGGATCGTGACTACTACGTCAAAGAAATTAGGTCACAACTTAATGACATATCCAGTTACCAATTGATAGATGGGAACCCTGTATATAGGCTACAAACTACATTACAGAGTTTAAATAAGGAAGCTCTTGAGAAGGGCATTATTACAGAAGGGGAATATAAATACATGCATAAGAAAGACCCTACTATTCCTGTATTTTATACTCTGCCTAAGATACATAAAAATTTACAGGCACCACCTGGCAGACCCATAGTAAGCGGTACAGATTCCATTTTACAACCCCCAGCAGTAATTCTGGATACGTTTTTGATTAAATATGTACCTAGACAAAGGTCCTATATTAAGGACACTAATGACTTTTTGAAAATTATTGAAGCTATAAACATTGGACAATTCACTGAGATCTGGTTAGTAACCCTGGACGTACAATCACTATACACAGCCATAGATCACTTGGGTGGCCTTGAAGCAGTAGAGTGGACAATGGACAAGGACTTGACCACAACTATACACCCAGATACTAAGACATATATATTGAACCTATTGAGATTTGTCCTAACAGAGAATTATTTCCTCTTTGAAGATAAATATTACCAACAAGTCAAAGGGACTGCAATGGGTTCAAATGTAGCACCCACCTATGCTAACATCTATATGAACAGACTAGAAGAGGTACACATATACACCAGCCCATTGTTTGAGAAGATCCGTGTGTGGAAGAGATTTATAGACGATATATTTGTGTGTTGGGGGGGCACGAAAGCACAGTTGGACATATTCTTTGACCAACTGAACTCTTTGGATTCCAACATTAAATTTACAATGACATGTGATAGGACAACTGTTCCCTTCCTAGACACTCAAGTATATTTGTCTGCGGGTAAATTATACACAAATATCTATACCAAACCAACAGACAGGAATAATCTCTTAGAGTACACTAGCTATCACCCACAACATCTGAAGGATGGCCTCCCGTATAGTCAACTTTTGAGGGTCAAAAGAATAATCTCACAGGAGGATCAGGTCAATTTAGGGATGGAATTTATGTGCAAGAAGTTCATACATAGAGGCTACCCACAGGGATTAGTCGAACAACAAAAAAATAAGGTCTTGGAAATGGATAGAGACTTAGCACTTAATCCAACTGGCACTAGAAAGGCGTTAGATAGAATTACTTTCATTTCGCCATTTACACCGTACAGTCATGATATTAAAAAAATTATTATGAAACACTGGAACATATTTGAGGGCGATGCTAACCTACCAAATGAGTTTAAAAATCCACCTTTATTCTCTTACCAGAGAGCGCAGAATCTGAGAGATAAATTGGTACACTCTGACATAGGGACTAGTCGAAAACATAAAAGATTCTTTTCAGAACCTAAGAAGGGCACACACCCATGTCTAAATTGCATACATTGCAACAGCATAATCAAGGGTGAATGTTTTGTTCACCCACGATCGGGTAAGTTATATAAAATACTTGATTACTATACATGCAACTCCGATTATGTGGTATACATTTTGAAGTGTCCATGTGGATTTCTCTATGTTGGAGAAACGATTAGACCTGTAAAAGAACGCATTGGAGAACATAAGAGGGATATAAGAGCAGCTATTCAGAGAGGGATCGGTGAGAAACCTGTACCGAGGCATTTCTTACAACAAGGGCATAATGTCAACCAACTACGTTTCTAAGTTATTGATGGTATTAAACCCCTACGGAGAGGGGGAGATAGACAAAAAGCACTATTACGCAAGGAAACAAAATGGATTAGCATCTTGGAGACACTGTACCCGGATGGTCTGAATGAGGACTATGACCTTAAACACTTTTTGTGAAGTTATCCACGGAGAGTGTATACCTTCATCTAGAGAACATTTGTTCTTGTTCACGGAGAGTGTACACCTTCATCTAGAGAACATGTGTTTTTTGTCCACTAGACTAAATATTGTACTTTCATTCTATCCTACAGTATGCACTGTGGTCTATTCTTGGCACGCTGGTCTCTATTATCCCTTATGGATCTCTATAACAGTTGACCAAGTTTGGTCCGCAACCCGACAGAAAGCGGGGTCCAACATCAGAGAACCCATGGGCATTCTTCACACGCTACACTGCTGGTGAGTATGCCTTTTTGTTTGTTTTTTTAAAGATTTTTCTGTTAAAAAAAATTTTCTGAAAGATTTTTTAAAAAAAAAATTTCTCTAAATTTATTGACTAATGTATTCAATTTTTGTAGAAGGAACCATTGACCCTTTGATTATCTGTTGCAACATCACATTTCCTAAAAATACTTCTAGACATAGGTTCTATTTTGTCAATATATTTATACATCTATAGGGTCTCTACTACTGTATACTACTGTATACCGTAAAAACCCAAGGGTAGAGTACAAAATATTTGATAGAGTCCTAACCTCAACATCTGAGGAAAGGGATTTAGGGGTGATTATTTCTGATGACTTAAAGGTAGGCAGACAATGTAATAGAGCAGCAGGAAATGCTAGCAGAATGCTTGGTTGTATAGGGAGAGGTATTAGCAGTAGAAAGAGGGAAGTGCTCATGCCATTGTACAGAACACTGGTGAGACCTCACTTGGAGTACTGTACACAGTACTGGAGACCCTATCTTCAGAAGGATATTGATACCTTAGAGAGAGTTCAAAGAAGGGCTACTAAACTGGTTCATGGATTGCAGGATAAAACTTACCAGGAAAGGTTAAAGGATCTTAACATGTATAGCTTGGAGGAAAGACGAGACAGGGGGGATATGATAGAAACATTTAAATACATAAAGGGAATCAACACAGTAAAGGAGGAGACTATATTTAAAAGAAGAAAAACTACCACAACAAGAGGACATAGTCTTAAATTAGAGGGACAAAGGTTTAAAAATAATATCAGGAAGTATTACTTTACTGAGAGGGTAGTGGATGCATGGAATAGCCTTCCAGCTGAAGTGGTAGAGGTTAACACAGTAAAGGAGTTTAAGCATGCGTGGGATAGGCATAAGGCTATCCTAACTATAAGATAAGGCCAGGGACTAATGAAAGTATTTAGAAAACTGGGCAGACTAGATGGGCCGAATGGTTCTTATCTGCCGTCACATTCTATGTTTCTATGTTTCTATACAAATTTCCTCTTATATTGAAAAAATAACCCTCAAAAAATACCCCTCTGTATATCCTGCAAAACATTTGCAGGTTTTGTCATGTATTTTTTCTTTGTTTTTAAAATATATTAAGAGTGTGCATTTATGTTCAATTTATTTCTCTATACCTTGTATTTTGACACTTTTGTCATTACGGTATAATACTTAATACCATGAATTTGGTACGATGTACATAGTTTGAAGTTATCTACCCGTGGTAGAGCGTAATCAGTAGGAGGACGCATGCGCAGATTAAACCAATAGACGCATGCGCACACAGAGAGGAGTACGTAATGACGTCATGTGCGTCATTACGTCATTCGGACGCGACCCGCGCGAACAAGCGGGCGCGCCGAAAATGGACATAAATGATGAACTCACCACACTTTCTTACCTACACAGGGCCATTGAAGGGGCTGAAGGGTCCCGAGCGCGCAGCCCACTTATCGCACACAAGAGTTGGCACACAAGAGCTTATACCTGGATATATTTAACCTGGACCGGCTAAAGGATTCACCAAGCATCTGCCACATCTATCAGTACCAAGCCACAGAGGAGGAACAAAAGACATTTTTGGGACTGGATGTTTCCCTTTTTTCAGCAGAACATATTGGTGAGATCGAACCATATACAATAGTGTGTACACACTGGTGACTGTAGATCCTTTTTTTCTTTTTTTCATTCATTTTTTTCATCATTTTTTCAATTTTCCCTTTTTTTCTTCTTTGTTTTTTCATTCATTTTTTCACTTATTTTTTTACCATTATTGTATATATTGTATATACTGTATATACTTGCCTGTCCATATTGATCTATATCCAGAGTGAGATTTTCTCACAGTACTACTACGTTGATTATATCTATATGAATTTAACTCTTGAAAGGATATTGTGTATTTTACACGACATCACACTGGTTGCCATAGGATACTTGTCATTTACAGTATCCATCTTTTCATTCTTTTTTTGTACATATTTATCACTTATATGAAATAGCTTCACTATCCATGATTAAATACGTACTACTTTTTTGCAAAAACTTTTGTGAGTGCAGTATCATTTATTGTATTATATTATTTGGAGGTTAATGGGCCACCTTGATATCCTACACCAATATAGATATAAGAGTGCCTGTACATCAGTGGCGGATCCAGGGGGGGGGCAACGGGGCAATTGCCCCCCCGAGAGCGGATCCTGCTGGGTGCCTTCACGGACCGGAGGGGAGATCAGAGATCTCCCTCTCCAGTCCGCTGGTACATTGCTGGGCGGTCGGCATTGGAAGGAGAGGAGACCCGGGAGCTCTAGCTTGCAGCTCCGCCGGGTCTCCTCTCGCGAGAACAGAGCGTTGCCGCGGTTACCATGGCAACGCTCCGTTCTCGCGAGAGTGAACTCTAGCCCACGAGGTGCAGGCTAGAGTTCACTCCCCAAATAGAACCACCAGGGATTATCCACGAGGACCACCAGGGCTTCACAGAATGGATATCCCCCCTCCATGGGCAAAGGTAAGAAGGGAGGGGGGATAATATTTATAATACTAATTGCAAATATTTGTTTTTAAATAAATAAAAAAAATATGCTTTATATCCTCCCTTCCCTGGGCAAAGGTAAGAAGGGAGGGGAGATATAAAACATATTTTTTAATTTAAAAAACAACAACACTTATCTGTTTTAATTACCCCCCCCCCCCAACTACACACACACTGCCCCACCACACACTTACCCCCACTGCACCCCCATAGACACACTGCCCCCACTGCAGCCCATACACACACTTATCCCCACTACACCCCCATACACACACTGCCCCACTGCAGCCCATACACACACTTATCCCCACTGCACCCCCATACACACACTGCCCCCACTGCAGCCCATACACACAATTATCCCCACTACACCCCCATACACACACTGCCCCACTGCAGCCCATACACACACTTATCCCCACTACACCCCCATACACACACTGCCCCCACTGCACCCCCATACACACACTGCCCCCACTGCAGCCCATACACACACTTATCCCCACTACACCCCCATACACATACTGCCCCCACTGCACCCCCATACACACACTGCCCCCACTGCACCCCCATACACACAATTATCCCCACTACACCCCCATACACACACTGCCCCCACTGCACCCCCATACACACACTGCCCCCACTGCAGCCCATACACACAATTATCCCCACTACACCCCCATACACACACTGCCCCCACTGCAGCCCATACACACACTTATCCCCACTACACCCCCATACACACACTGCCCCACTGCAGCCCATACACACACTTATCCCCACTACACCCCCATACACACACTGCCCCCACTGCACCCCCATACACACACTGCCCCCACTGCAGCCCATACACACACTTATCCCCACTACACCCCCATACACACACTGCCCCCACTGCACCCCCATACACACACTGCCCCCACTGCAGCCCATACACACAATTATCCCCACTACACCCCCATACACACACTGCCCCCACTGCAGTCCATACACACACTGCCCCCACTGCAGCCCATACACACAATTATCCCCACTACACCCCCATACACACACTGCCCCCACTGCAGCCCATACACACACTTATCCCCACTACACCCCCATACACACACTGCCCCCACTGCACCCCCATACACACACTGCCCCCACTGCAGCCCATACACACACTTATCCCCACTACACCCCCATACACACACTGCCCCCACTGCAGCCCATACACACACTTATCCCCACTACACCCCCATACACACACTGCCCCCACTGCACCCCCATACACACACTGCCCCCACTGCAGCCCATACACACACTTATCCCCACTACACCCCCATACACACACTGCCCCCACTGCACCCCCATACACACACTGCCCCCACTGCAGTCCATACACACACTTACCCCCACTGCAGCCCATACACACACTTACCCCCACTGCAGCCCATACACACACTTACCCCCACTGCACCCCCATACACACTTACCCCCACTGCACCCCCATGCACACACTTACCCCCACACACTACCCCCACTGCACCCCCGTACACACTACCCCCACTGCACCCCCCCATACACACACTGCCCCCACTACACCCCATACACAGTGTTCCCACTGCACCCCATATATACACTGCGCTCCCATGCACACACTACACCACTCACACAAACGCACAATGCCCCTCCTACACACAGTGCTCCCACTGCACACACACACACAGTCACACACACACCTACCTACCTAGAGGCCCTATCCCCATACTACAACCCCTATCCTGGCAGACCCCAGGTAAATTGTCAAACTGTTCTTAAACGGTTTGACTATTTACTCTGGGAGGGCACCACGGCACCCTGGCACCATAACCACTACAGAGAGCTGTAGTGGTTATTGTGCCTGCATTGTTTCTTTAAATTATATATGAGTGCCCCTCCCGAGATAAGGCTCTGGATCCGCTAGTGCTGTACATGTAGATTTTTTTATTCCTATAACTACCAGTTTTACGTAAAACCGGGCTGTACTACCCTATGAGAGTTTTTCTTTTTCCTATATTTTCAGGAACATATGCTATCCCAACAGGGTATATTCATATTTATTACATTCACACATAGTGTATATGACTGATATTTTAAGGTTTTTCTTGTATTTTGTGCTGTTCACTTGTTTTATTTCTGTATAATGTAAGGAGTATAGAATATAATTCAGACAGAAACTAAGGATAGCGAGAAACAGGACAAGGTCAAGTCAAGGATGAGTAGGTTAAAGGAGTATAGTAAGCAGGGGTCAAGGATTCAAGAGATAAGAATAGTCAAGTCAAATAGTCAAAACCAGAAAACACTCCAAACACTAAACTGCACTCTTGGGCTACTGGCACCATAACATGGCAAGGAAGTGAGGAAGAGAAGAACTAACATAGCTACAGGTAGGCACTGATAGGTTGGGAAACAATAATGGATTAATTGTAGGGTAATGTCCGATATCAGAGTGCACATTTCCTAGTGTACACAGGTATTCAGTGTCAGTCGAATGCAGGAGAGTGGCTCTTTGACTCAGAGTCTTTATAAAGTGCATGCACATGATATGGCTTGTCATTAATCATTGATCAAGGAGAAGGCTCAAAAACAGGGTCCCACAATCTAGTTTGTTTTGCATACATATTAGGGCTGAATGCCAGTGTATTCTACCCAAGAGTAATGTTTATAGTTTGATTTCTCTGTTGTTGTTTTTTTTTTATATAATTAAATTAGGGAGAGCAAAAAAAAAAAAAAAAAACAGGGTGCATGCGAATGGAGAACAGCTCAAGTAGCTTGCCCTTGGGTGGGTCCCCGCACAAATCTCAAGCTATACTCTAAATTATGATAAATCCTGGTGCACTTGGTAACACATACCAGAAGATAGTTGCATTGATTACTCATTGGCTCAACACAGCAATATAAAACATCCATAACGTGTATACAGTTACCAAGACTGAAAAATAGATAAAATTCCAACTCTAAGTAATTTTTTGCTTCACATTTAGGTAAAAGTTTTCTTTCTAAAAGTTTAAAAGCGGGGGAATCTATGTTTTAACCACCCACTGCTCCTTGACAATTTACCAGTTTTCTAAAACAGTAGGCATTTGTTTTGTTTTATTGATGTTTAAAGTTTAAAAAGATTGTATCTGCTGTCCTTCGTCAACTTATATCAGACATCCAGGGTATTTCAGTTACAAGACCTATTTATTGTAAATCCATACTTATACTCTCTATTGTGTGTTTTATTATGTTTTTAATTTTCAACAGCGCAATCCATGTGATCTCTAAGTATTTTCCCACAATCAATGTTAAACTTGCTGGTCTGTAAATCTTAGCTTGCATTCATGATTCTGTTTTAGACAAAGGTATTACAATGGCTTTACTAAAGCCCTGGGTGCTGATCTTCGCAGACCTCCTGAAGATTATAGAGAGAAGTCTTGCAATCACATTATTCATTTCCCAATGGAATAGTAAGTGAATGTCATCTGGTACCAGCAACATGTTAATATGTATTGTCTCTGACATTCTGTTTTTGCTAATGATTTCTTAAAAGTGAAGGCGTTGTTATGGATTCATGTGAATGGATTACCAATGGTACCTTAATAGTATTTAAAGCAAAGATGATAAATGATAAATTAACCGATGTAACCCTCACAAGGACAGGTATTCTCTTAACTGTATAAAATTAATACATCTAAAATGCTGTGAGAATAGACTTACTGGCAAATATATTTATAATGTAGACTGTAAATTAATTGGAGCAGAGTCCTCTTCTCCTCTGCTCCTATCCACTACAACTTATTGGCCACAATTGGTTTATTTTTTTATGAATGTTTAGGGTTTGTGTAATATGTTGACATAGTTAAAATAATGTATGTCCGGGGATGCTCAATAATGTTTGAGCTAAATTTGTCTCATTTTGAGCTTTGTGTGCAAACAAAAGGCCATTAATTTGTACGTGTCCCCAAGTCAAAACAGAGGTGACCTCACAACTCTTAAATGGGCACTATAGTCATCAGAACAACTACAGCTTAATGTAGATGTTCTGGTGTCTATAGCATGTCCCTATAGGCATTTTAACGTAAACACAGTTTTTTCAGAGAAAAGGCAGTGTTTACATTACAGAGTAGAGACACCTCTAGGGGGAGACGACCACTAGAGGTGCTTTCAGGGTCTGCTTCCTACATTCAGTGTCTCCACGCAATGCATAGAGATGCTGTACATTCCTCATAGAGATTCATTAATTCAATGCATCTCTATGAGATGCTGATTGACCTAGCACGGCGTTTTGCCATGCATGCGCAATAGCCTCCCAATGCTTTCCTACAGGATCATCAAAATTGATTCTCAGCCAAGGCGGTGGAGCATGTGCGGGATCAGTTGTGGTAGGGGGGCGGGGGGGGGGGGGGGGGGGGGGGGGGAGATGGGGGCAAGGGGACCAGTAACAGTTCCTGTATTCTGCTCTGTGCTTCATGTCTTGGTGAGGACTAATGGAGTGCAAGAAGATATACCTGACATATCCTCAAGCAGGAATTGTTCCGCCCATTGCCAATACCTCAGAGCTGGTGTGAAGCTCCACCTAATGTAAGTGGCACTCCACATTTATTTCTGTCATGACATATAAATTATAATCCACCATTGGACCTTTTTTCCCTTTTGTATTACATACATGTCTGCAGTGCATCTACCAACCTACTGTTTGCAAAAGCAGAGATTAGGCACTCACTATATTAAAAAAAAGAAAGGCGGCAGTAACCTAAATAAGGTTTCACAACAGTAGATAAACAGTAACCTAGAACAAGAGAAGGTAACCACACCATGTATAAGTGATAGTGGAATATTAACCAAATACCCCTTAAGTGCAATACTCAAAACTACATACACATGTGAACAGGAATTATTTTTGGTCAGCCAAAGAGATCTAAAAAATAAATAAACACAAACCGATAATTGTGCAATATAGTCACTTAGTGGAGGTAGGTGTCAGGATCGGGACAGGGATCCAACACGCAGAGTACAAACAGTAGCCAGATACGTATACCGGACCTTAGAATGGCCGGACTAACGTAAGTAGTACAGTATAGAATGGTCAAAGACAAGCCGAGGGTAACAGAAGACAGGTAAGCGAGAGACAATCCGAATCAAGGGTAACAGAGATAAGCAGAGTAAGGTAAACAAGCCGGGTCAAAACCAAAAGGGATAATAGAATACACAAGCACTGAGTGACTAGAACAAGCTAGAACCACGACAGGGCAATGAGCTAATGAAAGAAGCTCTGTTAAATACCCTGTTCAGAGCAGTAACCACGCCTCCGAGGCGTCCTGATTGGTCCTGCAGCAATTGACTGACAGGTCGTTCCGGGGGAGTGTCCTGATGACTACTTCCTGCCTAGATGCTGTAAAAGGCAGTCACTCCCTCGCGGCCGGCCTAGCATGACCGGATAGACCGCGGGGAAGGGAGCCATCAGACCGTCTGGATGGAGGAACAGCTAAGTCTCTACCTCTTTCGGAGGTAGAGACCACAGGTACCCTGACAGTAGGTCAAAGTGCATAGAATAATTAACTCTTACTTTTAAGAGCTCCTAAGAGCTATGCTGGATTAATCAAAGGATATAAGTTGACCAGTGGTCTCCACTTCCAGTAGTAGTTGTAACATGAAAATACATAAAACAGGAAATCAGATGGTACAATATCAAAATAAGAATGTCATAAAGGTATCCTACTTAAAAAAAAAAAAAAAAAAAATGAAAAAATATTTTTTAACAAAAGACCTGCTTTGGTGGTGTAATCCACAAATGGGATATTCAGGAACTAGGAAGCCACTAGATTGACATAAGGAAAATTCTCCAGTAATGTATGACGAAATTAAACCTTATTTAAATTAAAACATATGGATAAAAATTGTATATTTTGATATATTGTTTTTATTAAAATCATTTTATATATATATATTTTTTTACTATAAATTCTTTACTTCATTTATGTTTTTATTATATTCATAGCCTTTTAGTTATGTTGCTCCTCTCTCCTATTCTGTTTATACCAGTGTGTTTTTTATTGTTGCACTGTATGTATTCAAAAGGACACTATAGACACCCAGACCACTTTAGCTCATGAAAATTGTCTGGGTGCAGTGTCCATGTCCCAACTTAAATGTAAAACATTTTACTAGACAACCACTAGAAGTGCTTCTGGGATTTTACTGGGTTGCCCAACTGAAGCTGGACGTCCTTTCGCTCTGCATGAGGGTGTCGAGCATTAGTAAAATCCCCATAGTAAAATCAGTGAAGGAAATCTCCACTGGATGGGTGAGCAAATAAAGGTTGTTGTTTTTTTTAACCTTTTATGTATTTTATATGATTCCTATATGCGCTTTAAATGTTCTAGATTATTTTTGTATGCTTCAGATTTATTTATAATGTATTTACAGTACTATTATGATCCATTATAAAGTATATATTTCTCTATTATCCATTCACGGCTGCTTTGCCAATATTCAATATGGTGGCCAAGTCACTTCCTACCAAATAGTACACACCATTTTCCCGAATGACGTGTGAAATTGAAGTGAATCCATGCCGAATGCTGAATCTGTTCGCCACTTGAGACGTCACTTCCTGGTGACACTTGCCAAACACAGGAAAATACATAAAATTTCTTCATACATTGGGGCGGAGCTAGCGCCCAACGGCAACGGTCGCACTCTCTTGGATCTCCGACAAACGGGAAGGGAAAAACACCCAAAACCTGCTGACAACCGGGGTATAACACCCCCTAATGAGCACCGGACAGCTCTACTTATGATGGGTAGAGACTAAAAAACCCCGTCCGGATCGACCAAGATTCTGCGCCGATATCGGCGATCTCCTGAGGGGGCCGCATGGCGCGGGAAGAGCCGACATGGCGGCGGATCTGGGAGACTTCACCAACGATTCAGCTGACTATTTCTCCCACAATATAGAAGAACGGGGAATCAAGCCTCCAACAACCCCCCAGCAAGCAGCCAAAGGGTCGGAACCGCTCACTACAGGGGTACTTACCGACCTCCTGGCGGACCTCCGTCACAGCCTCTTCTCAGAAATCTCCCAGGTGAGAGAAGACCTCAAGGGATTTAATGGGCGCCTAAACGCAATCGAGCAGACAACCACAACACATGCAGCCCACATTCTAGAGCTACAGAACCAAATTGAAACCATCACTACAGCTCACACCACTCTAAGCCACCAATTAGCAGCAATGGAGGACAAGAGAAGGTGGAAACACCTGAAGATCAGGGGACTCACGGACAACCTCACACCAGCAGAACTGCCACACTGCCTGCGTAGGCTCTTTACAGCCCTCTTATCTCCCAAACAAGCGAAATGAATCACACTGGAGGGGATGCTGCGGCCTCTAACACCAGCAACCTACTGGTCAAATTCCAAAATGGCCAAGATAAGGCAGCCATCATGAAAGCAGTAAGAGGGGAAACCCCCATTCCGCTTTGAGGAAATGGACATTACCTTCTACGCAGATCTCTCCCGCTCGACACTACAGTGGCGAAGACCCCTTACATCCCTATTATCAACTAAAGGAATCAAGTATCGGTGGGGCCCAACACGCTCGCTGATTATCCAGCATCTAAACACGGCGATCAAGGTAGCGGAGACAGCGGAGATAGAGGCAACCCTGACCACCCTGGGCCTGAACCACGCCGCAACAGCGGCACCAACAGCATGGGACCCGGCCAACTCTGCCCCGTTTATTCCGGCAAATCGGAACATACCCAGCCGTGCAACTACTTGACTCTGGAAATTACAAATTTTATTTTATATATTTTTACTTAACTTTTTCCTTTTTTTTTTTATGTGAGGCACAGGCACAGGCACCTCGCAGGGCCAACCTCCAACCTCACGCTGAGAAAATGTGGACAGTATAAGTTATACCATTCGTATTGTATACCCCGTTGTTTGTGTTTTATACACCACTTAGACACCACGCAACATACCACGCCATGCACCAACAGCGGCCCATATCCATCTCTGCCGCTTCTCAGGCAAAAAACAGCCCATAACCGGGATTACCCGGAAAACACTAGCTCCGAAAAAGAAAGGAAAAAACAACACCTTACCCCCCCCCCCCAGCTCCGCGCTAATAACCGCCTACACCCTCTCAACCAAGTGGAGCTGTGCCTACTCAGTATCCAGCCCACCTTAGATAAATATCGCACTCTCTCTCACTTTGTTACCACATGGCCATACATGTCCCTGACACCTACACCAACTACAACCACTGCTAGAGGCATGATCATGGCGGTAACACGCTACATTACCATTAACAATAAAAACCGCAGCCAACATCGCTACTCCACCAATGTATGCAAATGGTTAAAAGCAATGTTATGCTTCATCGTATGTATTATAAGCAATGTCTATATATCATATTGACTGCGAAAAATAAAGAATTTAAAAAATTAAAAAAAAAAATACAAAATTCTTCATACATTAATGGAGAATTGTCCTTCTGTCCATCTACTGGCCGCCTGGTTCCTGCGTTGCCCAGGTGGGGATTACACCACCAGATCAGGTCTTTTGCTCAAAAAAGTGCAAGTAGGAAAGTATCTATCTAAAACTATAGATTGTGTGCACGGTTTAGTGTTAAGTATGCCTATTAACACTAGATAAATAAAACACGCACACAAAACACACATCGTGTGCGTGTATAGATCACCGCTCACATTCCACGTCAAGTCTAATCTCTTATAGAAAGAGCAAGGATTTAAATATCCTGTAAGGTGATTTGCAGAGACAGTCTTATTTAAGTTAATGCACATCTTTGCAAAATCAATTTCAGTAAATGGTTTACATGAATTATCTATGTGCAGAGGAATTCCAAGAAGTCGAGCTATTTCAACTTTTCAACCTGTGACCTGGCTAATCAGTAAGTACTTAATCTGTTTCCTCTTTCTTCCATCTATAATATGAATTAATATATATGTTAAGATGAAGCTGGGCTGTGATTTCACATTCTCAAGGAGTTTGTTTTGTTCTAGGTTCCCTGGCATTGCGAGAGTTAGACAGGGCCTATGAAGGTCATGAATGAATCTACACATTTCTGTGTAGCAATGATTCTCAACCTAATTCTTGTCAGACTCTAAAGTGTAAACATTTTTCATGTGATCGGTTTCCCCATAAATATTCTAATATTGCTTATACAACTGAGAAGTTGAAAAGCTTAAAAAAAAATAAAAAAAAAATGGCCTCAACTGCTGAGCCCTCCTTAATTTTTTATTTTAAATTGAGGCGTGCAGACATTTTTTTTTCCTGTAGTGTGTTCAGAACACATCTGGATGCCAAACACATGACTGCCCTCTAGTGCAGAACAAGATCAGAGCTCTAATAAGTGCATGAAAAAGAAACATGGGCTTTTATTTAACTATGGTGGCTACTAACATTTTTTTTTTAATAGGTTATACAAATCTAGTGTAAGGTTTATAGGTAGCGTTGATATATCTTTGGCACTTTTACAATCTGCATTCCACGGGTAGGATAACCGTGCAAGTAACAGAACACACGATAACAGGAACACATCGCATGTGTTTAGTGCTTAATTATTTCACAATTTACCACGGAATAGTCATTACTGCAACTTTATTGTACCACAGACAAAGGAACACATTGAGGGCACCTTAGGATCACAACCCAAACACAGCCACTTGCTCTCACATGTTGCATTCAGAATACAATTTTAAGCAAAATTTACATCCCAAAGAATTCTAGCACTTTTCTCATTTAAACTGTGTTGCTGGCTAAATCATGATATCTATAGTGAAAAAAGGACGTATACAGTTGTAGGTTGGAAACTTACAGTATAAGCTCAAAACACCCGAGTGGAATCTCCAAAACAGAAAATCATACATATTGTGGAGCAAGTAAAACTGTAGTTGTAGCAATAAGTCTAGCACAGAAGAGACCGAAAAATATTCATAAAGAAATTACTATTTAAAAATATATACAAAATTAATATTCACTATATCTTTAAAAGGGGAATAAAATAATAAGTCATGATATCTGCTATCATCCTGTTGGTTAGGCAGTAATCAAGGACCATGACACCTTTACTGAGCACTGGATGGATGAAGTGGTATTTGATAACAATATACTTGCACCTTTGGCGACAAGCTTTCATGAAGAGCTTTTGCTCTTTGTCTTGTACTGATTCATATTGACATTGATTGTCCATTTCCTTGAGCAACTACATCAGGTAAAAACTTTATGAAATCAAAGCTAAAACCATGTATTCAGCTTTACACCAGGACAAAAGCTACTTTAGATGGTTTCTTAGACCAGGCAATCAGCGTTTTTCTCTGTAAAACTACAGCAGTATCCAATCTCTTCTATTAGTCACATCAGAGACCCAATCAACACCACTGTATGCTTTCAGCTGCTTGAAGTCTTAGTTACACTCATTGTAGCATATCCCACATCCCATTGGTATGTTTGACTAAAATTAGTTTTGTTGGTTTCCAATCTGTCATACTGAGCTTCTCTTGGACTTTTGACACATCTTTCTTGTTCATATTTACTAGACCAGCACTTTATTTAGCCATAGCCTAAGAAAAGTTTGGTTCTGTAACGGATCACCTTCCGTTGACGGATGCTCCTAGCGCTTCCTGAGGACTCCCAGCACTGCAGACGACACCACAACCACCGCAGACTCCACAACCGCCGTAGCTTAACTGGAGCCGTGCCATCTTCCTTCCACCCTGAATGAACCTCCAGCATTCAGGACCGTGTGGGAAAGACCTCTCCTCCAAAGAGATCGTAACAGGAACAAGTGATTAAATCTCAAGGGAGTATGCAGAGCATAGCAATCCCCAGTGTGATATAGCAACATAAATTTTTATAACTTTAAAACTTTACATCCAATATATTAATAAAAAATAATATTAATAATCAGCATACTTTACTTACAAACATATCCAAAATTCAGCTAATTCCATCCAGGGGTTAAAGAGTTAGCAAGAAGTCCTTTATGACCGACCGCAAGCACATTTCCCTGCCCAAAACAGTTCCACAGATTCAGGCTGTGCGGTCGGTCTATTTCTGCCCTGAAAAGTTACAAAGTCCCGTCCAAAGGCGCCGTTCGAATCGTCGAACTCACTTCGACATTTGTCGAAGTGTCGAAGTGAAACTGGGGTTGTTTTATTGTCTACCAGAGGTCTGTTTTATACCCAGAAATGACAAAGTCCCGTTCGAACGTGGGTTCGAATCTTCGAACGGGACTTAGTCTCCAGCCGCAGTGTCGAAGGGTAGGGAAGGTACAGCTCACCGCGTTCGGCTGGATTAAAATGGCCGCCGCCACGTGTTCGACTGTAATGGCCGCCACTTCGACGGCTTCGGCACTTCGACTGCTTCGAAGTGCCAGTTCAAAAGTTGGAACACTGCTCCCAAGTATTTAAAGGGCCAGAAACAGCATACAAACATCCATTGGGCCCAAATACAAGTCTCAAAGGGCAATACCTTCCAGGGCCATAGTCGCAGGGCAGGAGGCTAGCAATAAGTCCTCTCCAATGCCCAGTGGCAAATGGCAGTTTGTCACAGGTTCTCAGAAAGGTATTTTATCTTGGATTGGGTTGTAACCAATTTTTTTAACAATGTTTTACTGTTGGCACTTACGAGATTATTTCCATAAATTATCAGTATTACTCTTCAGTTTTCACTCTGCGTCACATACATACAGTAATCTTCAAGATTTGTTCAAACTTTTTTCACTTAAGAGGTTATGCAATACTTTGCTGTGAGAACTATTTTTTTCATACTGCTTGGCAGGGCTGCCATCAGAAATTTTAGGGCCCCTGACACAGCTCAAGATCCGGGCCCCCGGGGCCAGCCCCGAGTCCGCCCACAAGGATGAAGTGTGTGTGTGTGTATCGTGGATACGGTATGTGTGTCATGGATGCAGTGTGTATAGTGGATGTAGAATGTGTATAGTGGATGCGGTATGTGTGTCATGGATACAGTGTGTATAGTGGATGCAGTATGTGTGTCATGGATGCAGTGTATATAGTGGATGCAGATTGTACGTTTTGTGTAATGTATGTAATGTTTGTATGCATGCATTAGATGCAGAGTGTGTGTGTAGTGAATGTAGGTGTGTGTATAGTGAATGCAGAGTGTGTGTTTTTGTAGTGGATGTAGTGTGTATAGTGAATGTAGTGTGTGTATAGTGAATGTAGTGTGTGTGTGTGTGTAGTGCAAAGTGTGTTTAGTGAATGTAGTGTGTGTAGTACAAAGTGTGTTTAGTGAATGTAGTGCGTGTGTAGTGCAGAGTGTGTTTAGTGAATGTAGTGTTTGTAGTGAGTGCAGAGAGTGTATAGTGAATGTAGTGCAGAGTGTGTTTAGTGAATGTAGTGTGTGTGTGTAGTGCAAAATGTGTATAGTGAATGTAGTGTGTGTGTGTGTGTGTGTGTAGAGCAAAATGTGTATAGTGAATGTAGTGTGTGTCTGTAGCGCAAAGTGTGTTTAGTGAATGTAGTGTGTGTGTGTAGTGCAGAGTGTGTTTCGTAAATGTAGTGTTTGTAGTGAGTGCAGAGTGTGTTTAGTGAATGTAGTGTATGTGTAGTGCAGAGTGTGTTTAGTGAATGTAGTGCAGAGTGTGTTAGTGAATGTAGTGTGTGTGTAGTGCAGAGTGTGTTTAGTGAATGTAGTGTGTGTGTGTGTGGTGCAGAGTGTGCTTGTAAGGATTCAGTGTGTGTGTAAAATAGGGGGGAAGGAGAGTATTATTTTATTTATTTATGTGTGTATATTTCATATTCATATATATTTTCACATTTCCTGTTGATCCAGTGGCATGGTGGAGGGAGCCAGCCGCGGTACATTGAAGGGGGGTCCCAGCAGCACACATTGTCTTCCTTTCCAGCTCCTCTCTGACTAACTCTCACGAGACAGGCCTGCGTGCTGTGCGGAGCGTTGCCATAGTAACCCGTGGCAACGCTCTGGCAGCCGCAGGGTGCAGGAAAGTTAGACAGAGAGCAGCTGGAAAGGAGGACAGAGTGTGCTGCTGGGCCCCCTCTTCATCGTACAGGTAGCAGGGAGCCCTCTGTGCACATATATATAGCGAAAATCATGGAGATGTTGAATGTCAGTGCTGCACATTTTGCAACACTGACACAGGAAGCGCCTAGGTGTTCCTAGGCAGCAATGTAAACACTGCATTTTCTCTGAAAAGGCAGTCTTTGCAGCAAAAACCCTGCAGTGGTAGACTATACTCACCAGAACAACTACATTAAGCTGTATAATATAAATTAAGCTGTAGTTGTTCTGGTAACTATAGTGTCCCTTTATGTTTGTGCGTGCAAAGGGGTAGGGACTGCAGAGGGTGCCGAAAGGAAGGGGCTGTAAAGGGTGTGAGTGGAAGGGGCTGCAGAGGGTACAGGGGGGAATAGAAGCTGTAGTGAGTGCAGAGGAGGGACAGGATGTAGTGGGTGCAAAGGGTAATAGGAGCTGCAGTGGGAGCAGTTGGGTAGCCCACTAGCCACTACCAAAAGCGAAACCCTACCATTGCGCACAGTGCAGGGGGCAGGAGCTGCAGTGGGAGCAGCAGGTAAGGGCTGCAGTGTGAGCAGAGGGGTAGGGGATTCAGTGGGAGCTGGGAGGTAGGGGCTGCAGTGGGAGCAGGGAGGTAGGGGCTGCAGTGGGAGCAGGGAGGTAGGGGCTGCAGTCGGAGCAGGGAGGTAGGGGCTGCAGTCGGAGCAGGGAGGTAGGGGCTGCAGTGGGAGCAGGGAGGTAGGGCTGCAGTGGGAGCAGGGAGGTAGGGGCTGCAGTGGGAGCAGGGAGGTAGGGGCTGCAGTGGGAGCAGGGAGGTAGGGGCTGCAGTGGAAGCAGGGAGGTAGGGGCTGCAGAGGGAGCAGGGAGGTAGGGGCTGCAGGAGGTAGGGGCTGCAATGGGAGCAGGGGTAGGTGCTGCAGATGGAGCAGGGAGGTAGGGGCTGAATGAGGTAGGGGTTGCAGAGGGAGTGGGAGGTGGGAGGTAGGGGCTGTAGGGGGTATGGGCTGCAGTGGGTAGGAGCTGCAAGGGGTATGGGCTGCAGTGGGATCAGGGGCGTAGGGGATGCAGTGGGAGCAGGGGGGTGGGTTTAGGCGGCCGCCTAAGGCCTCGCGCTGGCGGGGGCCTTGCGGCCGCCTAAACCACCTGTGAGCAGAGTGTGTCAGGTCCTCGGTCACTGACCGAGGACCTGACACCAGGAGGGGGCCCGGCGGCTTGCCCGGTATGCCGCCGGGTGCGAGGCCCCTCCTGGCTGCCCGGCCACCATCGCAGACACTGGTCTGCAGCTCCGCAGTGTGCAGAGCTGCAGACCATGTGACTCGCGAGAATTGGCCAATCAGAGCGTTGCCGCGGGTTACCGCGGCAACGCTCTGAAATCTCGCGAGATTACATGGTCTGCAGCTATGCGGAGCTGCAGACCGGAAGCAGTGGCCACCGGACCACCAGGGAACCCACTGGACCACCAGGGAAAGGTAGGCTCTCCCTCCCCATCACCCCCACCACACTCAGCCTCACCCACAGCATCACCCCCCACCACCCTCAGCCTCACCCCCCACCACCATCACCCCCCACCACCATCCTCAGCCTCACCCCCCACCACCCTCAGCCTCACCCCCACCACCCTCAGCTTCACCCACCCTCAGCCTCACCCCCCACCATCACCCCCCACCACCATCACCCCTCACCACTCTCACCATCACCCCCCACCACCCTCAGCCTCACCCCCACCACCCTCAGCCTCACCCCCCACCATCACCCCTCCCCACCTTCACCATCACCCCCCACCACTCTCACCATCACCCCCCAGCACCCTCAGCCTCACCCCCCACCACCATCACCCCTCCCCACCCTCACCATCACCCCCCACCACCCTCAGCCTCACCCCCCACCACCATCACCCCCACCACCCTCAGCCTCACCCCCACCACCCTCAGCCTCACCCCCACCACCCTCAGCCTCACCCCCACCCTCAGCCTCACCCCCCCCCCACCATCACCCCCCACCACTCTCACCATCATCCCCACCACCCTCAGCCTCACCCCCCACCACCATCACCCCCCACCACCCTCAGCCTCACCCCCACCACCCTCAGCCTCACCCCCACCACCCTCAGCCTCACCCCCCCACCCTCAGCCTCACCCCCCCACCATCACCCCCCACCACTCTCACCATCACCCCCCACCACCCTCAGCCTCACCCCCACCACCATCACCCCCACCACTCTCACCATCACCCCCCACCACCATCCTCAGCCTCACCCCCCACCACCCTCAGCCTCACCCCCACCACCCTCAGCTTCACCCACCCTCAGCCTCACCCCCCACCATCACCCCCCACCACCATCACCCCTCACCACTCTCACCATCACCCCCCACCACCTTCAGCCTCACCCCCACCACCCTCAGCCTCACCCCCCACCATCACCCCTCCCCACCTTCACCATCACCCCCCACCACTCTCACCATCACCCCCCAGCACCCTCAGCCTCACCCCCCACCACCATCACCCCTCCCCACCCTCACCATCACCCCCCACCACCCTCAGCCTCACCCCCCACCACCATCACCCCCACCACCCTCAGCCTCACCCCCACCACCCTCAGCCTCACCCCCACCACCCTCAGCCTCACCCCCACCCTCAGCCTCACCCCCCCCACCATCACCCCCACCACTCTCACCATCATCCCCACCACCCTCAGCCTCACCCCCCACCACCATCACCCCCCACCACCCTCAGCCTCACCCCCACCACCCTCAGCCTCACCCCCACCACCCTCAGCCTCACCCCCCCACCCTCAGCCTCACCCCCCCACCATCACCCCCACCACTCTCACCATCACCCCCCACCACCCTCAGCCTCACCCCCACCACCATCACACACCACCCTCACCCCCCACCACCATCACCCCCCACCACCCTCAGCCTCACCCCCCACCATCACCCCTCCCCACCCTCACCATCACCCCCCACCACTCTCACCATCACCCCCCAGCACCCCTCCCCACCCTCACCATCACCCCCACCACCCTCAGCCTCACCCCCCACCACCCTCGGCTTCATCCCCCACCACCCTCAGCCTCACCACCCCCCCACCACCCTCATCATCACCACCATCCCCCACCACCCTCATCATCACCACCATCCCCCACCACCCTCCTCATCACCACCACCCTCAGCATCACTCCCCCCACCACCCTCAGCATCACCCCCCTCACCACCCTCAGCCTCACCCCCACCACCCTCAGCATAACCCTCCGTCACCACCCTCAGCCTCACCCCACTCACCATCACCCCCTCCTTCTCACATTACCCCCTCTCACTCTCACATTACCCCCTCTCACTCTCACATTACCCCCTCTCACTCTCACATTACCCCCTCTCACTCTCACATTACCCCCTCACTCTCACATTACCCCCCTCACTCTCACATTACCCCCCTCACTCTCACATTACCCCCCTCACTCTCTCATTAGCCCCCCCACTCTCACATTAGCCCCCCCCCACTCTCACATTAGCCCCCCCACTCTCACATTACCCACCCACTCTCACATTACCCACCCACTCTCACATTATGCCCCCTCACTCTCACATTATGCCCCCTCACTCTCACATTATGCCCCCTCACTCTCACATTATGCCCCCTCACTCTCACATTATGCCCCCTCACTCTCACATTATGCCCCCTCACTCACACATTATGCCCCCTCACTCTCACATTACCCTCACTCTCACATTACCCCCCTCTCACTCTCACATTACCCCCCTCACTCTCACATTACCCCCCTTCACTCTCACATTACCCCCCTCACTCTCACATTACCCCCCTCACTCTTACATTACCCCCTCACTTTTACATTACCCCCTCACTTTTACATTACCCCCCCTCACTCTCACATTACCATCACCCCCCGCTCCCTGTCACATTACCATCACCCCCCGCTCCCTCTCACCATCAACCCCCCGCTCCCTCTCACCATCAACCCCCCGCTCCCTCTCACCATCAACCCCCCGCTCCCTCTCACCATCACACCCCCTGCTCCCTCTCACATCACACCCCCCGCTCCCTCTCACCATCACACCCCCCGTTCCCTCTCACCATCACACCCCCCGCTACCTCTCAGCATTACACCCCCCGCTCCCTCTCACCATCATCCCCCCGCTCCCTCTCACCATCACCCCCCTTTCACCATCACCCGCCTCTCACATTACCCCCCTTTCACCATCACCCGCCTCTCACCATCACCCCCCCATACACACAACACACTTCAAGCAGCTACCCCATACACAGGGTCTCAGACAAAAACGCAAACATGCTCACAGAGACATACATTCACACACACAATGATACTCTCTGTCAGACACACTCTCAGGCACATACACAGGTAGACAGTGCATCAATGTGTATATGTGACACTTTTTTGTTAGTGGGGCCTCATGTTTACGTTTCGCCTAAGGCCTCATAAAGTCTAGAGCCGCCTCTGTCTCTGGTGGTCCTCTTCTGAAGAAACCTCACAATGCTGACACGCTGCCTGTAAGTCTGCTCAGGGCAGCTCCACACAGCTCACTCTGCACTGTGACTGGTGATGTCGCTTCCTGCAGAACCAGTCGCAGGGAGCTGCCCTGAGCAGTTACAGGCAGCTCAGTGAGGCTGTGTTTGGAGACAGGCACACTGAGGGGCAGCCTAGTGGGGTCTTTGGGAGGGCCCTATAGCTGTCCCTCAGTGTGCCCTGCACGGAGGAGATGATTTGTAGCAGCAGGGGCCCGCGGACGGCTATGCGGGCCCCTTGCTGAGTGCAGGCTGGCTGGGGAGATTGTTTAACTCCCCAGCTCAGCCATTACTTACTGCAGCAGTATGTGGGGCTCGGGGCCCCCCAGGACCGCCGGGCCCATGACAACTGTTATGGTTGTCATGCCCTGATGGCGGCCCTGCTGCTTGGACTTGACATTAAAAACATTTAGATTGTTCTATTTATGTTCCACAAGCACTTGCAGTGTTTAGATAAGATGCTGTATTGCTGCTTAACAGACTCACTTTTCTAGAATGCAATCTTGAGCAATGTTACGGTTACCCTTAGGCTTGCTGAGAGCTGGACCGTTTAGTCGTCTGGATTCCTAGTTGCTGAAGAGGGGAGAGCTGATTTCCATAGTATTTCCATACGAGTCCTGTAAGTGTAGAATCATCCCACTAGCTATAGCATAGCTAGGATACCTTTCTGCCCACAAAACGAGTCAAAGCAGCGATTTGAGGGTCAAGTAAGAACTGAGGTTTGGAACACCCAGCCTGCTTTTTATTACAATCAGGTACACACAGACCCCTCCCAGGGGGAGGTATAAAATAACCAATAACCGCATAGTACAGCCCCCTGATGCCCTCCCCTCTGCTTGGGAGATAATTGAGTTTCCTACTGTATCTACTCAATTATCTCCAAGCTAAAACTTATACATTTTTATACATTTGTATAACTTTCTTATTTTACCTAGCACATTAATAAAACTTGTATTTTTGTGAACAACATACAGTGGGGAACAACATACTCAAATTTCGTGCGAATCCGTCCAGTAGTTCAAAAGATATTAAAAAGTCCTTTTTGGACCGACCGCACGCCTGTTTGCAAGTCCAGAACCAGTTCCACAGATTCAGGCTGTGTGGTCGGTTGATGTTCGGCCGGAAAATCGGTAAAGTTCCATCCGAAGCCGGTGTTCGAATATTCGAACGTACTTCGGCTCGTGTCAAAGTGTCGGAGAAGACACTGGTTACCGATGACCGCATTTGACTGCATTAAAATGGCCGCCACCACGTGTTCGACTGTAATGGCGGCCGCTTCGATTACCTCAGGGACTTCGACGGCTTCGGCACTTCGGCGGTATTCGAAGTGCCAGTTCAAATATTGCAATGCTGTTCCCAAGTAATTTAAAGGTACATAATTAAAACTAGTGTTTCTGTAACAAGCAATATGTCTGCTATTACACAAGTCTGATCCAACGGTTGTGTTCTTTATTGCAAGCATCTATCAATCCCTCATTGAAAGTTTACCTTGTGGTCAAAGTGAACATGTTATTCTTTGTCCATGAATCCTTTTCCTCTTTAACAGTACCAGGCTGGTATTATGACTGAAGTGAGTAAATGATCGGAGTTAAAAAGTTCCCTGTTGAAAACCAGAACAGTTCACAGATCAAGTACAGCTGGACCAGTGCCTAATGCAAGGTAGCTTATGGAGGACACTATCAACCCTTAATGCTGGACACTATAATTTTATTGTATTTTAACTACTTGTATATATTTGAATCAATGTATCTTTACTCATACCTGGGTGTACTTGTTCATAGATATGTGACAGTGTGTGTACATGTTTATTCATACATACTATATACATTTTACTGTCTCTATGTATTCTAAAGCTAGTTGTTCCTAGCCCCACTCAACATTGTTGGCTTGTTAACTTAAATGTTATTCACCTATCTGCTTATCTCTAACAACTTTCTCTGTTATTTATGCACCCTTCCTACCCCATTTATTTTATTGATACCCACCGAATGTCTTGTTTGACTAATCCTCACCTCCTCTGTGCATCTCCATTCCATAGCTTTATTGCAGGCCCTTTTGACCCTATCATCTCTGTCTTCCAGGCTGAGTTAAAAGTTCCCTGTTGAAAACCAGAACAGTTCTCAGTTGCTCGCCTGCCCATCCCAAGCTCTTTTCCTATCTATAGATAGAATCTTACACACAACTTTAGATAATTAGAAATGACAGCTGTAAACACTACCTGTCATCAGCACACTCCTACACCCTCTTAACCCCTACTTCTGCTCATTCTGCTTTTCTTAAACTACTTACTCATCTGAGCACTGCTCTATCTTCTCCTCTTCTCTCCCTCAGGATCAAAATATCTCCTTACACCCACTTCTCTCAACACCACAATCACATCCCCATTACTCCGCTCTGCTACATTCCCTCTTCTCTCATCTCAGGAGTACTTCATTGATCCATTTCCTTTGTCTGACCAACATCTACTGACCTTTGACATCGCCATACCCTGTACCCAAATTTCACCACCCTCAATTCTCCAATCTCGCAGAAACCTCCACTGCCTTGATCTCCAGCATTTCTCCACCAAACTCCAAACTGTCCTTCTACCCATCTCAAATCTCACTTGCCCTAACTCTGCAACCTCACTCTACAAACTCCACTCTCTCCTCTCAACTAAACATCATGACACCTCCTACATTTAAATGCAGCAAGAGCTCCCAATTACAACCCTGGCACATCAAGCTGACCTGATCCCTCCAAAAATGTTTCAGTACTGCTGAACACTGCTGGAGCAAGTCTCATTCTGCAACAGACTTCCTCCACTATCAATTTATGCTGCGCTCCTACAGTCTGGCTCTTTCCACTGCAAAAGTAAATTACTTCAACACCCTCATAAGCACACTGTCCCGCCAACTCAAATGCTTATTTCACACTTTGAATGCTCTTCTTCGCCCTGTTGCTCCCCTTCCTCCTACCACCTTGTCCGCCTCAAACTTTGCAACTCACTTCACTGAGAAGATATGTTCCCTACCAATACATTTCCCAACCCTACTCCCTCCGCTTTTCATTCTCATGTTCTCAATGTTTATTCGCACCTGCTACAATGGAAAAAGTTTCTGCTCTGGTCCTCTCGCCCCACCACCTGTTCCCTTGATCCTATTGCTTCATATCTCATCCACACCCTGTCTCCATCTCTTGCTCTTCCTCTCATTAAGATATTCAATCTCTCCCTTTCCTCTGGCACATTTCCTTCACCCTTCAAGCATGCAACCATAACCCCGATTCTGAAAAAGCCCCACCTAGACCCCAGCTCCCCATCCAACTACCACCCTATATCGCTACTGCTATTTGCCTTCAAGATCCTTGAGAGAGTTGTGTAAGCGAGATTGATACACTTCCTCAAATCCAACTCTCTGCTTGACCCACTTCAGTCTGGATTCCACACTTGGCACTCTGTCGAATGGGAGGACATGTATGACTGCATTATTCAATATTAAACAAATACCTCCTGCTCCAATAGCATATATTAAGTTGCTGCAGTTAAAAAACTATTAGTTGGAACTTGGGATTGAGCTGGTGGTCCGCCGCAAGGCATTGAGGATTACAATTGTTTCCCATGAACGAGGAATTCCCAGTAAGTGCGGGTCATAAGCTTGCGTTGATTAAGCCCCTGACCGTTGTACACACAGCACGTTACTACTACCGCTTGGATGGTTTAGTGGACGGCCCTGGGGGAGCACTGGGAAAATGATCAAACTTGACTATCTAGAGAAAGTAAAAGTCATAACAAGGTTTCCGTAGGTGAAACTGCGGAAAGATCATTACCAGACGGGGTGGGCAACGGAAATGTTACATGCGCCTGGGGCACAGGCAGCGCAGCCGGAAAAGCAGCTCAGCGGGTCAGGGATGCTCTCCCGTTCCGCCCTTCCTTCCTCCCCACCCTTAAATCACACACTTTCTTGAGCTAAATAGTACATTTGCGTCCTGCGGTGCACTTCATATCTGAGAGTCAAATAGAAGCAAATAGTGCGCGTATAGCACAGTTGTAATAATTCTAATTGTTTTGCTGCTAAACTGCTAAAAAGTGCATTAGTGGGGTGCACTTCATATCTGAGAGTCAAATAGAACCGTCAAATACTGTGCTTTCAGCGCAGTTTAAAAAAATCTAATTGTTTTGGGTGCTAATACTAACTAGTACATTTGCGTCCTGCACTGCACTTCATATCTGAGAGTCAAATAGAACTGTCAAACACTGTGGTTACAGCGCAGTTTGAAAAATTCTAATTGTTTTGGGTGCTAATGCTAACTAGTACATTTGAGTCCTGTGGTGCACTTCATATCTGAGAGTCAAATAGAACCGTCAAATACTGTGCTTACAGCGCACTTTGAAAAATTTTTATTGTTTTGGGTGGTAAATAGTACATTTGCGTCCTGCGGTGCATTTCTTGCAGTCCAATAAACTAAAAAAAAAAAAAAATTGTTGACTATTGGCGGTTACATTGTCGCCGGACAAACCATCTGTTAGTTTGGTGGGTGAACGCAAAGAATGAGGAGAGCGTCAAATAAGGGACGTGGCCCTGGTCGTGGTGCTGGTGGAGCTACTGTTGCAAGGAGACAACGTGGTTGATCTGTGCCAGCTACATGCACAAGTGAAACACCTTCCTCAGGTGCAAGTACGCAACAGAACCTTTAGCGTTATATGGTAGGCCCGAATGCTGCTCTACGAATGGTGAAGCCAGAACAAGTACAGGCGATAGTAGATTGGATGGCTGACAGTGCCTCCAGTTCCTT
Organism: Pelobates fuscus; assembly: GCF_036172605.1. NCBI lineage: Eukaryota > Metazoa > Chordata > Amphibia > Anura > Pelobatidae > Pelobates > Pelobates fuscus. Next base: position 127,987,509 of record NC_086326.1, read on the forward strand.
CACATTGTCTCCCACCCGGTCCCCTGCTGAAAGCTCAGAGTTGGCACCTGCAGCCCATGGCCATCTGTCTTTCACCCTTGCAAATCAGCCAGTCTGAGCCACAAGTAATAGTCATGCAGCAGTTGCTTATGCTTTTTGATGACTCTGCTGGCGGGGTTTCCGTGGGCCATCCACCTAGCCCTGCCCCAGAAGTGGAAGAGATTGAGTGCACCAATGCACAACCACTTATGAGTCAGGATGTGGACATGTCCACCACCGTTCCCAATCATGTCCACACTGTCCCATGGAAGCGTCCTGAATGCCAGCACTTCAAAATTGGTGGCCGTTGAAATGCTGTCATTCCGTCTGGTGGAGACGGACAGTTTCAAAAACCTGATGGCGGTGGCTGTCCCACAGTACGTGGTTCCCAGCCGCCACTACTTTTCCAGGCAAGCCATGCCTTCCCTGCACAACCAATTGGCGGACAAAATCAGGTGTGCACTGCGCAACGCCATCTGTGGCAAGGTCCACATAACCAGATACTTGGACCAGTAAGCACGGGCAGGGACGCTATATCTCCCTAACTGCACACTAGGCAAATGTAGTGGCGGCTGGACCTGAGGTGGATAGCAGTTTGGCCCATGTCCTTCCGCCACCGAGGATTGCAGGGCATTTTTCTTTGCTTCCTGATGCCTCCTCCTCCTACTCCGCTTCCTCCTCCACCACCACCTCATCCAGGCAGCATAACACCTTCACCACCAACTTCAGCACAGCCAGGGGGAAACGACAGCAGGCTGTTTTAAAACTGATATGTTTGGGGGAAAAACCCCACACCGCACAGGAGCTGTGGACGGGCATGGAACAACAGACCAATGAGGGGTTGTTGCCACTAAGCCTCAAGCCCGGCCTGGTGGTGTGGGGGCGAAATCTCGTAGCAGCTCTGGGCCTAGTCGGTTTGACGCACATCCCTTGCCTGGCGCATGTGCTGAATTTGGTGGTGCAGAAATTCCTGAAAATCTACCCAGATATATCAGAGCTGCTGCAGAAAGTGCAGGCCGTCTGTGCGCGCTTTCAGCATTCTCACCCTGCTGCTGCTCGTCTGTCTGCGCTGCAGCGTAAGCCTTCCCGCTCACCGCATCACATGCAACGTGCCCACAAGGTGGAACTCCACCTTGCACATGCTGGAGAGACTGTGCAAGCAGCAGCAGGCGATAGTGGAGTTTCAGATGCAGCACGCACGGGTCAGTCACTCTGCGGAACAGCACCACTTAACTACCAATGAGACCTGTGCGAGACCTGTGTGCCATTTTGCACTGTTTCGAGTACTCCACCAACATAGCCAGTGCTGATGACGCCATTCTCAGCCTTACTATCCCGCTTCTATGTCTCCTTGAAAAAACGCTTCGGGCGATGATGGAAGAGGATGTAGCATAGGAGGGAGGAGGAGGAAGAGGGGTCATTTCCACGGCCAGCCATTATCATGCCAGTCTGTAGCGGTACTTACCCTTCCGGGTGCCGGCCGGGGTCCTCTATTCAAGCCGCGCGCGGCTCATCCGACGGCTAGAAATGGAGGGCGGGCAGTGACCGCGAGAAGCGGTCACATGTCCCGCCTGACACTAAGAGCGCACCGCGAGTTGCGGGCGCGCTCTTAAAGGGACAGTGGGAGCCTAATGTAGCGGTACTTACCTTATCCGGGGGCCGGCCGCGGTCCTCTCTTCAAGCCGCGCGCGGTCCTGCGGCTGCACGAGCCGCGCGCGGCTCATCCGACTGCTCAACAGGAAGGCGGGCAGTGACCGCGAGAAGCGGTCACGTGTCCCGCCTGCAGCTAAGAGCGCGCCGCGATTCTCGGGCGCGCTCTTAAAGAGACAGTGGGAGCCTAAATTGCAAAAAGGCTCCCATTGGCTCCTGTCATGCCAATCACCCCATACACTTACCTGTTGGGGGAGTGGAAGTGACAGGAGCCAATCACGTTAGTTTGAAGGCTACTTATACTTACCCTTTTCCCTTAGTTCCTTGCCCTATCGTGGTTTCTGCTACAGTTCCCTTTAGTGCTTGTTGTATTCAGTTGTGTTTCTCCGTACTTGACCTTGGCTTTGTATTCTGACTTCGTTTTCGCTTTATCCTTGTCTGTACTGTTTGCCGGCTTGCTGATTCCTGTGTACCAGACCCCGGCTAGTTCTCGTTTACGCTGTCTCTTTGTGCCCTTGACCTCGGATCGCTCCTGACTCTGTACTTCTCCTTTACGTCGAGTCCGGCCACTCTAAGGTCCGGTAGACGTATCTCTCCTCTGTGCTGTCTTCTGTTTTGCTGGATCCTGCGTGTAGGGGTATATACTCGTTACACCTAATTAGAAAAGGTCTCCCATTGGTCCCTGTCATGCCACACTCCCCATACAATTACCTTTTGGGGGTGTGGATATGACAGGGACCAATCATAATAGATGTTTGGCTATTTATACTTACCTCTTTCCCTTTGTTCCTTGCCCTATCGTGGTTTCTGCTACAGTTCCCTTTAGCGCTTGTGGTGTTCAGTTGTGTTTCTCCGTTTTGACCTTGGCTTTGTATTCTGACTTCGTTTACTCTTTATCCTTCGTTTACTCTTTATCCTCTTTATCTGTTCTGTTTGCCGGCTTGCTGTTTACGGTGTACCAGACCCCGGCTAGTCCTAGTTTACGCTGTCTCTTAGTGCTCTTGACCTCGTTCCTGACTCTCTACTTCTCCTATATACGTCGAGTCCGGCCACTCTAAGGACCGGTAGACGTATCTTCCCTCTGTGTTGTCTTCTGTTTAGCTGGATCCTGCGTGTTGGGGTATAATCTCGTTACATTACGATAGGGCCATGGACCCAGCAGATTTAGCTCAACAGATGGCGTCCCATGAGGCTAGATTTATAGAGCAGGATCACCGAATGGATCAGATAGCCCAGGCTCTCCAGACGCCCTTATCTAGAACCATCCAGCAACCACACCTAACCCTCCTACACCCCTTCTTCCTGAAGTATCTACTTTGCCTAATACTTCGGCCCATTTAACACCTCCCTCCTAGGTATGGAGGGGACTCTAAGACATGCAGAGGGTTCATTAATCAAATAGAATTCCACTTTGAGATGTATCCACGTTCATTTCCCACAGAGAGGTCTAAGATTGGGTTCCTTATGCACCAACTTACCGATAAAGCACTTGAGTGGGCAAATCCTATTTGGGAAGCTAATGGACCTATGGTGCATGATTTCAACAGTTTTCTTACGGCTTTTCGTAGAACTTTTGACACAACGAAAAGGTCAAAAAATGCCGCAAGAGCATTAATGAGAATTAAACAGGGTTCTAGGTCTGTGGCTGACTATGCTATTCAGTTCCGTACCCTTGCTTCACAGGTAGATTGGACCAACAATGGGTTAACTACTGCCTTCATGGAGGGTTTATCAGACACTATATTGGATGAGGTAGCAGCTAAGGAGCTTCCTATTGCATTAGAGGACCTTATTGACTACCTCATTGATATAGATAATAGGATTTGTGACAGGCTCTATACTAAGAACAGGAATAGACGTTTTGTTACACCTATTAACCCCAGAGTTAATATACCGGAGAGTGTTAAAGTATCTAATGAGGAACCCATGCAATTAGGGGTTGCCAAACTCTCTGATACTGAGAAATTACATAGGAGAAGGGACGGACTCTGCCTATACTGTGGTAGGAGAGACCATATGGTAAAGGAATGTCCTTTGCTTCCGGAAAACTCTCGCACCTAAGACCTTATAGGGGACTGGCCTTGGGTGTGATATTTAAGTCTCCTAAATTGCCTCCTAACCGTTTGCTTCTCCCCGTTTCTTTACATATGGGAGAGAGTTGTATAGCTGAACACATATACGCTCTGGTTGACTCCGGGGCAGCTGAAAATTTTATAGACTCTGGTTTTGTGAAGAAAAACCAACATTCCCATCAGAGAGAAGGAGATACCCTTGGCCGTTGAGGCCATAGATGGTAGACCATTAAGTTATCCAGTTGTTACTCATGAGACTGTACAGTTACACATGTACACAGGGGTTTTACACTATGAAACCATTCGGTTCCAGGTCATCACCTCTCCCTCTTCACACTTAGTGTTAGGGTACCCATGGTTATGTGCTCACAATCCCATTTTTGACTCGGAAACAGGGCAAATAAAATCATGGAGTGAAGCCTGCCACGAGTCTTGTACTATTGAAGTCACACCTTTGAATACCATTAAAGTTCCTACCACTCCTAATTTGTCTACGGCTATTCCCTCTCAGTACTTATTTCTAAAGACCGTCTTCGATAAAAGGGAGGCTGACAAATTTTATAACATGACAGGAGGCTTCGTATTTGCTTAAGTCTCTCTTTACTAGAACTCCACAGCAGCACAGAAAAAACAACCAATCAGAAAAAAGTTAGGTACTATAAAATTCCCCTCCCCATGCATCATTTCCTCTTTCTTTGCTGCTCTGCAGTCAGTACAGGTCAGAGTACCACTGCCTCCTGCTTATAGGTGGTGGCTTTGGGTTTTTATTGCTTATATTCAGTCTTTTAGCCTTATAAATGCAGTATTGTTGTAATCCTTAGGGGATTTTATTCTTATATGCAGTATGTTATATCCTTGTGGGATTCTATTCTTATTATGCAGTATGTTCTATCCATGTGGCATTGTATTCATGTAAATGCTATATTTTTATCCTTATGGCATTCTATGTTTATAATGCAGTATGTTTTATCCTTATGGCATTTTATTTTATAATGCAGTATGTTTTATCCTTATGGCATTTTATTTTTATATACAGTAGGTTTTATCCTTATGGCATTTTATTTTTATATACAGTAGGTTTTATCCTTATGGCATTTTATTTTTATATACAGTGTTTTATCCTTGTGGCATTTTATTTTTATATACAGTAGGTTTTATCCTTATGGCATTTTATTTTTATAATGCAGTATTGATACCGGAGAAACTGACGGAAGCCAAGCACAGAGAGATGGACACAGGTTTCTTCAGGAAGGAAGAGATTCTTTATTGGATCACCGATCGGGACTCAGAGGGACTAGCGTCACCAAAATACAGCAAAGTCTGAGTACTGAATACATAGAGTACATTCCTTATATAGCACTGTAGCTCCTCCCACAATTAACTACACCCACACATACCCTTAACCTATTTAATAAATAGAGTCTAAACTCATCCATCCGGTCTAACCACGTGGCTCATCTGATACAAAGGAGAGGGACGCGTAATTCCAGTTCTTACATTCCTGCACCTGGTCAGTACAGTGATAACAGTATCTTAGCTACGTGTAATTAACTAACTGATACTACAAACACATATACATACATATGCCTTGTGGCAATCTTAGCCTGCTAAACTTGTATTTTACTGGAATTACATCACATTCCCCCCTTTGATGCCTCTGATATTTCACAATTACTTGAGGCATCACTTAACCTTGGTTTGCATATACCTCAGGTTACCATGAACCAGACCAGACTTATCTTATGATGTGAATCTTTTAACACTCATCTTCCTGCATTGGTTCTCCTTGATCTAGAGCCTTATACTTATATATCGCCATTATCTGTGCAGCAGCCTACCTCTCTGCTATACTTCCTATCAGGCTTTGCACAGACCTAACTACTAAGGGTATAAGACACGGTAGGAGTAGACACAACAGTAAAATCAGTAGGACTCCACCTACCACTGCCTTAAGCCCTCCAAACCACTCATACCAGCTACCAAACCAACTACTTGGATTGTACCCTTTCCATACCTGAGTAGGCACATGCACTAGTTTAACCATATGGCTAGTAAGCTCAGCTATTGCTTGCCCTTCGTCATCTATTTGAAGACAGCAATTGCTCAGGTTAAACTTCCCACATACACCTCCCTCTACTGCCAAAAGGTAATCCAAGGCTAATCTATTTTGGTACACTGCTGTCCTCATCCTGGTATTATGCTTCGCTAGAAGATTGAGTGCTTGTGAGGTCTCATTAGTAATAATCTCAACCACCGCCTGTAATCTTATAATACGGTTGAGCATATAAATAGGGGTTCTATAACCAAAGGTACCATCTTCTGCCCACGTGGCTGGCCCATAATAATCTATGATACGCTGGGGAGGCCATTCATTATCTTCCCAGGTGCCTATCTCTAAGGGTCCCCTTTTCTTCCTATGATTCACATCATACACTTTAACACCTAAAGTCTCACCTGTTTCAATCGGTAACAAGAAGAAGGATGGTTTGAGCATACCCAACACACATGCCCCTTCCCAGTCCTGTGGCAACTCCGAATAGGCTTTCTTACCACAGATCCAGTACAAATTTGCTGGGGCTCTCCAGGTAGATGTGATGGATAAATCAAACCACACATCCTTTAAACTGGCATATCTAGCAAACGGGTTAGATGGTTCTGAGACATTTGAAGCCGACCACCAAGTTGTATTTTTAGTATCATCATCATAAGCTTTTTGCCCTAGACAAGTTAATTCTCCTACAGAAGTATTATACATTATTCCTTTCCTTGCTATGCAAACATAACCTATGATGGAGGTCTTTAATCTCCACTCAGATTTTCCTTCTAACACTCAAATGATTATCGGCTTGTGTAGATATTAGTTGGTCAACTGCCTCAGAACCGGACATTACCTCCTTTGCTTCCCAAGGCCATTGGTCTCCCATGTTAGTACCTCCACACACATAGCAGTTGGTAACATTAAGACTACCGGCAATACTTTCAGCTAGGTCTATGAACAGGTTTTTAGCGTTATGGGGGATCTTATTATCTATACTCATCTCTTCATAAAAGGAATGGTATACTTGATGAGTCTGGGAGGATACCGTATCAGTCTCTATTCCTATAAACAATAATGTCCCAGGATCTAAACCCGTCCCGTATATTTGAAACCCAAATAAATTTCCATACTTATCTAAGAACTTGTCGGGGTTATTAATAAGTATATGGACTGGGTTGCATTCCATAGACTTACAATAAGGGCTAGTCGGCAACTTAGTCACTATCATGTCTTTATCTACTGTCTGTCCCCAAGTCGCCCACCCCACACAAGACCAATATGGACAAAAGTTATAGTCTTTATTTGGGCATCTAGGACTCACATATTTATTTTTACTACTGGGACAAATATATTTATCATTAGACCCATACGTCCTCTCCCATCTAAGATCCCCACATACATTCCACGGTTTTCTACCACTTGATATCGCCTTACATGCATCAAATAGCAGAACACCCGAAGAATGTACGGATTCTAACACCGTCTTATTAATTAGGGTCCCCTGAGGATCTCCATTCCTGAGAGTCAACCAAATTGTACGAGGTTGATACTCTGGACTGAAGCACTTAGGTTCTCCTACTCCTAAATGGCACACACTATAGTCTATATTTAGGTATCTACATCTTGATACCTCTCCTTTACATTCGTATTGTGAATGCCAAATTAGGGTTTGGGAAATATGGTTACCTGTTCTCGTAGTCTTAATGCATACCTCACAGCTAGGAGTGTCGGTACCTCTACCTTCCTGAATATAAAAACACATATAAATAAACACAATCAAAAGCACATCTTTCGCCGTCATCCTCAGTCTTCGTCCGTGCGATGGAACCTCAGCTTCCAGGATGTGAGGGCTGCAGGGAATGGAGTTCTGCTCGTCTTCACAGGTGTCCCTTCGAGACTTTCCTGGCTTATACACTATGTGTTGGTAAGCGGACAGGCTTTATTATGGCCTTCTCACTCACACCTGTAACAATAAAATTTGTAATCCACAATAATTCCTCGTTACTCCGACTGAGTAGTGCGTTTCAACCGGATCTTGCAGGGATTCTCTGGATCTGCTGTAATTTGCCAAGAATCGACTGCTGCTGGTTTAACCCTGGAGTGATGTATCCACGGAGTTACTTCGGCTACTTTTATCGCTGTAGGGGTAGACAAAAGAACAACATAAGGACCTCTCCACTTGGGCCCTAACGGTACATTATTCCACTCTTTAATCCACACTTGGTCTCCTGGATGATAACTATGAACAGGGGGATAAATATTCACAGGTAATCTATCTTGTACCCATTTCTGTACCTCCTCCATAGTCTTACCCAACTCTACAACCTGCTGCCGGGTAATTCCTTCTCCCAACTGACTCAAGTCCCCCCTTAAGTTACCAAGTACGGGAGGTGGTCGCCCATACATGATTTCAAAAGGAGAGAGGCCCATCCTTCTGGTAGGGGTACTGCGGATTCGCAATAAAGCTATGGGTAAGAGAACGTTCCACTTAAGTTGGGTTTCCTGACACATTTTAGCCAACTGGTTCTTTATAGTTCTATTCATTCTCTCTACCTTACCAGAACTCTGGGGTCTATATGCAGTATGAAGCCTCCACTTTATACCAAGCATATGAGTCAGTTGTTGTAGGCACTGATGAACAAAAGCTGGACCATTGTCCGATCCTATAGAACAGGGTAGTCCATATCGGGGTATTATTTCTCGTAGCAGGAATCTTACAACTTCTCCTGCTTTCTCTGTACGAGTAGGACATGCTTCTACCCAGCCTGAATAGGTGCACACAATTACCAACAGGTAACGATGTCCACCCGATTTAGGCATTACTGTAAAGTCTATTTGTAGATCGGACATGGGGAGTCCCCCCATAAACTGGACTCCTGGTGGCTTTACTGGTCCTTGTCTTGCATTATTCTTAGCACACGTTACACATCTGCGTACAATGGCCTGAGTCAAGTTGGACAATCTTGGTATGTAGAAATGTTTCCTGAGAGATTCTTCAGTACTGTCTCTCCCAGAATGTGTCCCGTTGTGATAATTTTGGACAATTTCTACCGCTAGTGATGCTGGTATGACTATTCTTCCATCTTCTAGCTGATACCACTTGTTCTCCAAATACTTTCCCGGTTCAGTCTTTAACCACTCCTCTTCCTGAGCTGTATAAACTGGAGTCCATTGGGACAGTGGAGTTGGTATAAGAGCAGCTATATGCCCCACATACTCCTGTCTTCCTGATTCAGCAGCACGCTTAGCTGCACTATCTGCCATCCGATTTCCCTTGGTTACATCACCATCTCCTCTCAGATGCGCTCGACAATGTATGATACCGACTTCTTTCGGCTCCCACACTGCTTCCAATAGTTGTAGGATTTCAGCTGCGTACTTGATTTCTTTGCCTTCTGAATTCAGTAGTCCTCTTTCTTTATACAAAGCTCCGTGGGCATGAGTGGTTAAAAACGCATACTTAGAGTCCGTATAGATATTTACTCTTAAACCTTCAGCCAATTGTAACGCTCGTGTTAGTGCTATTAATTCTGCCTTTTGTGCTGATGTTCCTTTCGCCAGTGGCCGAGCTTCTATCACCTTGTCTATTGTTGTCACTGCATATCCTGCATAGCGGATCCCTTCTTTCACATAACTACTGCCGTCGGTGTAATATTGAACATCGGGGTTCTGGATGGGAAAATCACGAAGATCTGGTCTACTTGAAAATACTTCATCCATTACTTCCAAACAATCATGTTGACTTTCAGTAGGTTGCGGCAAAAGGGTAGCTGGATTTAAGGTGTTTACAGTCTCTAAATGCACTCTTGGGTTTTCACACAACATTGCTTGATACTTGGTCATACGGCTGTTACTAAACCAATGATTTCCTTTGTAATCCAACAACGTCTGTACTGCATGTGGGACTCGTACATAAAGTTCTTGACCCAGAGTGAGTTTATCGGCTTCAGCTACTAGCAGGGCGGCTGCAGCTACGGCTCTTAGACAAGGTGGAAGTCCGCTGGCCACTGCATCCAGTTGCTTAGACATGTAGGCAACAGGTCTTTGCCATGATCCCAAGTACTGTGTCAATACTCCCAACAGCCATTCTTCTTTGCTCGTGTACATATAAGTAGAATGGTCGTGTGTGATCAGGTAGACCTAATGCTGGGGCACTCATCAAAGCCTTCTTCACATCTTCAAATGCCGTTTGCTGTTCTTGGGTCCATAAGAAGGGGTCGTGCTCTGTACCTTTGATGGCTGCGTACAGAGGTTTTGCCAGTATCGCATAGCTGGGAATCCATATCCTACAGAAGCCTGCTGCCCCCAAGAATTCTCGCACTTGTCTTCTATTCTTGGGTATTGGTATTTGGCAGACAGCTTCTTTTCTCTCTGGCCCCATAATCCTTTGACCTTCAGAGATATGGAATCCCAGATACTTGACAGTTGGCAAACACAACTGAGCCTTCTTCCTGGACACCTTGTATCCTGCCTTCCAGAGAATATGTAGTAGATCGTGCGTTGCTTGCTGACATTTTTCTTTTGTAACTGCTGCTATCAACAAGTCATCTACATATTGTAACAATACACATTCTCCTGGGATAGACTCGAAATCCAGTAGATCTTGACTTAGAGCTGAACCAAATAGGGTAGGTGAATTTTTAAACCCTTGGGGCAGTCTTGTCCAAGTCATTTGGCGTTTTGAGCCCGTTACAGCGTTCTCCCATTGGAAAGCGAAAATACATTGGCTTTCTGCGGCAATTCGGAGGCAAAAGAAGGCATCTTTGAGATCTAAGACTGTGAAGTAAGTAGCCCCGCCCGGAATTAAAGCAAGCAGGTTATATGGATTGGGTACAACTGGATGTATGCTAACAACCGCATCATTGACTGCTCTTAAGTCCTGTACAGGTCGATACTCATCTGTACCGGGCTTTTGAACAGGCAGCAATGGGGTGTTCCAGGGGGAAGTACAGAATTTTAGGATACCATACCGTATGAACTTATCCAGATAGGATTGGATGTTCTTCTTAGCCTTCTGCGGAATGTGATATTGTCTTAGGCTCACTGGATAAACCCCATGTTTCAGTTCAATTTTTATTGGTGGAATATTGCGGGCCAGTCCTGGTGGGTTGTTCTCTGCCCAAACTCCTGGTATGTTAAACAATGTCTCATCACTCCTAGGGTTTTGGCTAGTCAACACTGTATAAAGTCGCCACTCTTCTTCCTTTGGTACGGATAAAGTCATAATACCTGAAGGTCCATTAAACTTTAAGGATGTTGTTCCATTTGGTAGGAACGTAATCTGCGCTTGTAATTTTGATAGCATATCACGTCCCAGCAATTGGACTGGACATTCAGGCATATAAAGGAATTGGTGTTTTACTACGTGGCCTCCCAATGTACAGAGTCGACTTTTAAGAACCGGTTTTTCAGCACTTCTTCCAGTTGCTCCTATCACAGTAATAGTCCTTCCAGATGGAGGAGCAACTAGATTAGTCACCACTGAATGTTCAGCACCAGTGTCGATCATGAACGCACTCCTTTTTCCCCCTATTGATACATCGACCATAGGCTCCGCTCGACCAAGGGGGATGGAGCCCGGTCGGTATCAATAGTCCTCCATGACCGTGTCAGCCAATCCTACAAAGTCCCTACCTTCTCTATCGCGGGACCTTTGCGCTGCTGGAATATACCTGTCTTCCCTAACACTTCCTCTGTTCCCATTACTCCCTCTATAACCATTACTCCCTCCGGGGCCTCCTCTACCTCTCGCTCTACCTCTAAAGTTTCCGTAGCCTGCCCTGGGTTGGTCTCTCTCGTACTGCTCTCTTTGCGGACATTCGTTCCTCCAATGCCCTTCTTCCTTGCAATACGCGCATTGATCCCTACTCAAAGGCTCCCTACTCCATCTATTATTGCCTCTATCTGGGCCCCGTTTATCTACGCCTGCGATCGCTACCGCTAGCATATCAGCCTTTTTACGCATCTTGCGCTCTTCCACTTTCTTACTTTCTGTATCCCTGTTCATATAGACCTTATTTGCTACCTCCATTAGTTGGGTGATGGACATACCTGCAAACCCTTCTAACTTTTGTAGCTTGCGCTTAATATCTCCGTATGCTTGGCTGACAAAGGCGGAGTTAACCATTCGGGAATTGTCTGCGTCTTCCGGATTAAAGGGGGTATACAAGCGGTATGCCTCCAATAATCGGTCATAAAAGACACTGGGCGCTTCATCGCTTTTCTGGATCACCTCAACTGTCTTCGACATGTTAATGGCTTTCTTTCCTCCGGCTTTCATGCCAGCAATTATAGCGTCTCTATAGGCTCTGAGTTGAACCATATCAGCACCATTTACGTTCCAATCGGGATCGGTGTTGGGATAGTGTGTCGCGGCCCATGCTGCTGGATTGGCTTGGTTCAAAGCACGGGCTCTATCCTCTAATGCTTTAATGGCTGCTTGATTTATTCTTGTCCTTTCCTCATTGTTAAATAAAGTCATTAGTAACTGCTGGCAATCAGCCCATGTCGGATTATGCGTCTGTACTATTGAGGTGAACAGATCAGTCATGGCTTGTGGTTTCTCAGTATACGAGGAATTATGGGTCTTCCAGTTTAAAAGGTCGGTAGTGGTAAATGGGACATATACGAAGACTGGGTCAGCGTGTGCCATTTGACCTGCGGCATCGATATAAGCTGACCCGGGATTTAGGCGAAGAGGCATCTGATAATGCTTTAATTGTTGGGCACCAGTCAACTGTCGGGTTTGGATGGGGCTACGTAGAGAGGCGTCAGTCATGGGTTCCGGTCGGGGAGAGATAGGGTATGGGGATGTGGGAGGTCGGTTTTGGGAAAAGGTCGTAAATAAAACACTTCGAGCCGAGCTAGATGAAGCTTGACCGGAAGTCTGAAGTGGCGCCAAATCAGGATATTCGTTTCTAATGGGGGTGGGTTCTGGTTCCGGAAGGGGAGATTTAGTACGAGGGGGGGTGGATCCTGTACTGGAGGAGGAAGCGGAAGTGGATGAGGGTAATGAGGGGAGGGGTGCAGGGCTTCCTGCGTTTGCGTCACTTCTTCTTAACGGAAAGTAAGGGGGCGGCAAAGGGATCTCGGACTCAGGGGGCGTGTCCAAAATGGGCCTAACACCAGTCCTAGTGGACGAGCAAGTCCTAGCTACCATGAGGCGACACTGCTCCTCGTGGCATGTCTGGAGCCATTTTGGCGAGTCATTTACGGCCTGTCTCCAACAGTCAATATAAGGAAACTGGCCGTAAAGTTCAGGCCTACCCGATACAGCCACGTGTAAGCGCTGTACCAGAGTTGGATCCAAACTGCCACGTGGCGGCCATGCCGCAACCAAAGTAGGCCACTCCCTAGTACACAAAGTGACCAAACGTACAGGAGACATCTTTACCCCAAAATCACAAACTTTGAATCCCTTTTTAAAATTCTTAACCATACATCCTAAGGGATCCGGAATCGTTGACTGCGACGCACCCATACTTAACAATGGAACGTCGTCGACAACGAATACTATACACGCGTACTATTCAACAGTCACACCCGTTTCCTCTGGCAACAGCACCACGTGGTACGGTTACCAAGTGAAACGTACACAATAACAATAAACACTCAGGGAATTCCCGTACACACACAGCTGTTACACCAGTCACTATATAATCAATATTATGCCCTTTGGCGTAACTATACAGTCACCCACGCTATAATTCTCTATATACGAATTACCCGTCTATAACACACCCCAGTAACATCGTCTTTTACAAATAGCGGTTACAGTACGGTTAGCATAGGTCAAAGCACAAGTTAAGGTCACAATACAATTATTAGTGGTTATGGTGTTAAACATGCAATGGACGACAATGATTAGTACTTATTATATAATGTCAGTAAATATACAGGGTTATGGTACCGTGCACTATAATACAGCAACACACTATTAACACTCTCGCTAGACGGCTGAGCTCGCGCTATCTAACAAGATATACACTTTACTAAAACAATCGTTAACACATTTACAATTCCCAACTAAACTATTGGCCAGTACCTTGAATGGACTACCTAAAACTATATACACCCGTTTTGGTTAGCCACACTGCCCAATCACCACATATATAGCGAGCTAGAGAACCGAATTTACACAGGCGCCTCTTAGTCGCACTATCAAAAGTCTAGTGGGTTCCAAATTTACACGCCTTCCCACTTAGCCCAGATAGGATGAGAACTAGCGAACCGAATTTACACAGGCGCCGCTTAGTCTCCCGGTCCCTCCGACCTAGCGAACGTAATATACACCCTAGAACGCTAGTCTAGACAAGACACCGGTGTCCGGCTAGGGCTATTTACACCAGGACCCCGTCTGACTAACCAAATCAAACGGTCTGACTAAAGAGCGTTCGATCGAGCGGTGCGCCTTCGCTCCTTCCCTCCGACAGAGGGGGCAGATACACAGATTCAAAACCCCTTTGGGCCTACCGCACAATCGGTATACCCCTAGTGGGTCCTGCCGTCTAAAACAGCAGTTGTCTTACCTCCTCGTTCCTGAACCTGAGTTCACACTCATCGACGGGGACACCCCAGCACTTCTCACGTAGAGGCCGATGATCTCCTGGACAACAGACCAGTGGCGCCGAGACGAAGGGAGGTCCACGCAGAAGTTCAGGGGTGCAGCCGTAGAGAACGTGGGCAAAGATAGACCGTCTCACGCCTCTGCCTCTCAGCTACCGTTGAACGATGAGCTTCCCGGCCAATGCACCAAATGATACCGGAGAAACTGACGGAAGCCAAGCACAGAGAGATGGACACAGGTTTCTTCAGGAAGGAAGAGATTCTTTATTGGATCACCGATCGGGACTCAGAGGGACTAGCGTCACCAAAATACAGCAAAGTCTGAGTACTGAATACATAGAGTACATTCCTTATATAGCACTGTAGCTCCTCCCACAATTAACTACACCCACACATACCCTTAACCTATTTAATAAATAGAGTCTAAACTCATCCATCCGGTCTAACCACGTGGCTCATCTGATACAAAGGAGAGGGACGCGTAATTCCAGTTCTTACATTCCTGCACCTGGTCAGTACAGTGATAACAGTATCTTAGCTACGTGTAATTAACTAACTGATACTACAAACACATATACATACATATGCCTTGTGGCAATCTTAGCCTGCTAAACTTGTATTTTACTGGAATTACATCACAGTATGTTTTATCCTTATGGCATTTTATTTTTATATACAGTGTTTTATCCTTGTGGCATTTTATTTTTTATAATGCAGTGTGTTTTGTGCTTATGGGATTTTTTCCTGTAAATGCAGTAGGTTATAGGCCTTGTGGCATTTTATTTTTTATAATGCAGTGTGTTTTGTGCTTATAGGATTTTTCCTGTAAATGCAGTAGGTTATAGGCCTTGTGGCATTTTATTTTTTATAATGCAGTGTGTTTTGTGCTTATGGGATTTTTTCCTGTAAATGCAGTAGGTTATAGGCTTTGTGGCATTTTACTTTTTATAATGCAGTGTGTTTTGTGCTTATGGGATTTTTTCCTGTAAATGCAGTAGGTTATAGGCCTTGTGGCATTTTATTTTTATAATGCAGTGTGTTTTGTGCTTATAGGATTTTTTCCTGTAAATGCAGTAGGTTATAGGCCTTGTGGCATTTTATTTTTTATAATGCAGTGTGTTTTGTGCTTATGGGATTTTTTTTCCTGTAAATGCAGTAGGTTATAGGCCTTGTGGGATTTTTCTTCGGTGTCTGTACTTCGGATCATCGCTGCTTCTACCTCCAAAGCATTTGCCTCCTCTGTCCCCCGAGATCTGGGACCGCGGAGTTAATCTCCGCCAGCCCAGTGTGTTTTTTCCAGCTGCCGGTATGCTCGAGTGAGCACGACCACCCGGCGGCCGGATCTTCTTTCCCACGTGGCTGCTTCGCTGCAGCCGTCCCCCCCCCCCCCCCCGTGGGTCCCGTGTGTTTTACCCGGTCGCAGGGGTACTCGCGAGTGAGCGCGAGTACCCGGTGGTCGGATCGTTTCCTCCACGTAGAGGCTTCACTGCGGCCGCCTCCGCCCGCGTGTGTGCGGGGGGGGCGGGGGGTGTGCCCACGCGCAGCTCCTTCCCCGCCAGTACCGTTCTTGGCGGAGGTCTGTGGAGGGGCTTTCTCCTCCCCCATCTATAGGCAGGGTGTATTCAGACCCCAACCTAATTCGCTGGCAGTCTGGGAGGACCACCTCCCACCCTGCTCAGGGTGCATATCCATATAGAGACATATAGCAATTATGTGATCAAACATATATTATATATTTTTACTTCTATATTTCTTCAAGGGCTGGAGATCAGCCTGTAGGCAATACAACATGTACTTCTGAGTTTTCCTGCAACAGGATATCCTTATTTTTGGCCACAAGCATTAAGGTCTAACAGTTTCCTGTATATCTGTAGACACATTACCTCTGCCTAGGGGGGTTTGCATATTGGAGTTATTTCACCCTAGGTTCCCTGGTTTTCATTACACATATAGGGGGCTCTACACAGATTGACCCCCTGCTATTGTCGGAATACAACACCGGGGTATGCCCTGCTATGTCTGTGCCCCATTGATTGGCCTGCTATGTCTGTGCCCATAAGAACGGCCTGCTATGTCTGTGCCCATAAGAACGGCCTGCTATGTCTGTGCCCATAAGATTGGCCTGCTGTGTCTGTGCCCATAAGATTGGCCTGCTGTGTCTGTGCCCATAAGATTGGCCTGCTGTGTCTGTGCCCATAAGATTGGCCTGCTGTGTCTGTGCCCATAAGATTGGCCTGCTATGTCTGTGCCCATAAGATTGGCCTGCTTTGTCTGTGCCCATAAGATTGGCCTGCTATGTCTGTGCCCATAAGATTGGCCTGCTAGGTCTGTGCCCATAAGATTGGCCTGCTAGGTCTGGCCCATAAGATTGGCCTGCAATACCGGTGCCCAATAAAATGGCCTGCTATGTCTGTGCCCCATTGGATAGCCTGCTATGTCGGTGCCTACTTGGATGGCCAGCTATGCCTGTGACTATTTGCTTGGCTAACCTTTCTGTGTCCATTCGTTTGACCTGCTGAGACTATGCCCTAAGGACGGGCCTACGCTATTGGTACCGAACCCCTTTTGGCCGCAGGCCTGGGGTAA
The DNA here is from genome assembly GCF_036172605.1 of Pelobates fuscus. Taxonomy (NCBI): domain Eukaryota; kingdom Metazoa; phylum Chordata; class Amphibia; order Anura; family Pelobatidae; genus Pelobates; species Pelobates fuscus. Next base: position 128,004,438 of record NC_086326.1, read on the forward strand.
TATCACTGAGGAAAACCCAGTGCACACCAGTGACATGGAGATAGGCAGGTGTCCGGGCGAACACCATTGCCATAGTGTTCGAGAGGACACCAGTATACGGCCATCTGAATATGGCGGGAAGGGTGAAGGCCCTAAACCTCATGCCTGAAGGGCAAAGTTTCTTATGAAGACCCCGGACACATCCACGGTTTACTCCAAACCGGCGACTGCACGTCTCCAAGGAGAACTTCGCACCGGCAGGGACCGGTATTCAGACTCCTTCAGGAGAAAGCTGTGTTTTTCCCTTGTCTTTACCATCTATTTTGTATATGCCTCCCGGAGTCCCTATAGGTTCAGTAGTTTTTTCCTGCGTTAGGTTAGCTCCTGGCCCTGTCCAGTGGGATTTACTTTTCTTACCTTCCGGCCTGCTGTTTACATTCTATCCGAGATAGAATGGGTGTATTTTCTCTTATCTTCGTTTATTGTTGCTTTTTTGTTTTGTTTTGTTTTTTTCATGACTTCCTTTTCCTATTCGCTCGGGTCGTCGTGAGGCCTGACTTGATCTCCTCTGACCTCCCGGGCACTCGTGGATTGCGGAGAACGTCTCCAGCTTTCCTCGGACTACCAACAGCCTACCAGGACCCCTCGCGCGCGCGCACGGGATCCGGATAGTCGGTTGATAGTTTTCCATTCCTTGTTTCCCAGATTGCCCTCAGCCTTATGCTGACATTTGTGATTGGTGCGCCCTACGGTTTTGGTCACCCTGAATCTCTAGGGACTCTAGTTTGCACCACAGGAGGGTGCGGCCCTCCATCACCTCGATCCGAGTATATTTATTTTCAGGAGCAGTGAAATCCTCTCATACGGAACCGGATACTGAGTTGTTATTAGAGGGCGCAGTCCCTCACTCGTCATCAACCAGATACTGGGCTGGATACAAAGTACAAGTTGGTGGACCCATTCTCATAGAGAGAACCGGTCTCGGATGTAGACTCTGCTGTTGGTTACTAATGGGTGCGGCCCGCTCAGGCTAGCACCCGGACGCTCTCACGGTATGCGATCACAGTAGTAGAGAGCGCGGCTCTTTCATGCACTCGACGCTCTACAGTACCGGCCATTTGTTCATCACACAGGCTTGTGCCTGTGCAAGACATTGATGACTACATAGAGGGGCGTCCCTCCGGAATTCAATTAGAGCTGCCATCCACGCTACTGGCTTCGTCCTAGAGGACTGCCTGGTCATGCAAGTATTACATGTTTGGACTAGATCCCTCTATTCTATCTCCCGTGATGGATCTACTGGATCCGGGCTGCTGTAAAACACGCGAGAAATACTCAGAGGTATAACGGGTCTCCCATTTATTTACACACACTCCTGGAGATGGTACACTAACGGATGGTCCTCCGGTATTTTGAGAGTGCAGGTTTTTGGCATATTCGGCACCATATAATACAGAGTTTGCTTTCTGTTTTAGATATCCAGACCATTACTAGCAAACTGAGCAGAAAGTTTCCCCCATGTCAAGATGTCGGGAGATACGGAGACCTTCATGGAGCAAACAGGCACCGCCTTGCTCGGGTAACAACATTAAGGAAGGACTATTGCCCGGTCTGAAGGTAAAACCGTACGTATGGGTCATATGGTAAATCAGGAATCCTCGTTTGTCTTGACTTCTCCGGTCTTTACGATCTTGGGATAAAATCGGAGCGCATACCTGGTGAACATGGTTCGGAGATGGAGGACCCTTCGTCTATACTCTATTCATCCCTCATGGGAGCCGTCTGTTTTGGATTCGCGCTACCCCCTTTTTTTCAACTACCGTCGAGGGGATCTATGAGACTTTACGGAGGTACCTGGTGTACCCCGACTCCTACAGACATCTTTCACTCTTTGACGAGGGCATTGCTGGATGGAAATCTGCGTTCCGGTTGGCTTTTCCCTTCCTTTGAAGGTTTCCAGGATTCGCTATTCCCAGTATAGTCGACCACCGTCCTTCCACACAAGTTCAGTTCGGAACCCTGAATGGACCTCCTTTGGAGTATTTCTCTACTGCGTCCAAGGTTTACTCAGTCCATTTGGAATCTTAGAATCACTTAGAATACGGATAGTTTGGCCACGCTCTTGCCTGCATTATGAAATTATTCTCGGATGAGACATATCACCGGGTAGGACAGAAAGGAACGAAAGTTCCTCCTCGGTTTCTAATACGATTTTGGTAGTGGACTTGGGCGCATTCCTTGAAATTGGAGATCTACCTGCAAGACCGCATCGCCAAATATCCCTGGAACGATCGGAGGAACCGCCTTACGGATCATGAGTTGAGACGGTGACAGTTTCTTCTCGCGTCCCCAAGTCCGAACTTGACCTTTGATATTAAAACTACAGTAAGGTGGCTGATAGGTCAGCTTGCCAGCTCATGGACCGGCTGCTAGGAAACAAGTCGCAACCACATACAATGGATTTACCAGCGGATGGTACTTTTTTCCGTAATTGAGATGCTTCGTCGGCTGGCATTTTCTTTTATCCGTCTACTGTCAATTATCGAACTTGGAATGTCCAATTAGGATTACTCTGATATTTCCTGCAATAGATACCAGCGACACAAACAGCGTTGGATTGGTGAATTGAGCGTTGAAACAGCAAATACGAAGCCTCCTGTCATGTTATAAAATTGTAGATTATGCTAGCTTGAGTGTACCTATAATCTTAATTTTATTAATGACAGGAGGCGAGTATTTCCCACCCATTCTTGTCCCTCCCTTGTTTAATGTTATAGTTTAGATTATCAGGTACGTATGCAACTCTGTTTGTTGTCTCTGATACCTGTCGCTTGTTCATTATGTCTGTGTTTCTTTTCATAAGTAGGGTTGGGATATCTACATATTAAGGTTAATTTTGGTTGCTACATTGGGTACCTACATGTTTATTCTGAGTATATTTAATTGGATAATCAACCTGTTCGATTCTGTTTTTCTCTCGTTTCAGTTTACAGTCCATCAACACTATCTAGTTTGACGGTTACTCTCGGATGGTGGACATCGTTATATTCATCGTATCTAGGACTTCGTTTCTTCCCCATGATGTTCTCTGCCTTTTATTCTGTTTTGTCGCAGCTTGAAAGAGGAAATGATGCATGGGGAGGGGAGTTTTATAGTACCTAACTTTTTTCTGATTGGTTGTTTTTTCTGTGCTGCTGTGGAGTTCTAGTAAAGAGAGACTTAAGCAAATACTCGCCTCCTGTCATTAATAAAATTAAGATTATACGTACACTAAAGCTAGCATAATCTACAATTACCGCCTCACAGACCCTACGATTGTGCTATTGACTTATTGCCTGGCACTATACCTCCAAAGGGCAGGGTGTACCCTTTATCGGTTCAAGAAAACCGTGTCATGGAGGAATATATTAAGGAATCACTAGACAAGGGATTTATTAGGAGATCCTCTTCTCCGGCTGGAGCGGGGTTCTTCTTTGTATCGAAGAAAGAAGGTGATTTAAGACCGTGTATCGATTATAGAGGTCTAAATAAAATCACCATCAAAAATGCATACCCTATACCATTAATCACGGAATTGTTTGACAGGCTCAAACATGCTACGGTATTCACCAAACTGGATCTTAGAGGTGCATATAATTTCATATGTATCAAGAAAGACCACGAATGGAAGACAGCATTCAACACTAGATCAGGCCATTATGAGTATACAGTTATGCCATTTGGGCTTTGCAATGCCCCAGCAGTATTTCAAGAATTTATTAATGACGTCTTAAGAGACTTTATTCACACATTTGTAATTGTGTACTTGGATGACATATTAATATATTCTACAGACTTACATACTCATCACAAACATGTTACGACAGTTCTGAAGACCCTTCTTGCTAATGGTCTTTATTGTAAACTGGAAAAATGTCTATTTGACCAATCCGAAGTCCAGTTTTTGGGGTATTTGATTTCTGCTAAAGGTTTTCGTATGGATCCCCAGAAGCTTGCTGCTGTCATAGAATGACCTCTACCACAAGGTCTGAAAGCCATTCAGCGTTTTCTTGGTTTCTCTCTTATAGACGTTTTATCAAAAGGTTTTTCGTCTATTGTAGCACCTACCCGTATGACAAAAAAGGAAGGCAATACTCGTGTCTGGTCTGCCGAGGCACTTCAGGCTTTTGAATTTCTGAAAACTACGTTTGCCTCTGCACCTATCTTACAGCATCCTGTCCCCTCACTGCCCTATATTCTTGAGGTTGATGCTTCCGATATCGGGGTAGGTGCTGTCTTATCACAAAGAGTCGCCTGAAAAGCCATTTCATCCTTGTGGCTTATTTTCCAAACAGATGTCCAAAGCAGAGAAAAATTATGATGTGGGTAATCGCGAACTCCTTGCTATTATTTTAGCACTTAAAGAATGGAGGCATTTGCTAGAAGGAACCAAGGATCCTATTCTCATATTTACGGATCACAAGAACCTATCCTACCTTAGTGAGGCTAAAAGATTGTCTTCTAGGCAGGCTAGGTGGTCACTGTTTTTGTCCCACTTCAATTATATTATCACCTATAGGCCGGGTGATCGCAACACTAAAGCGGACGCTCTGTCCAGACAGTTCGAAACTACTGACAAACAGGAGATTGATGTTACTCTCGTCATTCCCCCAGAAAGGATAATAGCTACTACTATTTTGTCTATTTCCTCGTCCCTCTTGCAGGCCATTCAAGCGAAACAAAGCATGGCTCCTAGCGAGAGGCCTACTGATAAACTATTCGTTGATGTTCCCGAGACACGGGATATTCTGTCGTTATATCATGACACTAAGACTGCTGGACATCCTGATATTTCCAAAACGGTGTCGGCTATTTCTCTGTATTTCTGGTGGGATTCCTTGCGCAAGGATGTCACCGACTATATAGGTGCCTGTATGAAATCTTCTCGTAGGGTCCCTTGTGGGCTGTTGCCGAGAGGCCTTGGTCTAACCTGTCCAGGCTGAGAGGCCTTGGTCTAACCTGTCTGGGGAGGGCCAGGCCTGGCCCTCCCCGCCCAGAGGGCGTGTCCTCGGGGGGGGTACTGTAGCGGTACTTACCCTTCCGGGTGCCGGCCGGGGTCCTCTATTCAAGACGCGCGCGACTCAGCTGCTGCACGAGCCGCGCGCGGCTCATCCGACGGCTAGAAATGGAGGGCGGACAGTGACCGCGAGAAGCGAGTCACGGGCGCGCTCTTAAAGGGACAGTGGGAGCCTAATTAGAAAAGGTCTCCCATTGGTCCCTGTCATGCCACACTCCCCATACAATTACCTTTTGGGGGTGTGGATATGACAGGGACCAATCATAATAGATGTTTGGCTATTTATACTTACCTCTTTCCCTTTGTTCCTTGCCCTATCGTGGTTTCTGCTACAGTTCCCTTTAGCGCTTGTGGTGTTCAGTTGTGTTTCTCCGTTTTGACCTTGGCTTTGTATTCTGACTTCATTTACTCTTTATCCTTATCTGTTCGCCGGCTTGCTGTTTACGGTGTACCAGACCCCAGCTAGTCCTAGTTTACGCTGTCTCTTAGTGCCCTTGACCTCGGATCGTTCCTGACTCTGTACTTCTCCTATATACGTCGAGTCCGGCCACTCTAAGGACCGGTAGACGTATCTTCCCTCTGTGTTGTCTTCTGTTTAGCTGGATCCTGCGTGTTGGGGTATAATCTTGTTACACAGTCATTCACAAGTGGCTTGGAGAGTGGGTTCCTGCACCAGCATAGGCCAGGTACACAATTGTCCAGCCAGGGCACAGGATGAGGAGGAGGAGGATGAGGAGGAGGATGAGGAGGAGGATGAGGAACCGTGTTCACAGCAGGGTGGCACCCAACGCAGCTCATGGGCATCACTGCAGCGTGGCTGGGGGGATATGGAGGACACAGACGATACACCTCCCACAGAGGACAGCTTGTCCTTGCCTCTGGGCAGCCTGGCACACATGAGCGACTACATGCTGCAGTGCCTGCGCAACGACTACCGAGTTGCCCACATTCTAACTTGTGCTGATTACTGGGTGGCCACCCTGCTGGATCCCCATTACAAGGACAACATGGCGTCCTAATTCCCTCACTGGAGCGTGATCGGAAGATGCGTGACTACAAGCGCACGCTGGTAGACGCGCTGCTAAGGGCATTCCAAACTGATACCGGGGGCTCAGTGGAAGCACAAGGCAAAGGAGGAGCAAGAGGTCACCAACGCAGCTGGGGCACCGCCAGCACCTCATAAGGCAGGGTTAGCATGGCCGAAATGTGGAAAAGTTTTGTCAGCACGCCACAACAACCAGCACCACCATCTGATATGGAACGTCTTAGCAGGAGGCAGCATTTCAGCAACATAGTGGAACAGTACGTGTGCACATGCCTACACGTACTTACGGATGGTTCTGCCCTATTCAACCTCTGGGTCTCCAAATTGGGCACATGGCCTGAGCTTGCTTAAGGTAAAAAAAATCCAGACTAATTCAGAGTACACATTAATGGAAAATAAATTACAGAACAATATAGACAATTTCACAATACACATAAAAGAAAAGAAACATTTTAAATTCCTAAGAGATTTAAAAAAATTTAAGGAAGTTAAAATATTTAGACAAACTAAAAGATCAAACATGTTTCAATAGAAAAAATAGTAATTCCATGGGTAACACAGAATGGACAGACTCAGATTCAGGTCCAACACTAGGCAAGAACACATCCTCAGGCGCGACAAGAACCCCCCCCCCCCCCCCAGTCTATAAGAAGGGGAATATTAAAAGACCCAAACAAAACGGTTGCTTTTCTGGATACCCCTCCCCAACTACTGCAGTATCCTCATTGGGCTCTACTTCTTTAGATCTAGCTTGGCCCCTACCACAGAGGGGACGATTACGAGATCGGCAGAGATGGGGTGACAAACCCAATTGTGGCAACTCCAGAACCTAGATCAGTTTTCAGTTGGAAAGATAATATGAAAATTATCTTTCCAAATGTAATCTTTCCAAAACAATCTTTCCAAATTTAAACTTCTACCTGATCATTTAACATTACTGAATAAAGGGTTATCATTTGTACCCCCACCCAGTGCAGTCAAGTTCGAATGGCTGAAGGATGTCAACCTATTTGGCCGCAAATTGGCCTTATGCTCATTACACAATAAGAAAAATAAAGAAGCAAAGGAATTGTGTCTCACTAGTGAAGATTTCATACATCTCCAAACTTTGGTTCAGCTCCATACCGAACAGGAAACCACACCTCCACTCACTAATTTCAAACCATTGAGTTGGTTCACCCCTAATCTAAGGGATGACATAAATGTGGATTTGTTAAGATGACCACGGACATAATTGAATCATTACCCACACCCAAAATCCAACAGAATAATCTATCTAGGGGTGAACAAAATGCACTCAAAGAATGGAGTACGAATAAAAAAATATTGTTATAAAAGCATCAGACAAGGGAGGGAATGTTGTTTTAATGGAAAGGGATAATTATGTGGAAATGTGTGACACATTTGAACTCCTACTGCTACAGCAAACTTGAGGGGGACCCTAGCCTGTCATATCTCAACTCCCTCCGAATCCTATTAGATAAAGCTATGACAGACAAAATTATAACTATTGAGGAATTGAGATATATTTTGCCCAAGAATTCACCAACTATCGCGACCTTTTACTGCTTGCCAAAGGTGCATAAAAACCTTACCCATCCACCAGGCAGACCAATTGTCTCCGGGAATCAATGTCTCTCAGAAAATGCCAGCAGGTTTCTAAAAAATGTATTACACCCTTTTGTAACTAAACTAGACTCCTTTCTACAAGATACAAAACAGAACTTACTTACATTGGAAAATTTAATAGTCCCGCCTTATACGCTTCTCGCCAGTTTAGATGTGGTATCACTATATAATAACATTCCACATGATATAGGTATCAAAGCCACATCTTACTTTCTAGAGAAGTCTAACACATTCTCTGTACAACACCAACAATTCCTATTAGAATTACTTACCTTCATACTTACACATAACTATTTTGTATTTAACAGAACATACTATTTACAAATGAAAGGCACTGCTATGGGGACAGCCTGTGCCCCTAGCTATGCCAACTTGTACCTAGGCTGGTGGGAAGAAACAGTATTGTCTGAAATTGATCATGAATATAGCCAATTCATATTGAATTGGCACAGATACATCGATGATGTGCTTCTGTTCTGGACAGGGTCCATTTCAAAATTCCAACAGCTGGTAAACACTCTTAATGACAACAACATCTGGTTACAATTAACATCAGTCATTGATGAAAAGACATTGGAATTCTTGGACCTTAGAATTATACTGGGCATGGATGGCACAGTGGCAACTGAATTCAGAATACAGAAAGGCTACAGCCACTAACAGTCTGCTACATTGGCAGAGCCACCATCCATTTAAACTTAAGGCTGGTATACCCTACGGCCAATACTCAAGAGCCTGGAGAAATTGTTCCAATGAAATTTCTTTCCAGAAAGAAGCCAAAGATATTAAGTAAAGATTTAAGGAACAGGGTTGTCCAAATACAATTTTTAAAAAAGCTTACCAAAAGTTTAACAATATGGACAGATCCACCTGCCTTCGCTCCTCTAGACCTAAATCACCTAAACAGACTAAGATGTATTGGCACCTTTGATTAATATTGGGAGCCCGTGAGAGAAATATTGACAAATAATTGGCCAATTCTTTTA